>NC_089848.1:34063860-35263860 GCF_035609145.1 Eleutherodactylus coqui | reverse complement strand
AGAATGGGGTCCCAGGAACTTGCACACAATGCTCTGTTTTGGTCATTGTGGCCTTCACCTATAGAAAACCATTTTCTTCACACACTCATAGTATGACTGCTCTGAATGGGGTCCCAGGAACTTGCACACAATGCTCCGTCTTCCTTGGTCATTGTGCTTTTCACCTATAGGACCCCATTTTCTTCACACACTTATAGTATGACTGCTTTTAATGGGGTCTCAGGAAATTAACCACAATACTTTGGCTTCCAAAAATTGAACTATAAAGGAACTTACCTTTATGTTGCATAACAGTGCACAATAAGGACAAATGCAAAACCATCTTGAGCATATGGCCTCCAATGGAGCTTAGAGGTATTTGGCCTAGTCTAAATTTACTCAAGAAGCATTTTCCTAAATTATTCGAAAACTGGCAAAAAAGCACCTATAAAAAAAAATCAATGGCCTCCTCCATTACCCCTACAGCCATCCTATCCATCACCAAATAGGTATGTCTCTGCCACAGAATGCAGAGTAACGATTTAACCAGTTTTCATATAATTTAGGACCCATGCACAAGATGGTGAGAGCTATAGCTCCACACGCAAATTTTTGGAACAACCGTTCCAACATTTACTCAAAATATTTCTGCACTAACCTTTTGTGATGTAGCAAAACCAAAGTTTTTCAGAATGGAGGCCACGGAAAATCTTGTTCTTCACTTATGGGAGTCCATTGGCTTCACACACTCATAGTATGACTTCAGGTATTTGGGTCCAAGGAATACTCTGTCTTCATTGAACTTTTTGGCCTTCACCTAGAGGACCCCATTTTCTTCACACACTCAGTATGACTGCTCTGAATGGGGTCCCAGGAACTTGAACACAATGCTCTTTTTTGGTCATTGTGGCCTTCACCTATGGAACCCCATTTTCTTCACACACTCATAGTATGACTGCTCAGAATGGGGTCCCAGGAACTTGAACACAATGCTCTTTTTTGGTCATTGTGGCCTTTACCTATGGAACCCCATTTTCTTCACACACTCATAGTATGACTGCTTTCAATGGGGTCCCAGGAAATTAACCACAATACTTTGGCTTCCAAAAATTGACCTATAAAGGAACTTACATTTATGTTGCATAACAGTGCACAATAAGGACAAATGCAAAAGCATCTTGAGTATTTGGCCTAGTCTAAATTTACTCAAGAAGCATTTTCCTAAATTATTCGAAAACTGGCAAAAAAGCACCTATAAAAAAAAATCAATGGCCTCCTCCATTACCCCTACAGCCATCCTATCCATCACCAAATAGGTATGTCTCTGCCACAGAATGCAGAGTCACGATTTAACCAGTTTTCATATAATTTAGGACCCATGCACAAGATGGTGAGAGCTATAGCTCCACACGCAAATTTTTGGAACAACCCTTCCAACATTTACTCAAAATATTTCTGCACTAACCTTTTGTGATGTAGCAAAACCAAAGTTTTTGAGAATGGAGGCCACGGAAAATCTTGTTCTTCACTTATGGGAGTCCATTGGCTTCACACACTCATAGTATGACTTCAGGTATTTGGGTCCAAGGAATACTCTGTCTTCATTGAACTTTTTGGCCTTCACCTAGAGGACCCCATTTTCTTCACACACTCAGTATGACTGCTCTGAATGGGGTCCCAGGAACTTGAACACAATGCTCTTTTTTGGTCATTGTGGCCTTCACCTATGGAACCCCATTTTCTTCACACACTCATAGTATGACTGCTCTGAATGGGGTCCCAGGAACTTGAACACAATGCTCTTTTTTGGTCATTGTGGCCTTTACCTATGGAACCCCATTTTCTTCACACACTCATAGTATGACTGCTCTGAATGGGGTCCCAGGAACTTGCACACAATGCTCTTTTTTGGTCATTGTGGCCTTCACCTATGGAACCCCATTTTCTTCACACACTCATAGTATGACTGCTCTGAATGGGGTCCCAGGAACTTGCACACAATGCTCCGTCTTCCTTGGTCATTGTGCTTTTCACCTATAGGACCCCATTATCTTCACACACTCATAGTATGACTGCTTTCAATGGGGTCCCAGGAAATTAACCACAATACTTTGGCTTCCAAAAATTGACCTATAAAGGAACTTACATTTATGTTGCATAACAGTGCACAATAAAGACAAATGCAAAACCATCTTGAGCATTTGGCCTAGTCTAAATTTACTCAAGAAGCATTTTCCTAAATTATTCGAAAACTGGCAAAAAAGCACCTATAAAAAAAATCAATGGCCTCCTCCATTACCCCTACAGCCATCCTATCCATCACCAAATAGGTATGTCTCTGCCACAGAATGCAGAGTCACGTTTTAACCAGTTTTCATATAATTTAGGACCCATGCACAAGATGGCGAGAGCTATAGCTCCACACGAAAATTTTTGGAACAACCCTTTCAACATTTACTCAGAATATTTCTGCACTAACCTTTTGTGATGTAGCAAAACCAAGGTTACTCAGAATGGAGGCAACGGAAAATCTTGATCTTCACTTATGGGAGTCCATGGTCTTCACACACATAGTATGACTTCAAGTATTTGGGTCCTAGGAATACTCTGTCTTCATTAAACTTTGTGGCCTTCACCTATGGAACCCCATTTTCTTCACACACTCATAGTATGACTGCTCTGAATGGGGTCCCAGGAACTTGCACACAATGCTCCGTCTTCCATGGTCATTGTGCTTTTCACCTAAAGGACCCCATTTTCTTCACACACTCATAGTATGACTGCTTTCAATGGGGTCCCAGGAAATTAACCACAATACTTTGGCTTCCAAAAATTGACTTATAAAGGAACTTACATTTATGTTGCATAACAGTGCACAATAAGGACAAATGCAAAACCATCTTGAGCATTTGGCCTAGTCTAAATTTACTCAAGAAGCATTTTCCTAAATTATTCGAAAACTGGCAAAAAAGCACCTATAAAAAAAAATCAATGGCCTCCTCCATTACCCCTACAGCCATCCTATCCATCACCAAATAGGTATGTCTCTGCCACAGAATGCAGAGTCACGTTTTAACCAGTTTTCATTTAATTTAGGACCCATGCACAAGATGGTGAGAGCTACAGCTCAACACGCAAATTTTTGGAACAACCCTTCCAACATTTACCCAGAATATTTCTGCACTAACCTTTTGTGATGTAGCAAAACCAAAGTTTTTGAGAATGGAGGCCACGGAAAATCTTGTTCTTCACTTATGGGAGTCCATTGGCTTCACACACTTATAGTATGACTTCAGGTATTTGGGTCCAAGGAATACTCTGTCTTCATTGAACTTTGTGGCCTTCACCTAGAGGACCCCATTTTCTTCACACACTCATAGTATGACTGCTCTGAATGGGGTCCCAGGAAGTTGCACACAATGCTCTGTTTTGGTCATTGTGGCCTTCACCTATGGAACCCCATTTTCTTCACACACTCATAGTATGACTGCTCTGAATGGGGTCCCAGGAACTTGCACACAATGCTCTGTTTTGGTCATTGTGGCCTGCACCTATGGAACCCCATTTTCTTCACACACTCATAGTATGACTGCTCTGCATGGGGTCCCAGGAACTTGAACACAATGCTCTTTTTTGGTCATTGTGGCCTTTACCTATGGAACCCCATTTTCTTCACACACTCATAGTATGACTGCTCTGAATGGAGTCCCAGGAACTTGCACACAATGCTCTGTTTTGGTCATTGTGGCCTTCACCTATGGAACCCCATTTTCTTCACACACTCATAGTATGACTGCTCTGAATGGGGTCCCAGGAACTTGCACACAATGCTCCGTCTTCCTTGGTCATTGTGCTTTTCACCTATAGGACCCCATTATCTTCACACACTCATAGTATGACTGCTTTCAATGGGGTCCCAGGAAATTAACCACAATACTTTGGCTTCCAAAAATTGACCTATAAAGGAACTTACATTTATGTTGCATAACAGTGCACAATAAGGACAAATGCAAAACCATCTTGAGCATATGGCTTCCAATGGAGCTTAGAGGTATTTGGCCTAGCCTAAATTTACTCAAGAAGCATTTTCCTAAATTATTCGAAAACTGGCAAAAAAGCACCTATAAAAAAATCAATGGCCTCCTCCATTACCCCTACAGCCATCCTATCCATCACCAAATAGCTATGTCTCTGCCACAGAATGCAGAGTCACATTTTAACCAATTTTCATATAATTTAGGACCCATGCACAAGATGGTGAGAGCTATAGCTCCACACGCAAAATTTTGGAACAACTCTTCCAACATTTACTCAGAATATTTCTGCACTAGCCTTTTGTGATGTAGCAAAACCAACGTTACTCAGAATGGAGGCAACGGAAAATCTTGATCTTCACTTATGGGAGTCCATGGTCTTCACACACATAGTATGACTTCAAGTATTAGGGTCCTAGGAATACTCTGTCTTCATTGAACTTTGTGGCCTTCACCTATGGAACCCCAGTTTCTTCACTACATTTATGGTATGACTGCTCTGAATGGGGTCCCAGGAACTTGAACACAATGCTCTTTTTTGGTCATTGTGGTCTTCACCTATGGAACCCCATTTTCTTCACACACTCATAGTAGGACTGCTCTGAATGGGGTCCCAGGAACTTGAACACAATGCTCTTTTTTGGTCATTGTGGCCTTCACCTATGGAACCCCATTTTCTTCACACACTCATAGTATGACTGCTCTGAATGGGGTCCCAGGAACTTGCACACAATGCTCTGTTTTGGTCATTGTGGCCTTCACCTAGAGGACCCCATTTTCTTCACACATTCATAGTATGACTGCTCTGAATGGGGTCCCAGGAACTTGCACACAATGCTCCGTCTTCCTTGGTCATTGTGCTTTTCACCTATAGGACCCCATTATCTTCACACACTCATAGTATGACTGCTTTCAATGGGGTCCCAGGAAATTAACCACAATACTTTGGCTTCCAAAAATTGACCTATAAAGGAACTTACATTTATGTTGCATAACAGTGCACAATAAGGACAAATGCAAAACCATCTTGAGCATTTGGCCTAGTCTAAATTTACTCAAGAAGCATTTTCCTAAATTATTCGAAAACTGGCAAAAAAGCACCTATAAAAAAAAAAATCAATGGCCTCCTCCATTACCCCTACAGCCATCCTATCCATCACCAAACAGGTATGCTTGTGCCACAGAATGTAGAGTCACACTTTAACCAGTTTTCATATAATTTAGGACCCATGCACAAGATGGTGAGAGCTATAGCTCCACACGCAAAGTTTTGGAACAACCCTTCCAACATTTACTCAGAATATTTCTGCACTAACCTTTTGTGATGCAGCAAAACCAAGGTAACTCAGAATGGAGGCCACGGAAAATCTTGATCTTCACTTATGTGAGTCCATTGGCTTCACACACTTAAAGTATGACTTCAGGTATTTGGGTCCAAGGAATACTCTGTCTTCATTGAACTTTTTGCCCTTCACCTAGAGGACCCCATTTTCTTCACACACTCAGTATGACTGCTCTGAATGGGGTCCCAGGAACATGAACACAATGCTCTTTTTTGGTCATTGTGGTCTTCACCTATGGAACCCCATTTTCTTCACACACTCATAGTATGACTGCTCTGAATGGGGTCCCAGGAACTTGAACACAATGCTCTTTTTTGGTCATTGTGGCCTTTACCTATGGAACCCCATTTTCTTCACACACTCATAGTATGACTGCTCTGAATGGGGTCCCAGGAACTTGCACACAATGCTCTGTTTTGGTCATTGTGGCCTTCACCTATGGAACCCCATTTTCTTCACTAAATTTATGGTATGACTGCTCTGAATGGGGTCCCAGGAACTTGAACACAATGCTCTTTTTTGGTCATTGTGGCCTTCACCTATGGAACCCCATTTTCTTCACACACTCATAGTATGACTGCTCAGAATGGGGTCCCAGGAACTTGCACACAATGCTCTGTTTTGGTCATTGTGGCCTTCACCTATAGAAAACCATTTTCTTCACACACTCATAGTATGACTGCTCTGAATGGGGTCCCAGGAACTTGCACACAATGCTCCGTCTTCCTTGGTCATTGTGCTTTTCACCTATAGGACCCCATTTTCTTCACACACTTATAGTATGACTGCTTTTAATGGGGTCTCAGGAAATTAACCACAATACTTTGGCTTCCAAAAATTGAACTATAAAGGAACTTACCTTTATGTTGCATAACAGTGCACAATAAGGACAAATGCAAAACCATCTTGAGCATATGGCCTCCAATGGAGCTTAGAGGTATTTGGCCTAGTCTAAATTTACTCAAGAAGCATTTTCCTAAATTATTCGAAAACTGGCAAAAAAGCACCTATAAAAAAAAATCAATGGCCTCCTCCATTACCCCTACAGCCATCCTATCCATCACCAAATAGGTATGTCTCTGCCACAGAATGCAGAGTAACGATTTAACCAGTTTTCATATAATTTAGGACCCATGCACAAGATGGTGAGAGCTATAGCTCCACACGCAAATTTTTGGAACAACCGTTCCAACATTTACTCAAAATATTTCTGCACTAACCTTTTGTGATGTAGCAAAACCAAAGTTTTTCAGAATGGAGGCCACGGAAAATCTTGTTCTTCACTTATGGGAGTCCATTGGCTTCACACACTCATAGTATGACTTCAGGTATTTGGGTCCAAGGAATACTCTGTCTTCATTGAACTTTTTGGCCTTCACCTAGAGGACCCCATTTTCTTCACACACTCAGTATGACTGCTCTGAATGGGGTCCCAGGAACTTGAACACAATGCTCTTTTTTGGTCATTGTGGCCTTCACCTATGGAACCCCATTTTCTTCACACACTCATAGTATGACTGCTCAGAATGGGGTCCCAGGAACTTGAACACAATGCTCTTTTTTGGTCATTGTGGCCTTTACCTATGGAACCCCATTTTCTTCACACACTCATAGTATGACTGCTTTCAATGGGGTCCCAGGAAATTAACCACAATACTTTGGCTTCCAAAAATTGACCTATAAAGGAACTTACATTTATGTTGCATAACAGTGCACAATAAGGACAAATGCAAAAGCATCTTGAGTATTTGGCCTAGTCTAAATTTACTCAAGAAGCATTTTCCTAAATTATTCGAAAACTGGCAAAAAAGCACCTATAAAAAAAAATCAATGGCCTCCTCCATTACCCCTACAGCCATCCTATCCATCACCAAATAGGTATGTCTCTGCCACAGAATGCAGAGTCACGATTTAACCAGTTTTCATATAATTTAGGACCCATGCACAAGATGGTGAGAGCTATAGCTCCACACGCAAATTTTTGGAACAACCCTTCCAACATTTACTCAAAATATTTCTGCACTAACCTTTTGTGATGTAGCAAAACCAAAGTTTTTCAGAATGGAGGCCACGGAAAATCTTGTTCTTCACTTATGGGAGTCCATTAGCTTCACACACTCATAGTATGACTTCAGGTATTTGGGTCCAAGGAATACTCTGGCTTCATTGAACTTTTTGGCCTTCACCTAGAGGACCCCATTTTCTTCACACACTCAGTATGACTGCTCTGAATGGGGTCCCAGGAACTTCAACACAATGCTCTTTTTTGGTCATTGTGGCCTTCACCTATGGAACCCCATTTTCTTCACACACTCATAGTATGACTGCTCTGAATGGGGTTCCAGGAACTTGCACACAATGCTCCGTCTTCCTTGGTCATTGTGCTTTTCACCTATAGGACCCCATTTTCTTCACACACTTATAGTATGACTGCTTTCAATGGGGTCCCAGGAAATTAACCACAATACTTTGGCTTCCAAAAATTGACCTATAAAGGAACTTACATTTATGTTGCATAACAGTGCACAATAAGGACAAATGCAAAAGCATCTTGAGTATTTGGCCTAGTCTAAATTTACTCAAGAAGCATTTTCCTAAATTATTCGAAAACTGGCAAAAAAGCACCTATAAAAAAAAATCAATGGCCTCCTCCATTACCCCTACAGCCATCCTATCCATCACCAAATAGGTATGTCTCTGCCACAGAATGCAGAGTCACGATTTAACCAGTTTTCATATAATTTAGGACCCATGCACAAGATGGTGAGAGCTATAGCTCCACACGCAAATTTTTGGACCAACCCTTCCAACATTTACTCAAAATATTTCTGCACTAACCTTTTGTGATGTAGCAAAACCAAAGTTTTTGAGAATGGAGGCCACGGAAAATCTTGTTCTTCACTTATGGGAGTCCATTGGCTTCACACACTCATAGTATGACTTCAGGTATTTGGGTCCAAGGAATACTCTGTCTTCATTGAACTTTTTGGCCTTCACCTAGAGGACCCCATTTTCTTCACACACTCAGTATGACTGCTCTGAATGGGGTCCCAGGAACTTGAACACAATGCTCTTTTTTGGTCATTGTGGCCTTCACCTATGGAACCCCATTTTCTTCACACACTCATAGTATGACTGCTCTGAATGGGGTCCCAGGAACTTGAACACAATGCTCTTTTTTGGTCATTGTGGCCTTTACCTATGGAACCCCATTTTCTTCACACACTCATAGTATGACTGCTCTGAATGGGGTCCCAGGAACTTGCACACAATGCTCTTTTTTGGTCATTGTGGCCTTCACCTATGGAACCCCATTTTCTTCACACACTCATAGTATGACTGCTCTGAATGGGGTCCCAGGAACTTGCACACAATGCTCCGTCTTCCTTGGTCATTGTGCTTTTCACCTATAGGACCCCATTATCTTCACACACTCATAGTATGACTGCTTTCAATGGGGTCCCAGGAAATTAACCACAATACTTTGGCTTCCAAAAATTGACCTATAAAGGAACTTACATTTATGTTGCATAACAGTGCACAATAAAGACAAATGCAAAACCATCTTGAGCATTTGGCCTAGTCTAAATTTACTCAAGAAGCATTTTCCTAAATTATTCGAAAACTGGCAAAAAAGCACCTATAAAAAAAAATCAATTTCCTCCTCCATTACCCCTACAGCCATCCTATCCATCACCAAATAGGTATCTCTCTGCCACAGAATGCAGAGTCACATTTTAACCAGTTTTCATATAATTTAGGACCCATGCATAACATGGTGAAAGCTATAGTTCCACACGCAGATTTTTGGAACAACCCTTCCAACATTTACTCAAAATATTTCTGCACTAACCTTTTGTGATGTAGCAAAACCAAAGTTTTTCAGAATGGAGGCCACGGAAAATCTTGTTCTTCACTTATGGGAGTCCATTGGCCTCACACACTTATAGTATGACTTCAGGTATTTGGGTCCAAGGAATACTCTGTCTTCATTGAACTTTGTGGCCTTCACCTAGAGGACCCCATTTTCTTCACACACTCATAGTATGACTGCTCTGAATGGGGTCCCAGGAACTTGCACACAATGCTCTGTTTTGGTCATTGTGGCCTTCACCTATGGAACCCCATTTTCTTCACACACTCATAGTATGACTGCTCTGAATGGGGTTCCAGGAACTTGCACACAATGCTCCGTCTTCCATGGTCATTGTGCTTTTCACCTATAGGACCCCATTTTCTTCACACACCCATAGTATGACTGCTTTCAATGGGGTCCCAGGAAATTAACCACAATACTTTGGCTTCCAAAAATTGACCTATAAAGGAACTTACATTTATGTTGCATAACAGTGCACAATAAGGACAAATGCAAAACCATCTTGAGCATTTGGCCTAGTCTAAATTTACTCAAGAAGCATTTTCCTAAATTATTCGAAAACTGGCAAAAAAGCACCTATAAAAAAAAATCAATGGCCTCCTCCATTACCCCTACAGCCATCCTATCCATCACCAAATAGGTATGTCTCTGCCACAGAATGCAGAGTCACGTTTTAACCAGTTTTCATATAATTTAGGACCCATGCACAAGATGGCGAGAGCTATAGCTCCACACGAAAATTTTTGGAACAACCCTTTCAACATTTACTCAGAATATTTCTGCACTAACCTTTTGTGATGTAGCAAAACCAAGGTTACTCAGAATGGAGGCAACGGAAAATCTTGATCTTCACTTATGGGAGTCCATGGTCTTCACACACATAGTATGACTTCAAGTATTTGGGTCCTAGGAATACTCTGTCTTCATTAAACTTTGTGGCCTTCACCTATGGAACCCCATTTTCTTCACACACTCATAGTATGACTGCTCTGAATGGGGTCTCAGGAACTTGCACACAATGCTCCGTCTTCCATGGTCATTGTGCTTTTCACCTATAGGACCCCATTTTCTTCACACACTTATAGTATGACTGCTTTCAATGGGGTCCCAGGAAATTAACCACAATACTTTGGCTTCCAAAAATTGACCTATAAAGGAACTTACATTTATGTTGCATAACAGTGCACAATAAGGACAAATGCAAAACCATCTTGAGCATTTGGCCTAGTCTAAATTTACTCAAGAAGCATTTTCCTAAATTATTCGAAAACTGGCAAAAAAGCACCTATAAAAAAAAATCAATGGCCTCCTCCATTACCCCTACAGCCATCCTATCCATCACCAAATAGGTATGTCTCTGCCACAGAATGCAGAGTCACGTTTTAACCAGTTTTCATATAATTTAGGACAAATGCACAAGATGGTGAGAGCTATAGCTCCACACGCAAATTTTTGGAACAACCCTTCCAACATTTACTCAGAATATTTCTGCACTAACCTTTTGTGATGTAGCAAAACCAAAGTTTTTGAGAATGGAGGCCACGGAAAATCTTGTTCTTCACTTATGGGAGTCCATTGGCTTCACACACTTATAGTATGACTTCAGGTATTTGGGTCCAAGGAATACTCTGTCTTCATTGAACTTTGTGGCCTTCACCTATGGAACCCCATTTTCTTCACACACTCATAGTATGACTGCTCTGAATGGGGTCCCAGGAACTTGCACACAATGCTCTGTTTTGGTCATTGTGGCCTTCACCTATGGAACCCCATTTTCTTCACACACTCATAGTATGACTGCTCTGAATGGGGTCCCAGGAACTTGCACACAATGCTCCGTCTTCCATGGTCATTGTGCTTTTCACCTATAGGACCCCATTTTCTTCACACACTCATAGTATGACTGCTTTCAATGGGGTCCCAGGAAATTAACCACAATACTTTGGCTTCCAGAAATTGACCTATAAAGGAACTTACATTTATGTTGCATAACAGTGCACAATAAGGACAAATGCAAAACCATCTTGAGCATTTGGCCTAGTCTAAATTTACTCAAGAAGCATTTTCCTAAATTATTCGAAAACTGGCAAAAAAGCACCTATAAAAAAAAATCAATGGCCTCCTCCATTACCCCTACAGCCATCCTATCCATCACCAAATAGGTATGTCTCTGCCACAGAATGCAGAGTCACGTTTTCACCAGTTTTCATATAATTTAGGACCCATGCACAAGATGGTGAGAGCTATAGCTCCACACGCAAATTTTTGGAACAACCCTTTCAACATTTACTCAGAATATTTCTGCACTAACCTTTTGTGATGTAGCAAAACCAAGGTTACTCAGAATGGAGGAAACGGAAAATCTTGATCTTCACTTATGGGAGTCCATGGTCTTCACACACATAGTATGACTTCAAGTATTTGGGTCCTAGGAATACTCTGTCTTCATTAAACTTTGTGGCCTTCACCTATGGAACCCCATTTTCTTCACACACTCATAGTATGACTGCTCTGAATGGGGTCTCAGGAACTTGCACACAATGCTCCGTCTTCCATGGTCATTGTGCTTTTCACCTATAGGACCCCATTTTCTTCACACACTTATAGTATGACTGCTTTCAATGGGGTCCCAGGAAATTAACCACAATACTTTGGCTTCCAAAAATTGACCTATAAAGGAACTTACATTTATGTTGCATAACAGTGCACAATAAGGACAAATGCAAAACCATCTTGAGCATTTGGCCTAGTCTAAATTTACTCAAGAAGCATTTTCCTAAATTATTCGAAAACTGGCAAAAAAGCACCTATAAAAAAAAATCAATGGCCTCCTCCATTACCCCTACAGCCATCCTATCCATCACCAAATAGGTATGTCTCTGCCACAGAATGCAGAGTCACGTTTTAACCAGTTTTCATATAATTTAGGACAAATGCACAAGATGGTGAGAGCTATAGCTCCACACGCAAATTTTTGGAACAACCCTTCCAACATTTACTCAGAATATTTCTGCACTAACCTTTTGTGATGTAGCAAAACCAAAGTTTTTGAGAATGGAGGCCACGGAAAATCTTGTTCTTCACTTATGGGAGTCCATTGGCTTCACACACTTATAGTATGACTTCAGGTATTTGGGTCCAAGGAATACTCTGTCTTCATTGAACTTTGTGGCCTTCACCTAGAGGACCCCATTTTCTTCACACACTCATAGTATGACTGCTCTGAATGGGGTCCCAGGAAGTTGCACACAATGCTCTGTTTTGGTCATTGTGGCCTTCACCTATGGAACCCCATTTTCTTCACACACTCATAGTATGACTGCTCTGAATGGGGTCCCAGGAACTTGCACACAATGCTCTGTTTTGGTCATTGTGGCCTTCACCTATGGAACCCCATTTTCTTCACACACTCATAGTATGACTGCTCTGAATGGGGTCTCAGGAACTTGCACACAATGCTCCGTCTTCCATGGTCATTGTGCTTTTCACCTATAGGACCCCATTTTCTTCACACACTTATAGTATGACTGCTTTCAATGGGGTCCCAGGAAATTAACCACAATACTTTGGCTTCCAAAAATTGACCTATAAAGGAACTTACATTTATGTTGCATAACAGTGCACAATAAGGACAAATGCAAAACCATCTTGAGCATTTGGCCTAGTCTAAATTTACTCAAGAAGCATTTTCCTAAATTATTCGAAAACTGGCAAAAAAGCACCTATAAAAAAAAATCAATGGCCTCCTCCATTACCCCTACAGCCATCCTATCCATCACCAAATAGGTATGTCTCTGCCACAGAATGCAGAGTCACGTTTTAACCAGTTTTCATATAATTTAGGACCCATGCACAAGATGGTGAGAGCTATAGCTCCACACGCAAATTTTTGGAACAACCCTTCCAACATTTACTCAGAATATTTCTGCACTAACCTTTTGTGATGTAGCAAAACCAAAGTTTTTGAGAATGGAGGCCCCGGAAAATCTTGTTCTTCACTTATGGGAGTCCATTGGCTTCACACACTTATAGTATGACTTCAGGTATTTGGGTCCAAGGAATACTCTGTTTTCATTGAACTTTGTGGCCTTCACCTAGAGGACCCCATTTTCTTCACACACTCATAGTATGACTGCTCTGAATGGGGTCCCAGGAACTTGCACACAATGCTTTGTTTTGGTCATTGTGGCCTTCACCTATGGAACCCCATTTTCTTCACACACTCATAGTATGACTGCTCTGAATGGGGTCCCAGGAACTTGCACACAATGCTCTGTTTTGGTCATTGTGGCCTTCACCTATGGAACCCCATTTTTTTCACACACTCATAGTATGACTGCTCTGAATGGGGTCCCAGGAACTTGAACACAATGCTCTGTTTTGGTCATTGTGGCCTTCACCTATGGAACCCCATTTTCTTCACACACTCATAGTATGACTGCTCTGAATGGGGTCCCAGGAACTTGCACACAATGCTCCGTCTTCCATGGTCATTGTGCTTTTCACCTATAGGACCCCATTTTCTTCACACACTCATAGTATGACTGCTTTCAATGGGGTCCCAGGAAATTAACCACAATACTTTGGCTTCCAAAAATTGACTTATAAAGGAACTTACATTTATGTTGCATAACAGTGCACAATAAGGACAAATGCAAAACCATCTTGAGCATTTGGCCTAGTCTAAATTTACTCAAGAAGCATTTTCCTAAATTATTCGAAAACTGGCAAAAAAGCACCTATAAAAAAAAATCAATGGCCTCCTCCATTACCCCTACAGCCATCCTATCCATCACCAAATAGGTATGTCTCTGCCACAGAATGCAGAGTCACGTTTTAACCAGTTTTCATATAATTTAGGACCCATGCACAAGATGGTGAGAGCTATAGCTCCACAGGCAAATTTTTGGAACAACCCTTCCAACATTTACTCAGAATATTTCTGCACTAACCTTTTGTGATGTAGCAAAACCAAAGTTTTTGAGAATGGAGGCCACGGAAAATCTTGTTCTTCACTTATGGGAGTCCATTGGCTTCACACACTTATAGTATGACTTCAGGTATTTGGGTCCAAGGAATACTCTGTCTTCATTGAACTTTGTGGCCTTCACCTAGAGGACCCCATTTTCTTCACACACTCATAGTATGACTGCTCTGAATGGGGTCCCAGGAACTTGCACACAATGCTCTGTTTTGGTCATTGTGGCCTTCACCTATGGAACCCCATTTTCTTCACACACTCCTAGTATGACTGCTCTGAATGGGGTCCCAGGAACTTGCACACAATGCTCTGTTTTGGTCATTGTGGCCTTCACCTATGGAACCCCATTTTCTTCACACACTCATAGTATGACTGCTTTCAATGGGGTCTCAGGAAATTAACCACAATACTTTGGCTTCCAAAAATTGACCTATAAAGGAACTTACATTTATGTTGCATAACAGTGCACAATAAGGACAAATGGAAAACCATCTTGAGCATTTGGCCTAGTCTAAATTTACTCAAGAAGCATTTTCCTAAATTATTCGAAAACTGGCAAAAAAGCACCTATAAAAAAAAATCAATGGCCTCCTCCATTACCCCTACAGCCATCCTATCCATCACCAAATAGGTATGTCTCTGCCACAGAATGCAGAGTCACGTTTTAACCAGTTTTCATATAATTTAGGACCCATGCACAAGATGGTGAGAGCTATAGCTCCACACGCAAATTTTTGGAACAACCCTACCAACATTTACTCAGAATATTTCTGCACTAACCTTTTGTGATGTAGCAAAACCAAAGTTTTTGAGAATGGAGGCCCTGGAAAATCTTGTTCTTCACTTATGGGAGTCCATTGGCTTCACACACTTATAGTATGACTTCAGGTATTTGGGTCCAAGGAATACTCTGTCTTCATTGAACTTTGTGGCCTTCACCTAGAGGACCCCATTTTCTTCACACACTCATAGTATGACTGCTCTGAATGGGGTCCCAGGAACTTGCACACAATGCTCTGTTTTGGTCAATGTGGCCTTCACCTATGGAACCCCATTTTCTTCACACACTCCTAGTATGACTGCTCTGAATGGGGTCCCAGGAACTTGCACACAATGCTCTGTTTTGGTCATTGTGGCCTTCACCTATGGAACCCCATTTTTTTCACACACTCATAGTATGACTGCTCTGAATGGGGTCCCAGGAACTTGAACACAATGCTCCGTCTTCCATGGTCATTGTGCTTTTCACCTATAGGACCCCATTTTCTTCACACACTCAAAGTATGACTGCTTTCAATGGGGTCCCAGGAAATTAACCACAATACTTTGGCTTCCAAAAATTGACCTATAAAGGAACTTACATTTATGTTGCATAACAGTGCACAATAAGGACAAATGCAAAACCATCTTGAGCATTTGGCCTAGTCTAAATTTACTCAAGAAGCATTTTCCTAAATTATTCGAAAACTGGCAAAAAAGCACCTATAAAAAAAAATCAATGGCCTCCTCCATTACCCCTACAGCCATCCTATCCATCACCAAATAGGTATGTCTCTGCCACAGAATGCAGAGTCACGTTTTAACCAGTTTTCATATAATTTAGGACCCATGCACAAGATGGTGAGAGCTATAGCTCCACACGCAAATTTTTGGAACAACCCTTTCAACATTTACTCAGAATATTTCTGCACTAACCTTTTGTGATGTAGCAAAACCAAGGTTACTCAGAATGGAGGCAACGGAAAATCTTGATCTTCACTTATGGGAGTCCATGGTCTTCACACACATAGTATGACTTCAAGTATTTGGGTCCTAGGAATACTCTGTCTTCAATAAACTTTGTGGCCTTCACCTATGGAACCCCATTTTCTTCACACACTCATAGTATGACTGCTCTGAATGGGGTCCCAGGAACTTGCACACAATGCTCCGTCTTCCATGGTCATTGTGCTTTTCACCTATAGGACCCCATTTTCTTCACACACTCATAGTATGACTGCTTTCAATGGGGTCTCAGGAAATTAACCACAATACTTTGGCTTCCAAAAATTGACCTATAAAGGAACTTACATTTATGTTGCATAACAGTGCACAATAAGGACAAATGGAAAACCATCTTGAGCATTTGGCCTAGTCTAAATTTACTCAAGAAGCATTTTCCTAAATTATTCGAAAACTGGCAAAAAAGGACCTATAAAAAAAAATCAATGGCCTCCTCCATTACCCCTACAGCCATCCTATCCATCACCAAATAGGTATGTCTCTGCCACAGAATGCAGAGTCACGTTTTAACCAGTTTTCATATAATTAAGGACCCATGCACAAGATGGTGAGAGCTATAGCTCCACACGCAAATTTTTGGAACAACCCTTCCAACATTTACTCAGAATATTTCTGCACTAACCTTTTGTGATGTAGCAAAACGGAAGTTTTTGAGAATGGAGGCCCCGGAAAATCTTGTTCTTCACTTATGGGAGTCCATTGGCTTCACACACTTATAGTATGACTTCAGGTATTTGGGTCCAAGGAATACTCTGTCTTCATTGAACTTTGTGGCCTTCACCTAGAGGACCCCATTTTCTTCACACACTCATAGTATGACTGCTCTGAATGGGGTCCCAGGAAGTTGCACACAATGCTCTGTTTTGGTCATTGTGGCCTTCACCTATGGAACCCCATTTTCTTCACACACTCATAGTATGACTGCTCTGAATGGGGTCCCAGGAACTTGCACACAATGCTCTGTTTTGGTCATTGTGGCCTTCACCTATGGAACCCCATTTTCTTCACACACTCATAGTATGACTGCTCTGAATGGGGTCCCAGGAACTTGCACACAATGCTCCGTCTTCCATGGTCATTGTGCTTTTCACCTATAGGACCCCATTTTCTTCACACACTCATAGTATGACTGCTTTCAATGGGGTCCCAGGAAATTAACCACAATACTTTGGCTTCCAAAAATTGACCTATAAACGAACTTACATTTATGTTGCATAACAGTGCACAATAAGGACAAATGCAAAACCATCTTGAGCATTTGGCCTAGTCTAAATTTACTCAAGAAGCATTTTCCTAAATTATTCGAAAACTGGCAAAAAAGGACCTATAAAAAAAAATCAATGGCCTCCTCCATTACCCCTACAGCCATCCTATCCATCACCAAATAGGTATGTCTCTGCCACAGAATGCAGAGTCACGTTTTAACCAATTTTCATATAATTTAGGACCCATGCACAAGATGGTGAGAGCTATAGCTCCACACGCAAATTTTTGGAACAACCCTTCCAACATTTACTCAGAATATTTCTGCACTAACCTTTTGTGATGTAGCAAAACCAAAGTTTTTGAGAATGGAGGCCCCGGAAAATCTTGTTCTTCACTTATGGGAGTCCATTGGCTTCACACACTTATAGTATGACTTCAGGTATTTGGGTCCAAGGAATACTCTGTCTTCATTGAACTTTGTGGCCTTCACCTAGAGGACCCCATTTTCTTCACACACTCATAGTATGACTGCTCTGAATGGGGTCCCAGGAACTTGCACACAATGCTCTGTTTTGGTCATTGTGGCCTTCACCTATGGAACCCCATTTTCTTCACACACTCCTAGTATGACTGCTCTGAATGGGGTCCCAGGAACTTGCACACAATGCTCTGTTTTGGTCATTGTGGCCTTCACCTATGGAACCCCATTTTTTTCACACACTCATAGTATGACTGCTCTGAATGGGGTCCCAGGAACTTGAACACAATGCTCCGTCTTCCATGGTCATTGTGCTTTTCACCTATAGGACCCCATTTTCTTCACACACTCATAGTATGACTGCTTTCAATGGGGTCCCAGGAAATTAACCACAATACTTTGGCTTCCAAAAATTGACTTATAAAGGAACTTACATTTATGTTGCATAACAGTGCACAATAAGGACAAATGCAAAACCATCTTGAGCATTTGGCCTAGTCTAAATTTACTCAAGAAGCATTTTCCTAAATTATTCGAAAACTGGCAAAAAAGCACCTATAAAAAAAATCAATGGCCTCCTCCATTACCCCTACAGCCATCCTATCCATCACCAAATAGGTATGTCTCTGCCACAGAATGCAGAGTCACGTTTTAACCAGTTTTCATATAATTTAGGACCCATGCACAAGATGGTGAGAGCTATAGCTCCACACGCAAATTTTTGGAACAACCCTTCCAACATTTACTCAGAATATTTCTGCACTAACCTTTTGTGATGTAGCAAAACCAAAGTTTTTGAGAATGGAGGCCCCGGAAAATCTTGTTCTTCACTTATGGGAGTCCATTGGCTTCACACACTTATAGTATGACTTCAGGTATTTGGGTCCAAGGAATACTCTGTTTTCATTGAACTTTGTGGCCTTCACCTAGAGGACCCCATTTTCTTCACACACTCATAGTATGACTGCTCTGAATGGGGTCCCAGGAACTTGCACACAATGCTTTGTTTTGGTCATTGTGGCCTTCACCTATGGAACACCATTTTCTTCACACACTCATTGTATGACTGCTCTGAATGGGGTCCCAGGAACTTGCACACAATGCTCTGTTTTGGTCATTGTGGCCTTCACCTATGGAACCCCATTTTTTTCACACACTCATAGTATGACTGCTCTGAATGGGGTCCCAGGAACTTGAACACAATGCTCTGTTTTGGTCATTGTGGCCTTCACCTATGGAACCCCATTTTCTTCACACACTCATAGTATGACTGCTCTGAATGGGGTCCCAGGAACTTGAACACAATGCTCCGTCTTCCATGGTCATTGTGCTTTTCACCTATAGGACCCCATTTTCTTCACACACTCATAGTATGACTGCTTTCAATGGGGTCCCAGGAAATTAACCACAATACTTTGGCTTCCAAAAATTGACCTATAAAGGAACTTACATTTATGTTGCATAACAGTGCACAATAAGGACAAATGCAAAACCATCTTGAGCATTTGGCCTAGTCTAAATTTACTCAAGAAGCATTTTCCTAAATTATTCGAAAACTGGCAAAAAAGCACCTATAAAAAAAAATCTATGGCCTCCTCCATTACCCCTACAGCCATCCTATCCATCACCAAATAGGTATGTCTCTGCCACAGAATGCAGAGTCACGTTTTAACCAGTTTTCATATAATTTAGGACCCATGCACAAGATGGTGAGAGCTATAGCTCCACACGCAAATTTTTGGAACAACCCTTTCAACATTTACTCAGAATATTTCTGAACTAACCTTTTGTGATGTAGCAAAACCAAGGTTACTCAGAATGGAGGCCACGGAGAATCTTGATCTTCACTTATGGGAGTCCATGGTCTTCACACACATAGTATGACTTCAAGTATTTGGGTCCTAGGAATACTCTGTCTTCATTAAACTTTGTGGCCTTCACCTATGGAACCCCATTTTCTTCACACACTCATAGTATGACTGCTCTGAATGGGGTCCCAGGAACTTGCACACAATGCTCCGTCTTCCATGGTCATTGTGCTTTTCACCTATAGGACCCCATTTTCTTCACACACTCATAGTATGACTGCTTTCAATGGGGTCCCAGGAAATTAACCACAATACTTTGGCTTCCAAAAATTGACTTATAAAGGAACTTACATTTATGTTGCATAACAGTGCACAATAAGGACAAATGCAAAACCATCTTGAGCATTTGGCCTAGTCTAAATTTACTCAAGAAGCATTTTCCTAAATTATTCGAAAACTGGCAAAAAAGCACCTATAAAAAAAAATCAATGGCCTCCTCCATTACCCCTACAGCCATCCTATCCATCACCAAATAGGTATGTCTCTGCCACAGAATGCAGAGTCACGTTTTAACCAGTTTTCATATAATTTAGGACACATGCACAAGATGGTGAGAGCTATAGCTCCACAGGCAAATTTTTGGAACAACCCTTCCAACATTTACTCAGAATATTTCTGCACTAACCTTTTGTGATGTAGCAAAACCAAAGTTTTTGAGAATGGAGGCCACGGAAAATCTTGTTCTTCACTTATGGGAGTCCATTGGCTTCACACACTTATAGTATGACTTCAGGTATTTGGGTCCAAGGAATACTCTGTCTTCATTGAACTTTGTGGCCTTCACCTAGAGGACCCCATTTTCTTCACACACTCATAGTATGACTGCTCTGAATGGGGTCCCAGGAACTTGCACACAATGCTCTGTTTTGGTCATTGTGGCCTTCACCTATGGAACCCCATTTTCTTCACACACTCATAGTATGACTGCTCTGAATGGGGTCCCAGGAACTTGCACACAATGCTCTGTTTTGGTCATTGTGGCCTTCACCTATGGAACCCCATTTTCTTCACACACTCATAGTATGACTGCTCTGAATGGGGTCCCAGGAACTTGCACACAATGCTCCGTCTTCCATGGTCATTGTGCTTTTCACCTATAGGACCCCATTTTCTTCACACACTCATAGTATGACTGCTTTCAATGGGGTCCCAGGAAATTAACCACAATACTTTGGCTTCCAAAAATTGACCTATAAAGGAACTTACATTTATGTTGCATAACAGTGCAGAATAAGGACAAATGCAAAACCATCTTGAGCATTTGGCCTAGTCTAAATTTACTCAAGAAGCATTTTCCTAAATTATTCGAAAACTGGCAAAAAAGCACCTATAAAAAAAATCAATGGCCTCCTCCATTACCCCTACAGCCATCCTATCCATCACCAAATAGGTATGTCTCTGCCACTGAATGCAGAGTCACGTTTTAACCAGTTTTCATATAATTTAGGACCCATGCACAAGATGGTGAGAGCTATAGCTCCACACGCAAATTTTTGGAACAACCCTTTCAACATTTACTCAGAATATTTCTGAACTAACCTTTTGTGATGTAGCAAAACCAAGGTTACTCAGAATGGAGGCAACGGAAAATCTTGATCTTCACTTATGGGAGTCCATGGTCTTCACACACATAGTATGACTTCAAGTATTTGGGTCCTAGGAATACTCTGTCTTCATTAAACTTTGTGGCCTTCACCTATGGAACCCCATTTTCTTCACACACTCATAGTATGACTGCTCTGAATGGGGTCCCAGGAACTTGCACACAATGCTCCGTCTTCCATGGTCATTGTGCTTTTCACCTATAGGACCCCATTTTCTTCACACACTCATAGTATGACTGCTTTCAATGGGGTCCCAGGAAATTAACCACAATACTTTGGCTTCCAAAAATTGACCTATAAAGGAACTTACATTTATGTTGCATAACAGTGCACAATAAGGACAAATGCAAAACCATCTTGAGCATTTGGCCTAGTCTAAATTTACTCAAGAAGCATTTTCCTAAATTATTCGAAAACTGGCAAAAAAGCACCTATAAAAAAAAATCAATGGCCTCCTCCATTACCCCTACAGCCATCCTATCCATCACCAAATAGGTATGTCTCTGCCACAGAATGCAGAGTCGCGTTTTCACCAGTTTTCATATAATTTAGGACCCATGCACAAGATGGTGAGAGCTATAGCTCCACACGCAAATTTTTGGAACAACCCCTCCAACATTTACTCAGAATATTTCTGCACTAACCTTTTGTGATGTAGCAAAACCAAAGTTTTTGAGAATGGAGGCCACGGAAAATCTTGTTCTTCACTTATGGGAGTCCATTGGCTTCACACACTTATAGTATGACTTCAGGTATTTGGGTCCAAGGAATACTCTGTCTTCATTGAACTTTGTGGCCTTCACCTAGAGGACCCCATTTTCTTCACACACTCATAGTATGACTGCTCTGAATGGGGTCCCAGGAACTTGCACACAATGCTCTGTTTTGGTCATTGTGGCCTTCACCTATGGAACCCCATTTTCTTCACACACTCATAGTATGACTGCTCTGAATGGGGTCCCAGGAACTTGCACACAATGCTCTGTTTTGGCCATTGTGGCCTTCACCTATGGAACCCCATTTTCTTCACACACTCATAGTATGACTGCTCTGAATGGGGTCCCAGGAACTTGCACACAATGCTCTGTTTTGGTCATTGTGGCCTTCACCTATGGAACCCCATTTTCTTCACACACTCATAGTATGACTGCTCTGAATTCGGTCCCAGGAACTTGCACACAATGCTCCGTCTTCCATGGTCATTGTGCTTTTCACCTATAGGACCCCATTTTCTTCACACACTCATAGTATGACTGCTTTCAATGGGGTCCCAGGAAATTAACCACAATACTTTGGCTTCCAGAAATTGACCTATAAAGGAACTTACATTTATGTTGCATAACAGTGCACAATAAGGACAAATGCAAAACCATCTTGAGCATTTGGCCTAGTCTAAATTTACTCAAGAAGCATTTTCCTAAATTATTCGAAAACTGGCAAAAAAGCACCTATAAAAAAAAATCAATGGCCTCCTCCATTACCCCTACAGCCATCCTATCCATCACCAAATAGGTATGTCTCTGCCACAGAATGCAGAGTCACGTTTTCACCAGTTTTCATATAATTTAGGACCCATGCACAAGATGGTGAGAGCTATAGCTCCACACGCAAATTTTTGGAACAACCCTTTCAACATTTACTCAGAATATTTCTGCACTAACCTTTTGTGATGTAGCAAAACCAAGGTTACTCAGAATGGAGGAAACGGAAAATCTTGATCTTCACTTATGGGAGTCCATGGTCTTCACACACATAGTATGACTTCAAGTATTTGGGTCCTAGGAATACTCTGTCTTCATTAAACTTTGTGGCCTTCACCTATGGAACCCCATTTTCTTCACACACTCATAGTATGACTGCTCTGAATGGGGTCTCAGGAACTTGCACACAATGCTCCGTCTTCCATGGTCATTGTGCTTTTCACCTATAAGACCCCATTTTCTTCACACACTTATAGTATGACTGCTTTCAATGGGGTCCCAGGAAATTAACCACAATACTTTGGCTTCCAAAAATTGACCTATAAAGGAACTTACATTTATGTTGCATAACAGTGCACAATAAGGACAAATGCAAAACCATCTTGAGCATTTGGCCTAGTCTAAATTTACTCAAGAAGCATTTTCCTAAATTATTCGAAAACTGGCAAAAAAGCACCTATAAAAAAAAATCAATGGCCTCCTCCATTACCCCTACAGCCATCCTATCCATCACCAAATAGGTATGTCTCTGCCACAGAATGCAGAGTCACGTTTTAACCAGTTTTCATATAATTTAGGACAAATGCACAAGATGGTGAGAGCTATAGCTCCACACGCAAATTTTTGGAACAACCCTTCCAACATTTACTCAGAATATTTCTGCACTAACCTTTTGTGATGTAGCAAAACCAAAGTTTTTGAGAATGGAGGCCACGGAAAATCTTGTTCTTCACTTATGGGAGTCCATTGGCTTCACACACTTATAGTATGACTTCAGGTATTTGGGTCCAAGGAATACTCTGTCTTCATTGAACTTTGTGGCCTTCACCTAGAGGACCCCATTTTCTTCACACACTCATAGTATGACTGCTCTGAATGGGGTCCCAGGAAGTTGCACACAATGCTCTGTTTTGGTCATTGTGGCCTTCACCTATGGAACCCCATTTTCTTCACACACTCATAGTATGACTGCTCTGAATGGGGTCCCAGGAACTTGCACACAATGCTCTGTTTTGGTCATTGTGGCCTTCACCTATGGAACCCCATTTTCTTCACACACTCATAGTATGACTGCTCTGAATGGGGTACCAGGAACTTGCACACAATGCTCCGTCTTCCATGGTCATTGTGCTTTTCACCTATAGGACCCCATTTTCTTCACACACTCATAGTATGACTGCTTTCAATGGGGTCCCAGGAAATTAACCACAATACTTTGGCTTCCAAAAATTGACCTATAAAGGAACTTACATTTATGTTGCATAACAGTGCACAATAAGGACAAATGCAAAACCATCTTGAGCATTTGGCCTAGTCTAAATTTACTCAAGAAGCATTTTCCTAAATTATTCGAAAACTGGCAAAAAAGCACCTATAAAAAAAAATCAATGGCCTCCTCCATTACCCCTACAGCCATCCTATCCATCACCAAATAGGTATGTCTCTGCCACAGAATGCAGAGTCACGTTTTCACCAGTTTTCATATAATTTAGGACCCATGCACAAGATGGTGAGAGCTATAGCTCCACACGCAAATTTTTGGAACAACCCTTTCAACATTTACTCAGAATATTTCTGCACTAACCTTTTGTGATGTAGCAAAACCAAGGTTACTCAGAATGGAGGCAACGGAAAATCTTGATCTTCACTTATGGGAGTCCATGGTCTTCACACACATAGTATGACTTCAAGTATTTGGGTCCTAGGAATACTCTGTCTTCATTAAACTTTGTGGCCTTCACCTATGGAACCCCATTTTCTTCACACACTCATAGTATGACTGCTCTGAATGGGGTCCCAGGAACTTGCACACAATGCTCCGTCTTCCATGGTCATTGTGCTTTTCACCTATAGGACCCCATTTTCTTCACACACTTATAGTATGACTGCTTTCAATGGGGTCCCAGGAAATTAACCACAATACTTTGGCTTCCAAAAATTGACCTATAAAGGAACTTACATTTATGTTGCATAACAGTGCACAATAAGGACAAATGCAAAACCATCTTGAGCATTTGGCCTAGTCTAAATTTACTCAAGAAGCATTTTCCTAAATTATTCGAAAACTGGCAAAAAAGCAGCTATAAAAAAAAAATCAATGGCCTCCTCCATTACCCCTACAGCCATCCTATCCATCACCAAATAGGTATGTCTCTGCCACAGAATGCAGAGTCACGTTTTAACCAGTTTTCATATAATTTAGGACCCATGCACAAGATGGTGAGAGCTATAGCTCCACACGCAAATTTTTGGAACAACCCTTTCAACATTTACTCAGAATATTTCTGAACTAACCTTTTGTGATGTAGCAAAACCAAGGTTACTCAGAATGGAGGCCACGGAGAATCTTGATCTTCACTTATGGGAGTCCATGGTCTTCACACACATAGTATGACTTCAAGTATTTGGGTCCTAGGAATACTCTGTCTTCATTAAACTTTGTGGCCTTCACCTATGGAACCCCATTTTCTTCACACACTCATAGTATGACTGCTCTGAATGGGGTCCCAGGAACTTGCACACAATGCTCCGTCTTCCATGGTCATTGTGCTTTTCACCTATAGGACCCCATTTTCTTCACACACTCATAGTATGACTGCTTTCAATGGGGTCCCAGGAAATTAACCACAATACTTTGGCTTCCAAAAATTGACTTATAAAGGAACTTACATTTATGTTGCATAACAGTGCACAATAAGGACAAATGCAAAACCATCTTGAGCATTTGGCCTAGTCTAAATTTACTCAAGAAGCATTTTCCTAAATTATTCGAAAATAGGCAAAAAAGCACCTATAAAAAAAAATCAATGGCCTCCTCCATTACCCCTACAGCCATCCTATCCATCACCAAATAGGTATGTCTCTGCCACAGAATGCAGAGTCACGTTTTAACCAGTTTTCATATAATTTAGGACCCATGCACAAGATGGTGAGAGCTATAGCTCCACAGGCAAATTTTTGGAACAACCCTTCCAACATTTACTCAGAATATTTCTGCACTAACCTTTTGTGATGTAGCAAAACCAAAGTTTTTGAGAATGGAGGCCACGGAAAATCTTGTTCTTCACTTATGGGAGTCCATTGGCTTCACACACTTATAGTATGACTTCAGGTATTTGGGTCCAAGGAATACTCTGTCTTCATTGAACTTTGTGGCCTTCACCTAGAGGACCCCATTTTCTTCACACACTCATAGTATGACTGCTCTGAATGGGGTCCCAGGAACTTGCACACAATGCTCTGTTTTGGTCATTGTGGCCTTCACCTATGGAACCCCATTTTCTTCACACACTCATAGTATGACTGCTCTGAATGGGGTCCCAGGAACTTGCACACAATGCTCTGTTTTGGTCATTGTGGCCTTCACCTATGGAACCCCATTTTCTTCACACACTCATAGTATGACTGCTCTGAATGGGGTCCCAGGAACTTGCACACAATGCTCCGTCTTCCATGGTCATTGTGCTTTTCACCTATAGGACCCCATTTTCTTCACACACTCATAGTATGACTGCTTTCAATGGGGTCCCAGGAAATTAACCACAATACTTTGGCTTCCAAAAATTGACCTATAAAGGAACTTACATTTATGTTGCATAACAGTGCAGAATAAGGACAAATGCAAAACCATCTTGAGCATTTGGCCTAGTCTAAATTTACTCAAGAAGCATTTTCCTAAATTATTCGAAAACTGGCAAAAAAGCACCTATAAAAAAAATCAATGGCCTCCTCCATTACCCCTACAGCCATCCTATCCATCACCAAATAGGTATGTCTCTGCCACAGAATGCAGAGTCACGTTTTAACCAGTTTTCATATAATTTAGGACCCATGCACAAGATGGTGAGAGCTATAGCTCCACACGCAAATTTTTGGAACAACCCTTTCAACATTTACTCAGAATATTTCTGAACTAACCTTTTGTGATGTAGCAAAACCAAGGTTACTCAGAATGGAGGCAACGGAAAATCTTGATCTTCACTTATGGGAGTCCATGGTCTTCACACACATAGTATGACTTCAAGTATTTGGGTCCTAGGAATACTCTGTCTTCATTAAACTTTGTGGCCTTCACCTATGGAACCCCATTTTCTTCACACACTCATAGTATGACTGCTCTGAATGGGGTCCCAGGAACTTGCACACAATGCTCCGTCTTCCATGGTCATTGTGCTTTTCACCTATAGGACCCCATTTTCTTCACACACTCATAGTATGACTGCTTTCAATGGGGTCCCAGGAAATTAACCACAATAGTTTAGCTTCCAAAAATTGACCTATAAAGGAACTTACATTTATGTTGCATAACAGTGCAGAATAAGGACAAATGCAAAACCATCTTGAGCATTTGGCCTAGTCTAAATTTACTCAAGAAGCATTTTCCTAAATTATTCGAAAACTGGCAAAAAAGCACCTATAAAAAAAATCAATGGCCTCCTCCATTACCCCTACAGCCATCCTATCCATCACCAAATAGGTATGTCTCTGCCACAGAATGCAGAGTCACGTTTTAACCAGTTTTCATATAATTTAGGACCCATGCACAAGATGGTGAGAGCTATAGCTCCACACGCAAATTTTTGGAACAACCCTTTCAACATTTACTCAGAATATTTCTGAACTAACCTTTTGTGATGTAGCAAAACCAAGGTTACTCAGAATGGAGGCAACGGAAAATCTTGATCTTCACTTATGGGAGTCCATGGTCTTCACACACATAGTATGACTTCAAGTATTTGGGTCCTAGGAATACTCTGTCTTCATTAAACTTTGTGGCCTTCACCTATGGAACCCCATTTTCTTCACACACTCATAGTATGACTGCTCTGAATGGGGTCCCAGGAACTTGCACACAATGCTCCGTCTTCCATGGTCATTGTGCTTTTCACCTATAGGACCCCATTTTCTTCACACACTCATAGTATGACTGCTTTCAATGGGGTCCCAGGAAATTAACCACAATACTTTGGCTTCCAAAAATTGACCTATAAAGGAACTTACATTTATGTTGCATAACAGTGCACAATAAGGACAAATGCAAAACCATCTTGAGCATTTGGCCTAGTCTAAATTTACTCAAGAAGCATTTTCCTAAATTATTCGAAAACTGGCAAAAAAGCACCTATAAAAAAAAATCAATGGCCTCCTCCATTACCCCTACAGCCATCCTATCCATCACCAAATAGGTATGTCTCTGCCACAGAATGCAGAGTCGCGTTTTCACCAGTTTTCATATAATTTAGGACCCATGCACAAGATGGTGAGAGCTATAGCTCCACACGCAAATTTTTGGAACAACCCTTCCAACATTTACTCAGAATATTTCTGCACTAACCTTTTGTGATGTAGCAAAACCAAAGTTTTTGAGAATGGAGGCCACGGAAAATCTTGTTCTTCACTTATGGGAGTCCATTGGCTTCACACACTTATAGTATGACTTCAGGTATTTGGGTCCAAGGAATACTCTGTCTTCATTGAACTTTGTGGCCTTCACCTAGAGGACCCCATTTTCTTCACACACTCATAGTATGACTGCTCTGAATGGGGTCCCAGGAACTTGCACACAATGCTCTGTTTTGGTCATTGTGGCCTTCACCTATGGAACCCCATTTTCTTCACACACTCATAGTATGACTGCTCTGAATGGGGTCCCAGGAACTTGCACACAATGCTCTGTTTTGGTCATTGTGGCCTTCACCTATGGAACCCCATTTTCTTCACACACTCATAGTATGACTGCTCTGAATGGGGTCCCAGGAACTTGCACACAATGCTCCGTCTTCCATGGTCATTGTGCTTTTCACCTATAGGACCCCATTTTCTTCACACACTCATAGTATGACTGCTTTCAATGGGGTCCCAGGAAATTAACCACAATACTTTGGCTTCCAGAAATTGACCTATAAAGGAACTTACATTTATGTTGCATAACAGTGCACAATAAGGACAAATGCAAAACCATCTTGAGCATTTGGCCTAGTCTAAATTTACTCAAGAAGCATTTTCCTAAATTATTTGAAAACTGGCAAAAAAGGACCTATAAAAAAAAATCAATGGCCTCCTCCATTACCCCTACAGCCATCCTATCCATCACCAAATAGGTATGTCTCTGCCACAGAATGCAGAGTCACGTTTTAACCAGTTTTCATATAATTTAGGACCCATGCACAAGATGGTGAGAGCTATAGCTCCACACGCAAATTTTTGGAACAACCCTTCCAACATTTACTCAGAATATTTCTGCACTAACCTTTTGTGATGTAGCAAAACCAAGGTTACTCAGAATGGAGGAAACGGAAAATCTTGATCTTCACTTATGGGAGTCCATGGTCTTCACACACATAGTATGACTTCAAGTATTTGGGTCCTAGG
Source organism: Eleutherodactylus coqui (assembly GCF_035609145.1). Classification (NCBI taxonomy): domain Eukaryota; kingdom Metazoa; phylum Chordata; class Amphibia; order Anura; family Eleutherodactylidae; genus Eleutherodactylus; species Eleutherodactylus coqui. The sequence continues at coordinate 35,234,636 of NC_089848.1, read as the reverse complement.
AATACTCTGTCTTCATTAAACTTTGTGGCCTTCACCTATGGAACCCCATTTTCTTCACACACTCATAGTATGACTGCTCTGAATGGGGTCTCAGGAACTTGCACACAATGCTCCGTCTTCCATGGTCATTGTGCTTTTCACCTATAGGACCCCATTTTCTTCACACACTTATAGTATGACTGCTTTCAATGGGGTCCCAGGAAATTAACCACAATACTTTGGCTTCCAAAAATTGACCTATAAAGGAACTTACATTTATGTTGCATAACAGTGCACAATAAGGACAAATGCAAAACCATCTTGAGCATTTGGCCTAGTCTAAATTTACTCAAGAAGCATTTTCCTAAATTATTCGAAAACTGGCAAAAAAGCACCTATAAAAAAAAATCAATGGCCTCCTCCATTACCCCTACAGCCATCCTATCCATCACCAAATAGGTATGTCTCTGCCACAGAATGCAGAGTCACGTTTTAACCAGTTTTCATATAATTTAGGACAAATGCACAAGATGGTGAGAGCTATAGCTCCACACGCAAATTTTTGGAACAACCCTTCCAACATTTACTCAGAATATTTCTGCACTAACCTTTTGTGATGTAGCAAAACCAAAGTTTTTGAGAATGGAGGCCACGGAAAATCTTGTTCTTCACTTATGGGAGTCCATTGGCTTCACACACTTATAGTATGACTTCAGGTATTTGGGTCCAAGGAATACTCTGTCTTCATTGAACTTTGTGGCCTTCACCTAGAGGACCCCATTTTCTTCACACACTCATAGTATGACTGCTCTGAATGGGGTCCCAGGAAGTTGCACACAATGCTCTGTTTTGGTCATTGTGGCCTTCACCTATGGAACCCCATTTTCTTCACACACTCATAGTATGACTGCTCTGAATGGGGTCCCAGGAACTTGCACACAATGCTCTGTTTTGGTCATTGTGGCCTTCACCTATGGAACCCCATTTTCTTCACACACTCATAGTATGACTGCTCTGAATGGGGTACCAGGAACTTGCACACAATGCTCCGTCTTCCATGGTCATTGTGCTTTTCACCTATAGGACCCCATTTTCTTCACACACTCATAGTATGACTGCTTTCAATGGGGTCCCAGGAAATTAACCACAATACTTTGGCTTCCAAAAATTGACCTATAAAGGAACTTACATTTATGTTGCATAACAGTGCACAATAAGGACAAATGCAAAACCATCTTGAGCATTTGGCCTAGTCTAAATTTACTCAAGAAGCATTTTCCTAAATTATTCGAAAACTGGCAAAAAAGCACCTATAAAAAAAAATCAATGGCCTCCTCCATTACCCCTACAGCCATCCTATCCATCACCAAATAGGTATGTCTCTGCCACAGAATGCAGAGTCACGTTTTCACCAGTTTTCATATAATTTAGGACCCATGCACAAGATGGTGAGAGCTATAGCTCCACACGCAAATTTTTGGAACAACCCTTTCAACATTTACTCAGAATATTTCTGCACTAACCTTTTGTGATGTAGCAAAACCAAGGTTACTCAGAATGGAGGCAACGGAAAATCTTGATCTTCACTTATGGGAGTCCATGGTCTTCACACACATAGTATGACTTCAAGTATTTGGGTCCTAGGAATACTCTGTCTTCATTAAACTTTGTGGCCTTCACCTATGGAACCCCATTTTCTTCACACACTCATAGTATGACTGCTCTGAATGGGGTCTCAGGAACTTGCACACAATGCTCCGTCTTCCATGGTCATTGTGCTTTTCACCTATAGGACCCCATTTTCTTCACACACTTATAGTATGACTGCTTTCAATGGGGTCCCAGGAAATTAACCACAATACTTTGGCTTCCAAAAATTGACCTATAAAGGAACTTACATTTATGTTGCATAACAGTGCACAATAAGGACAAATGCAAAACCATCTTGAGCATTTGGCCTAGTCTAAATTTACTCAAGAAGCATTTTCCTAAATTATTCGAAAACTGGCAAAAAAGCACCTATAAAAAAAAATCAATGGCCTCCTCCATTACCCCTACAGCCATCCTATCCATCACCAAATAGGTATGTCTCTGCCACAGAATGCAGAGTCACGTTTTAACCAGTTTTCATATAATTTAGGACAAATGCACAAGATGGTGAGAGCTATAGCTCCACACGCAAATTTTTGGAACAACCCTTCCAACATTTACTCAGAATATTTCTGCACTAACCTTTTGTGATGTAGCAAAACCAAAGTTTTTGAGAATGGAGGCCACGGAAAATCTTGTTCTTCACTTATGGGAGTCCATTGGCTTCACACACTTATAGTATGACTTCAGGTATTTGGGTCCAAGGAATACTCTGTCTTCATTGAACTTTGTGGCCTTCACCTAGAGGACCCCATTTTCTTCACACACTCATAGTATGACTGCTCTGAATGGGGTCCCAGGAAGTTGCACACAATGCTCTGTTTTGGTCATTGTGGCCTTCACCTATGGAACCCCATTTTCTTCACACACTCATAGTATGACTGCTCTGAATGGGGTCCCAGGAACTTGCACACAATGCTCTGTTTTGGTCATTGTGGCCTTCACCTATGGAACCCCATTTTCTTCACACACTCATAGTATGACTGCTCTGAATGGGGTACCAGGAACTTGCACACAATGCTCCGTCTTCCATGGTCATTGTGCTTTTCACCTATAGGACCCCATTTTCTTCACACACTCATAGTATGACTGCTTTCAATGGGGTCCCAGGAAATTAACCACAATACTTTGGCTTCCAAAACTTGACCTATAAAGGAACTTACATTTATGTTGCATAACAGTGCACAATAAGGACAAATGCAAAACCATCTTGAGCATTTGGCCTAGTCTAAATTTACTCAAGAAGCATTTTCCTAAATTATTCGAAAACTGGCAAAAAAGCACCTATAAAAAAAAATCAATGGCCTCCTCCATTACCCCTACAGCCATCCTATCCATCACCAAATAGGTATGTCTCTGCCACAGAATGCAGAGTCACGTTTTCACCAGTTTTCATATAATTTAGGACCCATGCACAAGATGGTGAGAGCTATAGCTCCACACGCAAATTTTTGGAACAACCCTTTCAACATTTACTCAGAATATTTCTGCACTAACCTTTTGTGATGTAGCAAAACCAAGGTTACTCAGAATGGAGGCAACGGAAAATCTTGATCTTCACTTATGGGAGTCCATGGTCTTCACACACATAGTATGACTTCAAGTATTTGGGTCCTAGGAATACTCTGTCTTCATTAAACTTTGTGGCCTTCACCTAAGGAACCCCATTTTCTTCACACACTCATAGTATGACTGCTCTGAATGGGGTCCCAGGAACTTGCACACAATGCTCCGTCTTCCATGGTCATTGTGCTTTTCACCTATAGGACCCCATTTTCTTCACACACTTATAGTATGACTGCTTTCAATGGGGTCCCAGGAAATTAACCACAATACTTTGGCTTCCAAAAATTGACCTATAAAGGAACTTACATTTATGTTGCATAACAGTGCACAATAAGGACAAATGCAAAACCATCTTGAGCATTTGGCCTAGTCTAAATTTACTCAAGAAGCATTTTCCTAAATTATTCGAAAACTGGCAAAAAAGCACCTATAAAAAAAAATCTATGGCCTCCTCCATTACCCCTACAGCCATCCTATCCATCACCAAATAGGTATGTCTCTGCCACAGAATGCAGAGTCACGTTTTAACCAGTTTTCATATAATTTAGGACCCATGCACAAGATGGTGAGAGCTATAGCTCCACACGCAAATTTTTGGAACAACCCTTTCAACATTTACTCAGAATATTTCTGAACTAACCTTTTGTGATGTAGCAAAACCAAGGTTACTCAGAATGGAGGCCACGGAGAATCTTGATCTTCACTTATGGGAGTCCATGGTCTTCACACACATAGTATGACTTCAAGTATTTGGGTCCTAGGAATACTCTGTCTTCATTAAACTTTGTGGCCTTCACCTATGGAACCCCATTTTCTTCACACACTCATAGTATGACTGCTCTGAATGGGGTCCCAGGAACTTGCACACAATGCTCCGTCTTCCATGGTCATTGTGCTTTTCACCTATAGGACCCCATTTTCTTCACACACTCATAGTATGACTGCTTTCAATGGGGTCCCAGGAAATTAACCACAATACTTTGGCTTCCAAAAATTGACTTATAAAGGAACTTACATTTATGTTGCATAACAGTGCACAATAAGGACAAATGCAAAACCATCTTGAGCATTTGGCCTAGTCTAAATTTACTCAAGAAGCATTTTCCTAAATTATTCGAAAACTGGCAAAAAAGCACCTATAAAAAAAAATCAATGGCCTCCTCCATTACCCCTACAGCCATCCTATCCATCACCAAATAGGTATGTCTCTGCCACAGAATGCAGAGTCACGTTTTAACCAGTTTTCATATAATTTAGGACCCATGCACAAGATGGTGAGAGCTATAGCTCCACAGGCAAATTTTTGGAACAACCCTTCCAACATTTACTCAGAATATTTCTGCACTAACCTTTTGTGATGTAGCAAAACCAAAGTTTTTGAGAATGGAGGCCACGGAAAATCTTGTTCTTCACTTATGGGAGTCCATTGGCTTCACACACTTATAGTATGACTTCAGGTATTTGGGTCCAAGGAATACTCTGTCTTCATTGAACTTTGTGGCCTTCACCTAGAGGACCCCATTTTCTTCACACACTCATAGTATGACTGCTCTGAATGGGGTCCCAGGAACTTGCACACAATGCTCTGTTTTGGTCATTGTGGCCTTCACCTATGGAACCCCATTTTCTTCACACACTCATAGTATGACTGCTCTGAATGGGGTCCCAGGAACTTGCACACAATGCTCTGTTTTGGTCATTGTGGCCTTCACCTATGGAACCCCATTTTCTTCACACACTCATAGTATGACTGCTCTGAATGGGGTCCCAGGAACTTGCACACAATGCTCCGTCTTCCATGGTCATTGTGCTTTTCACCTATAGGACCCCATTTTCTTCACACACTCATAGTATGACTGCTTTCAATGGGGTCCCAGGAAATTAACCACAATACTTTGGCTTCCAAAAATTGACCTATAAAGGAACTTACATTTATGTTGCATAACAGTGCACAATAAGGACAAATGCAAAACCATCTTGAGCATTTGGCCTAGTCTAAATTTACTCAAGAAGCATTTTCCTAAATTATTCGAAAACTGGCAAAAAAGCACCTATAAAAAAAATCAATGGCCTCCTCCATTACCCCTACAGCCATCCTATCCATCACCAAATAGGTATGTCTCTGCCACAGAATGCAGAGTCACGTTTTAACCAGTTTTCATATAATTTAGGACCCATGCACAAGATGGTGAGAGCTATAGCTCCACACGCAAATTTTTGGAACAACCCTTTCAACATTTACTCAGAATATTTCTGAACTAACCTTTTGTGATGTAGCAAAACCAAGGTTACTCAGAATGGAGGCCACGGAAAATCTTGATCTTCACTTATGGGAGTCCATGGTCTTCACACACATAGTATGACTTCAAGTATTTGGGTCCTAGGAATACTCTGTCTTCATTAAACTTTGTGGCCTTCACCTATGGAACCCCATTTTCTTCACACACTCATAGTATGACTGCTCTGAATGGGGTCCCAGGAACTTGCACACAATGCTCCGTCTTCCATGGTCATTGTGCTTTTCACCTATAGGACCCCATTTTCTTCACACACTCATAGTATGACTGCTTTCAATGGGGTCCCAGGAAATTAACCACAATACTTTGGCTTCCAAAAATTGACCTATAAAGGAACTTACATTTATGTTGCATAACAGTGCACAATAAGGACAAATGCAAAACCATCTTGAGCATTTGGCCTAGTCTAAATTTACTCAAGAAGCATTTTCCAAAATTATTCGAAAACTGGCAAAAAAGCACCTATAAAAAAAAATCAATGGCCTCCTCCATTACCCCTACAGCCATCCTATCCATCACCAAATAGGTATGTCTCTGCCACAGAATGCAGAGTCACGTTTTCACCAGTTTTCATATAATTTAGGACCCATGCACAAGATGGTGAGAGCTATAGCTCCACACGCAAATTTTTGGAACAACCCTTCCAACATTTACTCAGAATATTTCTGCACTAACCTTTTGTGATGTAGCAAAACCAAAGTTTTTGAGAATGGAGGCCACGGAAAATCTTGTTCTTCACTTATGGGAGTCCATTGGCTTCACACACTTATAGTATGACTTCAGGTATTTGGGTCCAAGGAATACTCTGTCTTCATTGAACTTTGTGGCCTTCACCTAGAGGACCCCATTTTCTTCACACACTCATAGTATGACTGCTCTGAATGGGGTCCCAGGAACTTGCACACAATGCTCTGTTTTGGTCATTGTGGCCTTCACCTATGGAACCCCATTTTCTTCACACACTCATAGTATGACTGCTCTGAATGGGGTCCCAGGAACTTGCACACAATGCTCTGTTTTGGTCATTGTGGCCTTCACCTATGGAACCCCATTTTCTTCACACACTCATAGTATGACTGCTCTGAATGGGGTCCCAGGAACTTGCACACAATGCTCCGTCTTCCATGGTCATTGTGCTTTTCACCTATAGGACCCCATTTTCTTCACACACTCATAGTATGACTGCTTTCAATGGGGTCCCAGGAAATTAACCACAATACTTTGGCTTCCAAAAATTGACCTATAAAGGAACTTACATTTATGTTGCATAACAGTGCAGAATAAGGACAAATGCAAAACCATCTTGAGCATTTGGCCTAGTCTAAATTTACTCAAGAAGCATTTTCCTAAATTATTCGAAAACTGGCAAAAAAGCACCTATAAAAAAAATCAATGGCCTCCTCCATTACCCCTACAGCCATCCTATCCATCACCAAATAGGTATGTCTCTGCCACAGAATGCAGAGTCACGTTTTAACCAGTTTTCATATAATTTAGGACCCATGCACAAGATGGTGAGAGCTATAGCTCCACACGCAAATTTTTGGAACAACCCTTTCAACATTTACTCAGAATATTTCTGAACTAACCTTTTGTGATGTAGCAAAACCAAGGTTACTCAGAATGGAGGCAACGGAAAATCTTGATCTTCACTTATGGGAGTCCATGGTCTTCACACACATAGTATGACTTCAAGTATTTGGGTCCTAGGAATACTCTGTCTTCATTAAACTTTGTGGCCTTCACCTATGGAACCCCATTTTCTTCACACACTCATAGTATGACTGCTCTGAATGGGGTCCCAGGAACTTGCACACAATGCTCCGTCTTCCATGGTCATTGTGCTTTTCACCTATAGGACCCCATTTTCTTCACACACTCATAGTATGACTGCTTTCAATGGGGTCCCAGGAAATTAACCACAATACTTTGGCTTCCAAAAATTGACCTATAAAGGAACTTACATTTATGTTGCATAACAGTGCACAATAAGGACAAATGCAAAACCATCTTGAGCATTTGGCCTAGTCTAAATTTACTCAAGAAGCATTTTCAGAAATTATTCGAAAACTGGCAAAAAAGCACCTATAAAAAAAAATCAATGGCCTCCTCCATTACCCCTACAGCCATCCTATCCATCACCAAATAGGTATGTCTCTGCCACAGAATGCAGAGTCACGTTTTAACCAGTTTTCATATAATTTAGGACCCATGCACAAGATGGTGAGAGCTATAGCTCCACAGGCAAATTTTTGGAACAACCCTTCCAACATTTACTCAGAATATTTCTGCACTAACCTTTTGTGATGTAGCAAAACCAAAGTTTTTGAGAATGGAGGCCACGGAAAATCTTGTTCTTCACTTATGGGAGTCCATTGGCTTCACACACTTATAGTATGACTTCAGGTATTTGGGTCCTAGGAATACTCTGTCTTCATTGAACTTTGTGGCCTTCACCTAGAGGACCCCATTTTCTTCACACACTCATAGTATGACTGCTCTGAATGGGGTCCCAGGAACTTGCACACAATGCTCTGTTTTGGTCATTGTGGCCTTCACCTATGGAACCCCATTTTCTTCACACACTCATAGTATGACTGCTCTGAATGGGGTCCCAGGAACTTGCACACAATGCTCTGTTTTGGTCATTGTGGCCTTCACCTATGGAACCCCATTTTCTTCACACACTCATAGTATGACTGCTCTGAATGGGGTCCCAGGAACTTGCACACAATGCTCCGTCTTCCATGGTCATTGTGCTTTTCACCTATAGGACCCCATTTTCTTCACACACTCATAGTATGACTGCTTTCAATGGGGTCCCAGGAAATTAACCACAATACTTTGGCTTCCAAAAATTGACCTATAAAGGAACTTACATTTATGTTGCATAACAGTGCACAATAAGGACAAATGCAAAACCATCTTGAGCATTTGGCCTAGTCTAAATTTACTCAAGAAGCATTTTCCTAAATTATTCGAAAACTGGCAAAAAAGCACCTATAAAAAAAAATCTATGGCCTCCTCCATTACCCCTACAGCCATCCTATCCATCACCAAATAGGTATGTCTCTGCCACAGAATGCAGAGTCACGTTTTAACCAGTTTTCATATAATTTAGGACCCATGCACAAGATGGTGAGAGCTATAGCTCCACACGCAAATTTTTGGAACAACCCTTTCAACATTTACTCAGAATATTTCTGAACTAACCTTTTGTGATGTAGCAAAACCAAGGTTACTCAGAATGGAGGCCACGGAGAATCTTGATCTTCACTTATGGGAGTCCATGGTCTTCACACACATAGTATGACTTCAAGTATTTGGGTCCTAGGAATACTCTGTCTTCATTAAACTTTGTGGCCTTCACCTATGGAACCCCATTTTCTTCACACACTCATAGTATGACTGCTCTGAATGGGGTCCCAGGAACTTGCACACAATGCTCCGTCTTCCATGGTCATTGTGCTTTTCACCTATAGGACCCCATTTTCTTCACACACTCATAGTATGACTGCTTTCAATGGGGTCCCAGGAAATTAACCACAATACTTTGGCTTCCAAAAATTGACTTATAAAGGAACTTACATTTATGTTGCATAACAGTGCACAATAAGGACAAATGCAAAACCATCTTGAGCATTTGGCCTAGTCTAAATTTACTCAAGAAGCATTTTCCTAAATTATTCGAAAACTGGCAAAAAAGCACCTATAAAAAAAAATCAATGGCCTCCTCCATTACCCCTACAGCCATCCTATCCATCACCAAATAGGTATGTCTCTGCCACAGAATGCAGAGTCACGTTTTAACCAGTTTTCATATAATTTAGGACCCATGCACAAGATGGTGAGAGCTATAGCTCCACAGGCAAATTTTTGGAACAACCCTTCCAACATTTACTCAGAATATTTCTGCACTAACCTTTTGTGATGTAGCAAAACCAAAGTTTTTGAGAATGGAGGCCACGGAAAATCTTGTTCTTCACTTATGGGAGTCCATTGGCTTCACACACTTATAGTATGACTTCAGGTATTTGGGTCCAAGGAATACTCTGTCTTCATTGAACTTTGTGGCCTTCACCTAGAGGACCCCATTTTCTTCACACACTCATAGTATGACTGCTCTGAATGGGGTCCCAGGAACTTGCACACAATGCTCTGTTTTGGTCATTGTGGCCTTCACCTATGGAACCCCATTTTCTTCACACACTCATAGTATGACTGCTCTGAATGGGGTCCCAGGAACTTGCACACAATGCTCTGTTTTGGTCATTGTGGCCTTCACCTATGGAACCCCATTTTCTTCACACACTCATAGTATGACTGCTCTGAATGGGGTCCCAGGAACTTGCACACAATGCTCCGTCTTCCATGGTCATTGTGCTTTTCACCTATAGGACCCCATTTTCTTCACACACTCATAGTATGACTGCTTTCAATGGGGTCCCAGGAAATTAACCACAATACTTTGGCTTCCAAAAATTGACCTATAAAGGAACTTACATTTATGTTGCATAACAGTGCACAATAAGGACAAATGCAAAACCATCTTGAGCATTTGGCCTAGTCTAAATTTACTCAAGAAGCATTTTCCTAAATTATTCGAAAACTGGCAAAAAAGCACCTATAAAAAAAAATCTATGGCCTCCTCCATTACCCCTACAGCCATCCTATCCATCACCAAATAGGTATGTCTCTGCCACAGAATGCAGAGTCACGTTTTAACCAGTTTTCATATAATTTAGGACCCATGCACAAGATGGTGAGAGCTATAGCTCCACACGCAAATTTTTGGAACAACCCTTTCAACATTTACTCAGAATATTTCTGAACTAACCTTTTGTGATGTAGCAAAACCAAGGTTACTCAGAATGGAGGCCACGGAGAATCTTGATCTTCACTTATGGGAGTCCATGGTCTTCACACACATAGTATGACTTCAAGTATTTGGGTCCTAGGAATACTCTGTCTTCATTAAACTTTGTGGCCTTCACCTATGGAACCCCATTTTCTTCACACACTCATAGTATGACTGCTCTGAATGGGGTCCCAGGAACTTGCACACAATGCTCCGTCTTCCATGGTCATTGTGCTTTTCACCTATAGGACCCCATTTTCTTCACACACTCATAGTATGACTGCTTTCAATGGGGTCCCAGGAAATTAACCACAATACTTTGGCTTCCAAAAATTGACTTATAAAGGAACTTACATTTATGTTGCATAACAGTGCACAATAAGGACAAATGCAAAACCATCTTGAGCATTTGGCCTAGTCTAAATTTACTCAAGAAGCATTTTCCTAAATTATTCGAAAACTGGCAAAAAAGCACCTATAAAAAAAAATCAATGGCCTCCTCCATTACCCCTACAGCCATCCTATCCATCACCAAATAGGTATGTCTCTGCCACAGAATGCAGAGTCACGTTTTAACCAGTTTTCATATAATTTAGGACCCATGCACAAGATGGTGAGAGCTATAGCTCCACAGGCAAATTTTTGGAACAACCCTTCCAACATTTACTCAGAATATTTCTGCACTAACCTTTTGTGATGTAGCAAAACCAAAGTTTTTGAGAATGGAGGCCACGGAAAATCTTGTTCTTCACTTATGGGAGTCCATTGGCTTCACACACTTATAGTATGACTTCAGGTATTTGGGTCCAAGGAATACTCTGTCTTCATTGAACTTTGTGGCCTTCACCTAGAGGACCCCATTTTCTTCACACACTCATAGTATGACTGCTCTGAATGGGGTCCCAGGAACTTGCACACAATGCTCTGTTTTGGTCATTGTGGCCTTCACCTATGGAACCCCATTTTCTTCACACACTCATAGTATGACTGCTCTGAATGGGGTCCCAGGAACTTGCACACAATGCTCTGTTTTGGTCATTGTGGCCTTCACCTATGGAACCCCATTTTCTTCACACACTCATAGTATGACTGCTCTGAATGGGGTCCCAGGAACTTGCACACAATGCTCCGTCTTCCATGGTCATTGTGCTTTTCACCTATAGGACCCCATTTTCTTCACACACTCATAGTATGACTGCTTTCAATGGGGTCCCAGGAAATTAACCACAATACTTTGGCTTCCAAAAATTGACTTATTAAGGAACTTACATTTATGTTGCATAACAGTGCACAATAAGGACAAATGCAAAACCATCTTGAGCATTTGGCCTAGTCTAAATTTACTCAAGAAGCATTTTCCTAAATTATTCGAAAACTGGCAAAAAAGCACCTATAAAAAAAAATCAATGGCCTCCTCCATTACCCCTACAGCCATCCTATCCATCACCAAATAGGTATGTCTCTGCCACAGAATGCAGAGTCACGTTTTAACCAGTTTTCATATAATTTAGGACCCATGCACAAGATGGTGAGAGCTATAGCTCCACAGGCAAATTTTTGGAACAACCCTTCCAACATCTACTCAGAATATTTCTGCACTAACCTTTTGTGATGTAGCAAAACCAAAGTTTTTGAGAATGGAGGCCACGGAAAATCTTGTTCTTCACTTATGGGAGTCCATTGGCTTCACACACTTATAGTATGACTTCAGGTATTTGGGTCCAAGGAATACTCTGTCTTCATTGAACTTTGTGGCCTTCACCTAGAGGACCCCATTTTCTTCACACACTCATAGTATGACTGCTCTGAATGGGGTCCCAGGAACTTGCACACAATGCTCTGTTTTGGTCATTGTGGCCTTCACCTATGGAACCCCATTTTCTTCACACACTCATAGTATGACTGCTCTGAATGGGGTCCCAGGAACTTGCACACAATGCTCTGTTTTGGTCATTGTGGCCTTCACCTATGGAACCCCATTTTCTTCACACACTCATAGTATGACTGCTCTGAATGGGGTCCCAGGAACTTGCACACAATGCTCCGTCTTCCATGGTCATTGTGCTTTTCACCTATAGGACCCCATTTTCTTCACACACTCATAGTATGACTGCTTTCAATGGGGTCCCAGGAAATTAACCACAATACTTTGGCTTCCAGAAATTGACCTATAAAGGAACTTACATTTATGTTGCATAACAGTGCACAATAAGGACAAATGCAAAACCATCTTGAGCATTTGGCCTAGTCTAAATTTACTCAAGAAGCATTTTCCTAAATTATTCGAAAACTGGCAAAAAAGCACCTATAAAAAAAAATCAATGGCCTCCTCCATTACCCCTACAGCCATCCTATCCATCACCAAATAGGTATGTCTCTGCCACAGAATGCAGAGTCACGTTTTCACCAGTTTTCATATAATTTAGGACCCATGCACAAGATGGTGAGAGCTATAGCTCCACACGCAAATTTTTGGAACAACCCTTTCAACATTTACTCAGAATATTTCTGCACTAACCTTTTGTGATGTAGCAAAACCAAGGTTACTCAGAATGGAGGAAACGGAAAATCTTGATCTTCACTTATGGGAGTCCATGGTCTTCACACACATAGTATGACTTCAAGTATTTGGGTCCTAGGAATACTCTGTCTTCATTAAACTTTGTGGCCTTCACCTATGGAACCCCATTTTCTTCACACACTCATAGTATGACTGCTCTGAATGGGGTCTCAGGAACTTGCACACAATGCTCCGTCTTCCATGGTCATTGTGCTTTTCACCTATAGGACCCCATTTTCTTCACACACTTATAGTATGACTGCTTTCAATGGGGTCCCAGGAAATTAACCACAATACTTTGGCTTCCAAAAATTGACTTATAAAGGAACTTACATTTATGTTGCATAACAGTGCACAATAAGGACAAATGCAAAACCATCTTGAGCATTTGGCCTAGTCTAAATTTACTCAAGAAGCATTTTCCTAAATTATTCGAAAACTGGCAAAAAAGCACCTATAAAAAAAAATCAATGGCCTCCTCCATTACCCCTACAGCCATCCTATCCATCACCAAATAGGTATGTCTCTGCCACAGAATGCAGAGTCACGTTTTAACCAGTTTTCATATAATTTAGGACCCATGCACAAGATGGTGAGAGCTATAGCTCCACAGGCAAATTTTTGGAACAACCCTTCCAACATTTACTCAGAATATTTCTGCACTAACCTTTTGTGATGTAGCAAAACCAAAGTTTTTGAGAATGGAGGCCACGGAAAATCTTGTTCTTCACTTATGGGAGTCCATTGGCTTCACACACTTATAGTATGACTTCAGGTATTTGGGTCCAAGGAATACTCTGTCTTCATTGAACTTTGTGGCCTTCACCTAGAGGACCCCATTTTCTTCACACACTCATAGTATGACTGCTCTGAATGGGGTCCCAGGAACTTGCACACAATGCTCTGTTTTGGTCATTGTGGCCTTCACCTATGGAACCCCATTTTCTTCACACACTCATAGTATGACTGCTCTGAATGGGGTCCCAGGAACTTGCACACAATGCTCTGTTTTGGTCATTGTGGCCTTCACCTATGGAACCCCATTTTCTTCACACACTCATAGTATGACTGCTCTGAATGGGGTCCCATGAACTTGCACACAATGCTCCGTCTTCCATGGTCATTGTGCTTTTCACCTATAGGACCCCATTTTCTTCACACACTCATAGTATGACTGCTTTCAATGGGGTCCCAGGAAATTAACCACAATACTTTGGCTTCCAAAAATTGACTTATAAAGGAACTTACATTTATGTTGCATAACAGTGCACAATAAGGACAAATGCAAAACCATCTTGAGCATTTGGCCTAGTCTAAATTTACTCAAGAAGCATTTTCCTAAATTATTCGAAAACTGGCAAAAAAGCACCTATAAAAAAAAATCAATGGCCTCCTCCATTACCCCTACAGCCATCCTATCCATCACCAAATAGGTATGTCTCTGCCACAGAATGCAGAGTCACGTTTTAACCAGTTTTCATATAATTTAGGACCCATGCACAAGATGGTGAGAGCTATAGCTCCACAGGCAAATTTTTGGAACAACCCTTCCAACATTTACTCAGAATATTTCTGCACTAACCTTTTGTGATGTAGCAAAACCAAAGTTTTTGAGAATGGAGGCCACGGAAAATCTTGTTCTTCACTTATGGGAGTCCATTGGCTTCACACACTTATAGTATGACTTCAGGTATTTGGGTCCAAGGAATACTCTGTCTTCATTGAACTTTGTGGCCTTCACCTAGAGGACCCCATTTTCTTCACACACTCATAGTATGACTGCTCTGAATGGGGTCCCAGGAACTTGCACACAATGCTCTGTTTTGGTCATTGTGGCCTTCACCTATGGAACCCCATTTTCTTCACACACTCATAGTATGACTGCTCTGAATGGGGTCCCAGGAACTTGCACACAATGCTCTGTTTTGGTCATTGTGGCCTTCACCTATGGAACCCCATTTTCTTCACACACTCATAGTATGACTGCTCTGAATGGGGTCCCAGGAACTTGCACACAATGCTCCGTCTTCCATGGTCATTGTGCTTTTCACCTATAGGACCCCATTTTCTTCACACACTCATAGTATGACTGCTTTCAATGGGGTCCCAGGAAATTAACCACAATACTTTGGCTTCCAAAAATTGACCTATAAAGGAACTTACATTTATGTTGCATAACAGTGCAGAATAAGGACAAATGCAAAACCATCTTGAGCATTTGGCCTAGTCTAAATTTACTCAAGAAGCATTTTCCTAAATTATTCGAAAACTGGCAAAAAAGCACCTATAAAAAAAATCAATGGCCTCCTCCATTACCCCTACAGCCATCCTATCCATCACCAAATAGGTATGTCTCTGCCACAGAATGCAGAGTCACGTTTTAACCAGTTTTCATATAATTTAGGACCCATGCACAAGATGGTGAGAGCTATAGCTCCACACGCAAATTTTTGGAACAACCCTTTCAACATTTACTCAGAATATTTCTGAACTAACCTTTTGTGATGTAGCAAAACCAAGGTTACTCAGAATGGAGGCCACGGAAAATCTTGATCTTCACTTATGGGAGTCCATGGTCTTCACACACATAGTATGACTTCAAGTATTTGGGTCCTAGGAATACTCTGTCTTCATTAAACTTTGTGGCCTTCACCTATGGAACCCCATTTTCTTCACACACTCATAGTATGACTGCTCTGAATGGGGTCTCAGGAACTTGCACACAATGCTCCGTCTTCCATGGTCATTGTGCTTTTCACCTATAGGACCCCATTTTCTTCACACACTTATAGTATGACTGCTTTCAATGGGGTCCCAGGAAATTAACCACAATACTTTGGCTTCCAAAAATTGACCTATAAAGGAACTTACATTTATGTTGCATAACAGTGCACAATAAGGACAAATGCAAAACCATCTTGAGCATTTGGCCTAGTCTAAATTTACTCAAGAAGCATTTTCCTAAATTATTCGAAAACTGGCAAAAAAGCACCTATAAAAAAAAATCAATGGCCTCCTCCATTACCCCTACAGCCATCCTATCCATCACCAAATAGGTATGTCTCTGCCACAGAATGCAGAGTCACGTTTTAACCAGTTTTCATATAATTTAGGACAAATGCACAAGATGGTGAGAGCTATAGCTCCACACGCAAATTTTTGGAACAACCCTTTCAACATTTACTCAGAATATTTCTGCACTAACCTTTTGTGATGTAGCAAAACCAAAGTTTTTGAGAATGGAGGCCACGGAAAATCTTGTTCTTCACTTATGGGAGTCCATTGGCTTCACACACTTATAGTATGACTTCAGGTATTTGGGTCCAAGGAATACTCTGTCTTCATTGAACTTTGTGGCCTTCACCTAGAGGACCCCATTTTCTTCACACACTCATAGTATGACTGCTCTGAATGGGGTCCCAGGAACTTGCACACAATGCTCTGTTTTGGTCATTGTGGCCTTCACCTATGGAACCCCATTTTCTTCACACACTCATAGTATGACTGCTCTGAATGGGGTCCCAGGAACTTGCACACAATGCTCTGTTTTGGTCATTGTGGCCTTCACCTATGGAACCCCATTTTCTTCACACACTCATAGTATGACTGCTCTGAATGGGGTACCAGGAACTTGCACACAATGCTCCGTCTTCCATGGTCATTGTGCTTTTCACCTATAGGACCCCATTTTCTTCACACACTCATAGTATGACTGCTTTCAATGGGGTCCCAGGAAATTAACCACAATACTTTGGCTTCCAAAAATTGACCTATAAAGGAACTTACATTTATGTTGCATAACAGTGCACAATAAGGACAAATGCAAAACCATCTTGAGCATTTGGCCTAGTCTAAATTTACTCAAGAAGCATTTTCCTAAATTATTCGAAAACTGGCAAAAAAGCACCTATAAAAAAAAATCAATGGCCTCCTCCATTACCCCTACAGCCATCCTATCCATCACCAAATAGGTATGTCTCTGCCACAGAATGCAGAGTCACGTTTTCACCAGTTTTCATATAATTTAGGACCCATGCACAAGATGGTGAGAGCTATAGCTCCACACGCAAATTTTTGGAACAACCCTTTCAACATTTACTCAGAATATTTCTGCACTAACCTTTTGTGATGTAGCAAAACCAAGGTTACTCAGAATGGAGGCAACGGAAAATCTTGATCTTCACTTATGGGAGTCCATGGTCTTCACACACATAGTATGACTTCAAGTATTTGGGTCCTAGGAATACTCTGTCTTCATTAAACTTTGTGGCCTTCACCTATGGAACCCCATTTTCTTCACACACTCATAGTATGACTGCTCTGAATGGGGTCCCAGGAACTTGCACACAATGCTCCGTCTTCCATGGTCATTGTGCTTTTCACCTATAGGACCCCATTTTCTTCACACACTTATAGTATGACTGCTTTCAATGGGGTCCCAGGAAATTAACCACAATACTTTGGCTTCCAAAAATTGACCTATAAAGGAACTTACATTTATGTTGCATAACAGTGCACAATAAGGACAAATGCAAAACCATCTTGAGCATTTGGCCTAGTCTAAATTTACTCAAGAAGCATTTTCCTAAATTATTCGAAAACTGGCAAAAAAGCAGCTATAAAAAAAAAATCAATGGCCTCCTCCATTACCCCTACAGCCATCCTATCCATCACCAAATAGGTATGTCTCTGCCACAGAATGCAGAGTCACGTTTTAACCAGTTTTCATATAATTTAGGACCCATGCACAAGATGGTGAGAGCTATAGCTCCACACGCAAATTTTTGGAACAACCCTTTCAACATTTACTCAGAATATTTCTGAACTAACCTTTTGTGATGTAGCAAAACCAAGGTTACTCAGAATGGAGGCCACGGAGAATCTTGATCTTCACTTATGGGAGTCCATGGTCTTCACACACATAGTATGACTTCAAGTATTTGGGTCCTAGGAATACTCTGTCTTCATTAAACTTTGTGGCCTTCACCTATGGAACCCCATTTTCTTCACACACTCATAGTATGACTGCTCTGAATGGGGTCCCATGAACTTGCACACAATGCTCCGTCTTCCATGGTCATTGTGCTTTTCACCTATAGGACCCCATTTTCTTCACACACTCATAGTATGACTGCTTTCAATGGGGTCCCAGGAAATTAACCACAATACTTTGGCTTCCAAAAATTGACTTATAAAGGAACTTACATTTATGTTGCATAACAGTGCACAATAAGGACAAATGCAAAACCATCTTGAGCATTTGGCCTAGTCTAAATTTACTCAAGAAGCATTTTCCTAAATTATTCGAAAACTGGCAAAAAAGCACCTATAAAAAAAAATCAATGGCCTCCTCCATTACCCCTACAGCCATCCTATCCATCACCAAATAGGTATGTCTCTGCCACAGAATGCAGAGTCACGTTTTAACCAGTTTTCATATAATTTAGGACCCATGCACAAGATGGTGAGAGCTATAGCTCCACAGGCAAATTTTTGGAACAACCCTTCCAACATTTACTCAGAATATTTCTGCACTAACCTTTTGTGATGTAGCAAAACCAAAGTTTTTGAGAATGGAGGCCACGGAAAATCTTGTTCTTCACTTATGGGAGTCCATTGGCTTCACACACTTATAGTATGACTTCAGGTATTTGGGTCCAAGGAATACTCTGTCTTCATTGAACTTTGTGGCCTTCACCTAGAGGACCCCATTTTCTTCACACACTCATAGTATGACTGCTCTGAATGGGGTCCCAGGAACTTGCACACAATGCTCTGTTTTGGTCATTGTGGCCTTCACCTATGGAACCCCATTTTCTTCACACACTCATAGTATGACTGCTCTGAATGGGGTCCCAGGAACTTGCACACAATGCTCTGTTTTGGTCATTGTGGCCTTCACCTATGGAACCCCATTTTCTTCACACACTCATAGTATGACTGCTCTGAATGGGGTACCAGGAACTTGCACACAATGCTCCGTCTTCCATGGTCATTGTGCTTTTCACCTATAGGACCCCATTTTCTTCACACACTCATAGTATGACTGCTTTCAATGGGGTCCCAGGAAATTAACCACAATACTTTGGCTTCCAAAAATTGACCTATAAAGGAACTTACATTTATGTTGCATAACAGTGCACAATAAGGACAAATGCAAAACCATCTTGAGCATTTGGCCTAGTCTAAATTTACTCAAGAAGCATTTTCCTAAATTATTCGAAAACTGGCAAAAAAGCACCTATAAAAAAAAATCAATGGCCTCCTCCATTACCCCTACAGCCATCCTATCCATCACCAAATAGGTATGTCTCTGCCACAGAATGCAGAGTCACGTTTTCACCAGTTTTCATATAATTTAGGACCCATGCACAAGATGGTGAGAGCTATAGCTCCACACGCAAATTTTTGGAACAACCCTTTCAACATTTACTCAGAATATTTCTGCACTAACCTTTTGTGATGTAGCAAAACCAAGGTTACTCAGAATGGAGGCAACGGAAAATCTTGATCTTCACTTATGGGAGTCCATGGTCTTCACACACATAGTATGACTTCAAGTATTTGGGTCCTAGGAATACTCTGTCTTCATTAAACTTTGTGGCCTTCACCTATGGAACCCCATTTTCTTCACACACTCATAGTATGACTGCTCTGAATGGGGTCCCAGGAACTTGCACACAATGCTCCGTCTTCCATGGTCATTGTGCTTTTCACCTATAGGACCCCATTTTCTTCACACACTTATAGTATGACTGCTTTCAATGGGGTCCCAGGAAATTAACCACAATACTTTGGCTTCCAAAAATTGACCTATAAAGGAACTTACATTTATGTTGCATAACAGTGCACAATAAGGACAAATGCAAAACCATCTTGAGCATTTGGCCTAGTCTAAATTTACTCAAGAAGCATTTTCCTAAATTATTCGAAAACTGGCAAAAAAGCAGCTATAAAAAAAAAATCAATGGCCTCCTCCATTACCCCTACAGCCATCCTATCCATCACCAAATAGGTATGTCTCTGCCACAGAATGCAGAGTCACGTTTTAACCAGTTTTCATATAATTTAGGACCCATGCACAAGATGGTGAGAGCTATAGCTCCACACGCAAATTTTTGGAACAACCCTTTCAACATTTACTCAGAATATTTCTGAACTAACCTTTTGTGATGTAGCAAAACCAAGGTTACTCAGAATGGAGGCCACGGAGAATCTTGATCTTCACTTATGGGAGTCCATGGTCTTCACACACATAGTATGACTTCAAGTATTTGGGTCCTAGGAATACTCTGTCTTCATTAAACTTTGTGGCCTTCACCTATGGAACCCCATTTTCTTCACACACTCATAGTATGACTGCTCTGAATGGGGTCCCATGAACTTGCACACAATGCTCCGTCTTCCATGGTCATTGTGCTTTTCACCTATAGGACCCCATTTTCTTCACACACTCATAGTATGACTGCTTTCAATGGGGTCCCAGGAAATTAACCACAATACTTTGGCTTCCAAAAATTGACTTATAAAGGAACTTACATTTATGTTGCATAACAGTGCACAATAAGGACAAATGCAAAACCATCTTGAGCATTTGGCCTAGTCTAAATTTACTCAAGAAGCATTTTCCTAAATTATTCGAAAACTGGCAAAAAAGCACCTATAAAAAAAAATCAATGGCCTCCTCCATTACCCCTACAGCCATCCTATCCATCACCAAATAGGTATGTCTCTGCCACAGAATGCAGAGTCACGTTTTAACCAGTTTTCATATAATTTAGGACCCATGCACAAGATGGTGAGAGCTATAGCTCCACAGGCAAATTTTTGGAACAACCCTTCCAACATTTACTCAGAATATTTCTGCACTAACCTTTTGTGATGTAGCAAAACCAAAGTTTTTGAGAATGGAGGCCACGGAAAATCTTGTTCTTCACTTATGGGAGTCCATTGGCTTCACACACTTATAGTATGACTTCAGGTATTTGGGTCCAAGGAATACTCTGTCTTCATTGAACTTTGTGGCCTTCACCTAGAGGACCCCATTTTCTTCACACACTCATAGTATGACTGCTCTGAATGGGGTCCCAGGAACTTGCACACAATGCTCTGTTTTGGTCATTGTGGCCTTCACCTATGGAACCCCATTTTCTTCACACACTCATAGTATGACTGCTCTGAATGGGGTCCCAGGAACTTGCACACAATGCTCTGTTTTGGTCATTGTGGCCTTCACCTATGGAACCCCATTTTCTTCACACACTCATAGTATGACTGCTCTGAATGGGGTCCCAGGAACTTGCACACAATGCTCCGTCTTCCATGGTCATTGTGCTTTTCACCTATAGGACCCCATTTTCTTCACACACTCATAGTATGACTGCTTTCAATGGGGTCCCAGGAAATTAACCACAATACTTTGGCTTCCAAAAATTGACCTGTAAAGGAACTTACATTTATGTTGCATAACAGTGCACAATAAGGACAAATGCAAAACCATCTTGAGCATTTGGCCTAGTCTAAATTTACTCAAGAAGCATTTTCCTAAATTATTCGAAAACTGGCAAAAAAGCACCTATAAAAAAAAATCAATGGCCTCCTCCATTACCCCTACAGCCATCCTATCCATCACCAAATAGGTATGTCTCTGCCACAGAATGCAGAGTCACGTTTTAACCAGTTTTCATATAATTTAGGACCCATGCACAAGATGGTGAGAGCTATAGCTCCACACGCAAATTTTTGGAACAACCCTTCCAACATTTACTCAGAATATTTCTGCACTAACCTTTTGTGATGTAGCAAAACCAAAGTTTTTGAGAATGGAGGCCACGGAAAATCTTGTTCTTCACTTATGGGAGTCCATTGGCTTCACACACTTATAGTATGACTTCAGGTATTTGGGTCCAAGGAATACTCTGTCTTCATTGAACTTTGTGGCCTTCACCTAGAGGACCCCATTTTCTTCACACACTCATAGTATGACTGCTCTGAATGGGGTCCCAGGAACTTGCACACAATGCTCTGTTTTGGTCATTGTGGCCTTCACCTATGGAACCCCATTTTCTTCACACACTCATAGTATGACTGCTCTGAATGGGGTCCCAGGAACTTGCATACAATGCTCTGTTTTGGTCATTGTGGCCTTCACCTATGGAACCCCATTTTCTTCACACACTCATAGTATGACTGCTCTGAATGGGGTCCCAGGAACTTGCACACAATGCTCCGTCTTCCATGGTCATTGTGCTTTTCACCTATAGGACCCCATTTTCTTCACACACTCATAGTATGACTGCTTTCAATGGGGTCCCAGGAAATTAACCACAATACTTTGGCTTCCAAAAATTGACCTATAAAGGAACTTACATTTATGTTGCATAACAGTGCACAATAAGGACAAATGCAAAACCATCTTGAGCATTTGGCCTAGTCTAAATTTACTCAAGAAGCATTTTCCTAAATTATTCGAAAACTGGCAAAAAAGCAGCTATAAAAAAAAAATCAATGGCCTCCTCCATTACCCCTACAGCCATCCTATCCATCACCAAATAGGTATGTCTCTGCCACAGAATGCAGAGTCACGTTTTAACCAGTTTTCATATAATTTAGGACCCATGCACAAGATGGTGAGAGCTATAGCTCCACACGCAAATTTTTGGAACAACCCTTTCAACATTTACTCAGAATATTTCTGAACTAACCTTTTGTGATGTAGCAAAACCAAGGTTACTCAGAATGGAGGCCACGGAGAATCTTGATCTTCACTTATGGGAGTCCATGGTCTTCACACACATAGTATGACTTCAAGTATTTGGGTCCTAGGAATACTCTGTCTTCATTAAACTTTGTGGCCTTCACCTATGGAACCCCATTTTCTTCACACACTCATAGTATGACTGCTCTGAATGGGGTCCCATGAACTTGCACACAATGCTCCGTCTTCCATGGTCATTGTGCTTTTCACCTATAGGACCCCATTTTCTTCACACACTCATAGTATGACTGCTTTCAATGGGGTCCCAGGAAATTAACCACAATACTTTGGCTTCCAAAAATTGACTTATAAAGGAACTTACATTTATGTTGCATAACAGTGCACAATAAGGACAAATGCAAAACCATCTTGAGCATTTGGCCTAGTCTAAATTTACTCAAGAAGCATTTTCCTAAATTATTCGAAAACTGGCAAAAAAGCACCTATAAAAAAAAATCAATGGCCTCCTCCATTACCCCTACAGCCATCCTATCCATCACCAAATAGGTATGTCTCTGCCACAGAATGCAGAGTCACGTTTTAACCAGTTTTCATATAATTTAGGACCCATGCACAAGATGGTGAGAGCTATAGCTCCACAGGCAAATTTTTGGAACAACCCTTCCAACATTTACTCAGAATATTTCTGCACTAACCTTTTGTGATGTAGCAAAACCAAAGTTTTTGAGAATGGAGGCCACGGAAAATCTTGTTCTTCACTTATGGGAGTCCATTGGCTTCACACACTTATAGTATGACTTCAGGTATTTGGGTCCAAGGAATACTCTGTCTTCATTGAACTTTGTGGCCTTCACCTAGAGGACCCCATTTTCTTCACACACTCATAGTATGACTGCTCTGAATGGGGTCCCAGGAACTTGCACACAATGCTCTGTTTTGGTCATTGTGGCCTTCACCTATGGAACCCCATTTTCTTCACACACTCATAGTATGACTGCTCTGAATGGGGTCCCAGGAACTTGCACACAATGCTCTGTTTTGGTCATTGTGGCCTTCACCTATGGAACCCCATTTTCTTCACACACTCATAGTATGACTGCTCTGAATGGGGTCCCAGGAACTTGCACACAATGCTCCGTCTTCCATGGTCATTGTGCTTTTCACCTATAGGACCCCATTTTCTTCACACACTCATAGTATGACTGCTTTCAATGGGGTCCCAGGAAATTAACCACAATACTTTGGCTTCCAAAAATTGACCTATAAAGGAACTTACATTTATGTTGCATAACAGTGCAGAATAAGGACAAATGCAAAACCATCTTGAGCATTTGGCCTAGTCTAAATTTACTCAAGAAGCATTTTCCTAAATTATTCGAAAACTGGCAAAAAAGCACCTATAAAAAAAATCAATGGCCTCCTCCATTACCCCTACAGCCATCCTATCCATCACCAAATAGGTATGTCTCTGCCACAGAATGCAGAGTCACGTTTTAACCAGTTTTCATATAATTTAGGACCCATGCACAAGATGGTGAGAGCTATAGCTCCACACGCAAATTTTTGGAACAACCCTTTCAACATTTACTCAGAATATTTCTGAACTAACCTTTTGTGATGTAGCAAAACCAAGGTTACTCAGAATGGAGGCAACGGAAAATCTTGATCTTCACTTATGGGAGTCCATGGTCTTCACACACATAGTATGACTTCAAGTATTTGGGTCCTAGGAATACTCTGTCTTCATTAAACTTTGTGGCCTTCACCTATGGAACCCCATTTTCTTCACACACTCATAGTATGACTGCTCTGAATGGGGTCCCAGGAACTTGCACACAATGCTCCGTCTTCCATGGTCATTGTGCTTTTCACCTATAGGACCCCATTTTCTTCACACACTTATAGTATGACTGCTTTCAATGGGGTCCCAGGAAATTAACCACAATACTTTGGCTTCCAAAAATTGACCTATAAAGGAACTTACATTTATGTTGCATAACAGTGCACAATAAGGACAAATGCAAAACCATCTTGAGCATTTGGCCTAGTCTAAATTTACTCAAGAAGCATTTTCCTAAATTATTCGAAAACTGGCAAAAAAGCACCTATAAAAAAAAATCAATGGCCTCCTCCATTACCCCTACAGCCATCCTATCCATCACCAAATAGGTATGTCTCTGCCACAGAATGCAGAGTCACGTTTTAACCAGTTTTCATATAATTTAGGACCCATGCACAAGATGGTGAGAGCTATAGCTCCACACGCAAATTTTTGGAACAACCCTTCCAACATTTACTCAGAATATTTCTGCACTAACCTTTTGTGATGTAGCAAAACCAAAGTTTTTGAGAATGGAGGCCACGGAAAATCTTGTTCTTCACTTATGGGAGTCCATTGGCTTCACACACTTATAGTATGACTTCAGGTATTTGGGTCCAAGGAATACTCTGTCTTCATTGAACTTTGTGGCCTTCACCTAGAGGACCCCATTTTCTTCACACACTCATAGTATGACTGCTCTGAATGGGGTCCCAGGAACTTGCACACAATGCTCTGTTTTGGTCATTGTGGCCTTCACCTATGGAACCCCATTTTCTTCACACACTCATAGTATGACTGCTCTGAATGGGGTCCCAGGAACTTGCACACAATGCTCTGTTTTGGTCATTGTGGCCTTCACCTATGGAACCCCATTTTCTTCACACACTCATAGTATGACTGCTCTGAATGGGGTCCCAGGAACTTGCACACAATGCTCCGTCTTCCATGGTCATTGTGCTTTTCACCTATAGGACCCCATTTTCTTCACACACTCATAGTATGACTGCTTTCAATGGGGTCCCAGGAAATTAACCACAATACTTTGGCTTCCAAAAATTGACCTATAAAGGAACTTACATTTATGTTGCATAACAGTGCACAATAAGGACAAATGCAAAACCATCTTGAGCATTTGGCCTAGTCTAAATTTACTCAAGAAGCATTTTCCTAAATTATTCGAAAACTGGCAAAAAAGCAGCTATAAAAAAAAAATCAATGGCCTCCTCCATTACCCCTACAGCCATCCTATCCATCACCAAATAGGTATGTCTCTGCCACAGAATGCAGAGTCACGTTTTAACCAGTTTTCATATAATTTAGGACCCATGCACAAGATGGTGAGAGCTATAGCTCCACACGCAAATTTTTGGAACAACCCTTTCAACATTTACTCAGAATATTTCTGAACTAACCTTTTGTGATGTAGCAAAACCAAGGTTACTCAGAATGGAGGCCACGGAGAATCTTGATCTTCACTTATGGGAGTCCATGGTCTTCACACACATAGTATGACTTCAAGTATTTGGGTCCTAGGAATACTCTGTCTTCATTAAACTTTGTGGCCTTCACCTATGGAACCCCATTTTCTTCACACACTCATAGTATGACTGCTCTGAATGGGGTCCCAGGAACTTGCACACAATGCTCCGTCTTCCATGGTCATTGTGCTTTTCACCTATAGGACCCCATTTTCTTCACACACTCATAGTATGACTGCTTTCAATGGGGTCCCAGGAAATTAACCACAATACTTTGGCTTCCAAAAATTGACTTATAAAGGAACTTACATTTATGTTGCATAACAGTGCACAATAAGGACAAATGCAAAACCATCTTGAGCATTTGGCCTAGTCTAAATTTACTCAAGAAGCATTTTCCTAAATTATTCGAAAACTGGCAAAAAAGCACCTATAAAAAAAAATCAATGGCCTCCTCCATTACCCCTACAGCCATCCTATCCATCACCAAATAGGTATGTCTCTGCCACAGAATGCAGAGTCACGTTTTAACCAGTTTTCATATAATTTAGGACCCATGCACAAGATGGTGAGAGCTATAGCTCCACAGGCAAATTTTTGGAACAACCCTTCCAACATTTACTCAGAATATTTCTGCACTAACCTTTTGTGATGTAGCAAAACCAAAGTTTTTGAGAATGGAGGCCACGGAAAATCTTGTTCTTCACTTATGGGAGTCCATTGGCTTCACACACTTATAGTATGACTTCAGGTATTTGGGTCCAAGGAATACTCTGTCTTCATTGAACTTTGTGGCCTTCACCTAGAGGACCCCATTTTCTTCACACACTCATAGTATGACTGCTCTGAATGGGGTCCCAGGAACTTGCACACAATGCTCTGTTTTGGTCATTGTGGCCTTCACCTATGGAACCCCATTTTCTTCACACACTCATAGTATGACTGCTCTGAATGGGGTCCCAGGAACTTGCACACAATGCTCTGTTTTGGTCATTGTGGCCTTCACCTATGGAACCCCATTTTCTTCACACACTCATAGTATGACTGCTCTGAATGGGGTCCCAGGAACTTGCACACAATGCTCCGTCTTCCATGGTCATTGTGCTTTTCACCTATAGGACCCCATTTTCTTCACACACTCATAGTATGACTGCTTTCAATGGGGTCCCAGGAAATTAACCACAATACTTTGGCTTCCAAAAATTGACTTATAAAGGAACTTACATTTATGTTGCATAACAGTGCACAATAAGGACAAATGCAAAACCATCTTGAGCATTTGGCCTAGTCTAAATTTACTCAAGAAGCATTTTCCTAAATTATTCGAAAACTGGCAAAAAAGCACCTATAAAAAAAAATCAATGGCCTCCTCCATTACCCCTACAGCCATCCTATCCATCACCAAATAGGTATGTCTCTGCCACAGAATGCAGAGTCACGTTTTAACCAGTTTTCATATAATTTAGGACCCATGCACAAGATGGTGAGAGCTATAGCTCCACAGGCAAATTTTTGGAACAACCCTTCCAACATCTACTCAGAATATTTCTGCACTAACCTTTTGTGATGTAGCAAAACCAAAGTTTTTGAGAATGGAGGCCACGGAAAATCTTGTTCTTCACTTATGGGAGTCCATTGGCTTCACACACTTATAGTATGACTTCAGGTATTTGGGTCCAAGGAATACTCTGTCTTCATTGAACTTTGTGGCCTTCACCTAGAGGACCCCATTTTCTTCACACACTCATAGTATGACTGCTCTGAATGGGGTCCCAGGAACTTGCACACAATGCTCTGTTTTGGTCATTGTGGCCTTCACCTATGGAACCCCATTTTCTTCACACACTCATAGTATGACTGCTCTGAATGGGGTCCCAGGAACTTGCACACAATGCTCTGTTTTGGTCATTGTGGCCTTCACCTATGGAACCCCATTTTCTTCACACACTCATAGTATGACTGCTCTGAATGGGGTCCCAGGAACTTGCACACAATGCTCCGTCTTCCATGGTCATTGTGCTTTTCACCTATAGGACCCCATTTTCTTCACACACTCATAGTATGACTGCTTTCAATGGGGTCCCAGGAAATTAACCACAATACTTTGGCTTCCAGAAATTGACCTATAAAGGAACTTACATTTATGTTGCATAACAGTGCACAATAAGGACAAATGCAAAACCATCTTGAGCATTTGGCCTAGTCTAAATTTACTCAAGAAGCATTTTCCTAAATTATTCGAAAACTGGCAAAAAAGCACCTATAAAAAAAAATCAATGGCCTCCTCCATTACCCCTACAGCCATCCTATCCATCACCAAATAGGTATGTCTCTGCCACAGAATGCAGAGTCACGTTTTCACCAGTTTTCATATAATTTAGGACCCATGCACAAGATGGTGAGAGCTATAGCTCCACACGCAAATTTTTGGAACAACCCTTTCAACATTTACTCAGAATATTTCTGCACTAACCTTTTGTGATGTAGCAAAACCAAGGTTACTCAGAATGGAGGAAACGGAAAATCTTGATCTTCACTTATGGGAGTCCATGGTCTTCACACACATAGTATGACTTCAAGTATTTGGGTCCTAGGAATACTCTGTCTTCATTAAACTTTGTGGCCTTCACCTATGGAACCCCATTTTCTTCACACACTCATAGTATGACTGCTCTGAATGGGGTCTCAGGAACTTGCACACAATGCTCCGTCTTCCATGGTCATTGTGCTTTTCACCTATAGGACCCCATTTTCTTCACACACTTATAGTATGACTGCTTTCAATGGGGTCCCAGGAAATTAACCACAATACTTTGGCTTCCAAAAATTGACCTATAAAGGAACTTACATTTATGTTGCATAACAGTGCACAATAAGGACAAATGCAAAACCATCTTGAGCATTTGGCCTAGTCTAAATTTACTCAAGAAGCATTTTCCTAAATTATTCGAAAACTGGCAAAAAAGCACCTATAAAAAAAAATCAATGGCCTCCTCCATTACCCCTACAGCCATCCTATCCATCACCAAATAGGTATGTCTCTGCCACAGAATGCAGAGTCACGTTTTAACCAGTTTTCATATAATTTAGGACAAATGCACAAGATGGTGAGAGCTATAGCTCCACACGCAAATTTTTGGAACAACCCTTTCAACATTTACTCAGAATATTTCTGCACTAACCTTTTGTGATGTAGCAAAACCAAAGTTTTTGAGAATGGAGGCCACGGAAAATCTTGTTCTTCACTTATGGGAGTCCATTGGCTTCACACACATAGTATGACTTCAAGTATTTGGGTCCTAGGAATACTCTGTCTTCATTAAACTTTGTGGCCTTCACCTATGGAACCCCATTTTCTTCACACACTCATAGTATGACTGCTCTGAATGGGGTCCCATGAACTTGCACACAATGCTCCGTCTTCCATGGTCATTGTGCTTTTCACCTATAGGACCCCATTTTCTTCACACACTCATAGTATGACTGCTTTCAATGGGGTCCCAGGAAATTAACCACAATACTTTGGCTTCCAAAAATTGACTTATAAAGGAACTTACATTTATGTTGCATAACAGTGCACAATAAGGACAAATGCAAAACCATCTTGAGCATTTGGCCTAGTCTAAATTTACTCAAGAAGCATTTTCCTAAATTATTCGAAAACTGGCAAAAAAGCACCTATAAAAAAAAATCAATGGCCTCCTCCATTACCCCTACAGCCATCCTATCCATCACCAAATAGGTATGTCTCTGCCACAGAATGCAGAGTCACGTTTTAACCAGTTTTCATATAATTTAGGACCCATGCACAAGATGGTGAGAGCTATAGCTCCACAGGCAAATTTTTGGAACAACCCTTCCAACATTTACTCAGAATATTTCTGCACTAACCTTTTGTGATGTAGCAAAACCAAAGTTTTTGAGAATGGAGGCCACGGAAAATCTTGTTCTTCACTTATGGGAGTCCATTGGCTTCACACACTTATAGTATGACTTCAGGTATTTGGGTCCAAGGAATACTCTGTCTTCATTGAACTTTGTGGCCTTCACCTAGAGGACCCCATTTTCTTCACACACTCATAGTATGACTGCTCTGAATGGGGTCCCAGGAACTTGCACACAATGCTCTGTTTTGGTCATTGTGGCCTTCACCTATGGAACCCCATTTTCTTCACACACTCATAGTATGACTGCTCTGAATGGGGTCCCAGGAACTTGCACACAATGCTCTGTTTTGGTCATTGTGGCCTTCACCTATGGAACCCCATTTTCTTCACACACTCATAGTATGACTGCTCTGAATGGGGTCCCAGGAACTTGCACACAATGCTCCGTCTTCCATGGTCATTGTGCTTTTCACCTATAGGACCCCATTTTCTTCACACACTCATAGTATGACTGCTTTCAATGGGGTCCCAGGAAATTAACCACAATACTTTGGCTTCCAAAAATTGACCTATAAAGGAACTTACATTTATGTTGCATAACAGTGCAGAATAAGGACAAATGCAAAACCATCTTGAGCATTTGGCCTAGTCTAAATTTACTCAAGAAGCATTTTCCTAAATTATTCGAAAACTGGCAAAAAAGCACCTATAAAAAAAATCAATGGCCTCCTCCATTACCCCTACAGCCATCCTATCCATCACCAAATAGGTATGTCTCTGCCACAGAATGCAGAGTCACGTTTTAACCAGTTTTCATATAATTTAGGACCCATGCACAAGATGGTGAGAGCTATAGCTCCACACGCAAATTTTTGGAACAACCCTTTCAACATTTACTCAGAATATTTCTGAACTAACCTTTTGTGATGTAGCAAAACCAAGGTTACTCAGAATGGAGGCCACGGAAAATCTTGATCTTCACTTATGGGAGTCCATGGTCTTCACACACATAGTATGACTTCAAGTATTTGGGTCCTAGGAATACTCTGTCTTCATTAAACTTTGTGGCCTTCACCTATGGAACCCCATTTTCTTCACACACTCATAGTATGACTGCTCTGAATGGGGTCTCAGGAACTTGCACACAATGCTCCGTCTTCCATGGTCATTGTGCTTTTCACCTATAGGACCCCATTTTCTTCACACACTTATAGTATGACTGCTTTCAATGGGGTCCCAGGAAATTAACCACAATACTTTGGCTTCCAAAAATTGACCTATAAAGGAACTTACATTTATGTTGCATAACAGTGCACAATAAGGACAAATGCAAAACCATCTTGAGCATTTGGCCTAGTCTAAATTTACTCAAGAAGCATTTTCCTAAATTATTCGAAAACTGGCAAAAAAGCACCTATAAAAAAAAATCAATGGCCTCCTCCATTACCCCTACAGCCATCCTATCCATCACCAAATAGGTATGTCTCTGCCACAGAATGCAGAGTCACGTTTTAACCAGTTTTCATATAATTTAGGACAAATGCACAAGATGGTGAGAGCTATAGCTCCACACGCAAATTTTTGGAACAACCCTTTCAACATTTACTCAGAATATTTCTGCACTAACCTTTTGTGATGTAGCAAAACCAAAGTTTTTGAGAATGGAGGCCACGGAAAATCTTGTTCTTCACTTATGGGAGTCCATTGGCTTCACACACTTATAGTATGACTTCAGGTATTTGGGTCCAAGGAATACTCTGTCTTCATTGAACTTTGTGGCCTTCACCTAGAGGACCCCATTTTCTTCACACACTCATAGTATGACTGCTCTGAATGGGGTCCCAGGAACTTGCACACAATGCTCTGTTTTGGTCATTGTGGCCTTCACCTATGGAACCCCATTTTCTTCACACACTCATAGTATGACTGCTCTGAATGGGGTCCCAGGAACTTGCACACAATGCTCTGTTTTGGTCATTGTGGCCTTCACCTATGGAACCCCATTTTCTTCACACACTCATAGTATGACTGCTCTGAATGGGGTACCAGGAACTTGCACACAATGCTCCGTCTTCCATGGTCATTGTGCTTTTCACCTATAGGACCCCATTTTCTTCACACACTCATAGTATGACTGCTTTCAATGGGGTCCCAGGAAATTAACCACAATACTTTGGCTTCCAAAAATTGACCTATAAAGGAACTTACATTTATGTTGCATAACAGTGCACAATAAGGACAAATGCAAAACCATCTTGAGCATTTGGCCTAGTCTAAATTTACTCAAGAAGCATTTTCCTAAATTATTCGAAAACTGGCAAAAAAGCACCTATAAAAAAAAATCAATGGCCTCCTCCATTACCCCTACAGCCATCCTATCCATCACCAAATAGGTATGTCTCTGCCACAGAATGCAGAGTCACGTTTTCACCAGTTTTCATATAATTTAGGACCCATGCACAAGATGGTGAGAGCTATAGCTCCACACGCAAATTTTTGGAACAACCCTTTCAACATTTACTCAGAATATTTCTGCACTAACCTTTTGTGATGTAGCAAAACCAAGGTTACTCAGAATGGAGGCAACGGAAAATCTTGATCTTCACTTATGGGAGTCCATGGTCTTCACACACATAGTATGACTTCAAGTATTTGGGTCCTAGGAATACTCTGTCTTCATTAAACTTTGTGGCCTTCACCTATGGAACCCCATTTTCTTCACACACTCATAGTATGACTGCTCTGAATGGGGTCCCAGGAACTTGCACACAATGCTCCGTCTTCCATGGTCATTGTGCTTTTCACCTATAGGACCCCATTTTCTTCACACACTTATAGTATGACTGCTTTCAATGGGGTCCCAGGAAATTAACCACAATACTTTGGCTTCCAAAAATTGACCTATAAAGGAACTTACATTTATGTTGCATAACAGTGCACAATAAGGACAAATGCAAAACCATCTTGAGCATTTGGCCTAGTCTAAATTTACTCAAGAAGCATTTTCCTAAATTATTCGAAAACTGGCAAAAAAGCAGCTATAAAAAAAAAATCAATGGCCTCCTCCATTACCCCTACAGCCATCCTATCCATCACCAAATAGGTATGTCTCTGCCACAGAATGCAGAGTCACGTTTTAACCAGTTTTCATATAATTTAGGACCCATGCACAAGATGGTGAGAGCTATAGCTCCACACGCAAATTTTTGGAACAACCCTTTCAACATTTACTCAGAATATTTCTGAACTAACCTTTTGTGATGTAGCAAAACCAAGGTTACTCAGAATGGAGGCCACGGAGAATCTTGATCTTCACTTATGGGAGTCCATGGTCTTCACACACATAGTATGACTTCAAGTATTTGGGTCCTAGGAATACTCTGTCTTCATTAAACTTTGTGGCCTTCACCTATGGAACCCCATTTTCTTCACACACTCATAGTATGACTGCTCTGAATGGGGTCCCATGAACTTGCACACAATGCTCCGTCTTCCATGGTCATTGTGCTTTTCACCTATAGGACCCCATTTTCTTCACACACTCATAGTATGACTGCTTTCAATGGGGTCCCAGGAAATTAACCACAATACTTTGGCTTCCAAAAATTGACTTATAAAGGAACTTACATTTATGTTGCATAACAGTGCACAATAAGGACAAATGCAAAACCATCTTGAGCATTTGGCCTAGTCTAAATTTACTCAAGAAGCATTTTCCTAAATTATTCGAAAACTGGCAAAAAAGCACCTATAAAAAAAAATCAATGGCCTCCTCCATTACCCCTACAGCCATCCTATCCATCACCAAATAGGTATGTCTCTGCCACAGAATGCAGAGTCACGTTTTAACCAGTTTTCATATAATTTAGGACCCATGCACAAGATGGTGAGAGCTATAGCTCCACAGGCAAATTTTTGGAACAACCCTTCCAACATTTACTCAGAATATTTCTGCACTAACCTTTTGTGATGTAGCAAAACCAAAGTTTTTGAGAATGGAGGCCACGGAAAATCTTGTTCTTCACTTATGGGAGTCCATTGGCTTCACACACTTATAGTATGACTTCAGGTATTTGGGTCCAAGGAATACTCTGTCTTCATTGAACTTTGTGGCCTTCACCTAGAGGACCCCATTTTCTTCACACACTCATAGTATGACTGCTCTGAATGGGGTCCCAGGAACTTGCACACAATGCTCTGTTTTGGTCATTGTGGCCTTCACCTATGGAACCCCATTTTCTTCACACACTCATAGTATGACTGCTCTGAATGGGGTCCCAGGAACTTGCACACAATGCTCTGTTTTGGTCATTGTGGCCTTCACCTATGGAACCCCATTTTCTTCACACACTCATAGTATGACTGCTCTGAATGGGGTCCCAGGAACTTGCACACAATGCTCCGTCTTCCATGGTCATTGTGCTTTTCACCTATAGGACCCCATTTTCTTCACACACTCATAGTATGACTGCTTTCAATGGGGTCCCAGGAAATTAACCACAATACTTTGGCTTCCAAAAATTGACCTATAAAGGAACTTACATTTATGTTGCATAACAGTGCAGAATAAGGACAAATGCAAAACCATCTTGAGCATTTGGCCTAGTCTAAATTTACTCAAGAAGCATTTTCCTAAATTATTCGAAAACTGGCAAAAAAGCACCTATAAAAAAAATCAATGGCCTCCTCCATTACCCCTACAGCCATCCTATCCATCACCAAATAGGTATGTCTCTGCCACAGAATGCAGAGTCACGTTTTAACCAGTTTTCATATAATTTAGGACCCATGCACAAGATGGTGAGAGCTATAGCTCCACACGCAAATTTTTGGAACAACCCTTTCAACATTTACTCAGAATATTTCTGAACTAACCTTTTGTGATGTAGCAAAACCAAGGTTACTCAGAATGGAGGCAACGGAAAATCTTGATCTTCACTTATGGGAGTCCATGGTCTTCACACACATAGTATGACTTCAAGTATTTGGGTCCTAGGAATACTCTGTCTTCATTAAACTTTGTGGCCTTCACCTATGGAACCCCATTTTCTTCACACACTCATAGTATGACTGCTCTGAATGGGGTCCCAGGAACTTGCACACAATGCTCCGTCTTCCATGGTCATTGTGCTTTTCACCTATAGGACCCCATTTTCTTCACACACTCATAGTATGACTGCTTTCAATGGGGTCCCAGGAAATTAACCACAATACTTTGGCTTCCAAAAATTGACTTATAAAGGAACTTACATTTATGTTGCATAACAGTGCACAATAAGGACAAATGCAAAACCATCTTGAGCATTTGGCCTAGTCTAAATTTACTCAAGAAGCATTTTCCTAAATTATTCGAAAACTGGCAAAAAAGCACCTATAAAAAAAAATCAATGGCCTCCTCCATTACCCCTACAGCCATCCTATCCATCACCAAATAGGTATGTCTCTGCCACAGAATGCAGAGTCACGTTTTAACCAGTTTTCATATAATTTAGGACCCATGCACAAGATGGTGAGAGCTATAGCTCCACAGGCAAATTTTTGGAACAACCCTTCCAACATTTACTCAGAATATTTCTGCACTAACCTTTTGTGATGTAGCAAAACCAAAGTTTTTGAGAATGGAGGCCACGGAAAATCTTGTTCTTCACTTATGGGAGTCCATTGGCTTCACACACTTATAGTATGACTTCAGGTATTTGGGTCCAAGGAATACTCTGTCTTCATTGAACTTTGTGGCCTTCACCTAGAGGACCCCATTTTCTTCACACACTCATAGTATGACTGCTCTGAATGGGGTCCCAGGAACTTGCACACAATGCTCTGTTTTGGTCATTGTGGCCTTCACCTATGGAACCCCATTTTCTTCACACACTCATAGTATGACTGCTCTGAATGGGGTCCCAGGAACTTGCACACAATGCTCTGTTTTGGTCATTGTGGCCTTCACCTATGGAACCCCATTTTCTTCACACACTCATAGTATGACTGCTCTGAATGGGGTCCCAGGAACTTGCACACAATGCTCCGTCTTCCATGGTCATTGTGCTTTTCACCTATAGGACCCCATTTTCTTCACACACTCATAGTATGACTGCTTTCAATGGGGTCCCAGGAAATTAACCACAATACTTTGGCTTCCAAAAATTGACCTATAAAGGAACTTACATTTATGTTGCATAACAGTGCAGAATAAGGACAAATGCAAAACCATCTTGAGCATTTGGCCTAGTCTAAATTTACTCAAGAAGCATTTTCCTAAATTATTCGAAAACTGGCAAAAAAGCACCTATAAAAAAAATCAATGGCCTCCTCCATTACCCCTACAGCCATCCTATCCATCACCAAATAGGTATGTCTCTGCCACAGAATGCAGAGTCACGTTTTAACCAGTTTTCATATAATTTAGGACCCATGCACAAGATGGTGAGAGCTATAGCTCCACACGCAAATTTTTGGAACAACCCTTTCAACATTTACTCAGAATATTTCTGAACTAACCTTTTGTGATGTAGCAAAACCAAGGTTACTCAGAATGGAGGCAACGGAAAATCTTGATCTTCACTTATGGGAGTCCATGGTCTTCACACACATAGTATGACTTCAAGTATTTGGGTCCTAGGAATACTCTGTCTTCATTAAACTTTGTGGCCTTCACCTATGGAACCCCATTTTCTTCACACACTCATAGTATGACTGCTCTGAATGGGGTCCCAGGAACTTGCACACAATGCTCCGTCTTCCATGGTCATTGTGCTTTTCACCTATAGGACCCCATTTTCTTCACACACTCATAGTATGACTGCTTTCAATGGGGTCCCAGGAAATTAACCACAATACTTTGGCTTCCAAAAATTGACCTATAAAGGAACTTACATTTATGTTGCATAACAGTGCACAATAAGGACAAATGCAAAACCATCTTGAGCATTTGGCCTAGTCTAAATTTACTCAAGAAGCATTTTCCTAAATTATTCGAAAACTGGCAAAAAAGCACCTATAAAAAAAAATCAATGGCCTCCTCCATTACCCCTACAGCCATCCTATCCATCACCAAATAGGTATGTCTCTGCCACAGAATGCAGAGTCACGTTTTAACCAGTTTTCATATAATTTAGGACCCATGCACAAGATGGTGAGAGCTATAGCTCCACACGCAAATTTTTGGAACAACCCTTCCAACATTTACTCAGAATATTTCTGCACTAACCTTTTGTGATGTAGCAAAACCAAAGTTTTTGAGAATGGAGGCCACGGAAAATCTTGTTCTTCACTTATGGGAGTCCATTGGCTTCACACACTTATAGTATGACTTCAGGTATTTGGGTCCAAGGAATACTCTGTCTTCATTGAACTTTGTGGCCTTCACCTAGAGGACCCCATTTTCTTCACACACTCATAGAATGACTGCTCTGAATGGGGTCCCAGGAACTTGCACACAATGCTCTGTTTTGGTCATTGTGGCCTTCACCTATGGAACCCCATTTTCTTCACACACTCATAGTATGACTGCTCTGAATGGGGTCCCAGGAACTTGCACACAATGCTCTGTTTTGGTCATTGTGGCCTTCACCTATGGAACCCCATTTTCTTCACACACTCATAGTATGACTGCTCTGAATGGGGTCCCAGGAACTTGCACACAATGCTCCGTCTTCCATGGTCATTGTGCTTTTCACCTATAGGACCCCATTTTCTTCACACACTCATAGTATGACTGCTTTCAATGGGGTCCCAGGAAATTAACCACAATACTTTGGCTTCCAAAAATTGACCTATAAAGGAACTTACATTTATGTTGCATAACAGTGCACAATAAGGACAAATGCAAAACCATCTTGAGCATTTGGCCTAGTCTAAATTTACTCAAGAAGCATTTTCCTAAATTATTCGAAAACTGGCAAAAAAGCACCTATAAAAAAAAATCTATGGCCTCCTCCATTACCCCTACAGCCATCCTATCCATCACCAAATAGGTATGTCTCTGCCACAGAATGCAGAGTCACGTTTTAACCAGTTTTCATATAATTTAGGACCCATGCACAAGATGGTGAGAGCTATAGCTCCACACGCAAATTTTTGGAACAACCCTTTCAACATTTACTCAGAATATTTCTGAACTAACCTTTTGTGATGTAGCAAAACCAAGGTTACTCAGAATGGAGGCCACGGAGAATCTTGATCTTCACTTATGGGAGTCCATGGTCTTCACACACATAGTATGACTTCAAGTATTTGGGTCCTAGGAATACTCTGTCTTCATTAAACTTTGTGGCCTTCACCTATGGAACCCCATTTTCTTCACACACTCATAGTATGACTGCTCTGAATGGGGTCCCAGGAACTTGCACACAATGCTCCGTCTTCCATGGTCATTGTGCTTTTCACCTATAGGACCCCATTTTCTTCACACACTCATAGTATGACTGCTTTCAATGGGGTCCCAGGAAATTAACCACAATACTTTGGCTTCCAAAAATTGACTTATAAAGGAACTTACATTTATGTTGCATAACAGTGCACAATAAGGACAAATGCAAAACCATCTTGAGCATTTGGCCTAGTCTAAATTTACTCAAGAAGCATTTTCCTAAATTATTCGAAAACTGGCAAAAAAGCACCTATAAAAAAAAATCAATGGCCTCCTCCATTACCCCTACAGCCATCCTATCCATCACCAAATAGGTATGTCTCTGCCACAGAATGCAGAGTCACGTTTTAACCAGTTTTCATATAATTTAGGACCCATGCACAAGATGGTGAGAGCTATAGCTCCACAGGCAAATTTTTGGAACAACCCTTCCAACATTTACTCAGAATATTTCTGCACTAACCTTTTGTGATGTAGCAAAACCAAAGTTTTTGAGAATGGAGGCCACGGAAAATCTTGTTCTTCACTTACGGGAGTCCATTGGCTTCACACACTTATAGTATGACTTCAGGTATTTGGGTCCAAGGAATACTCTGTCTTCATTGAACTTTGTGGCCTTCACCTAGAGGACCCCATTTTCTTCACACACTCATAGTATGACTGCTCTGAATGGGGTCCCAGGAACTTGCACACAATGCTCTGTTTTGGTCATTGTGGCCTTCACCTATGGAACCCCATTTTCTTCACACACTCATAGTATGACTGCTCTGAATGGGGTCCCAGGAACTTGCACACAATGCTCTGTTTTGGTCATTGTGGCCTTCACCTATGGAACCCCATTTTCTTCACACACTCATAGTATGACTGCTCTGAATGGAGTCCCAGGAACTTGCACACAATGCTCCGTCTTCCATGGTCATTGTGCTTTTCACCTATAGGACCCCATTTTCTTCACACACTCATAGTATGACTGCTTTCAATGGGGTCCCAGGAAATTAACCACAATACTTTGGCTTCCAAAAATTGACCTATAAAGGAACTTACATTTATGTTGCATAACAGTGCACAATAAGGACA
Source organism: Eleutherodactylus coqui (assembly GCF_035609145.1). Classification (NCBI taxonomy): domain Eukaryota; kingdom Metazoa; phylum Chordata; class Amphibia; order Anura; family Eleutherodactylidae; genus Eleutherodactylus; species Eleutherodactylus coqui. The sequence continues at coordinate 35,195,376 of NC_089848.1, read as the reverse complement.
AATGCAAAACCATCTTGAGCATTTGGCCTAGTCTAAATTTACTCAAGAAGCATTTTCCTAAATTATTCGAAAACTGGCAAAAAAGCACCTATAAAAAAAAATCTATGGCCTCCTCCATTACCCCTACAGCCATCCTATCCATCACCAAATAGGTATGTCTCTGCCACAGAATGCAGAGTCACGTTTTAACCAGTTTTCATATAATTTAGGACCCATGCACAAGATGGTGAGAGCTATAGCTCCACACGCAAATTTTTGGAACAACCCTTTCAACATTTACTCAGAATATTTCTGAACTAACCTTTTGTGATGTAGCAAAACCAAGGTTACTCAGAATGGAGGCCACGGAGAATCTTGATCTTCACTTATGGGAGTCCATGGTCTTCACACACATAGTATGACTTCAAGTATTTGGGTCCTAGGAATACTCTGTCTTCATTAAACTTTGTGGCCTTCACCTATGGAACCCCATTTTCTTCACACACTCATAGTATGACTGCTCTGAATGGGGTCCCAGGAACTTGCACACAATGCTCCGTCTTCCATGGTCATTGTGCTTTTCACCTATAGGACCCCATTTTCTTCACACACTCATAGTATGACTGCTTTCAATAGGGTCCCAGGAAATTAACCACAATACTTTGGCTTCCAAAAATTGACTTATAAAGGAACTTACATTTATGTTGCATAACAGTGCACAATAAGGACAAATGCAAAACCATCTTGAGCATTTGGCCTAGTCTAAATTTACTCAAGAAGCATTTTCCTAAATTATTCGAAAACTGGCAAAAAAGCACCTATAAAAAAAAATCAATGGCCTCCTCCATTACCCCTACAGCCATCCTATCCATCACCAAATAGGTATGTCTCTGCCACAGAATGCAGAGTCACGTTTTAACCAGTTTTCATATAATTTAGGACCCATGCACAAGATGGTGAGAGCTATAGCTCCACAGGCAAATTTTTGGAACAACCCTTCCAACATTTACTCAGAATATTTCTGCACTAACCTTTTGTGATGTAGCAAAACCAAAGTTTTTGAGAATGGAGGCCACGGAAAATCTTGTTCTTCACTTATGGGAGTCCATTGGCTTCACACACTTATAGTATGACTTCAGGTATTTGGGTCCAAGGAATACTCTGTCTTCATTGAACTTTGTGGCCTTCACCTAGAGGACCCCATTTTCTTCACACACTCATAGTATGACTGCTCTGAATGGGGTCCCAGGAACTTGCACACAATGCTCTGTTTTGGTCATTGTGGCCTTCACCTATGGAACCCCATTTTCTTCACACACTCATAGTATGACTGCTCTGAATGGGGTCCCAGGAACTTGCACACAATGCTCTGTTTTGGTCATTGTGGCCTTCACCTATGGAACCCCATTTTCTTCACACACTCATAGTATGACTGCTCTGAATGGGGTCCCAGGAACTTGCACACAATGCTCCGTCTTCCATGGTCATTGTGCTTTTCACCTATAGGACCCCATTTTCTTCACACACTCATAGTATGACTGCTTTCAATGGGGTCCCAGGAAATTAACCACAATACTTTGGCTTCCAAAAATTGACCTATAAAGGAACTTACATTTATGTTGCATAACAGTGCACAATAAGGACAAATGCAAAACCATCTTGAGCATTTGGCCTAGTCTAAATTTACTCAAGAAGCATTTTCCTAAATTATTCGAAAACTGGCAAAAAAGCACCTATAAAAAAAAATCTATGGCCTCCTCCATTACCCCTACAGCCATCCTATCCATCACCAAATAGGTATGTCTCTGCCACAGAATGCAGAGTCACGTTTTAACCAGTTTTCATATAATTTAGGACCCATGCACAAGATGGTGAGAGCTATAGCTCCACACGCAAATTTTTGGAACAACCCTTTCAACATTTACTCAGAATATTTCTGAACTAACCTTTTGTGATGTAGCAAAACCAAGGTTACTCAGAATGGAGGCCACGGAGAATCTTGATCTTCACTTATGGGAGTCCATGGTCTTCACACACATAGTATGACTTCAAGTATTTGGGTCCTAGGAATACTCTGTCTTCATTAAACTTTGTGGCCTTCACCTATGGAACCCCATTTTCTTCACACACTCATAGTATGACTGCTCTGAATGGGGTCCCAGGAACTTGCACACAATGCTCCGTCTTCCATGGTCATTGTGCTTTTCACCTATAGGACCCCATTTTCTTCACACACTCATAGTATGACTGCTTTCAATAGGGTCCCAGGAAATTAACCACAATACTTTGGCTTCCAAAAATTGACTTATAAAGGAACTTACATTTATGTTGCATAACAGTGCACAATAAGGACAAATGCAAAACCATCTTGAGCATTTGGCCTAGTCTAAATTTACTCAAGAAGCATTTTCCTAAATTATTCGAAAACTGGCAAAAAAGCACCTATAAAAAAAAATCAATGGCCTCCTCCATTACCCCTACAGCCATCCTATCCATCACCAAATAGGTATGTCTCTGCCACAGAATGCAGAGTCACGTTTTAACCAGTTTTCATATAATTTAGGACCCATGCACAAGATGGTGAGAGCTATAGCTCCACAGGCAAATTTTTGGAACAACCCTTCCAACATTTACTCAGAATATTTCTGCACTAACCTTTTGTGATGTAGCAAAACCAAAGTTTTTGAGAATGGAGGCCACGGAAAATCTTGTTCTTCACTTATGGGAGTCCATTGGCTTCACACACTTATAGTATGACTTCAGGTATTTGGGTCCAAGGAATACTCTGTCTTCATTGAACTTTGTGGCCTTCACCTAGAGGACCCCATTTTCTTCACACACTCATAGTATGACTGCTCTGAATGGGGTCCCAGGAACTTGCACACAATGCTCTGTTTTGGTCATTGTGGCCTTCACCTATGGAACCCCATTTTCTTCACACACTCATAGTATGACTGCTCTGAATGGGGTCCCAGGAACTTGCACACAATGCTCTGTTTTGGTCATTGTGGCCTTCACCTATGGAACCCCATTTTCTTCACACACTCATAGTATGACTGCTCTGAATGGGGTCCCAGGAACTTGCACACAATGCTCTGTCTTCCATGGTCATTGTGCTTTTCACCTATAGGACCCCATTTTCTTCACACACTCATAGTATGACTGCTTTCAATGGGGTCCCAGGAAATTAACCACAATACTTTGGCTTCCAGAAATTGACCTATAAAGGAACTTACATTTATGTTGCATAACAGTGCACAATAAGGACAAATGCAAAACCATCTTGAGCATTTGGCCTAGTCTAAATTTACTCAAGAAGCATTTTCCTAAATTATTCGAAAACTGGCAAAAAAGCACCTATAAAAAAAAATCAATGGCCTCCTCCATTACCCCTACAGCCATCCTATCCATCACCAAATAGGTATGTCTCTGCCACAGAATGCAGAGTCACGTTTTCACCAGTTTTCATATAATTTAGGACCCATGCACAAGATGGTGAGAGCTATAGCTCCACACGCAAATTTTTGGAACAACCCTTTCAACATTTACTCAGAATATTTCTGCACTAACCTTTTGTGATGTAGCAAAACCAAGGTTACTCAGAATGGAGGAAACGGAAAATCTTGATCTTCACTTATGGGAGTCCATGGTCTTCACACACATAGTATGACTTCAAGTATTTGGGTCCTAGGAATACTCTGTCTTCATTAAACTTTGTGGCCTTCACCTATGGAACCCCATTTTCTTCACACACTAATAGTATGACTGCTCTGAATGGGGTCTCAGGAACTTGCACACAATGCTCCGTCTTCCATGGTCATTGTGCTTTTCACCTATAGGACCCCATTTTCTTCACACACTTATAGTATGACTGCTTTCAATGGGGTCCCAGGAAATTAACCACAATACTTTGGCTTCCAAAAATTGACCTATAAAGGAACTTACATTTATGTTGCATAACAGTGCACAATAAGGACAAATGCAAAACCATCTTGAGCATTTGGCCTAGTCTAAATTTACTCAAGAAGCATTTTCCTAAATTATTCGAAAACTGGCAAAAAAGCACCTATAAAAAAAAATCAATGGCCTCCTCCATTACCCCTACAGCCATCCTATCCATCACCAAATAGGTATGTCTCTGCCACAGAATGCAGAGTCACGTTTTAACCAGTTTTCATATAATTTAGGACAAATGCACAAGATGGTGAGAGCTATAGCTCCACACGCAAATTTTTGGAACAACCCTTCCAACATTTACTCAGAATATTTCTGCACTAACCTTTTGTGATGTAGCAAAACCAAAGTTTTTGAGAATGGAGGCCACGGAAAATCTTGTTCTTCACTTATGGGAGTCCATTGGCTTCACACACTTATAGTATGACTTCAGGTATTTGGGTCCAAGGAATACTCTGTCTTCATTGAACTTTGTGGCCTTCACCTAGAGGACCCCATTTTCTTCACACACTCATAGTATGACTGCTCTGAATGGGGTCCCAGGAACTTGCACACAATGCTCTGTTTTGGTCATTGTGGCCTTCACCTATGGAACCCCATTTTCTTCACACACTCATAGTATGACTGCTCTGAATGGGGTCCCAGGAACTTGCACACAATGCTCTGTTTTGGTCATTGTGGCCTTCACCTATGGAACCCCATTTTCTTCACACACTCATAGTATGACTGCTCTGAATGGGGTCCCAGGAACTTGCACACAATGCTCTGTTTTGGTCATTGTGGCCTTCACCTATGGAACCCCATTTTCTTCACACACTCATAGTATGACTGCTCTGAATGGGGTCCCAGGAACTTGCACACAATGCTCCGTCTTCCATGGTCATTGTGCTTTTCACCTATAGGACCCCATTTTCTTCACACACTCATAGTATGACTGCTTTCAATGGGGTCCCAGGAAATTAACCACAATACTTTGGCTTCCAAAAATTGACCTATAAAGGAACTTACATTTATGTTGCATAACAGTGCACAATAAGGACAAATGCAAAACCATCTTGAGCATTTGGCCTAGTCTAAATTTACTCAAGAAGCATTTTCCTAAATTATTCGAAAACTGGCAAAAAAGCACCTATAAAAAAAAATCAATGGCCTCCTCCATTACCCCTACAGCCATCCTATCCATCACCAAATAGGTATGTCTCTGCCACAGAATGCAGAGTCACGTTTTCACCAGTTTTCATATAATTTAGGACCCATGCACAAGATGGTGAGAGCTATAGCTCCACACGCAAATTTTTGGAACAACCCTTTCAACATTTACTCAGAATATTTCTGCACTAACCTTTTGTGATGTAGCAAAACCAAGGTTACTCAGAATGGAGGCAACGGAAAATCTTGATCTTCACTTATGGGAGTCCATGGTCTTCACACACATAGTATGACTTCAAGTATTTGGGTCCTAGGAATACTCTGTCTTCATTAAACTTTGTGGCCTTCACCTATGGAACCCCATTTTCTTCACACACTCATAGTATGACTGCTCTGAATGGGGTCCCAGGAACTTGCACACAATGCTCCGTCTTCCATGGTCATTGTGCTTTTCACCTATAGGACCCCATTTTCTTCACACACTTATAGTATGACTGCTTTCAATGGGGTCCCAGGAAATTAACCACAATACTTTGGCTTCCAAAAATTGACCTATAAAGGAACTTACATTTATGTTGCATAACAGTGCACAATAAGGACAAATGCAAAACCATCTTGAGCATTTGGCCTAGTCTAAATTTACTCAAGAAGCATTTTCCTAAATTATTCGAAAACTGGCAAAAAAGCAGCTATAAAAAAAAAATCAATGGCCTCCTCCATTACCCCTACAGCCATCCTATCCATCACCAAATAGGTATGTCTCTGCCACAGAATGCAGAGTCACGTTTTAACCAGTTTTCATATAATTTAGGACCCATGCACAAGATGGTGAGAGCTATAGCTCCACACGCAAATTTTTGGAACAACCCTTTCAACATTTACTCAGAATATTTCTGAACTAACCTTTTGTGATGTAGCAAAACCAAGGTTACTCAGAATGGAGGCCACGGAGAATCTTGATCTTCACTTATGGGAGTCCATGGTCTTCACACACATAGTATGACTTCAAGTATTTGGGTCCTAGGAATACTCTGTCTTCATTAAACTTTGTGGCCTTCACCTATGGAACCCCATTTTCTTCACACACTCATAGTATGACTGCTCTGAATGGGGCCCCAGGAACTTGCACACAATGCTCCGTCTTCCATGGTCATTGTGCTTTTCACCTATAGGACCCCATTTTCTTCACACACTCATAGTATGACTGCTTTCAATGGGGTCCCAGGAAATTAACCACAATACTTTGGCTTCCAAAAATTGACTTATAAAGGAACTTACATTTATGTTGCATAACAGTGCACAATAAGGACAAATGCAAAACCATCTTGAGCATTTGGCCTAGTCTAAATTTACTCAAGAAGCATTTTCCTAAATTATTCGAAAACTGGCAAAAAAGCACCTATAAAAAAAATTAATGGCCTCCTCCATTACCCCTACAGCCATCCTATCCATCACCAAATAGGTATGTCTCTGCCACAGAATGCAGAGTCACGTTTTAACCAGTTTTCATATAATTTAGGACCCATGCACAAGATGGTGAGAGCTATAGCTCCACAGGCAAATTTTTGGAACAACCCTTCCAACATTTACTCAGAATATTTCTGCACTAACCTTTTGTGATGTAGCAAAACCAAAGTTTTTGAGAATGGAGGCCACAGAAAATCTTGTTCTTCACTTATGGGAGTCCATTGGCTTCACACACTTATAGTATGACTTCAGGTATTTGGGTCCAAGGAATACTCTGTCTTCATTGAACTTTGTGGCCTTCACCTAGAGGACCCCATTTTCTTCACACACTCATAGTATGACTGCTCTGAATGGGGTCCCAGGAACTTGCACACAATGCTCTGTTTTGGTCATTATGGCCTTCACCTATGGAACCCCATTTTCTTCACACACTCATAGTATGACTGCTCTGAATGGGGTCCCAGGAACTTGCACACAATGCTCTGTTTTGGTCATTGTGGCCTTCACCTATGGAACCCCATTTTCTTCACACAAACATAGTATGACTGCTCTGAATGGGGTCCCAGGAACTTGCACACAATGCTCTGTTTTGGTCATTGTGGCCTTCACCTATGGAACCCCATTTTCTTCACACACTCATAGTATGACTGCTCTGAATGGGGTCCCAGGAACTTGCACACAATGCTCCGTCTTCCATGGTCATTGTGCTTTTCACCTATAGGACCCCATTTTCTTCACACACTCATAGTATGACTGCTTTCAATGGGGTCCCAGGAAATTAACCACAATACTTTGGCTTCCAGAAATTGACCTATAAAGGAACTTACATTTATGTTGCATAACAGTGCACAATAAGGACAAATGCAAAACCATCTTGAGCATTTGGCCTAGTCTAAATTTACTCAAGAAGCATTTTCCTAAATTATTCGAAAACTGGCAAAAAAGCACCTATAAAAAAAAATCAATGGCCTCCTCCATTACCCCTACAGCCATCCTATCCATCACCAAATAGGTATGTCTCTGCCACAGAATGCAGAGTCACGTTTTCACCAGTTTTCATATAATTTAGGACCCATGCACAAGATGGTGAGAGCTATAGCTCCACACGCAAATTTTTGGAACAACCCTTTCAACATTTACTCAGAATATTTCTGCACTTACCTTTTGTGATGTAGCAAAACCAAGGTTACTCAGAATGGAGGCAACGGAAAATCTTGATCTTCACTTATGGGAGTCCATGGTCTTCACACACATAGTATGACTTCAAGTATTTGGGTCCTAGGAATACTCTGTCTTCATTAAACTTTGTGGCCTTCACCTATGGAACCCCATTTTCTTCACACACTCATAGTATGACTGCTTTCAATGGGGTCCCAGGAAATTAACCACAATACTTTGGCTTCCAAAAATTGACCTATAAAGGAACTTACATTTATGTTGCATAACAGTGCACAATAAGGACAAATGCAAAACCATCTTGAGCATTTGGCCTAGTCTAAATTTACTCAAGAAGCATTTTCCTAAATTATTCGAAAACTGGCAAAAAAGGACCTATAAAAAAAAAAATCAATGGCCTCCTCCATTACCCCTACAGCCATCCTATCCATCACCAAATAGGTATGTCTCTGCCACAGAATGCAGAGTCACGTTTTAACCAGTTTTCATATAATTTAGGACCCATGCACAAGATGGTGAGAGCTATAGCTCCACACGCAAATTTTTGGAACAACCCTTCCAACATTTACTCAGAATATTTCTGCACTAACCTTTTGTGATGTAGCAAAACCAAAGTTTTTGAGAATGGAGGCCACGGAAAATCTTGTTCTTCACTTATGGGAGTCCATTGGCTTCACACACTTATAGTATGACTTCAGGTATTTGGGTCCAAGGAATACTCTGTCTTCATTGAACTTTGTGGCCTTCACCTAGAGGACCCCATTTTCTTCACACACTCATAGTATGACTGCTCTGAATGGGGTCCCAGGAAGTTGCACACAATGCTCTGTTTTGGTCATTGTGGCCTTCACCTATGGAACCCCATTTTCTTCACACACTCATAGTATGACTGCTCTGAATGGGGTCCCAGGAAGTTGCACACAATGCTCTGTTTTGGTCATTGTGGCCTTCACCTATGGAACCCCATTTTCTTCACACACTCATAGTATGACTGCTCTGAATGGGGTCCCAGGAACTTGCACACAATGCTCTGTTTTGGTCATTGTGGCCTTCACCTATGGAACCCCATTTTCTTCACACACTCATAGTATGACTGCTCTGAATGGGGTCCCAGGAACTTGCACACAATGCTCCGTCTTCCATGGTCATTGTGCTTTTCACCTATAGGACCCCATTTTCTTCACACACTCATAGTATGACTGCTTTCAATGGGGTCCCAGGAAATTAACCACAATACTTTGGCTTCCAAAAATTGACCTATAAAGGAACTTACATTTATGTTGCATAACAGTGCACAATAAGGACAAATGCAAAACCATCTTGAGCATTTGGCCTAGTCTAAATTTACTCAAGAAGCATTTTCCTAAATTATTCGAAAACTGGCAAAAAAGCACCTATAAAAAAAAATCTATGGCCTCCTCCATTACCCCTACAGCCATCCTATCCATCACCAAATAGGTATGTCTCTGCCACAGAATGCAGAGTCACGTTTTCACCAGTTTTCATATAATTTAGGACCCATGCACAAGATGGTGAGAGCTATAGCTCCACACGCAAATTTTTGGAACAACCCTTTCAACATTTACTCAGAATATTTCTGCACTTACCTTTTGTGATGTAGCAAAACCAAGGTTACTCAGAATGGAGGCAACGGAAAATCTTGATCTTCACTTATGGGAGTCCATGGTCTTCACACACATAGTATGACTTCAAGTATTTGGGTCCTAGGAATACTCTGTCTTCATTAAACTTTGTGGCCTTCACCTATGGAACCCCATTTTCTTCACACACTCATAGTATGACTGCTCTGAATGGGGTCCCAGGAACTTGCACACAATGCTCCGTCTTCCATGGTCATTGTGCTTTTCACCTATAGGACCCCATTTTCTTCACACACTTATAGTATGACTGCTTTCAATGGGGTCCCAGGAAATTAACCACAATACTTTGGCTTCCAAAAATTGACCTATAAAGGAACTTACATTTATGTTGCATAACAGTGCACAATAAGGACAAATGCAAAACCATCTTGAGCATTTGGCCTAGTCTAAATTTACTCAAGAAGCATTTTCCTAAATTATTCGAAAACTGGCAAAAAAGCAGCTATAAAAAAAAAATCAATGGCCTCCTCCATTACCCCTACAGCCATCCTATCCATCACCAAATAGGTATGTCTCTGCCACAGAATGCAGAGTCACGTTTTAACCAGTTTTCATATAATTTAGGACCCATGCACAAGATGGTGAGAGCTATAGCTCCACAGGCAAATTTTTGGAACAACCCTTCCAACATTTACTCAGAATATTTCTGCACTAACCTTTTGTGATGTAGCAAAACCAAAGTTTTTGAGAATGGAGGCCACGGAAAATCTTGTTCTTCACTTATGGGAGTCCATTGGCTTCACACACTTATAGTATGACATCAGGTATTTGGGTCCAAGGAATACTCTGTCTTCATTGAACTTTGTGGCCTTCACCTAGAGGACCCCATTTTCTTCACACACTCATAGTATGACTGCTCTGAATGGGGTCCCAGGAACTTGCACACAATGCTCTGTTTTGGTCATTGTGGCCTTCACCTATGGAACCCCATTTTCTTCACACACTCATAGTATGACTGCTCTGAATGGGGTCCCAGGAACTTGCACACAATGCTCTGTTTTGGTCATTGTGGCCTTCACCTATGGAACCCCATTTTCTTCACACACTCATAGTATGACTGCTCTGAATGGGGTCCCAGGAACTTGCACACAATGCTCCGTCTTCCATGGTCATTGTGCTTTTCACCTATAGGACCCCATTTTCTTCACACACTCATAGTATGACTGCTTTCAATGGGGTCCCAGGAAATTAACCACAATACTTTGGCTTCCAAAAATTGACCTATAAAGGAACTTACATTTATGTTGCATAACAGTGCACAATAAGGACAAATGCAAAACCATCTTGAGCATTTGGCCTAGTCTAAATTTACTCAAGAAGCATTTTCCTAAATTATTTGAAAACTGGCAAAAAAGGACCTATAAAAAAAAATCAATGGCCTCCTCCATTACCCCTACAGCCATCCTATCCATCACCAAATAGGTATGTCTCTGCCACAGAATGCAGAGTCACGTTTTAACCAGTTTTCATATAATTTAGGACCCATGCACAAGATGGTGAGAGCTATAGCTCCACACGCAAATTTTTGGAACAACCCTTCCAACATTTACTCAGAATATTTCTGCACTAACCTTTTGTGATGTAGCAAAACCAAAGTTTTTGAGAATGGAGGCCACGGAAAATCTTGTTCTTCACTTATGGGAGTCCATTGGCTTCACACACTTATAGTATGACTTCAGGAATTTGGGTCCAAGGAATACTCTGTCTTCATTGAACTCTGTGGCCTTCACCTAGAGGACCCCATTTTCTTCACACACTCATAGTATGACTGCTCTGAATGGGGTCCCAGGAACTTGCACACAATGCTCTGTTTTGGTCATTGTGGCCTTCACCTATGGAACCCCATTTTCTTCACACACTCATAGTATGACTGCTCTGAATGGGGTCCCAGGAACTTGCACACAATGCTCCGTCTTCCATGGTCATTGTGCTTTTCACCTATAGGACCCCATTTTCTTCACACACTCATAGTATGACTGCTTTCAATGGGGTCCCAGGAAATTAACCACAATACTTTGGCTTCCAGAAATTGACCTATAAAGGAACTTACATTTATGTTGCATAACAGTGCACAATAAGGACAAATGCAAAACCATCTTGAGCATTTGGCCTAGTCTAAATTTACTCAAGAAGCATTTTCCTAAATTATTCGAAAACTGGCAAAAAAGCACCTATAAAAAAAAATCAATGGCCTCCTCCATTACCCCTACAGCCATCCTATCCATCACCAAATAGGTATGTCTCTGCCACAGAATGCAGAGTCACGTTTTAACCAGTTTTCATATAATTTAGGACAAATGCACAAGATGGTGAGAGCTATAGCTCCACACGCAAATTTTTGGAACAACCCTTCCAACATTTACTCAGAATATTTCTGCACTAACCTTTTGTGATGTAGCAAAACCAAAGTTTTTGAGAATGGAGGCCACGGAAAATCTTGTTCTTCACTTATGGGAGTCCATTGGCTTCACACACTTATAGTATGACTTCAGGTATTTGGGTCCAAGGAATACTCTGTCTTCATTGAACTTTGTGGCCTTCACCTAGAGGACCCCATTTTCTTCACACACTCATAGTATGACTGCTCTGAATGGGGTCCCAGGAAGTTGCACACAATGCTCTGTTTTGGTCATTGTGGCCTTCACCTATGGAACCCCATTTTCTTCACACACTCATAGTATGACTGCTCTGAATGGGGTCCCAGGAACTTGCACACAATGCTCTGTTTTGGTCATTGTGGCCTTCACCTATGGAACCCCATTTTCTTCACACACTCATAGTATGACTGCTCTGAATGGGGTCCCAGGAACTTGCACACAATGCTCCGTCTTCCATGGTCATTGTGCTTTTCACCTATAGGACCCCATTTTCTTCACACACTCATAGTATGACTGCTTTCAATGGGGTCCCAGGAAATTAACCACAATACTTTGGCTTCCAGAAATTGACCTATAAAGGAACTTACATTTATGTTGCATAACAGTGCACAATAAGGACAAATGCAAAACCATCTTGAGCATTTGGCCTAGTCTAAATTTACTCAAGAAGCATTTTCCTAAATTATTCGAAAACTGGCAAAAAAGCACCTATAAAAAAAAATCAATGGCCTCCTCCATTACCCCTACAGCCATCCTATCCATCACCAAATAGGTATGTCTCTGCCACAGAATGCAGAGTCACGTTTTCACCAGTTTTCATATAATTTAGGACCCATGCACAAGATGGTGAGAGCTATAGCTCCACACGCAAATTTTTGGAACAACCCTTTCAACATTTACTCAGAATATTTCTGCACTAACCTTTTGTGATGTAGCAAAACCAAGGTTACTCAGAATGGAGGAAACGGAAAATCTTGATCTTCACTTATGGGAGTCCATGGTCTTCACACACATAGTATGACTTCAAGTATTTGGGTCCTAGGAATACTCTGTCTTCATTAAACTTTGTGGCCTTCACCTATGGAACCCCATTTTCTTCACACACTCATAGTATGACTGCTCTGAATGGGGTCTCAGGAACTTGCACACAATGCTCCGTCTTCCATGGTCATTGTGCTTTTCACCTATAGGACCCCATTTTCTTCACACACTTATAGTATGACTGCTTTCAATGGGGTCCCAGGAAATTAACCACAATACTTTGGCTTCCAAAAATTGACCTATAAAGGAACTTACATTTATGTTGCATAACAGTGCACAATAAGGACAAATGCAAAACCATCTTGAGCATTTGGCCTAGTCTAAATTTACTCAAGAAGCATTTTCCTAAATTATTCGAAAACTGGCAAAAAAGCACCTATAAAAAAAAATCAATGGCCTCCTCCATTACCCCTACAGCCATCCTATCCATCACCAAATAGGTATGTCTCTGCCACAGAATGCAGAGTCACGTTTTAACCAGTTTTCATATAATTTAGGACAAATGCACAAGATGGTGAGAGCTATAGCTCCACACGCAAATTTTTGGAACAACCCTTCCAACATTTACTCAGAATATTTCTGCACTAACCTTTTGTGATGTAGCAAAACCAAAGTTTTTGAGAATGGAGGCCACGGAAAATCTTGTTCTTCACTTATGGGAGTCCATTGGCTTTACACACTTATAGTATGACTTCAGGTATTTGGGTCCAAGGAATACTCTGTCTTCATTGAACTTTGTGGCCTTCACCTAGAGGACCCCATTTTCTTCACACACTCATAGTATGACTGCTCTGAATGGGGTCCCAGGAAGTTGCACACAATGCTCTGTTTTGGTCATTGTGGCCTTCACCTATGGAACCCCATTTTCTTCACACACTCATAGTATGACTGCTCTGAATGGGGTCCCAGGAACTTGCACACAATGCTCTGTTTTGGTCATTGTGGCCTTCACCTATGGAACCCCATTTTCTTCACACACTCATAGTATGACTGCTCTGAATGGGGTCCCAGGAACTTGCACACAATGCTCCGTCTTCCATGGTCATTGTGCTTTTCACCTATAGGACCCCATTTTCTTCACACACTCATAGTATGACTGCTTTCAATGGGGTCCCAGGAAATTAACCACAATACTTTGGCTTCCAGAAATTGACCTATAAAGGAACTTACATTTATGTTGCATAACAGTGCACAATAAGGACAAATGCAAAACCATCTTGAGCATTTGGCCTAGTCTAAATTTACTCAAGAAGCATTTTCCTAAATTATTCGAAAACTGGCAAAAAAGCACCTATAAAAAAAAATCAATGGCCTCCTCCATTACCCCTACAGCCATCCTATCCATCACCAAATAGGTATGTCTCTGCCACAGAATGCAGAGTCACGTTTTAACCAGTTTTCATATAATTTAGGACCCATGCACAAGATGGTGAGAGCTATAGCTCCACACGCAAATTTTTGGAACAACCCTTTCAACATTTACTCAGAATATTTCTGCACTAACCTTTTGTGATGTAGCAAAACCAAGGTTACTCAGAATGGAGGCAACGGAAAATCTTGATCTTCACTTATGGGAGTCCATGGTCTTCACACACATAGTATGACTTCAAGTATTTGGGTCCTAGGAATACTCTGTCTTCATTAAACTTTGTGGCCTTCACCTATGGAACCCCATTTTCTTCACACACTCATAGTATGACTGCTCTGAATGGGGTCTCAGGAACTTGCACACAATGCTCCGTCTTCCATGGTCATTGTGCTTTTCACCTATAGGACCCCATTTTCTTCACACACTTATAGTATGACTGCTTTCAATGGGGTCCCAGGAAATTAACCACAATACTTTGGCTTCCAAAAATTGACCTATAAAGGAACTTACATTTATGTTGCATAACAGTGCACAATAAGGACAAATGCAAAACCATCTTGAGCATTTGGCCTAGTCTAAATTTACTCAAGAAGCATTTTCCTAAATTATTCGAAAACTGGCAAAAAAGCACCTATAAAAAAAAATCAATGGCCTCCTCCATTACCCCTACAGCCATCCTATCCATCACCAAATAGGTATGTCTCTGCCACAGAATGCAGAGTCACGTTTTAACCAGTTTTCATATAATTTAGGACAAATGCACAAGATGGTGAGAGCTATAGCTCCACACGCAAATTTTTGGAACAACCCTTCCAACATTTACTCAGAATATTTCTGCACTAACCTTTTGTGATGTAGCAAAACCAAAGTTTTTGAGAATGGAGGCCACGGAAAATCTTGTTCTTCACTTATGGGAGTCCATTGGCTTCACACACTTATAGTATGACTTCAGGTATTTGGGTCCAAGGAATACTATGTCTTCATTGAACTTTGTGGCCTTCACCTAGAGGACCCCATTTTCTTCACACACTCATAGTATGACTGCTCTGAATGGGGTCCCAGGAAGTTGCACACAATGCTCTGTTTTGGTCATTGTGGCCTTCACCTATGGAACCCCATTTTCTTCACACACTCATAGTATGACTGCTCTGAATGGGGTCCCAGGAACTTGCACACAATGCTCCGTCTTCCATGGTCATTGTGCTTTTCACCTATAGGACCCCATTTTCTTCACACACTCATAGTATGACTGCTTTCAATGGGGTCCCAGGAAATTAACCACAATACTTTGGCTTCCAGAAATTGACCTATAAAGGAACTTACATTTATGTTGCATAACAGTGCACAATAAGGACAAATGCAAAACCATCTTGAGCATTTGGCCTAGTCTAAATTTACTCAAGAAGCATTTTCCTAAATTATTCGAAAACTGGCAAAAAAGCACCTATAAAAAAAAATCAATGGCCTCCTCCATTACCCCTACAGCCATCCTATCCATCACCAAATAGGTATGTCTCTGCCACAGAATGCAGAGTCACGTTTTAACCAGTTTTCATATAATTTAGGACCCATGCACAAGATGGTGAGAGCTATAGCTCCACACGCAAATTTTTGGAACAACCCTTTCAACATTTACTCAGAATATTTCTGAACTAACCTTTTGTGATGTAGCAAAACCAAGGTTACTCAGAATGGAGGCAACGGAAAATCTTGATCTTCACTTATGGGAGTCCATGGTCTTCACACACATAGTATGACTTCAAGTATTTGGGTCCTAGGAATACTCTGTCTTCATTAAACTTTGTGGCCTTCACCTATGGAACCCCATTTTCTTCACACACTCATAGTATGACTGCTCTGAATGGGGTCCCAGGAACTTGCACACAATGCTCCGTCTTCCATGGTCATTGTGCTTTTCACCTATAGGACCCCATTTTCTTCACACACTTATAGTATGACTGCTTTCAATGGGGTCCCAGGAAATTAACCACAATACTTTGGCTTCCAAAAATTGACCTATAAAGGAACTTACATTTATGTTGCATAACAGTGCACAATAAGGACAAATGCAAAACCATCTTGAGCATTTGGCCTAGTCTAAATTTACTCAAGAAGCATTTTCCTAAATTATTCGAAAACTGGCAAAAAAGCACCTATAAAAAAAAATCAATGGCCTCCTCCATTACCCCTACAGCCATCCTATCCATCACCAAATAGGTATGTCTCTGCCACAGAATGCAGAGTCACGTTTTAACCAGTTTTCATATAATTTAGGACAAATGCACAAGATGGTGAGAGCTATAGCTCCACACGCAAATTTTTGGAACAACCCTTCCAACATTTACTCAGAATATTTCTGCACTCACCTTTTGTGATGTAGCAAAACCAAAGTTTTTGAGAATGGAGGCCACGGAAAATCTTGTTCTTCACTTATGGGAGTCCATTGGCTTCACACACTTATAGTATGACTTCAGGTATTTGGGTCCAAGGAATACTCTGTCTTCATTGAACTTTGTGGCCTTCACCTAGAGGACCCCATTTTCTTCACACACTCATAGTATGACTGCTCTGAATGGGGTCCCAGGAAGTTGCACACAATGCTCTGTTTTGGTCATTGTGGCCTTCACCTATGGAACCCCATTTTCTTCACACACTCATAGTATGACTGCTCTGAATGGGGTCCCAGGAACTTGCACACAATGCTCCGTCTTCCATGGTCATTGTGCTTTTCACCTATAGGACCCCATTTTCTTCACACACTCATAGTATGACTGCTTTCAATGGGGTCCCAGGAAATTAACCACAATACTTTGGCTTCCAGAAATTGACCTATAAAGGAACTTACATTTATGTTGCATAACAGTGCACAATAAGGACAAATGCAAAACCATCTTGAGCATTTGGCCTAGTCTAAATTTACTCAAGAAGCATTTTCCTAAATTATTCGAAAACTGGCAAAAAAGCACCTATAAAAAAAAATCAATGGCCTCCTCCATTACCCCTACAGCCATCCTATCCATCACCAAATAGGTATGTCTCTGCCACAGAATGCAGAGTCACGTTTTAACCAGTTTTCATATAATTTAGGACCCATGCACAAGATGGTGAGAGCTATAGCTCCACACGCAAATTTTTGGAACAACCCTTTCAACATTTACTCAGAATATTTCTGAACTAACCTTTTGTGATGTAGCAAAACCAAGGTTACTCAGAATGGAGGCAACGGAAAATCTTGATCTTCACTTATGGGAGTCCATGGTCTTCACACACATAGTATGACTTCAAGTATTTGGGTCCTAGGAATACTCTGTCTTCATTAAACTTTGTGGCCTTCACCTATGGAACCCCATTTTCTTCACACACTCATAGTATGACTGCTCTGAATGGGGTCCCAGGAACTTGCACACAATGCTCCGTCTTCCATGGTCATTGTGCTTTTCACCTATAGGACCCCATTTTCTTCACACACTTATAGTATGACTGCTTTCAATGGGGTCCCAGGAAATTAACCACAATACTTTGGCTTCCAAAAATTGACCTATAAAGGAACTTACATTTATGTTGCATAACAGTGCACAATAAGGACAAATGCAAAACCATCTTGAGCATTTGGCCTAGTCTAAATTTACTCAAGAAGCATTTTCCTAAATTATTCGAAAACTGGCAAAAAAGCAGCAATAAAAAAAAAATCAATGGCCTCCTCCATTACCCCTACAGCCATCCTATCCATCACCAAATAGGTATGTCTCTGCCACAGAATGCAGAGTCACGTTTTAACCAGTTTTCATATAATTTAGGACCCATGCACAAGATGGTGAGAGCTATAGCTCCACAGGCAAATTTTTGGAACAACCATTCCAACATTTACTCAGAATATTTCTGCACTAACCTTTTGTGATGTAGCAAAACCAAAGTTTTTGAGAATGGAGGCCACGGAAAATCTTGTTCTTCACTTATGGGAGTCCATTGGCTTCACACACTTATAGTATGACATCAGGTATTTGGGTCCAAGGAATACTCTGTCTTCATTGAACTTTGTGGCCTTCACCTAGAGGACCCCATTTTCTTCACACACTCATAGTATGACTGCTCTGAATGGGGTCCCAGGAACTTGCACACAATGCTCTGTTTTGGTCATTGTGGCCTTCACCTATGGAACCCCATTTTCTTCACACACTCATAGTATGACTGCTCTGAATGGGGTCCCAGGAACTTGCACACAATGCTCTGTTTTGGTCATTGTGGCCTTCACCTATGGAACCCCATTTTCTTCACACACTCATAGTATGACTGCTCTGAATGGGGTCCCAGGAACTTGCACACAATGCTCCGTCTTCCATGGTCATTGTGCTTTTCACCTATAGGACCCCATTTTCTTCACACACTCATAGTATGACTGCTTTCAATGGGGTCCCAGGAAATTAACCACAATACTTTGGCTTCCAAAAATTGACCTATAAAGGAACTTACATTTATGTTGCATAACAGTGCACAATAAGGACAAATGCAAAACCATCTTGAGCATTTGGCCTAGTCTAAATTTACTCAAGAAGCATTTTCCTAAATTATTTGAAAACTGGCAAAAAAGGACCTATAAAAAAAAATCAATGGCCTCCTCCATTACCCCTACAGCCATCCTATCCATCACCAAATAGGTATGTCTCTGCCACAGAATGCAGAGTCACGTTTTAACCAGTTTTCATATAATTTAGGACCCATGCACAAGATGGTGAGAGCTATAGCTCCACACGCAAATTTTTGGAACAACCCTTCCAACATTTACTCAGAATATTTCTGCACTAACCTTTTGTGATGTAGCAAAACCAAAGTTTTTGAGAATGGAGGCCACGGAAAATCTTGTTCTTCACTTATGGGAGTCCATTGGCTTCACACACTTATAGTATGACTTCAGGAATTTGGGTCCAAGGAATACTCTGTCTTCATTGAACTCTGTGGCCTTCACCTAGAGGACCCCATTTTCTTCACACACTCATAGTATGACTGCTCTGAATGGGGTCCCAGGAACTTGCACACAATGCTCTGTTTTGGTCATTGTGGCCTTCACCTATGGAACCCCATTTTCTTCACACACTCATAGTATGACTGCTCTGAATGGGGTCCCAGGAACTTGCACACAATGCTCCGTCTTCCATGGTCATTGTGCTTTTCACCTATAGGACCCCATTTTCTTCACACACTTATAGTATGACTGCTTTCAATGGGGTCCCAGGAAATTAACCACAATACTTTGGCTTCCAAAAATTGACCTATAAAGGAACTTACATTTATGTTGCATAACAGTGCACAATAAGGACAAATGCAAAACCATCTTGAGCATTTGGCCTAGTCTAAATTTACTCAAGAAGCATTTTCCTAAATTATTCGAAAACTGGCAAAAAAGCAGCTATAAAAAAAAAATCAATGGCCTCCTCCATTACCCCTACAGCCATCCTATCCATCACCAAATAGGTATGTCTCTGCCACAGAATGCAGAGTCACGTTTTAACCAGTTTTCATATAATTTAGGACCCATGCACAAGATGGTGAGAGCTATAGCTCCACAGGCAAATTTTTGGAACAACCCTTCCAACATTTACTCAGAATATTTCTGCACTAACCTTTTGTGATGTAGCAAAACCAAAGTTTTTGAGAATGGAGGCCACGGAAAATCTTGTTCTTCACTTATGGGAGTCCATTGGCTTCACACACTTATAGTATGACATCAGGTATTTGGGTCCAAGGAATACTCTGTCTTCATTGAACTTTGTGGCCTTCACCTAGAGGACCCCATTTTCTTCACACACTCATAGTATGACTGCTCTGAATGGGGTCCCAGGAACTTGCACACAATGCTCTGTTTTGGTCATTGTGGCCTTCACCTATGGAACCCCATTTTCTTCACACACTCATAGTATGACTGCTCTGAATGGGGTCCCAGGAACTTGCACACAATGCTCTGTTTTGGTCATTGTGGCCTTCACCTATGGAACCCCATTTTCTTCACACACTCATAGTATGACTGCTCTGAATGGGGTCCCAGGAACTTGCACACAATGCTCCGTCTTCCATGGTCATTGTGCTTTTCACCTATAGGACCCCATTTTCTTCACACACTCATAGTATGACTGCTTTCAATGGGGTCCCAGGAAATTAACCACAATACTTTGGCTTCCAAAAATTGACCTATAAAGGAACTTACATTTATGTTGCATAACAGTGCACAATAAGGACAAATGCAAAACCATCTTGAGCATTTGGCCTAGTCTAAATTTACTCAAGAAGCATTTTCCTAAATTATTTGAAAACTGGCAAAAAAGGACCTATAAAAAAAAATCAATGGCCTCCTCCATTACCCCTACAGCCATCCTATCCATCACCAAATAGGTATGTCTCTGCCACAGAATGCAGAGTCACGTTTTAACCAGTTTTCATATAATTTAGGACCCATGCACAAGATGGTGAGAGCTATAGCTCCACAGGCAAATTTTTGGAACAACCCTTCCAACATTTACTCAGAATATTTCTGCACTAACCTTTTGTGATGTAGCAAAACCAAAGTTTTTGAGAATGGAGGCCACGGAAAATCTTGTTCTTCACTTATGGGAGTCCATTGGCTTCACACACTTATAGTATGACTTCAGGAATTTGGGTCCAAGGAATACTCTGTCTTCATTGAACTCTGTGGCCTTCACCTAGAGGACCCCATTTTCTTCACACACTCATAGTATGACTGCTCTGAATGGGGTCCCAGGAACTTGCACACAATGCTCTGTTTTGGTCATTGTGGCCTTCACCTATGGAACCCCATTTTCTTCACACACTCATAGTATGACTGCTCTGAATGGGGTCCCAGGAACTTGCACACAATGCTCCGTCTTCCATGGTCATTGTGCTTTTCACCTATAGGACCCCATTTTCTTCACACACTTATAGTATGACTGCTTTCAATGGGGTCCCAGGAAATTAACCACAATACTTTGGCTTCCAAAAATTGACCTATAAAGGAACTTACATTTATGTTGCATAACAGTGCACAATAAGGACAAATGCAAAACCATCTTGAGCATTTGGCCTAGTCTAAATTTACTCAAGAAGCATTTTCCTAAATTATTCGAAAACTGGCAAAAAAGCAGCTATAAAAAAAAAATCAATGGCCTCCTCCATTACCCCTACAGCCATCCTATCCATCACCAAATAGGTATGTCTCTGCCACAGAATGCAGAGTCACGTTTTAACCAGTTTTCATATAATTTAGGACCCATGCACAAGATGGTG
Organism: Eleutherodactylus coqui; assembly: GCF_035609145.1. Lineage (NCBI taxonomy): Eukaryota > Metazoa > Chordata > Amphibia > Anura > Eleutherodactylidae > Eleutherodactylus > Eleutherodactylus coqui. Next base: position 35,173,927 of record NC_089848.1, on the reverse strand, counting down.
AGAGCTATAGCTCCACAGGCAAATTTTTGGAACAACCCTTCCAACATTTACTCAGAATATTTCTGCACTAACCTTTTGTGATGTAGCAAAACCAAAGTTTTTGAGAATGGAGGCCACGGAAAATCTTGTTCTTCACTTATGGGAGTCCATTGGCTTCACACACTTATAGTATGACATCAGGTATTTGGGTCCAAGGAATACTCTGTCTTCATTGAACTTTGTGGCCTTCACCTAGAGGACCCCATTTTCTTCACACACTCATAGTATGACTGCTCTGAATGGGGTCCCAGGAACTTGCACACAATGCTCTGTTTTGGTCATTGTGGCCTTCACCTATGGAACCCCATTTTCTTCACACACTCATAGTATGACTGCTCTGAATGGGGTCCCAGGAACTTGCACACAATGCTCTGTTTTGGTCATTGTGGCCTTCACCTATGGAACCCCATTTTCTTCACACACTCATAGTATGACTGCTCTGAATGGGGTCCCAGGAACTTGCACACAATGCTCCGTCTTCCATGGTCATTGTGCTTTTCACCTATAGGACCCCATTTTCTTCACACACTCATAGTATGACTGCTTTCAATGGGGTCCCAGGAAATTAACCACAATACTTTGGCTTCCAAAAATTGACCTATAAAGGAACTTACATTTATGTTGCATAACAGTGCACAATAAGGACAAATGCAAAACCATCTTGAGCATTTGGCCTAGTCTAAATTTACTCAAGAAGCATTTTCCTAAAATATTTGAAAACTGGCAAAAAAGGACCTATAAAAAAAAATCAATGGCCTCCTCTATTACCCCTACAGCCATCCTATCCATCACCAAATAGGTATGTCTCTGCCACAGAATGCAGAGTCACGTTTTAACCAGTTTTCATATAATTTAGGACCCATGCACAAGATGGTGAGAGCTATAGCTCCACACGCAAATTTTTGGAACAACCCTTCCAACATTTACTCAGAATATTTCTGCACTAACCTTTTGTGATGTAGCAAAACCAAAGTTTTTGAGAATGGAGGCCACGGAAAATCTTGTTCTTCACTTATGGGAGTCCATTGGCTTCACACACTTATAGTATGACTTCAGGAATTTGGGTCCAAGGAATACTCTGTCTTCATTGAACTCTGTGGCCTTCACCTAGAGGACCCCATTTTCTTCACACACTCATAGTATGACTGCTCTGAATGGGGTCCCAGGAACTTGCACACAATGCTCTGTTTTGGTCATTGTGGCCTTCACCTATGGAACCCCATTTTCTTCACACACTCATAGTATGACTGCTCTGAATGGGGTCCCAGGAACTTGCACACAATGCTCCGTCTTCCATGGTCATTGTGCTTTTCACCTATAGGACCCCATTTTCTTCACACACTCATAGTATGACTGCTTTCAATGGGGTCCCAGGAAATTAACCACAATACTTTGGCTTCCAGAAATTGACCTATAAAGGAACTTACATTTATGTTGCATAACAGTGCACAATAAGGACAAATGCAAAACCATCTTGAGCATTTGGCCTAGTCTAAATTTACTCAAGAAGCATTTTCCTAAATTATTCGAAAACTGGCAAAAAAGCACCTATAAAAAAAAATCAATGGCCTCCTCCATTACCCCTACAGCCATCCTATCCATCACCAAATAGGTATGTCTCTGCCACAGAATGCAGAGTCACGTTTTAACCAGTTTTCATATAATTTAGGACAAATGCACAAGATGGTGAGAGCTATAGCTCCACACGCAAATTTTTGGAACAACCCTTCCAACATTTACTCAGAATATTTCTGCACTAACCTTTTGTGATGTAGCAAAACCAAAGTTTTTGAGAATGGAGGCCACGGAAAATCTTGTTCTTCACTTATGGGAGTCCATTGGCTTCACACACTTATAGTATGACTTCAGGTATTTGGGTCCAAGGAATACTCTGTCTTCATTGAACTTTGTGGCCTTCACCTAGAGGACCCCATTTTCTTCACACACTCATAGTATGACTGCTCTGAATGGGGTCCCAGGAACTTGCACACAATGCTCTGTTTTGGTCATTGTGGCCTTCACCTATGGAACCCCATTTTCTTCACACACTCATAGTATGACTGCTCTGAATGGGGTCCCAGGAACTTGCACACAATGCTCTGTTTTGGTCATTGTGGCCTTCACCTATGGAACCCCATTTTCTTCACACACTCATAGTATGACTGCTCTGAATGGGGTCCCAGGAACTTGCACACAATGCTCCGTCTTCCATGGTCATTGTGCTTTTCACCTATAGGACCCCATTTTCTTCACACACTCATAGTATGACTGCTTTCAATGGGGTCCCAGGAAATTAACCACAATACTTTGGCTTCCAGAAATTGACCTATAAAGGAACTTACATTTATGTTGCATAACAGTGCACAATAAGGACAAATGCAAAACCATCTTGAGCATTTGGCCTAGTCTAAATTTACTCAAGAAGCATTTTCCTAAATTATTCGAAAACTGGCAAAAAAGCACCTATAAAAAAAAATCAATGGCCTCCTCCATTACCCCTACAGCCATCCTATCCATCACCAAATAGGTATGTCTCTGCCACAGAATGCAGAGTCACGTTTTCACCAGTTTTCATATAATTTAGGACCCATGCACAAGATGGTGAGAGCTATAGCTCCACACGCAAATTTTTGGAACAACCCTTTCAACATTTACTCAGAATATTTCTGCACTAACCTTTTGTGATGTAGCAAAACCAAGGTTACTCAGAATGGAGGAAACGGAAAATCTTGATCTTCACTTATGGGAGTCCATGGTCTTCACACACATAGTATGACTTCAAGTATTTGGGTCCTAGGAATACTCTGTCTTCATTAAACTTTGTGGCCTTCACCTATGGAACCCCATTTTCTTCACACACTCATAGTATGACTGCTCTGAATGGGGTCTCAGGAACTTGCACACAATGCTCCGTCTTCCATGGTCATTGTGCTTTTCACCTATAGGACCCCATTTTCTTCACACACTTATAGTATGACTGCTTTCAATGGGGTCCCAGGAAATTAACCACAATACTTTGGCTTCCAGAAATTGACCTATAAAGGAACTTACATTTATGTTGCATAACAGTGCACAATAAGGACAAATGCAAAACCATCTTGAGCATTTGGCCTAGTCTAAATTTACTCAAGAAGCATTTTCCTAAATTATTCGAAAACTGGCAAAAAAGCACCTATAAAAAAAAATCAATGGCCTCCTCCATTACCCCTACAGCCATCCTATCCATCACCAAATAGGTATGTCTCTGCCACAGAATGCAGAGTCACGTTTTAACCAGTTTTCATATAATTTAGGACAAATGCACAAGATGGTGAGAGCTATAGCTCAACACGCAAATTTTTGGAACAACCCTTCCAACATTTACTCAGAATATTTCTGCACTAACCTTTTGTGATGTAGCAAAACCAAAGTTTTTGAGAATGGAGGCCACGGAAAATCTTGTTCTTCACTTATGGGAGTCCATTGGCTTCACACACTTATAGTATGACTTCAGGTATTTGGGTCCAAGGAATACTCTGTCTTCATTGAACTTTGTGGCCTTCACCTAGAGGACCCCATTTTCTTCACACACTCATAGTATGACTGCTCTGAATGGGGTCCCAGGAAGTTGCACACAATGCTCTGTTTTGGTCATTGTGGCCTTCACCTATGGAACCCCATTTTCTTCACACACTCATAGTATGACTGCTCTGAATGGGGTCCCAGGAACTTGCACACAATGCTCTGTTTTGGTCATTGTGGCCTTCACCTATGGAACCCCATTTTCTTCACACACTCATAGTATGACTGCTCTGAATGGGGTCTCAGGAACTTGCACACAATGCTCCGTCTTCCATGGTCATTGTGCTTTTCACCTATAGGACCCCATTTTCTTCACACACTTATAGTATGACTGCTTTCAATGGGGTCCCAGGAAATTAACCACAATACTTTGGCTTCCAAAAATTGACCTATAAAGGAACTTACATTTATGTTGCATAACAGTGCACAATAAGGACAAATGCAAAACCATCTTGAGCATTTGGCCTAGTCTAAATTTACTCAAGAAGCATTTTCCTAAATTATTCGAAAACTGGCAAAAAAGCACCTATAAAAAAAAATCAATGGCCTCCTCCATTACCCCTACAGCCATCCTATCCATCACCAAATAGGTATGTCTCTGCCACAGAATGCAGAGTCACGTTTTAACCAGTTTTCATATAATTTAGGACAAATGCACAAGATGGTGAGAGCTATAGCTCCACACGCAAATTTTTGGAACAACCCTTCCAACATTTACTCAGAATATTTCTGCACTAACCTTTTGTGATGTAGCAAAACCAAAGTTTTTGAGAATGGAGGCCACGGAAAATCTTGTTCTTCACTTATGGGAGTCCATTGGCTTCACACACTTATAGTATGACTTCAGGTATTTGGGTCCAAGGAATACTCTGTCTTCATTGAACTTTGTGGCCTTCACCTAGAGGACCCCATTTTCTTCACACACTCATAGTATGACTGCTCTGAATGGGGTCCCAGGAAGTTGCACACAATGCTCTGTTTTGGTCATTGTGGCCTTCACCTATGGAACCCCATTTTCTTCACACACTCATAGTATGACTGCTCTGAATGGGGTCCCAGGAACTTGCACACAATGCTCTGTTTTCGTCATTGTGGCCTTCACCTATGGAACCCCATTTTCTTCACACACTCATAGTATGACTGCTCTGAATGGGGTCCCAGGAACTTGCACACAATGCTCCGTCTTCCATGGTCATTGTGCTTTTCACCTATAGGACCCCATTTTCTTCACACACTCATAGTATGACTGCTTTCAATGGGGTCCCAGGAAATTAACCACAATACTTTGGCTTCCAGAAATTGACCTATAAAGGAACTTACATTTATGTTGCATAACAGTGCACAATAAGGACAAATGCAAAACCATCTTGAGCATTTGGCCTAGTCTAAATTTACTCAAGAAGCATTTTCCTAAATTATTCGAAAACTGGCAAAAAAGCACCTATAAAAAAAAATCAATGGCCTCCTCCATTACCCCTACAGCCATCCTATCCATCACCAAATAGGTATGTCTCTGCCACAGAATGCAGAGTCACGTTTTAACCAGTTTTCATATAATTTAGGACCCATGCACAAGATGGTGAGAGCTATAGCTCCACACGCAAATTTTTGGAACAACCCTTTCAACATTTACTCAGAATATTTCTGCACTAACCTTTTGTGATGTAGCAAAACCAAGGTTACTCAGAATGGAGGCAACGGAAAATCTTGATCTTCACTTATGGGAGTCCATGGTCTTCACACACATAGTATGACTTCAAGTATTTGGGTCCTAGGAATACTCTGTCTTCATTAAACTTTGTGGCCTTCACCTATGGAACCCCATTTTCTTCACACACTCATAGTATGACTGCTCTGAATGGGGTCCCAGGAACTTGCACACAATGCTCCGTCTTCCATGGTCATTGTGCTTTTCACCTATAGGACCCCATTTTCTTCACACACTCATAGTATGACTGCTTTCAATGGGGTCCCAGGAAATTAACCACAATACTTTGGCTTCCAGAAATTGACCTATAAAGGAACTTACATTTATGTTGCATAACAGTGCACAATAAGGACAAATGCAAAACCATCTTGAGCATTTGGCCTAGTCTAAATTTACTCAAGAAGCATTTTCCTAAATTATTCGAAAACTGGCAAAAAAGCACCTATAAAAAAAAATCAATGGCCTCCTCCATTACCCCTACAGCCATCCTATCCATCACCAAATAGGTATGTCTCTGCCACAGAATGCAGAGTCACGTTTTAACCAGTTTTCATATAATTTAGGACAAATGCACAAGATGGTGAGAGCTATAGCTCCACACGCAAATTTTTGGAACAACCCTTCCAACATTTACTCAGAATATTTCTGCACTAACCTTTTGTGATGTAGCAAAACCAAAGTTTTTGAGAATGGAGGCCACGGAAAATCTTGTTCTTCACTTATGGGAGTCCATTGGCTTCACACACTTATAGTATGACTTCAGGTATTTGGGTCCAAGGAATACTCTGTCTTCATTGAACTTTGTGGCCTTCACCTAGAGGACCCCATTTTCTTCACACACTCATAGTATGACTGCTCTGAATGGGGTCCCAGGAACTTGCACACAATGCTCTGTTTTGGTCATTGTGGCCTTCACCTATGGAACCCCATTTTCTTCACACACTCATAGTATGACTGCTCTGAATGGGGTCCCAGGAACTTGCACACAATGCTCTGTTTTGGTCATTGTGGCCTTCACCTATGGAACCCCATTTTCTTCACACACTCATAGTATGACTGCTCTGAATGGGGTCCCAGGAACTTGCACACAATGCTCCGTCTTCCATGGTCATTGTGCTTTTCACCTATAGGACCCCATTTTCTTCACACACTCATAGTATGACTGCTTTCAATGGGGTCCCAGGAAATTAACCACAATACTTTGGCTTCCAGAAATTGACCTATAAAGGAACTTACATTTATGTTGCATAACAGTGCACAATAAGGACAAATGCAAAACCATCTTGAGCATTTGGCCTAGTCTAAATTTACTCAAGAAGCATTTTCCTAAATTATTCGAAAACTGGCAAAAAAGCACCTATAAAAAAAAATCAATGGCCTCCTCCATTACCCCTACAGCCATCCTATCCATCACCAAATAGGTATGTCTCTGCCACAGAATGCAGAGTCACGTTTTCACCAGTTTTCATATAATTTAGGACCCATGCACAAGATGGTGAGAGCTATAGCTCCACACGCAAATTTTTGGAACAACCCTTTCAACATTTACTCAGAATATTTCTGCACTAACCTTTTGTGATGTAGCAAAACCAAGGTTACTCAGAATGGAGGAAACGGAAAATCTTGATCTTCACTTATGGGAGTCCATGGTCTTCACACACATAGTATGACTTCAAGTATTTGGGTCCTAGGAATACTCTGTCTTCATTAAACTTTGTGGCCTTCACCTATGGAACCCCATTTTCTTCACACACTCATAGTATGACTGCTCTGAATGGGGTCTCAGGAACTTGCACACAATGCTCCGTCTTCCATGGTCATTGTGCTTTTCACCTATAGGACCCCATTTTCTTCACACACTTATAGTATGACTGCTTTCAATGGGGTCCCAGGAAATTAACCACAATACTTTGGCTTCCAAAAATTGACCTATAAAGGAACTTACATTTATGTTGCATAACAGTGCACAATAAGGACAAATGCAAAACCATCTTGAGCATTTGGCCTAGTCTAAATTTACTCAAGAAGCATTTTCCTAAATTATTCGAAAACTGGCAAAAAAGCACCTATAAAAAAAAATCAATGGCCTCCTCCATTACCCCTACAGCCATCCTATCCATCACCAAATAGGTATGTCTCTGCCACAGAATGCAGAGTCACGTTTTAACCAGTTTTCATATAATTTAGGACAAATGCACAAGATGGTGAGAGCTATAGCTCCACACGCAAATTTTTGGAACAACCCTTCCAACATTTACTCAGAATATTTCTGCACTAACCTTTTGTGATGTAGCAAAACCAAAGTTTTTGAGAATGGAGGCCACGGAAAATCTTGTTCTTCACTTATGGGAGTCCATTGGCTTCACACACTTATAGTATGACTTCAGGTATTTGGGTCCAAGGAATACTCTGTCTTCATTGAACTTTGTGGCCTTCACCTAGAGGACCCCATTTTCTTCACACACTCATAGTATGACTGCTCTGAATGGGGTCCCAGGAAGTTGCACACAATGCTCTGTTTTGGTCATTGTGGCCTTCACCTATGGAACCCCATTTTCTTCACACACTCATAGTATGACTGCTCTGAATGGGGTCCCAGGAACTTGCACACAATGCTCCGTCTTCCATGGTCATTGTGCTTTTCACCTATAGGACCCCATTTTCTTCACACACTCATAGTATGACTGCTTTCAATGGGGTCCCAGGAAATTAACCACAATACTTTGGCTTCCAGAAATTGACCTATAAAGGAACTTACATTTATGTTGCATAACAGTGCACAATAAGGACAAATGCAAAACCATCTTGAGCATTTGGCCTAGTCTAAATTTACTCAAGAAGCATTTTCCTAAATTATTCGAAAACTGGCAAAAAAGCACCTATAAAAAAAAATCAATGGCCTCCTCCATTACCCCTACAGCCATCCTATCCATCACCAAATAGGTATGTCTCTGCCACAGAATGCAGAGTCACGTTTTCACCAGTTTTCATATAATTTAGGACCCATGCACAAGATGGTGAGAGCTATAGCTCCACACGCAAATTTTTGGAACAACCCTTTCAACATTTACTCAGAATATTTCTGCACTAACCTTTTGTGATGTAGCAAAACCAAGGTTACTCAGAATGGAGGAAACGGAAAATCTTGATCTTCACTTATGGGAGTCCATGGTCTTCACACACATAGTATGACTTCAAGTATTTGGGTCCTAGGAATACTCTGTCTTCATTAAACTTTGTGGCCTTCACCTATGGAACCCCATTTTCTTCACACACTCATAGTATGACTGCTCTGAATGGGGTCTCAGGAACTTGCACACAATGCTCCGTCTTCCATGGTCATTGTGCTTTTCACCTATAGGACCCCATTTTCTTCACACACTTATAGTATGACTGCTTTCAATGGGGTCCCAGGAAATTAACCACAATACTTTGGCTTCCAAAAATTGACCTATAAAGGAACTTACATTTATGTTGCATAACAGTGCACAATAAGGACAAATGCAAAACCATCTTGAGCATTTGGCCTAGTCTAAATTTACTCAAGAAGCATTTTCCTAAATTATTCGAAAACTGGCAAAAAAGCACCTATAAAAAAAAATCAATGGCCTCCTCCATTACCCCTACAGCCATCCTATCCATCACCAAATAGGTATGTCTCTGCCACAGAATGCAGAGTCACGTTTTAACCAGTTTTCATATAATTTAGGACAAATGCACAAGATGGTGAGAGCTATAGCTCCACACGCAAATTTTTGGAACAACCCTTCCAACATTTACTCAGAATATTTCTGCACTAACCTTTTGTGATGTAGCAAAACCAAAGTTTTTGAGAATGGAGGCCACGGAAAATCTTGTTCTTCACTTATGGGAGTCCATTGGCTTCACACACTTATAGTATGACTTCAGGTATTTGGGTCCAAGGAATACTCTGTCTTCATTGAACTTTGTGGCCTTCACCTAGAGGACCCCATTTTCTTCACACACTCATAGTATGACTGCTCTGAATGGGGTCCCAGGAAGTTGCACACAATGCTCTGTTTTGGTCATTGTGGCCTTCACCTATGGAACCCCATTTTCTTCACACACTCATAGTATGACTGCTCTGAATGGGGTCCCAGGAACTTGCACACAATGCTCCGTCTTCCATGGTCATTGTGCTTTTCACCTATAGGACCCCATTTTCTTCACACACTCATAGTATGACTGCTTTCAATGGGGTCCCAGGAAATTAACCACAATACTTTGGCTTCCAGAAATTGACCTATAAAGGAACTTACATTTATGTTGCATAACAGTGCACAATAAGGACAAATGCAAAACCATCTTGAGCATTTGGCCTAGTCTAAATTTACTCAAGAAGCATTTTCCTAAATTATTCGAAAACTGGCAAAAAAGCACCTATAAAAAAAAATCAATGGCCTCCTCCATTACCCCTACAGCCATCCTATCCATCACCAAATAGGTATGTCTCTGCCACAGAATGCAGAGTCACGTTTTAACCAGTTTTCATATAATTTAGGACCCATGCACAAGATGGTGAGAGCTATAGCTCCACACGCAAATTTTTGGAACAACCCTTTCAACATTTACTCAGAATATTTCTGCACTAACCTTTTGTGATGTAGCAAAACCAAGGTTACTCAGAATGGAGGCAACGGAAAATCTTGATCTTCACTTATGGGAGTCCATGGTCTTCACACACATAGTATGACTTCAAGTATTTGGGTCCTAGGAATACTCTGTCTTCATTAAACTTTGTGGCCTTCACCTATGGAACCCCATTTTCTTCACACACTCATAGTATGACTGCTCTGAATGGGGTCTCAGGAACTTGCACACAATGCTCCGTCTTCCATGGTCATTGTGCTTTTCACCTATAGGACCCCATTTTCTTCACACACTTATAGTATGACTGCTTTCAATGGGGTCCCAGGAAATTAACCACAATACTTTGGCTTCCAAAAATTGACCTATAAAGGAACTTACATTTATGTTGCATAACAGTGCACAATAAGGACAAATGCAAAACCATCTTGAGCATTTGGCCTAGTCTAAATTTACTCAAGAAGCATTTTCCTAAATTATTCGAAAACTGGCAAAAAAGCACCTATAAAAAAAAATCAATGGCCTCCTCCATTACCCCTACAGCCATCCTATCCATCACCAAATAGGTATGTCTCTGCCACAGAATGCAGAGTCACGTTTTAACCAGTTTTCATATAATTTAGGACAAATGCACAAGATGGTGAGAGCTATAGCTCCACACGCAAATTTTTGGAACAACCCTTCCAACATTTACTCAGAATATTTCTGCACTAACCTTTTGTGATGTAGCAAAACCAAAGTTTTTGAGAATGGAGGCCACGGAAAATCTTGTTCTTCACTTATGGGAGTCCATTGGCTTCACACACTTATAGTATGACTTCAGGTATTTGGGTCCAAGGAATACTCTGTCTTCATTGAACTTTGTGGCCTTCACCTAGAGGACCCCATTTTCTTCACACACTCATAGTATGACTGCTCTGAATGGGGTCCCAGGAAGTTGCACACAATGCTCTGTTTTGGTCATTGTGGCCTTCACCTATGGAACCCCATTTTCTTCACACACTCATAGTATGACTGCTCTGAATGGGGTCCCAGGAACTTGCACACAATGCTCCGTCTTCCATGGTCATTGTGCTTTTCACCTATAGGACCCCATTTTCTTCACACACTCATAGTATGACTGCTTTCAATGGGGTCCCAGGAAATTAACCACAATACTTTGGCTTCCAGAAATTGACCTATAAAGGAACTTACATTTATGTTGCATAACAGTGCACAATAAGGACAAATGCAAAACCATCTTGAGCATTTGGCCTAGTCTAAATTTACTCAAGAAGCATTTTCCTAAATTATTCGAAAACTGGCAAAAAAGCACCTATAAAAAAAAATCAATGGCCTCCTCCATTACCCCTACAGCCATCCTATCCATCACCAAATAGGTATGTCTCTGCCACAGAATGCAGAGTCACGTTTTCACCAGTTTTCATATAATTTAGGACCCATGCACAAGATGGTGAGAGCTATAGCTCCACACGCAAATTTTTGGAACAACCCTTTCAACATTTACTCAGAATATTTCTGCACTAACCTTTTGTGATGTAGCAAAACCAAGGTTACTCAGAATGGAGGAAACGGAAAATCTTGATCTTCACTTATGGGAGTCCATGGTCTTCACACACATAGTATGACTTCAAGTATTTGGGTCCTAGGAATACTCTGTCTTCATTAAACTTTGTGGCCTTCACCTATGGAACCCCATTTTCTTCACACACTCATAGTATGACTGCTCTGAATGGGGTCTCAGGAACTTGCACACAATGCTCCGTCTTCCATGGTCATTGTGCTTTTCACCTATAAGACCCCATTTTCTTCACACACTTATAGTATGACTGCTTTCAATGGGGTCCCAGGAAATTAACCACAATACTTTGGCTTCCAAAAATTGACCTATAAAGGAACTTACATTTATGTTGCATAACAGTGCACAATAAGGACAAATGCAAAACCATCTTGAGCATTTGGCCTAGTCTAAATTTACTCAAGAAGCATTTTCCTAAATTATTCGAAAACTGGCAAAAAAGCACCTATAAAAAAAAATCAATGGCCTCCTCCATTACCCCTACAGCCATCCTATCCATCACCAAATAGGTATGTCTCTGCCACAGAATGCAGAGTCACGTTTTAACCAGTTTTCATATAATTTAGGACAAATGCACAAGATGGTGAGAGCTATAGCTCCACACGCAAATTTTTGGAACAATCCTTCCAACATTTACTCAGAATATTTCTGCACTAACCTTTTGTGATGTAGCAAAACCAAAGTTTTTGAGAATGGAGGCCACGGAAAATCTTGTTCTTCACTTATGGGAGTCCATTGGCTTCACACACTTATAGTATGACTTCAGGTATTTGGGTCCAAGGAATACTCTGTCTTCATTGAACTTTGTGGCCTTCACCTAGAGGACCCCATTTTCTTCACACACTCATAGTATGACTGCTCTGAATGGGGTCCCAGGAACTTGCACACAATGCTCTGTTTTGGTCATTGTGGCCTTCACCTATGGAACCCCATTTTCTTCACACACTCATAGTATGACTGCTCTGAATGGGGTCCCAGGAACTTGCACACAATGCTCTGTTTTGGTCATTGTGGCCTTCACCTATGGAACCCCATTTTCTTCACACACTCATAGTATGACTGCTCTGAATGGGGTACCAGGAACTTGCACACAATGCTCCGTCTTCCATGGTCATTGTGCTTTTCACCTATAGGACCCCATTTTCTTCACACACTCATAGTATGACTGCTTTCAATGGGGTCCCAGGAAATTAACCACAATACTTTGGCTTCCAAAAATTGACCTATAAAGGAACTTACATTTATGTTGCATAACAGTGCACAATAAGGACAAATGCAAAACCATCTTGAGCATTTGGCCTAGTCTAAATTTACTCAAGAAGCATTTTCCTAAATTATTCGAAAACTGGCAAAAAAGCACCTATAAAAAAAAATCAATGGCCTCCTCCATTACCCCTACAGCCATCCTATCCATCACCAAATAGGTATGTCTCTGCCACAGAATGCAGAGTCACGTTTTAACCAGTTTTCATATAATTTAGGACCCATGCACAAGATGGTGAGAGCTATAGCTCCACACGCAAATTTTTGGAACAACCCTTTCAACATTTACTCAGAATATTTCTGCACTAACCTTTTGTGATGTAGCAAAACCAAGGTTACTCAGAATGGAGGAAACGGAAAATCTTGATCTTCACTTATGGGAGTCCATGGTCTTCACACACATAGTATGACTTCAAGTATTTGGGTCCTAGGAATACTCTGTCTTCATTAAACTTTGTGGCCTTCACCTATGGAACCCCATTTTCTTCACACACTCATAGTATGACTGCTCTGAATGGGGTCTCAGGAACTTGCACACAATGCTCCGTCTTCCATGGTCATTGTGCTTTTCACCTATAGGACCCCATTTTCTTCACACACTTATAGTATGACTGCTTTCAATGGGGTCCCAGGAAATTAACCACAATACTTTGGCTTCCAAAAATTGACCTATAAAGGAACTTACATTTATGTTGCATAACAGTGCACAATAAGGACAAATGCAAAACCATCTTGAGCATTTGGCCTAGTCTAAATTTACTCAAGAAGCATTTTCCTAAATTATTCGAAAACTGGCAAAAAAGCACCTATAAAAAAAAATCAATGGCCTCCTCCATTACCCCTACAGCCATCCTATCCATCACCAAATAGGTATGTCTCTGCCACAGAATGCAGAGTCACGTTTTAACCAGTTTTCATATAATTTAGGACAAATGCACAAGATGGTGAGAGCTATAGCTCCACACGCAAATTTTTGGAACAACCCTTCCAACATTTACTCAGAATATTTCTGCACTAACCTTTTGTGATGTAGCAAAACCAAAGTTTTTGAGAATGGAGGCCACGGAAAATCTTGTTCTTCACTTATGGGAGTCCATTGGCTTCACACACTTATAGTATGACTTCAGGTATTTGGGTCCAAGGAATACTCTGTCTTCATTGAACTTTGTGGCCTTCACCTAGAGGACTCCATTTTCTTCACACACTCATAGTATGACTGCTCTGAATGGGGTCCCAGGAAGTTGCACACAATGCTCTGTTTTGGTCATTGTGGCCTTCACCTATGGAACCCCATTTTCTTCACACACTCATAGTATGACTGCTCTGAATGGGGTCCCAGGAACTTGCACACAATGCTCTGTTTTGGTCATTGTGGCCTTCACCTATGGAACCCCATTTTCTTCACACACTCATAGTATGACTGCTCTGAATGGGGTCCCAGGAACTTGCACACAATGCTCCGTCTTCCATGGTCATTGTGCTTTTCACCTATAGGACCCCATTTTCTTCACACACTCATAGTATGACTGCTTTCAATGGGGTCCCAGGAAATTAACCACAATACTTTGGCTTCCAGAAATTGACCTATAAAGGAACTTACATTTATGTTGCATAACAGTGCACAATAAGGACAAATGCAAAACCATCTTGAGCATTTGGCCTAGTCTAAATTTACTCAAGAAGCATTTTCCTAAATTATTCGAAAACTGGCAAAAAAGCACCTATAAAAAAAAATCAATGGCCTCCTCCATTACCCCTACAGCCATCCTATCCATCACCAAATAGGTATGTCTCTGCCACAGAATGCAGAGTCACGTTTTAACCAGTTTTCATATAATTTAGGACCCATGCACAAGATGGTGAGAGCTATAGCTCCACACGCAAATTTTTGGAACAACCCTTTCAACATTTACTCAGAATATTTCTGCACTAACCTTTTGTGATGTAGCAAAACCAAGGTTACTCAGAATGGAGGCAACGGAAAATCTTGATCTTCACTTATGGGAGTCCATGGTCTTCACACACATAGTATGACTTCAAGTATTTGGGTCCTAGGAATACTCTGTCTTCATTAAACTTTGTGGCCTTCACCTATGGAACCCCATTTTCTTCACACACTCATAGTATGACTGCTCTGAATGGGGTCTCAGGAACTTGCACACAATGCTCCGTCTTCCATGGTTATTGTGCTTTTCACCTATAGGACCCCATTTTCTTCACACACTTATAGTATGACTGCTTTCAATGGGGTCCCAGGAAATTAACCACAATACTTTGGCTTCCAAAAATTGACCTATAAAGGAACTTACATTTATGTTGCATAACAGTGCACAATAAGGACAAATGCAAAACCATCTTGAGCATTTGGCCTAGTCTAAATTTACTCAAGAAGCATTTTCCTAAATTATTCGAAAACTGGCAAAAAAGCACCTATAAAAAAAAATCAATGGCCTCCTCCATTACCCCTACAGCCATCCTATCCATCACCAAATAGGTATGTCTCTGCCACAGAATGCAGAGTCACGTTTTAACCAGTTTTCATATAATTTAGGACAAATGCACAAGATGGTGAGAGCTATAGCTCCACACGCAAATTTTTGGAACAACCCTTCCAACATTTACTCAGAATATTTCTGCACTAACCTTTTGTGATGTAGCAAAACCAAAGTTTTTGAGAATGGAGGCCACGGAAAATCTTGTTCTTCACTTATGGGAGTCCATTGGCTTCACACACTTATAGTATGACTTCAGGTATTTGGGTCCAAGGAATACTCTGTCTTCATTGAACTTTGTGGCCTTCACCTAGAGGACCCCATTTTCTTCACACACTCATAGTATGACTGCTCTGAATGGGGTCCCAGGAAGTTGCACACAATGCTCTGTTTTGGTCATTGTGGCCTTCACCTATGGAACCCCATTTTCTTCACACACTCATAGTATGACTGCTCTGAATGGGGTCCCAGGAACTTGCACACAATGCTCTGTTTTGGTCATTGTGGCCTTCACCTATGGAACCCCATTTTCTTCACACACTCATAGTATGACTGCTCTGAATGGGGTACCAGGAACTTGCACACAATGCTCCGTCTTCCATGGTCATTGTGCTTTTCACCTATAGGACCCCATTTTCTTCACACACTCATAGTATGACTGCTTTCAATGGGGTCCCAGGAAATTAACCACAATACTTTGGCTTCCAAAAATTGACCTATAAAGGAACTTACATTTATGTTGCATAACAGTGCACAATAAGGACAAATGCAAAACCATCTTGAGCATTTGGCCTAGTCTAAATTTACTCAAGAAGCATTTCCCTAAATTATTCGAAAACTGGCAAAAAAGCACCTATAAAAAAAAAATCAATGGCCTCCTCCATTACCCCTACAGCCATCCTATCCATCACCAAATAGGTATGTCTCTGCCACAGAATGCAGAGTCACGTTTTAACCAGTTTTCATATAATTTAGGACCCATGCACAAGATGGTGAGAGCTATAGCTCCACACGCAAATTTTTGGAACAACCCTTTCAACATTTACTCAGAATATTTCTGCACTAACCTTTTGTGATGTAGCAAAACCAAGGTTACTCAGAATGGAGGAAACGGAAAATCTTGATCTTCACTTATGGGAGTCCATGGTCTTCACACACATAGTATGACTTCAAGTATTTGGGTCCTAGGAATACTCTGTCTTCATTAAACTTTGTGGCCTTCACCTATGGAACCCCATTTTCTTCACACACTCATAGTATGACTGCTCTGAATGGGGTCTCAGGAACTTGCACACAATGCTCCGTCTTCCATGGTCATTGTGCTTTTCACCTATAGGACCCCATTTTCTTCACACACTTATAGTATGACTGCTTTCAATGGGGTCCCAGGAAATTAACCACAATACTTTGGCTTCCAAAAATTGACCTATAAAGGAACTTACATTTATGTTGCATAACAGTGCACAATAAGGACAAATGCAAAACCATCTTGAGCATTTGGCCTAGTCTAAATTTACTCAAGAAGCATTTTCCTAAATTATTCGAAAACTGGCAAAAAAGCACCTATAAAAAAAAATCAATGGCCTCCTCCATTACCCCTACAGCCATCCTATCCATCACCAAATAGGTATGTCTCTGCCACAGAATGCAGAGTCACGTTTTAACCAGTTTTCATATAATTTAGGACAAATGCACAAGATGGTGAGAGCTATAGCTCCACACGCAAATTTTTGGAACAACCCTTCCAACATTTACTCAGAATATTTCTGCACTAACCTTTTGTGATGTAGCAAAACCAAAGTTTTTGAGAATGGAGGCCACGGAAAATCTTGTTCTTCACTTATGGGAGTCCATTGGCTTCACACACTTATAGTATGACTTCAGGTATTTGGGTCCAAGGAATACTCTGTCTTCATTGAACTTTGTGGCCTTCACCTAGAGGACCCCATTTTCTTCACACACTCATAGTATGACTGCTCTGAATGGGGTCCCAGGAAGTTGCACACAATGCTCTGTTTTGGTCATTGTGGCCTTCACCTATGGAACCCCATTTTCTTCACACACTCATAGTATGACTGCTCTGAATGGGGTCCCAGGAACTTGCACACAATGCTCTGTTTTGGTCATTGTGGCCTTCACCTATGGAACCCCATTTTCTTCACACACTCATAGTATGACTGCTCTGAATAGGGTACCAGGAACTTGCACACAATGCTCCGTCTTCCATGGTCATTGTGCTTTTCACCTATAGGACCCCATTTTCTTCACACACTCATAGTATGACTGCTTTCAATGGGGTCCCAGGAAATTAACCACAATACTTTGGCTTCCAAAAATTGACCTATAAAGGAACTTACATTTATGTTGCATAACAGTGCACAATAAGGACAAATGCAAAACCATCTTGAGCATTTGGCCTAGTCTAAATTTACTCAAGAAGCATTTCCCTAAATTATTCGAAAACTGGCAAAAAAGCACCTATAAAAAAAAAATCAATGGCCTCCTCCATTACCCCTACAGCCATCCTATCCATCACCAAATAGGTATGTCTCTGCCACAGAATGCAGAGTCACGTTTTAACCAGTTTTCATATAATTTAGGACCCATGCACAAGATGGTGAGAGCTATAGCTCCACACGCAAATTTTTGGAACAACCCTTTCAACATTTACTCAGAATATTTCTGCACTAACCTTTTGTGATGTAGCAAAACCAAGGTTACTCAGAATGGAGGAAACGGAAAATCTTGATCTTCACTTATGGGAGTCCATGGTCTTCACACACATAGTATGACTTCAAGTATTTGGGTCCTAGGAATACTCTGTCTTCATTAAACTTTGTGGCCTTCACCTATGGAACCCCATTTTCTTCACACACTCATAGTATGACTGCTCTGAATGGGGTCTCAGGAACTTGCACACAATGCTCCGTCTTCCATGGTCATTGTGCTTTTCACCTATAGGACCCCATTTTCTTCACACACTTATAGTATGACTGCTTTCAATGGGGTCCCAGGAAATTAACCACAATACTTTGGCTTCCAAAAATTGACCTATAAAGGAACTTACATTTATGTTGCATAACAGTGCACAATAAGGACAAATGCAAAACCATCTTGAGCATTTGGCCTAGTCTAAATTTACTCAAGAAGCATTTTCCTAAATTATTCGAAAACTGGCAAAAAAGCACCTATAAAAAAAAATCAATGGCCTCCTCCATTACCCCTACAGCCATCCTATCCATCACCAAATAGGTATGTCTCTGCCACAGAATGCAGAGTCACGTTTTAACCAGTTTTCATATAATTTAGGACAAATGCACAAGATGGTGAGAGCTATAGCTCCACACGCAAATTTTTGGAACAACCCTTCCAACATTTACTCAGAATATTTCTGCACTAACCTTTTGTGATGTAGCAAAACCAAAGTTTTTGAGAATGGAGGCCACGGAAAATCTTGTTCTTCACTTATGGGAGTCCATTGGCTTCACACACTTATAGTATGACTTCAGGTATTTGGGTCCAAGGAATACTCTGTCTTCATTGAACTTTGTGGCCTTCACCTAGAGGACCCCATTTTCTTCACACACTCATAGTATGACTGCTCTGAATGGGGTCCCAGGAACTTGCACACAATGCTCTGTTTTGGTCATTGTGGCCTTCACCTATGGAACCCCATTTTCTTCACACACTCATAGTATGACTGCTCTGAATGGGGTCCCAGGAACTTGCACACAATGCTCTGTTTTGGTCATTGTGGCCTTCACCTATGGAACCCCATTTTCTTCACACACTCATAGTATGACTGCTCTGAATGGGGTACCAGGAACTTGCACACAATGCTCCGTCTTCCATGGTCATTGTGCTTTTCACCTATAGGACCCCATTTTCTTCACACACTCATAGTATGACTGCTTTCAATGGGGTCCCAGGAAATTAACCACAATACTTTGGCTTCCAAAAATTGACCTATAAAGGAACTTACATTTATGTTGCATAACAGTGCACAATAAGGACAAATGCAAAACCATCTTGAGCATTTGGCCTAGTCTAAATTTACTCAAGAAGCATTTTCCTAAATTATTCGAAAACTGGCAAAAAAGCACCTATAAAAAAAAATCAATGGCCTCCTCCATTACCCCTACAGCCATCCTATCCATCACCAAATAGGTATGTCTCTGCCACAGAATGCAGAGTCACGTTTTAACCAGTTTTCATATAATTTAGGACCCATGCACAAGATGGTGAGAGCTATAGCTCCACACGCAAATTTTTGGAACAACCCTTCCAACATTTACTCAGAATATTTCTGCACTAACCTTTTGTGATGTAGCAAAACCAAAGTTTTTGAGAATGGAGGCCACGGAAAATCTTGTTCTTCACTTATGGGAGTCCATTGGCTTCACACACTTATAGTATGACTTCAGGTATTTGGGTCCAAGGAATACTCTGTCTTCATTGAACTTTGTGGCCTTCACCTAGAGGACCCCATTTTCTTCACACACTCATAGTATGACTGCTCTGAATGGGGTCCCAGGAACTTGCACACAATGCTCTGTTTTGGTCATTGTGGCCTTCACCTATGGAACCCCTTTTTCTTCACACACTCATAGTATGACTGCTCTGAATGGGGTCCCAGGAAGTTGCACACAATGCTCTGTTTTGGTCATTGTGGCCTTCACCTATGGAACCCCATTTTCTTCACACACTCATAGTATGACTGCTCTGAATGGGGTCCCAGGAACTTGCACACAATGCTCCGTCTTCCATGGTCATTGTGCTTTTCACCTATAGGACCCCATTTTCTTCACACACTCATAGTATGACTGCTTTCAATGGGGTCCCAGGAAATTAACCACAATACTTTGGCTTCCAAAAATTGACCTATAAAGGAACTTACATTTATGTTGCATAACAGTGCACAATAAGGACAAATGCAAAACCATCTTGAGCATTTGGCCTAGTCTAAATTTACTCAAGAAGCATTTTCCTAAATTATTCGAAAACTGGCAAAAAAGCACCTATAAAAAAAAATCAATGGCCTCCTCCATTACCCCTACAGCCATCCTATCCATCACCAAATAGGTATGTCTCTGCCACAGAATGCAGAGTCACGTTTTAACCAGTTTTCATATAATTTAGGACCCATGCACAAGATGGTGAGAGCTATAGCTCCACACGCAAATTTTTGGAACAACCCTTTCAACATTTACTCAGAATATTTCTGAACTAACCTTTTGTGATGTAGCAAAACCAAGGTTACTCAGAATGGAGGCAACGGAAAATCTTGATCTTCACTTATGGGAGTCCATGGTCTTCACACACATAGTATGACTTCAAGTATTTGGGTCCTAGGAATACTCTGTCTTCATTAAACTTTGTGGCCTTCACCTATGGAACCCCATTTTCTTCACACACTCATAGTATGACTGCTCTGAATGGGGTCCCAGGAACTTGCACACAATGCTCCGTCTTCCATGGTCATTGTGCTTTTCACCTATAGGACCCCATTTTCTTCACACACTTATAGTATGACTGCTTTCAATGGGGTCCCAGGAAATTAACCACAATACTTTGGCTTCCAAAAAATGACTTATAAAGGAACTTACATTTATGTTGCATAACAGTGCACAATGAGGACAAATGCAAAACCATCTTGAGCATTTGGCCTAGTCTAAATTTACTCAAGAAGCATTTTCCTAAATTATTCGAAAACTGGCAAAAAAGCACCTATAAAAAAAAATCAATGGCCTCCTCCATTACCCCTACAGCCATCCTATCCATCACCAAATAGGTATGTCTCTGCCACAGAATGCAGAGTCACGTTTTAACCAGTTTTCATATAATTTAGGACCCATGCACAAGATGGTGAGAGCTATAGCTCCACACGCAAATTTTTGGAACAACCCTTCCAACATTTACTCAGAATATTTCTGCACTAACCTTTTGTGATGTAGCAAAACCAAAGTTTTTGAGAATGGAGGCCACGGAAAATCTTGTTCTTCACTTATGGGAGTCCATTGGCTTCACACACTTATAGTATGACTTCAGGTATTTGGGTCCAAGGAATACTCTGTCTTCATTGAACTTTGTGGCCTTCACCTAGAGGACCCCATTTTCTTCACACACTCATAGTATGACTGCTCTGAATGGGGTCCCAGGAAGTTGCACACAATGCTCTGTTTTGGTCATTGTGGCCTTCACCTATGGAACCCCATTTTCTTCACACACTCATAGTATGACTGCTCTGAATGGGGTCCCAGGAACTTGCACACAATGCTCTGTTTTGGTCATTGTGGCCTTCACCTATGGAACCCCATTTTCTTCACACACTCATAGTATGACTGCTCTGAATGGGGTCCCAGGAACTTGCACACAATGCTCCGTCTTCCATGGTCATTGTGCTTTTCACCTATAGGACCCCATTTTCTTCACACACTCATAGTATAACTGCTTTCAATGGGGTCCCAGGAAATTAACCACAATACTTTGGCTTCCAAAAATTGACCTATAAAGGAACTTACATTTATGTTGCATAACAGTGCACAATAAGGACAAATGCAAAACCATCTTGAGCATTTGGCCTAGTCTAAATTTACTCAAGAAGCATTTTCCTAAATTATTCGAAAACTGGCAAAAAAGCACCTATAAAAAAAAATCAATGGCCTCCTCCATTACCCCTACAGCCATCCTATCCATCACCAAATAGGTATGTCTCTGCCACAGAATGCAGAGTCACGTTTTAACCAGTTTTCATATAATTTAGGACAAATGCACAAGATGGTGAGAGCTATAGCTCCACACGCAAATTTTTGGAACAACCCTTCCAACATTTACTCAGAATATTTCTGCACTAACCTTTTGTGATGTAGCAAAACCAAAGTTTTTGAGAATGGAGGCCACGGAAAATCTTGTTCTTCACTTATGGGAGTCCATTGGCTTCACACACTTATAGTATGACTTCAGGTATTTGGGTCCAAGGAATACTCTGTCTTCATTGAACTTTGTGGCCTTCACCTAGAGGACCCCATTTTCTTCACACACTCATAGTATGACTGCTCTGAATGGGGTCCCAGGAAGTTGCACACAATGCTCTGTTTTGGTCATTGTGGCCTTCACCTATGGAACCCCATTTTCTTCACACACTCATAGTATGACTGCTCTGAATGGGGTCCCAGGAACTTGCACACAATGCTCCGTCTTCCATGGTCATTGTGCTTTTCACCTATAGGACCCCATTTTCTTCACACACTCATAGTATGACTGCTTTCAATGGGGTCCCAGGAAATTAACCACAATACTTTGGCTTCCAGAAATTGACCTATAAAGGAACTTACATTTATGTTGCATAACAGTGCACAATAAGGACAAATGCAAAACCATCTTGAGCATTTGGCCTAGTCTAAATTTACTCAAGAAGCATTTTCCTAAATTATTCGAAAACTGGCAAAAAAGCACCTATAAAAAAAAATCAATGGCCTCCTCCATTACCCCTACAGCCATCCTATCCATCACCAAATAGGTATGTCTCTGCCACAGAATGCAGAGTCACGTTTTAACCAGTTTTCATATAATTTAGGACCCATGCACAAGATGGTGAGAGCTATAGCTCCACACGCAAATTTTTGGAACAACCCTTTCAACATTTACTCAGAATATTTCTGAACTAACCTTTTGTGATGTAGCAAAACCAAGGTTACTCAGAATGGAGGCAACGGAAAATCTTGATCTTCACTTATGGGAGTCCACGGTCTTCACACACATAGTATGACTTCAAGTATTTGGGTCCTAGGAATACTCTGTCTTCATTAAACTTTGTGGCCTTCACCTATGGAACCCCATTTTCTTCACACACTCATAGTATGACTGCTCTGAATGGGGTCCCAGGAACTTGCACACAATGCTCCGTCTTCCATGGTCATTGTGCTTTTCACCTATAGGACCCCATTTTCTTCACACACTCATAGTATGACTGCTTTCAATGGGGTCCCAGGAAATTAACCACAATACTTTGGCTTCCAAAAATTGACCTATAAAGGAACTTACATTTATGTTGCATAACAGTGCACAATGAGGACAAATGCAAAACCATCTTGAGCATTTGGCCTAGTCTAAATTTACTCAAGAAGCATTTTCCTAAATTATTCGAAAACTGGCAAAAAAGCAGCTATAAAAAAAAATCAATGGCCTCCTCCATTACCCCTACAGCCATCCTATCCATCACCAAATAGGTATGTCTCTGCCACAGAATGCAGAGTCACGTTTTAACCAGTTTTCATATAATTTAGGACCCATGCACAAGATGGTGAGAGCTATAGCTCCACACGCAAATTTTTGGAACAACCCTTCCAACATGTACTCAGAATATTTCTACACTAACCTTTTGTGATGTAGCAAAACCAAGGTTACTCAGAATGGAGGCAACGGAAAATCTTGATCTTCACTTATGGGAGTTCATGGTCTTCACACACATAGTATGACTTCAAGTATTTGGGTCCTAGGAATACTCTGTCTTCATTAAACTTTGTGGCCTTCACCTATGGAACCCCATTTTCTTCACACACTCATAGTATGACTGCTCTGAATGGGGTCCCAGGAACTTGCACACAATGCTCCGTCTTCCATGGTCATTGTGCTTTTCACCTATAGGACCCCATTTTCTTCACACACTTATAGTATGACTGCTTTCAATGGGGTCCCAGGAAATTAACCACAATACTTTGGCTTCCAAAAATTGACCTATAAAGGAACTTACATTTATGTTGCATAACAGTGCACAATAAGGACAAATGCAAAACCATCTTGAGCATTTGGCCTAGTCTAAATTTACTCAAGAAGCATTTTCCTAAATTATTCGAAAACTGGCAAAAAAGCACCTATAAAAAAAAAATCAATGGCCTCCTCCATTACCCCTACAGCCATCCTATCCATCACCAAATAGGTATGTCTCTGCCACAGAATGCAGAGTCACGTTTTAACCAGTTTTCATATAATTTAGGACCCATGCACAAGATGGTGAGAGCTATAGCTCCACACGCAAATTTTTGGAACAACCCTTCCAACATTTACTCAGAATATTTCTGCACTAACCTTTTGTGATGTAGCAAAACCAAAGTTTTTGAGAATGGAGGCCACGGAAAATCTTGTTCTTCACTTATGGGAGTCCATTGGCTTCACACACTTATAGTATGACTTCAGGTATTTGGGTCCAAGGAATACTCTGTCTTCATTGAACTTTGTGGCCTTCACCTAGAGGACCCCATTTTCTTCACACACTCATAGTATGACTGCTCTGAATGGGGTCCCAGGAAGTTGCACACAATGCTCTGTTTTGGTCATTGTGGCCTTCACCTATGGAACCCCATTTTCTTCACACACTCATAGTATGACTGCTCTGAATGGGGTCCCAGGAAGTTGCACACAATGCTCTGTTTTGGTCATTGTGGCCTTCACCTATGGAACCCCATTTTCTTCACACACTCATAGTATGACTGCTCTGAATGGGGTCCCAGGAACTTGCACACAATGCTCCGTCTTCCATGGTCATTGTGCTTTTCACCTATAGGACCCCATTTTCTTCACACACTCATAGTATGACTGCTTTCAATGGGGTCCCAGGAAATTAACCACAATACTTTGGCTTCCAAAAATTGACCTATAAAGGAACTTACATTTATGTTGCATAACAGTGCACAATAAGGACAAATGCAAAACCATCTTGAGCATTTGGCCTAGTCTAAATTTACTCAAGAAGCATTTTCCTAAATTATTCGAAAACTGGCAAAAAAGCACCTATAAAAAAAAATCAATGGCCTCCTCCATTACCCCTACAGCCATCCTATCCATCACCAAATAGGTATGTCTCTGCCACAGAATGCAGAGTCACGTTTTAACCAGTTTTCATATAATTTAGGACCCATGCACAAGATGGTGAGAGCTATAGCTCCACACGCAAATTTTTGGAACAACCCTTTCAACATTTACTCAGAATATTTCTGAACTAACCTTTTGTGATGTAGCAAAACCAAGGTTACTCAGAATGGAGGCAACGGAAAATCTTGATCTTCACTTATGGGAGTCCATGGTCTTCACACACATAGTATGACTTCAAGTATTTGGGTCCTAGGAATACTCTGTCTTCATTAAACTTTGTGGCCTTCACCTATGGAACCCCATTTTCTTCACACACTCATAGTATGACTGCTCTGAATGGGGTCCCAGGAACTTGCACACAATGCTCCGTCTTCCATGGTCATTGTGCTTTTCACCTATAGGACCCCATTTTCTTCACACACTTATAGTATGACTGCTTTCAATGGGGTCCCAGGAAATTAACCACAATACTTTGGCTTCCAAAAAATGACTTATAAAGGAACTTACATTTATGTTGCATAACAGTGCACAATGAGGACAAATGCAAAACCATCTTGAGCATTTGGCCTAGTCTAAATTTACTCAAGAAGCATTTTCCTAAATTATTCGAAAACTGGCAAAAAAGCACCTATAAAAAAAAATCAATGGCCTCCTCCATTACCCCTACAGCCATCCTATCCATCACCAAATAGGTATGTCTCTGCCACAGAATGCAGAGTCACGTTTTAACCAGTTTTCATATAATTTAGGACCCATGCACAAGATGGTGAGAGCTATAGCTCCACACGCAAATTTTTGGAACAACCCTTCCAACATTTACTCAGAATATTTCTGCACTAACCTTTTGTGATGTAGCAAAACCAAAGTTTTTGAGAATGGAGGCCACGGAAAATCTTGT
The DNA here is from genome assembly GCF_035609145.1 of Eleutherodactylus coqui. Taxonomy (NCBI): domain Eukaryota; kingdom Metazoa; phylum Chordata; class Amphibia; order Anura; family Eleutherodactylidae; genus Eleutherodactylus; species Eleutherodactylus coqui. Next base: position 35,147,909 of record NC_089848.1, on the reverse strand, counting down.
TCTTCACTTATGGGAGTCCATTGGCTTCACACACTTATAGTATGACTTCAGGTATTTGGGTCCAAGGAATACTCTGTCTTCATTGAACTTTGTGGCCTTCACCTAGAGGACCCCATTTTCTTCACACACTCATAGTATGACTGCTCTGAATGGGGTCCCAGGAAGTTGCACACAATGCTCTGTTTTGGTCATTGTGGCCTTCACCTATGGAACCCCATTTTCTTCACACACTCATAGTATGACTGCTCTGAATGGGGTCCCAGGAACTTGCACACAATGCTCTGTTTTGGTCATTGTGGCCTTCACCTATGGAACCCCATTTTCTTCACACACTCATAGTATGACTGCTCTGAATGGGGTCCCAGGAACTTGCACACAATGCTCCGTCTTCCATGGTCATTGTGCTTTTCACCTATAGGACCCCATTTTCTTCACACACTCATAGTATAACTGCTTTCAATGGGGTCCCAGGAAATTAACCACAATACTTTGGCTTCCAAAAATTGACCTATAAAGGAACTTACATTTATGTTGCATAACAGTGCACAATAAGGACAAATGCAAAACCATCTTGAGCATTTGGCCTAGTCTAAATTTACTCAAGAAGCATTTTCCTAAATTATTCGAAAACTGGCAAAAAAGCACCTATAAAAAAAAATCAATGGCCTCCTCCATTACCCCTACAGCCATCCTATCCATCACCAAATAGGTATGTCTCTGCCACAGAATGCAGAGTCACGTTTTAACCAGTTTTCATATAATTTAGGACAAATGCACAAGATGGTGAGAGCTATAGCTCCACACGCAAATTTTTGGAACAACCCTTCCAACATTTACTCAGAATATTTCTGCACTAACCTTTTGTGATGTAGCAAAACCAAAGTTTTTGAGAATGGAGGCCACGGAAAATCTTGTTCTTCACTTATGGGAGTCCATTGGCTTCACACACTTATAGTATGACTTCAGGTATTTGGGTCCAAGGAATACTCTGTCTTCATTGAACTTTGTGGCCTTCACCTAGAGGACCCCATTTTCTTCACACACTCATAGTATGACTGCTCTGAATGGGGTCCCAGGAAGTTGCACACAATGCTCTGTTTTGGTCATTGTGGCCTTCACCTATGGAACCCCATTTTCTTCACACACTCATAGTATGACTGCTCTGAATGGGGTCCCAGGAACTTGCACACAATGCTCCGTCTTCCATGGTCATTGTGCTTTTCACCTATAGGACCCCATTTTCTTCACACACTCATAGTATGACTGCTTTCAATGGGGTCCCAGGAAATTAACCACAATACTTTGGCTTCCAGAAATTGACCTATAAAGGAACTTACATTTATGTTGCATAACAGTGCACAATAAGGACAAATGCAAAACCATCTTGAGCATTTGGCCTAGTCTAAATTTACTCAAGAAGCATTTTCCTAAATTATTCGAAAACTGGCAAAAAAGCACCTATAAAAAAAAATCAATGGCCTCCTCCATTACCCCTACAGCCATCCTATCCATCACCAAATAGGTATGTCTCTGCCACAGAATGCAGAGTCACGTTTTAACCAGTTTTCATATAATTTAGGACCCATGCACAAGATGGTGAGAGCTATAGCTCCACACGCAAATTTTTGGAACAACCCTTTCAACATTTACTCAGAATATTTCTGAACTAACCTTTTGTGATGTAGCAAAACCAAGGTTACTCAGAATGGAGGCAACGGAAAATCTTGATCTTCACTTATGGGAGTCCACGGTCTTCACACACATAGTATGACTTCAAGTATTTGGGTCCTAGGAATACTCTGTCTTCATTAAACTTTGTGGCCTTCACCTATGGAACCCCATTTTCTTCACACACTCATAGTATGACTGCTCTGAATGGGGTCCCAGGAACTTGCACACAATGCTCCGTCTTCCATGGTCATTGTGCTTTTCACCTATAGGACCCCATTTTCTTCACACACTCATAGTATGACTGCTTTCAATGGGGTCCCAGGAAATTAACCACAATACTTTGGCTTCCAAAAATTGACCTATAAAGGAACTTACATTTATGTTGCATAACAGTGCACAATGAGGACAAATGCAAAACCATCTTGAGCATTTGGCCTAGTCTAAATTTACTCAAGAAGCATTTTCCTAAATTATTCGAAAACTGGCAAAAAAGCAGCTATAAAAAAAAATCAATGGCCTCCTCCATTACCCCTACAGCCATCCTATCCATCACCAAATAGGTATGTCTCTGCCACAGAATGCAGAGTCACGTTTTAACCAGTTTTCATATAATTTAGGACCCATGCACAAGATGGTGAGAGCTATAGCTCCACACGCAAATTTTTGGAACAACCCTTCCAACATGTACTCAGAATATTTCTACACTAACCTTTTGTGATGTAGCAAAACCAAGGTTACTCAGAATGGAGGCAACGGAAAATCTTGATCTTCACTTATGGGAGTTCATGGTCTTCACACACATAGTATGACTTCAAGTATTTGGGTCCTAGGAATACTCTGTCTTCATTAAACTTTGTGGCCTTCACCTATGGAACCCCATTTTCTTCACACACTCATAGTATGACTGCTCTGAATGGGGTCCCAGGAACTTGCACACAATGCTCCGTCTTCCATGGTCATTGTGCTTTTCACCTATAGGACCCCATTTTCTTCACACACTTATAGTATGACTGCTTTCAATGGGGTCCCAGGAAATTAACCACAATACTTTGGCTTCCAAAAATTGACCTATAAAGGAACTTACATTTATGTTGCATAACAGTGCACAATAAGGACAAATGCAAAACCATCTTGAGCATTTGGCCTAGTCTAAATTTACTCAAGAAGCATTTTCCTAAATTATTCGAAAACTGGCAAAAAAGCACCTATAAAAAAAAATCAATGGCCTCCTCCATTACCCCTACAGCCATCCTATCCATCACCAAATAGGTATGTCTCTGCCACAGAATGCAGAGTCACGTTTTAACCAGTTTTCATATAATTTAGGACCCATGCACAAGATGGTGAGAGCTATAGCTCCACACGCAAATTTTTGGAACAACCCTTCCAACATTTACTCAGAATATTTCTGCACTAACCTTTTGTGATGTAGCAAAACCAAAGTTTTTGAGAATGGAGGCCACGGAAAATCTTGTTCTTCACTTATGGGAGTCCATTGGCTTCACACACTTATAGTATGACTTCAGGTATTTGGGTCCAAGGAATACTCTGTCTTCATTGAACTTTGTGGCCTTCACCTAGAGGACCCCATTTTCTTCACACACTCATAGTATGACTGCTCTGAATGGGGTCCCAGGAAGTTGCACACAATGCTCTGTTTTGGTCATTGTGGCCTTCACCTATGGAACCCCATTTTCTTCACACACTCATAGTATGACTGCTCTGAATGGGGTCCCAGGAACTTGCACACAATGCTCTGTTTTGGTCATTGTGGCCTTCACCTATGGAACCCCATTTTCTTCACACACTCATAGTATGACTGCTCTGAATGGGGTTCCAGGAACTTGCACACAATGCTCCGTCTTCCATGGTCATTGTGCTTTTCACCTATAGGACCCCATTTTCTTCACACACTCATAGTATGACTGCTTTCAATGGGGTCCCAGGAAATTAACCACAATACTTTGGCTTCCAAAAATTGACCTATAAAGGAACTTACATTTATGTTGCATAACAGTGCACAATAAGGACAAATGCAAAACCATCTTGAGCATTTGGCCTAGTCTAAATTTACTCAAGAAGCATTTTCCTAAATTATTCGAAAACTGGCAAAAAAGGACCTATAAAAAAAAATCAATGGCCTCCTCCATTACCCCTACAGCCATCCTATCCATCACCAAATAGGTATGTCTCTGCCACAGAATGCAGAGTCACGTTTTAACCAGTTTTCATATAATTTAGGACCCATGCACAAGATGGTGAGAGCTATAGCTCCACACGCAAATTTTTGGAACAACCCTTTCAACATTTACTCAGAATATTTCTGCACTAACCTTTTGTGATGTAGCAAAACCAAGGTTACTCAGAATGGAGGCAACGGAAAATCTTGATCTTCACTTATGGGAGTCCATGGTCTTCACACACATAGTATGACTTCAAGTATTTGGGTCCTAGGAATACTCTGTCTTCATTGAACTTTGTGGCCTTCACCTAGAGGACCCCATTTTCTTCACACACTCATAGTATGACTGCTCTGAATGGGGTCCCAGGAAGTTGCACACAATGCTCTGTTTTGGTCATTGTGGCCTTCACCTATGGAACCCCATTTTCTTCACACACTCATAGTATGACTGCTCTGAATGGGGTCCCAGGAACTTGCACACAATGCTCCGTCTTCCATGGTCATTGTGCTTTTCACCTATAGGACCCCATTTTCTTCACACACTCATAGTATGACTGCTTTCAATGGGGTCCCAGGAAATTAACCACAATACTTTGGCTTCCAGAAATTGACCTATAAAGGAACTTACATTTATGTTGCATAACAGTGCACAATAAGGACAAATGCAAAACCATCTTGAGCATTTGGCCTAGTCTAAATTTACTCAAGAAGCATTTTCCTAAATTATTCGAAAACTGGCAAAAAAGCACCTATAAAAAAAAATCAATGGCCTCCTCCATTACCCCTACAGCCATCCTATCCATCACCAAATAGGTATGTCTCTGCCACAGAATGCAGAGTCACGTTTTAACCAGTTTTCATATAATTTAAGACCCATGCACAAGATGGTGAGAGCTATAGCTCCACACGCAAATTTTTGGAACAACCCTTTCAACATTTACTCAGAATATTTCTGTACTAACCTTTTGTGATGTAGCAAAACCAAGGTTACTCAGAATGGAGGCAACGGAAAATCTTGATCTTCACTTATGGGAGTCCACGGTCTTCACACACATAGTATGACTTCAAGTATTTGGGTCCTAGGAATACTCTGTCTTCATTAAACTTTGTGGCCTTCACCTATGGAACCCCATTTTCTTCACACACTCATAGTATGACTGCTCTGAATGGGGTCCCAGGAACTTGCACACAATGCTCCGTCTTCCATGGTCATTGTGCTTTTCACCTATAGGACCCCATTTTCTTCACACACTCATAGTATGACTGCTTTCAATGGGGTCCCAGGAAATTAACCACAATACTTTGGCTTCCAAAAATTGACCTATAAAGGAACTTACATTTATGTTGCATAACAGTGCACAATAAGGACAAATGCAAAACCATCTTGAGCATTTGGCCTAGTCTAAATTTACTCAAGAAGCATTTTCCTAAATTATTCGAAAACTGGCAAAAAAGCACCTATAAAAAAAAATCAATGGCCTCCTCCATTACCCCTACAGCCATCCTATCCATCACCAAATAGGTATGTCTCTGCCACAGAATGCAGAGTCACGTTTTAACCAGTTTTCATATAATTTAGGACCCATGCACAAGATGGTGAGAGCTATAGCTCCACACGCAAATTTTTGGAACAACCCTTCCAACATTTACTCAGAATATTTCTGCACTAACCTTTTGTGATGTAGCAAAACCAAAGTTTTTGAGAATGGAGGCCACGGAAAATCTTGTTCTTCACTTATGGGAGTCCATTGGCTTCACACACTTATAGTATGACTTCAGGTATTTGGGTCCAAGGAATACTCTGTCTTCATTGAACTTTGTGGCCTTCACCTAGAGGACCCCATTTTCTTCACACACTCATAGTATGACTGCTCTGAATGGGGTCCCAGGAAGTTGCACACAATGCTCTGTTTTGGTCATTGTGGCCTATACCTATGGAACCCCATTTTCTTCACACACTCATAGTATGACTGCTCTGAATGGGGTCCCAGGAACTTGCACACAATGCTCTGTTTTGGTCATTGTGGCCTTCACCTATGGAACCCCATTTTCTTCACACACTCATAGTATGACTGCTCTGAATGGGGTTCCAGGAACTTGCACACAATGCTCCGTCTTCCATGGTCATTGTGCTTTTCACCTATAGGACCCCATTTTCTTCACACACTCATAGTATGACTGCTTTCAATGGGGTCCCAGGAAATTAACCACAATACTTTGGCTTCCAAAAATTGACCTATAAAGGAACTTACATTTATGTTGCATAACAGTGCACAATAAGGACAAATGCAAAACCATCTTGAGCATTTGGCCTAGTCTAAATTTACTCAAGAAGCATTTTCCTAAATTATTCGAAAACTGGCAAAAAAGGACCTATAAAAAAAAATCAATGGCCTCCTCCATTACCCCTACAGCCATCCTATCCATCACCAAATAGGTATGTCTCTGCCACAGAATGCAGAGTCACGTTTTAACCAGTTTTCATATAATTTAGGACCCATGCACAAGATGGTGAGAGCTATAGCTCCACACGCAAATTTTTGGAACAACCCTTTCAACATTTACTCAGAATATTTCTGCACTAACCTTTTGTGATGTAGCAAAACCAAGGTTACTCAGAATGGAGGCAACGGAAAATCTTGATCTTCACTTATGGGAGTCCATGGTCTTCACACACATAGTATGACTTCAAGTATTTGGGTCCTAGGAATACTCTGTCTTCATTGAACTTTGTGGCCTTCACCTAGAGGACCCCATTTTCTTCACACACTCATAGTATGACTGCTCTGAATGGGGTCCCAGGAAGTTGCACACAATGCTCTGTTTTGGTCATTGTGGCCTTCACCTATGGAACCCCATTTTCTTCACACACTCATAGTATGACTGCTCTGAATGGGGTCCCAGGAACTTGCACACAATGCTCCGTCTTCCATGGTCATTGTGCTTTTCACCTATAGGACCCCATTTTCTTCACACACTCATAGTATGACTGCTTTCAATGGGGTCCCAGGAAATTAACCACAATACTTTGGCTTCCAGAAATTGACCTATAAAGGAACTTACATTTATGTTGCATAACAGTGCACAATAAGGACAAATGCAAAACCATCTTGAGCATTTGGCCTAGTCTAAATTTACTCAAGAAGCATTTTCCTAAATTATTCGAAAACTGGCAAAAAAGCACCTATAAAAAAAAATCAATGGCCTCCTCCATTACCCCTACAGCCATCCTATCCATCACCAAATAGGTATGTCTCTGCCACAGAATGCAGAGTCACGTTTTAACCAGTTTTCATATAATTTAGGACCCATGCACAAGATGGTGAGAGCTATAGCTCCACACGCAAATTTTTGGAACAACCCTTTCAACATTTACTCAGAATATTTCTGAACTAACCTTTTGTGATGTAGCAAAACCAAGGTTACTCAGAATGGAGGCAACGGAAAATCTTGATCTTCACTTATGGGAGTCCACGGTCTTCACACACATAGTATGACTTCAAGTATTTGGGTCCTAGGAATACTCTGTCTTCATTAAACTTTGTGGCCTTCACCTATGGAACCCCATTTTCTTCACACACTCATAGTATGACTGCTCTGAATGGGGTCCCAGGAACTTGCACACAATGCTCCGTCTTCCATGGTCATTGTGCTTTTCACCTATAGGACCCCATTTTCTTCACACACTCATAGTATGACTGCTTTCAATGGGGTCCCAGGAAATTAACCACAATACTTTGGCTTCCAAAAATTGACCTATAAAGGAACTTACATTTATGTTGCATAACAGTGCACAATAAGGACAAATGCAAAACCATCTTGAGCATTTGGCCTAGTCTAAATTTACTCAAGAAGCATTTTCCTAAATTATTCGAAAACTGGCAAAAAAGCACCTATAAAAAAAAATCAATGGCCTCCTCCATTACCCCTACAGCCATCCTATCCATCACCAAATAGGTATGTCTCTGCCACAGAATGCAGAGTCACGTTTTAACCAGTTTTCATATAATTTAGGACCCATGCACAAGATGGTGAGAGCTATAGCTCCACACGCAAATTTTTGGAACAACCCTTCCAACATTTACTCAGAATATTTCTGCACTAACCTTTTGTGATGTAGCAAAACCAAAGTTTTTGAGAATGGAGGCCACGGAAAATCTTGTTCTTCACTTATGGGAGTCCATTGGCTTCACACACTTATAGTATGACTTCAGGTATTTGGGTCCAAGGAATACTCTGTCTTCATTGAACTTTGTGGCCTTCACCTAGAGGACCCCATTTTCTTCACACACTCATAGTATGACTGCTCTGAATGGGGTCCCAGGAAGTTGCACACAATGCTCTGTTTTGGTCATTGTGGCCTATACCTATGGAACCCCATTTTCTTCACACACTCATAGTATGACTGCTCTGAATGGGGTCCCAGGAACTTGCACACAATGCTCTGTTTTGGTCATTGTGGCCTTCACCTATGGAACCCCATTTTCTTCACACACTCATAGTATGACTGCTCTGAATGGGGTTCCAGGAACTTGCACACAATGCTCCGTCTTCCATGGTCATTGTGCTTTTCACCTATAGGACCCCATTTTCTTCACACACTCATAGTATGACTGCTTTCAATGGGGTCCCAGGAAATTAACCACAATACTTTGGCTTCCAAAAATTGACCTATAAAGGAACTTACATTTATGTTGCATAACAGTGCACAATAAGGACAAATGCAAAACCATCTTGAGCATTTGGCCTAGTCTAAATTTACTCAAGAAGCATTTTCCTAAATTATTCGAAAACTGGCAAAAAAGGACCTATAAAAAAAAATCAATGGCCTCCTCCATTACCCCTACAGCCATCCTATCCATCACCAAATAGGTATGTCTCTGCCACAGAATGCAGAGTCACGTTTTAACCAGTTTTCATATAATTTAGGACCCATGCACAAGATGGTGAGAGCTATAGCTCCACACGCAAATTTTTGGAACAACCCTTTCAACATTTACTCAGAATATTTCTGCACTAACCTTTTGTGATGTAGCAAAACCAAGGTTACTCAGAATGGAGGCAACGGAAAATCTTGATCTTCACTTATGGGAGTCCATGGTCTTCACACACATAGTATGACTTCAAGTATTTGGGTCCTAGGAATACTCTGTCTTCATTGAACTTTGTGGCCTTCACCTAGAGGACCCCATTTTCTTCACACACTCATAGTATGACTGCTCTGAATGGGGTCCCAGGAAGTTGCACACAATGCTCTGTTTTGGTCATTGTGGCCTTCACCTATGGAACCCCATTTTCTTCACACACTCATAGTATGACTGCTCTGAATGGGGTCCCAGGAACTTGCACACAATGCTCCGTCTTCCATGGTCATTGTGCTTTTCACCTATAGGACCCCATTTTCTTCACACACTCATAGTATGACTGCTTTCAATGGGGTCCCAGGAAATTAACCACAATACTTTGGCTTCCAGAAATTGACCTATAAAGGAACTTACATTTATGTTGCATAACAGTGCACAATAAGGACAAATGCAAAACCATCTTGAGCATTTGGCCTAGTCTAAATTTACTCAAGAAGCATTTTCCTAAATTATTCGAAAACTGGCAAAAAAGCACCTATAAAAAAAAATCAATGGCCTCCTCCATTACCCCTACAGCCATCCTATCCATCACCAAATAGGTATGTCTCTGCCACAGAATGCAGAGTCACGTTTTAACCAGTTTTCATATAATTTAGGACCCATGCACAAGATGGTGAGAGCTATAGCTCCACACGCAAATTTTTGGAACAACCCTTTCAACATTTACTCAGAATATTTCTGAACTAACCTTTTGTGATGTAGCAAAACCAAGGTTACTCAGAATGGAGGCAACGGAAAATCTTGATCTTCACTTATGGGAGTCCACGGTCTTCACACACATAGTATGACTTCAAGTATTTGGGTCCTAGGAATACTCTGTCTTCATTAAACTTTGTGGCCTTCACCTATGGAACCCCATTTTCTTCACACACTCATAGTATGACTGCTCTGAATGGGGTCCCAGGAACTTGCACACAATGCTCCGTCTTCCATGGTCATTGTGCTTTTCACCTATAGGACCCCATTTTCTTCACACACTCATAGTATGACTGCTTTCAATGGGGTCCCAGGAAATTAACCACAATACTTTGGCTTCCAAAAATTGACCTATAAAGGAACTTACATTTATATTGCATAACAGTGCACAATGAGGACAAATGCAAAACCATCTTGAGCATTTGGCCTAGTCTAAATTTACTCAAGAAGCATTTTCCTAAATTATTCGAAAACTGGCAAAAAAGCACCTATAAAAAAAAATCAATGGCCTCCTCCATTACCCCTACAGCCATCCTATCCATCACCAAATAGGTATGTCTCTGCCACAGAATGCAGAGTCACGTTTTAACCAGTTTTCATATAATTTAGGACAAATGCACAAGATGGTGAGAGCTATAGCTCCACACGCAAATTTTTGGAACAACCCTTCCAACATTTACTCAGAATATTTCTGCACTAACCTTTTGTGATGTAGCAAAACCAAAGTTTTTGAGAATGGAGGCCACGGAAAATCTTGTTCTTCACTTATGGGAGTCCATTGGCTTCACACACTTATAGTATGACTTCAGGTATTTGGGTCCAAGGAATACTCTGTCTTCATTGAACTTTGTGGCCTTCACCTAGAGGACCCCATTTTCTTCACACACTCATAGTATGACTGCTCTGAATGGGGTCCCAGGAAGTTGCACACAATGCTCTGTTTTGGTCATTGTGGCCTATACCTATGGAACCCCATTTTCTTCACACACTCATAGTATGACTGCTCTGAATGGGGTCCCAGGAACTTGCACACAATGCTCTGTTTTGGTCATTGTGGCCTTCACCTATGGAACCCCATTTTCTTCACACACTCATAGTATGACTGCTCTGAATGGGGTTCCAGGAACTTGCACACAATGCTCCGTCTTCCATGGTCATTGTGCTTTTCACCTATAGGACCCCATTTTCTTCACACACTCATAGTATGACTGCTTTCAATGGGGTCCCAGGAAATTAACCACAATACTTTGGCTTCCAAAAATTGACCTATAAAGGAACTTACATTTATGTTGCATAACAGTGCACAATAAGGACAAATGCAAAACCATCTTGAGCATTTGGCCTAGTCTAAATTTACTCAAGAAGCATTTTCCTAAATTATTCGAAAACTGGCAAAAAAGGACCTATAAAAAAAAATCAATGGCCTCCTCCATTACCCCTACAGCCATCCTATCCATCACCAAATAGGTATGTCTCTGCCACAGAATGCAGAGTCACGTTTTAACCAGTTTTCATATAATTTAGGACCCATGCACAAGATGGTGAGAGCTATAGCTCCACACGCAAATTTTTGGAACAACCCTTTCAACATTTACTCAGAATATTTCTGCACTAACCTTTTGTGATGTAGCAAAACCAAGGTTACTCAGAATGGAGGCAACGGAAAATCTTGATCTTCACTTATGGGAGTCCATGGTCTTCACACACATAGTATGACTTCAAGTATTTGGGTCCTAGGAATACTCTGTCTTCATTGAACTTTGTGGCCTTCACCTAGAGGACCCCATTTTCTTCACACACTCATAGTATGACTGCTCTGAATGGGGTCCCAGGAAGTTGCACACAATGCTCTGTTTTGGTCATTGTGGCCTTCACCTATGGAACCCCATTTTCTTCACACACTCATAGTATGACTGCTCTGAATGGGGTCCCAGGAACTTGCACACAATGCTCCGTCTTCCATGGTCATTGTGCTTTTCACCTATAGGACCCCATTTTCTTCACACACTCATAGTATGACTGCTTTCAATGGGGTCCCAGGAAATTAACCACAATACTTTGGCTTCCAGAAATTGACCTATAAAGGAACTTACATTTATGTTGCATAACAGTGCACAATAAGGACAAATGCAAAACCATCTTGAGCATTTGGCCTAGTCTAAATTTACTCAAGAAGCATTTTCCTAAATTATTCGAAAACTGGCAAAAAAGCACCTATAAAAAAAAATCAATGGCCTCCTCCATTACCCCTACAGCCATCCTATCCATCACCAAATAGGTATGTCTCTGCCACAGAATGCAGAGTCACGTTTTAACCAGTTTTCATATAATTTAGGACCCATGCACAAGATGGTGAGAGCTATAGCTCCACACGCAAATTTTTGGAACAACCCTTTCAACATTTACTCAGAATATTTCTGAACTAACCTTTTGTGATGTAGCAAAACCAAGGTTACTCAGAATGGAGGCAACGGAAAATCTTGATCTTCACTTATGGGAGTCCACGGTCTTCACACACATAGTATGACTTCAAGTATTTGGGTCCTAGGAATACTCTGTCTTCATTAAACTTTGTGGCCTTCACCTATGGAACCCCATTTTCTTCACACACTCATAGTATGACTGCTCTGAATGGGGTCCCAGGAACTTGCACACAATGCTCCGTCTTCCATGGTCATTGTGCTTTTCACCTATAGGACCCCATTTTCTTCACACACTCATAGTATGACTGCTTTCAATGGGGTCCCAGGAAATTAACCACAATACTTTGGCTTCCAAAAATTGACCTATAAAGGAACTTACATTTATGTTGCATAACAGTGCACAATAAGGACAAATGCAAAACCATCTTGAGCATTTGGCCTAGTCTAAATTTACTCAAGAAGCATTTTCCTAAATTATTCGAAAACTGGCAAAAAAGCACCTATAAAAAAAAATCAATGGCCTCCTCCATTACCCCTACAGCCATCCTATCCATCACCAAATAGGTATGTCTCTGCCACAGAATGCAGAGTCACGTTTTAACCAGTTTTCATATAATTTAGGACCCATGCACAAGATGGTGAGAGCTATAGCTCCACACGCAAATTTTTGGAACAACCCTTCCAACATTTACTCAGAATATTTCTGCACTAACCTTTTGTGATGTAGCAAAACCAAAGTTTTTGAGAATGGAGGCCACGGAAAATCTTGTTCTTCACTTATGGGAGTCCATTGGCTTCACACACTTATAGTATGACTTCAGGTATTTGGGTCCAAGGAATACTCTGTCTTCATTGAACTTTGTGGCCTTCACCTAGAGGACCCCATTTTCTTCACACACTCATAGTATGACTGCTCTGAATGGGGTCCCAGGAAGTTGCACACAATGCTCTGTTTTGGTCATTGTGGCCTATACCTATGGAACCCCATTTTCTTCACACACTCATAGTATGACTGCTCTGAATGGGGTCCCAGGAACTTGCACACAATGCTCTGTTTTGGTCATTGTGGCCTTCACCTATGGAACCCCATTTTCTTCACACACTCATAGTATGACTGCTCTGAATGGGGTTCCAGGAACTTGCACACAATGCTCCGTCTTCCATGGTCATTGTGCTTTTCACCTATAGGACCCCATTTTCTTCACACACTCATAGTATGACTGCTTTCAATGGGGTCCCAGGAAATTAACCACAATACTTTGGCTTCCAAAAATTGACCTATAAAGGAACTTACATTTATGTTGCATAACAGTGCACAATAAGGACAAATGCAAAACCATCTTGAGCATTTGGCCTAGTCTAAATTTACTCAAGAAGCATTTTCCTAAATTATTCGAAAACTGGCAAAAAAGGACCTATAAAAAAAAATCAATGGCCTCCTCCATTACCCCTACAGCCATCCTATCCATCACCAAATAGGTATGTCTCTGCCACAGAATGCAGAGTCACGTTTTAACCAGTTTTCATATAATTTAGGACCCATGCACAAGATGGTGAGAGCTATAGCTCCACACGCAAATTTTTGGAACAACCCTTTCAACATTTACTCAGAATATTTCTGCACTAACCTTTTGTGATGTAGCAAAACCAAGGTTACTCAGAATGGAGGCAACGGAAAATCTTGATCTTCACTTATGGGAGTCCATGGTCTTCACACACATAGTATGACTTCAAGTATTTGGGTCCTAGGAATACTCTGTCTTCATTGAACTTTGTGGCCTTCACCTAGAGGACCCCATTTTCTTCACACACTCATAGTATGACTGCTCTGAATGGGGTCCCAGGAAGTTGCACACAATGCTCTGTTTTGGTCATTGTGGCCTTCACCTATGGAACCCCATTTTCTTCACACACTCATAGTATGACTGCTCTGAATGGGGTCCCAGGAACTTGCACACAATGCTCCGTCTTCCATGGTCATTGTGCTTTTCACCTATAGGACCCCATTTTCTTCACACACTCATAGTATGACTGCTTTCAATGGGGTCCCAGGAAATTAACCACAATACTTTGGCTTCCAGAAATTGACCTATAAAGGAACTTACATTTATGTTGCATAACAGTGCACAATAAGGACAAATGCAAAACCATCTTGAGCATTTGGCCTAGTCTAAATTTACTCAAGAAGCATTTTCCTAAATTATTCGAAAACTGGCAAAAAAGCACCTATAAAAAAAAATCAATGGCCTCCTCCATTACCCCTACAGCCATCCTATCCATCACCAAATAGGTATGTCTCTGCCACAGAATGCAGAGTCACGTTTTAACCAGTTTTCATATAATTTAGGACCCATGCACAAGATGGTGAGAGCTATAGCTCCACACGCAAATTTTTGGAACAACCCTTTCAACATTTACTCAGAATATTTCTGAACTAACCTTTTGTGATGTAGCAAAACCAAGGTTACTCAGAATGGAGGCAACGGAAAATCTTGATCTTCACTTATGGGAGTCCACGGTCTTCACACACATAGTATGACTTCAAGTATTTGGGTCCTAGGAATACTCTGTCTTCATTAAACTTTGTGGCCTTCACCTATGGAACCCCATTTTCTTCACACACTCATAGTATGACTGCTCTGAATGGGGTCCCAGGAACTTGCACACAATGCTCCGTCTTCCATGGTCATTGTGCTTTTCACCTATAGGACCCCATTTTCTTCACACACTCATAGTATGACTGCTTTCAATGGGGTCCCAGGAAATTAACCACAATACTTTGGCTTCCAAAAATTGACCTATAAAGGAACTTACATTTATATTGCATAACAGTGCACAATGAGGACAAATGCAAAACCATCTTGAGCATTTGGCCTAGTCTAAATTTACTCAAGAAGCATTTTCCTAAATAATTCGAAAACTGGCAAAAAAGCACCTATAAAAAAAAATCAATGGCCTCCTCCATTACCCCTACAGCCATCCTATCCATCACCAAATAGGTATGTCTCTGCCACAGAATGCAGAGTCACGTTTTAACCAGTTTTCATATAATTTAGGACAAATGCACAAGATGGTGAGAGCTATAGCTCCACACGCAAATTTTTGGAACAACCCTTCCAACATTTACTCAGAATATTTCTGCACTAACCTTTTGTGATGTAGCAAAACCAAAGTTTTTGAGAATGGAGGCCACGGAAAATCTTGTTCTTCACTTATGGGAGTCCATTGGCTTCACACACTTATAGTATGACTTCAGGTATTTGGGTCCAAGGAATACTCTGTCTTCATTGAACTTTGTGGCCTTCACCTAGAGGACCCCATTTTCTTCACACACTCATAGTATGACTGCTCTGAATGGGGTCCCAGGAAGTTGCACACAATGCTCTGTTTTGGTCATTGTGGCCTTCACCTATGTAACCCCATTTTCTTCACACACTCATAGTATGACTGCTCTGAATGGGGTCCCAGGAACTTGCACACAATGCTCTGTTTTGGTCATTGTGGCCTTCACCTATGGAACCCCATTTTCTTCACACACTCATAGTATGACTGCTCTGAATGGGGTCCCAGGAACTTGCACACAATGCTCCGTCTTCCATGGTCATTGTGCTTTTCACCTATAGGACCCCATTTTCTTCACACACTCATAGTATGACTGCTTTCAATGGGGTCCCAGGAAATTAACCACAATACTTTGGCTTCCAGAAATTGACCTATAAAGGAACTTACATTTATGTTGCATAACAGTGCACAATAAGGACAAATGCAAAACCATCTTGAGCATTTGGCCTAGTCTAAATGTACTCAAGAAGCATTTTCCTAAATTATTCGAAAACTGGCAAAAAAGCACCTATAAAAAAAAATCAATGGCCTCCTCCATTACCCCTACAGCCATCCTATCCATCACCAAATAGGTATGTCTCTGCCACAGAATGCAGAGTCACGTTTTAACCAGTTTTCATATAATTTAGGACCCATGCACAAGATGGTGAGAGCTATAGCTCCACACGCAAATTTTTGGAACAACCCTTTCAACATTTACTCAGAATATTTCTGCACTAACCTTTTGTGATGTAGCAAAACCAAGGTTACTCAGAATGGAGGCAACGGAAAATCTTGATCTTCACTTATGGGAGTCCATGGTCTTCACACACATAGTATGACTTCAAGTATTTGGGTCCTAGGAATACTCTGTCTTCATTAAACTTTGTGGCCTTCACCTATGGAACCCCATTTTCTTCACACACTCATAGTATGACTGCTCTGAATGGGGTCTCAGGAACTTGCACACAATGCTCCGTCTTCCATGGTCATTGTGCTTTTCACCTATAGGACCCCATTTTCTTCACACACTTATAGTATGACTGCTTTCAATGGGGTCCCAGGAAATTAACCACAATACTTTGGCTTCCAAAAATTGACCTATAAAGGAACTTACATTTATGTTGCATAACAGTGCACAATAAGGACAAATGCAAAACCATCTTGAGCATTTGGCCTAGTCTAAATTTACTCAAGAAGCATTTTCCTAAATTATTCGAAAACTGGCAAAAAAGCACCTATAAAAAAAAATCAATGGCCTCCTCCATTACCCCTACAGCCATCCTATCCATCACCAAATAGGTATGTCTCTGCCACAGAATGCAGAGTCACGTTTTAACCAGTTTTCATATAATTTAGGACAAATGCACAAGATGGTGAGAGCTATAGCTCCACACGCAAATTTTTGGAACAACCCTTCCAACATTTACTCAGAATATTTCTGCACTAACCTTTTGTGATGTAGCAAAACCAAAGTTTTTGAGAATGGAGGCCACGGAAAATCTTGTTCTTCACTTATGGGAGTCCATTGGCTTCACACACTTATAGTATGACTTCAGGTATTTGGGTCCAAGGAATACTCTGTCTTCATTGAACTTTGTGGCCTTCACCTAGAGGACCCCATTTTCTTCACACACTCATAGTATGACTGCTCTGAATGGGGTCCCAGGAAGTTGCACACAATGCTCTGTTTTGGTCATTGTGGCCTTCACCTATGTAACCCCATTTTCTTCACACACTCATAGTATGACTGCTCTGAATGGGGTCCCAGGAACTTGCACACAATGCTCTGTTTTGGTCATTGTGGCCTTCACCTATGGAACCCCATTTTCTTCACACACTCATAGTATGACTGCTCTGAATGGGGTCCCAGGAACTTGCACACAATGCTCCGTCTTCCATGGTCATTGTGCTTTTCACCTATAGGACCCCATTTTCTTCACACACTCATAGTATGACTGCTTTCAATGGGGTCCCAGGAAATTAACCACAATACTTTGGCTTCCAGAAATTGACCTATAAAGGAACTTACATTTATGTTGCATAACAGTGCACAATAAGGACAAATGCAAAACCATCTTGAGCATTTGGCCTAGTCTAAATGTACTCAAGAAGCATTTTCCTAAATTATTCGAAAACTGGCAAAAAAGCACCTATAAAAAAAAATCAATGGCCTCCTCCATTACCCCTACAGCCATCCTATCCATCACCAAATAGGTATGTCTCTGCCACAGAATGCAGAGTCACGTTTTAACCAGTTTTCATATAATTTAGGACCCATGCACAAGATGGTGAGAGCTATAGCTCCACACGCAAATTTTTGGAACAACCCTTTCAACATTTACTCAGAATATTTCTGCACTAACCTTTTGTGATGTAGCAAAACCAAGGTTACTCAGAATGGAGGAAACGGAAAATCTTGATCTTCACTTATGGGAGTCCATGGTCTTCACACACATAGTATGACTTCAAGTATTTGGGTCCTAGGAATACTCTGTCTTCATTAAACTTTGTGGCCTTCACCTATGGAACCCCATTTTCTTCACACACTCATAGTATGACTGCTCTGAATGGGGTCTCAGGAACTTGCACACAATGCTCCGTCTTCCATGGTCATTGTGCTTTTCACCTATAGGACCCCATTTTCTTCACACACTTATAGTATGACTGCTTTCAATGGGGTCCCAGGAAATTAACCACAATACTTTGGCTTCCAAAAATTGACCTATAAAGGAACTTACATTTATGTTGCATAACAGTGCACAATAAGGACAAATGCAAAACCATCTTGAGCATTTGGCCTAGTCTAAATTTACTCAAGAAGCATTTTCCTAAATTATTCGAAAACTGGCAAAAAAGCACCTATAAAAAAAAATCAATGGCCTCCTCCATTACCCCTACAGCCATCCTATCCATCACCAAATAGGTATGTCTCTGCCACAGAATGCAGAGTCACGTTTTAACCAGTTTTCATATAATTTAGGACAAATGCACAAGATGGTGAGAGCTATAGCTCCACACGCAAATTTTTGGAACAACCCTTCCAACATTTACTCAGAATATTTCTGCACTAACCTTTTGTGATGTAGCAAAACCAAAGTTTTTGAGAATGGAGGCCACGGAAAATCTTGTTCTTCACTTATGGGAGTCCATTGGCTTCACACACTTATAGTATGACTTCAGGTATTTGGGTCCAAGGAATACTCTGTCTTCATTGAACTTTGTGGCCTTCACCTAGAGGACCCCATTTTCTTCACACACTCATAGTATGACTGCTCTGAATGGGGTCCCAGGAACTTGCACACAATGCTCTGTTTTGGTCATTGTGGCCTTCACCTATGGAACCCCATTTTATTCACACACTCATAGTTTGACTGCTCTGAATGGGGTCCCAGGAACTTGCACACAATGCTCTGTTTTGGTCATTGTGGCCTTCACCTATGGAACCCCATTTTCTTCACACACTCATAGTATGACTGCTCTGAATGGGGTCCCAGGAACTTGCACACAATGCTCTGTTTTGGTCATTGTGGCCTTCACCTATGGAACCCCATTTTCTTCACACACTCATAGTATGACTGCTCTGAATGGGGTCCCAGGAACTTGCACACAATGCTCCGTCTTCCATGGTCATTGTGCTTTTCACCTATAGGACCCCATTTTCTTCACACACTCATAGTATGACTGCTTTCAATGGGGTCCCAGGAAATTAACCACAATACTTTGGCTTCCAGAAATTGACCTATAAAGGAACTTACATTTATGTTGCATAACAGTGCACAATAAGGACAAATGCAAAACCATCTTGAGCATTTGGCCTAGTCTAAATTTACTCAAGAAGCATTTTCCTAAATTATTCGAAAACTGGCAAAAAAGCACCTATAAAAAAAAATCAATGGCCTCCTCCATTACCCCTACAGCCATCCTATCCATCACCAAATAGGTATGTCTCTGCCACAGAATGCAGAGTCACGTTTTAACCAGTTTTCATATAATTTAGGACCCATGCACAAGATGGTGAGAGCTATAGCTCCACACGCAAATTTTTGGAACAACCCTTTCAACATTTACTCAGAATATTTCTGCACTAACCTTTTGTGATGTAGCAAAACCAAGGTTACTCAGAATGGAGGCAACGGAAAATCTTGATCTTCACTTATGGGAGTCCATGGTCTTCACACACATAGTATGACTTCAAGTATTTGGGTCCTAGGAATACTCTGTCTTCATTAAACTTTGTGGCCTTCACCTATGGAACCCCATTTTCTTCACACACTCATAGTATGACTGCTCTGAATGGGGTCTCAGGAACTTGCACACAATGCTCCGTCTTCCATGGTCATTGTGCTTTTCACCTATAGGACCCCATTTTCTTCACACACTTATAGTATGACTGCTTTCAATGGGGTCCCAGGAAATTAACCACAATACTTTGGCTTCCAAAAATTGACCTATAAAGGAACTTACATTTATGTTGCATAACAGTGCACAATAAGGACAAATGCAAAACCATCTTGAGCATTTGGCCTAGTCTAAATTTACTCAAGAAGCATTTTCCTAAATTATTCGAAAACTGGCAAAAAAGCACCTATAAAAAAAAATCAATGGCCTCCTCTATTACCCCTACAGCCATCCTATCCATCACCAAATAGGTATGTCTCTGCCACAGAATGCAGAGTCACGTTTTAACCAGTTTTCATATAATTTAGGACAAATGCACAAGATGGTGAGAGCTATAGCTCCACACGCAAATTTTTGGAACAACCCTTCCAACATTTACTCAGAATATTTCTGCACTAACCTTTTGTGATGTAGCAAAACCAAAGTTTTTGAGAATGGAGGCCACGGAAAATCTTGTTCTTCACTTATGGGAGTCCATTGGCTTCACACACTTATAGTATGACTTCAGGTATTTGGGTCCAAGGAATACTCTGTCTTCATTGAACTTTGTGGCCTTCACCTAGAGGACCCCATTTTCTTCACACACTCATAGTATGACTGCTCTGAATGGGGTCCCAGGAAGTTGCACACAATGCTCTGTTTTGGTCATTGTGGCCTTCACCTATGGAACCCCATTTTCTTCACACACTCATAGTATGACTGCTCTGAATGGGGTCCCAGGAACTTGCACACAATGCTCTGTTTTGGTCATTGTGGCCTTCACCTATGGAACCCCATTTTCTTCACACACTCATAGTATGACTGCTCTGAATGGGGTACCAGGAACTTGCACACAATGCTCCGTCTTCCATGGTCATTGTGCTTTTCACCTATAGGACCCTATTTTCTTCACACACTCATAGTATGACTGCTTTCAATGGGGTCCCAGGAAATTAACCACAATACTTTGGCTTCCAAAAATTGACCTATAAAGGAACTTACATTTATGTTGCATAACAGTGCACAATAAGGACAAATGCAAAACCATCTTGAGCATTTGGCCTAGTCTAAATTT
The DNA here is from genome assembly GCF_035609145.1 of Eleutherodactylus coqui. Lineage (NCBI taxonomy): Eukaryota > Metazoa > Chordata > Amphibia > Anura > Eleutherodactylidae > Eleutherodactylus > Eleutherodactylus coqui. Next base: position 35,127,017 of record NC_089848.1, on the reverse strand, counting down.
ACTCAAGAAGCATTTTCCTAAATTATTCGAAAACTGGCAAAAAAGCACCTATAAAAAAAAATCAATGGCCTCCTCCATTACCCCTACAGCCATCCTATCCATCACCAAATAGGTATGTCTCTGCCACAGAATGCAGAGTCACGTTTTAACCAGTTTTCATATAATTTAGGACCCATGCACAAGATGGTGAGAGCTATAGCTCCACACGCAAATTTTTGGAACAACCCTTTCAACATTTACTCAGAATATTTCTGCACTAACCTTTTGTGATGTAGCAAAACCAAGGTTACTCAGAATGGAGGAAACGGAAAATCTTGATCTTCACTTATGGGAGTCCATGGTCTTCACACACATAGTATGACTTCAAGTATTTGGGTCCTAGGAATACTCTGTCTTCATTAAACTTTGTGGCCTTCACCTATGGAACCCCATTTTCTTCACACACTCATAGTATGACTGCTCTGAATGGGGTCTCAGGAACTTGCACACAATGCTCCGTCTTCCATGGTCATTGTGCTTTTCACCTATAGGACCCCATTTTCTTCACACACTTATAGTATGACTGCTTTCAATGGGGTCCCAGGAAATTAACCACAATACTTTGGCTTCCAAAAATTGACCTATAAAGGAACTTACATTTATGTTGCATAACAGTGCACAATAAGGACAAATGCAAAACCATCTTGAGCATTTGGCCTAGTCTAAATTTACTCAAGAAGCATTTTCCTAAATTATTCGAAAACTGGCAAAAAAGCACCTATAAAAAAAAATCAATGGCCTCCTCCATTACCCCTACAGCCATCCTATCCATCACCAAATAGGTATGTCTCTGCCACAGAATGCAGAGTCACGTTTTAACCAGTTTTCATATAATTTAGGACAAATGCACAAGATGGTGAGAGCTATAGCTCCACACGCAAATTTTTGGAACAACCCTTCCAACATTTACTCAGAATATTTCTGCACTAACCTTTTGTGATGTAGCAAAACCAAAGTTTTTGAGAATGGAGGCCACGGAAAATCTTGTTCTTCACTTATGGGAGTCCATTGGCTTCACACACTTATAGTATGACTTCAGGTATTTGGGTCCAAGGAATACTCTGTCTTCATTGAACTTTGTGGCCTTCACCTAGAGGACCCCATTTTCTTCACACACTCATAGTATGACTGCTCTGAATGGGGTCCCAGGAAGTTGCACACAATGCTCTGTTTTGGTCATTGTGGCCTTCACCTATGGAACCCCATTTTCTTCACACACTCATAGTATGACTGCTCTGAATGGGGTCCCAGGAACTTGCACACAATGCTCCGTCTTCCATGGTCATTGTGCTTTTCACCTATAGGACCCCATTTTCTTCACACACTCATAGTATGACTGCTTTCAATGGGGTCCCAGGAAATTAACCACAATACTTTGGCTTCCAGAAATTGACCTATAAAGGAACTTACATTTATGTTGCATAACAGTGCACAATAAGGACAAATGCAAAACCATCTTGAGCATTTGGCCTAGTCTAAATTTACTCAAGAAGCATTTTCCTAAATTATTCGAAAACTGGCAAAAAAGCACCTATAAAAAAAAATCAATGGCCTCCTCCATTACCCCTACAGCCATCCTATCCATCACCAAATAGGTATGTCTCTGCCACAGAATGCAGAGTCACGTTTTAACCAGTTTTCATATAATTTAGGACCCATGCACAAGATGGTGAGAGCTATAGCTCCACACGCAAATTTTTGGAACAACCCTTTCAACATTTACTCAGAATATTTCTGAACTAACCTTTTGTGATGTAGCAAAACCAAGGTTACTCAGAATGGAGGCAACGGAAAATCTTGATCTTCACTTATGGGAGTCCATGGTCTTCACACACATAGTATGACTTCAAGTATTTGGGTCCTAGGAATACTCTGTCTTCATTAAACTTTGTGGCCTTCACCTATGGAACCCCATTTTCTTCACACACTCATAGTATGACTGCTCTGAATGGGGTCCCAGGAACTTGCACACAATGCTCCGTCTTCCATGGTCATTGTGCTTTTCACCTATAGGACCCCATTTTCTTCACACACTCATAGTATGACTGCTTTCAATGGGGTCCCAGGAAATTAACCACAATACTTTGGCTTCCAAAAATTGACCTATAAAGGAACTTACATTTATGTTGCATAACAGTGCACAATGAGGACAAATGCAAAACCATCTTGAGCATTTGGCCTAGTCTAAATTTACTCAAGAAGCATTTTCCTAAATTATTCGAAAACTGGCAAAAAAGCAGCTATAAAAAAAAATCAATGGCCTCCTCCATTACCCCTACAGCCATCCTATCCATCACCAAATAGGTATGTCTCTGCCACAGAATGCAGAGTCACGTTTTAACCAGTTTTCATATAATTTAGGACCCATGCACAAGATGGTGAGAGCTATAGCTCCACACGCAAATTTTTGGAACAACCCTTCCAACATGTACTCAGAATATTTCTACACTAACCTTTTGTGATGTAGCAAAACCAAGGTTACTCAGAATGGAGGCAACGGAAAATCTTGATCTTCACTTATGGGAGTTCATGGTCTTCACACACATAGTATGACTTCAAGTATTTGGGTCCTAGGAATACTCTGTCTTCATTAAACTTTGTGGCCTTCACCTATGGAACCCCATTTTCTTCACACACTCATAGTATGACTGCTCTGAATGGGGTCCCAGGAACTTGCACACAATGCTCCGTCTTCCATGGTCATTGTGCTTTTCACCTATAGGACCCCATTTTCTTCACACACTTATAGTATGACTGCTTTCAATGGGGTCCCAGGAAATTAACCACAATACTTTGGCTTCCAAAAATTGACCTATAAAGGAACTTACATTTATGTTGCATAACAGTGCACAATAAGGACAAATGCAAAACCATCTTGAGCATTTGGCCTAGTCTAAATTTACTCAAGAAGCATTTTCCTAAATTATTCGAAAACTGGCAAAAAAGCACCTATAAAAAAAAATCAATGGCCTCCTCCATTACCCCTACAGCCATCCTATCCATCACCAAATAGGTATGTCTCTGCCACAGAATGCAGAGTCACGTTTTAACCAGTTTTCATATAATTTAGGACCCATGCACAAGATGGTGAGAGCTATAGCTCCACACGCAAATTTTTGGAACAACCCTTCCAACATTTACTCAGAATATTTCTGCACTAACCTTTTGTGATGTAGCAAAACCAAAGTTTTTGAGAATGGAGGCCACGGAAAATCTTGTTCTTCACTTATGGGAGTCCATTGGCTTCACACACTTATAGTATGACTTCAGGTATTTGGGTCCAAGGAATACTCTGTCTTCATTGAACTTTGTGGCCTTCACCTAGAGGACCCCATTTTCTTCACACACTCATAGTATGACTGCTCTGAATGGGGTCCCAGGAAGTTGCACACAATGCTCTGTTTTGGTCATTGTGGCCTTCACCTATGGAACCCCATTTTCTTCACACACTCATAGTATGACTGCTCTGAATGGGGTCCCAGGAACTTGCACACAATGCTCTGTTTTGGTCATTGTGGCCTTCACCTATGGAACCCCATTTTCTTCACACACTCATAGTATGACTGCTCTGAATGGGGTTCCAGGAACTTGCACACAATGCTCCGTCTTCCATGGTCATTGTGCTTTTCACCTATAGGACCCCATTTTCTTCACACACTCATAGTATGACTGCTTTCAATGGGGTCCCAGGAAATTACCCACAATATTTTGGCTTCCAAAAATTGACCTATAAAGGAACTTACATTTATGTTGCATAACAGTGCACAATAAGGACAAATGCAAAACCATCTTGAGCATTTGGCCTAGTCTAAATTTACTCAAGAAGCATTTTCCTAAATTATTCGAAAACTGGCAAAAAAGCACCTATAAAAAAAAATCAATGGCCTCCTCCATTACCCCTACAGCCATCCTATCCATCACCAAATAGGTATGTCTCTGCCACAGAATGCAGAGTCACGTTTTAACCAGTTTTCATATAATTTAGGACCCATGCACAAGATGGTGAGAGCTATAGCTCCACACGCAAATTTTTGGAACAACCCTTTCAACATTTACTCAGAATATTTCTGCACTAACCTTTTGTGATGTAGCAAAACCAAGGTTACTCAGAATGGAGGCAACGGAAAATCTTGATCTTCACTTATGGGAGTCCATGGTCTTCACACACATAGTATGACTTCAAGTATTTGGGTCCTAGGAATACTCTGTCTTCATTAAACTTTGTGGCCTTCACCTATGGAACCCCATTTTCTTCACACACTCATAGTATGACTGCTCTGAATGGGGTCTCAGGAACTTGCACACAATGCTCCGTCTTCCATGGTCATTGTGCTTTTCACCTATAGGACCCCATTTTCTTCACACACTTATAGTATGACTGCTTTCAATGGGGTCCCAGGAAATTAACCACAATACTTTGGCTTCCAAAAATTGACCTATAAAGGAACTTACATTTATGTTGCATAACAGTGCACAATAAGGACAAATGCAAAACCATCTTGAGCATTTGGCCTAGTCTAAATTTACTCAAGAAGCATTTTCCTAAATTATTCGAAAACTGGCAAAAAAGCACCTATAAAAAAAAATCAATGGCCTCCTCCATTACCCCTACAGCCATCCTATCCATCACCAAATAGGTATGTCTCTGCCACAGAATGCAGAGTCACGTTTTAACCAGTTTTCATATAATTTAGGACAAATGCACAAGATGGTGAGAGCTATAGCTCCACACGCAAATTTTTGGAACAACCCTTCCAACATTTACTCAGAATATTTCTGCACTAACCTTTTGTGATGTAGCAAAACCAAAGTTTTTGAGAATGGAGGCCACGGAAAATCTTGTTCTTCACTTATGGGAGTCCATTGGCTTCACACACTTATAGTATGACTTCAAATATTTGGGTCCAAGGAATACTCTGTCTTCATTGAACTTTGTGGCCTTCACCTAGAGGACCCCATTTTCTTCACACACTCATAGTATGACTGCTCTGAATGGGGTCCCAGGAAGTTGCACACAATGCTCTGTTTTGGTCATTGTGGCCTTCACCTATGGAACCCCATTTTCTTCACACACTCATAGTATGACTGCTCTGAATGGGGTCCCAGGAACTTGCACACAATGCTCCGTCTTCCATGGTCATTGTGCTTTTCACCTATAGGACCCCATTTTCTTCACACACTCATAGTATGACTGCTTTCAATGGGGTCCCAGGAAATTAACCACAATACTTTGGCTTCCAGAAATTGACCTATAAAGGAACTTACATTTATGTTGCATAACAGTGCACAATAAGGACAAATGCAAAACCATCTTGAGCATTTGGCCTAGTCTAAATTTACTCAAGAAGCATTTTCCTAAATTATTCGAAAACTGGCAAAAAAGCACCTATAAAAAAAAATCAATGGCCTCCTCCATTACCCCTACAGCCATCCTATCCATCACCAAATAGGTATGTCTCTGCCACAGAATGCAGAGTCACGTTTTAACCAGTTTTCATATAATTTAGGACCCATGCACAAGATGGTGAGAGCTATAGCTCCACACGCAAATTTTTGGAACAACCCTTTCAACATTTACTCAGAATATTTCTGAATTAACCTTTTGTGATGTAGCAAAACCAAGGTTACTCAGAATGGAGGCAACGGAAAATCTTGATCTTCACTTATGGGAGTCCATGGTCTTCACACACATAGTATGACTTCAAGTATTTGGGTCCTAGGAATACTCTGTCTTCATTAAACTTTGTGGCCTTCACCTATGGAACCCCATTTTCTTCACACACTCATAGTATGACTGCTCTGAATGGGGTCCCAGGAACTTGCACACAATGCTCCGTCTTCCATGGTCATTGTGCTTTTCACCTATAGGACCCCATTTTCTTCACACACTTATAGTATGACTGCTTTCAATGGGGTCCCAGGAAATTAACCACAATACTTTGGCTTCCAAAAATTGACCTATAAAGGAACTTACATTTATGTTGCATAACAGTGCACAATAAGGACAAATGCAAAACCATCTTGAGCATTTGGCCTAGTCTAAATTTACTCAAGAAGCATTTTCCTAAATTATTCGAAAACTGGCAAAAAAGCAGCTATAAAAAAAAAATCAATGGCCTCCTCCATTACCCCTACAGCCATCCTATCCATCACCAAATAGGTATGTCTCTGCCACAGAATGCAGAGTCACGTTTTAACCAGTTTTCATATAATTTAGGACCCATGCACAAGATGGTGAGAGCTATAGCTCCACAGGCAAATTTTTGGAACAACCCTTCCAACATTTACTCAGAATATTTCTGCACTAACCTTTTGTGATGTAGCAAAACCAAAGTTTTTGAGAATGGAGGCCACGGAAAATCTTGTTCTTCACTTATGGGAGTCCATTGGCTTCACACACTTATAGTATGACATCAGGTATTTGGGTCCAAGGAATACTCTGTCTTCATTGAACTTTGTGGCCTTCACCTAGAGGACCCCATTTTCTTCACACACTCATAGTATGACTGCTCTGAATGGGGTCCCAGGAACTTGCACACAATGCTCTGTTTTGGTCATTGTGGCCTTCACCTATGGAACCCCATTTTCTTCACACACTCATAGTATGACTGCTCTGAATGGGGTCCCAGGAACTTGCACACAATGCTCTGTTTTGGTCATTGTGGCCTTCACCTATGGAACCCCATTTTCTTCACACACTCATAGTATGACTGCTCTGAATGGGGTCCCAGGAACTTGCACACAATGCTCCGTCTTCCATGGTCATTGTGCTTTTCACCTATAGGACCCCATTTTCTTCACACACTCATAGTATGACTGCTTTCAATGGGGTCCCAGGAAATTAACCACAATACTTTGGCTTCCAAAAATTGACCTATAAAGGAACTTACATTTATGTTGCATAACAGTGCACAATAAGGACAAATGCAAAACCATCTTGAGCATTTGGCCTAGTCTAAATTTACTCAAGAAGCATTTTCCTAAATTATTTGAAAACTGGCAAAAAAGGACCTATAAAAAAAAATCAATGGCCTCCTCCATTACCCCTACAGCCATCCTATCCATCACCAAATAGGTATGTCTCTGCCACAGAATGCAGAGTCACGTTTTAACCAGTTTTCATATAATTTAGGACCCATGCACAAGATGGTGAGAGCTATAGCTCCACACGCAAATTTTTGGAACAACCCTTCCAACATTTACTCAGAATATTTCTGCACTAACCTTTTGTGATGTAGCAAAACCAAAGTTTTTGAGAATGGAGGCCACGGAAAATCTTGTTCTTCACTTATGGGAGTCCATTGGCTTCACACACTTATAGTATGACTTCAGGAATTTGGGTCCAAGGAATACTCTGTCTTCATTGAACTCTGTGGCCTTCACCTAGAGGACCCCATTTTCTTCACACACTCATAGTATGACTGCTCTGAATGGGGTCCCAGGAACTTGCACACAATGCTCTGTTTTGGTCATTGTGGCCTTCACCTATGGAACCCCATTTTCTTCACACACTCATAGTATGACTGCTCTGAATGGGGTCCCAGGAACTTGCACACAATGCTCCGTCTTCCATGGTCATTGTGCTTTTCACCTATAGGACCCCATTTTCTTCACACACTCATAGTATGACTGCTTTCAATGGGGTCCCAGGAAATTAACCACAATACTTTGGCTTCCAGAAATTGACCTATAAAGGAACTTACATTTATGTTGCATAACAGTGCACAATAAGGACAAATGCAAAACCATCTTGAGCATTTGGCCTAGTCTAAATTTACTCAAGAAGCATTTTCCTAAATTATTCGAAAACTGGCAAAAAAGCACCTATAAAAAAAAATCAATGGCCTCCTCCATTACCCCTACAGCCATCCTATCCATCACCAAATAGGTATGTCTCTGCCACAGAATGCAGAGTCACGTTTTAACCAGTTTTCATATAATTTAGGACAAATGCACAAGATGGTGAGAGCTATAGCTCCACACGCAAATTTTTGGAACAACCCTTCCAACATTTACTCAGAATATTTCTGCACTAACCTTTTGTGATGTAGCAAAACCAAAGTTTTTGAGAATGGAGGCCACGGAAAATCTTGTTCTTCACTTATGGGAGTCCATTGGCTTCACACACTTATAGTATGACTTCAGGTATTTGGGTCCAAGGAATACTCTGTCTTCATTGAACTTTGTGGCCTTCACCTAGAGGACCCCATTTTCTTCACACACTCATAGTATGACTGCTCTGAATGGGGTCCCAGGAAGTTGCACACAATGCTCTGTTTTGGTCATTGTGGCCTTCACCTATGGAACCCCATTTTCTTCACACACTCATAGTATGACTGCTCTGAATGGGGTCCCAGGAACTTGCACACAATGCTCTGTTTTGGTCATTGTGGCCTTCACCTATGGAACCCCATTTTCTTCACACACTCATAGTATGACTGCTCTGAATGGGGTCCCAGGAACTTGCACACAATGCTCCGTCTTCCATGGTCATTGTGCTTTTCACCTATAGGACCCCATTTTCTTCACACACTCATAGTATGACTGCTTTCAATGGGGTCCCAGGAAATTAACCACAATACTTTGGCTTCCAGAAATTGACCTATAAAGGAACTTACATTTATGTTGCATAACAGTGCACAATAAGGACAAATGCAAAACCATCTTGAGCATTTGGCCTAGTCTAAATTTACTCAAGAAGCATTTTCCTAAATTATTCGAAAACTGGCAAAAAAGCACCTATAAAAAAAAATCAATGGCCTCCTCCATTACCCCTACAGCCATCCTATCCATCACCAAATAGGTATGTCTCTGCCACAGAATGCAGAGTCACGTTTTCACCAGTTTTCATATAATTTAGGACCCATGCACAAGATGGTGAGAGCTATAGCTCCACACGCAAATTTTTGGAACAACCCTTTCAACATTTACTCAGAATATTTCTGCACTAACCTTTTGTGATGTAGCAAAACCAAGGTTACTCAGAATGGAGGAAACGGAAAATCTTGATCTTCACTTATGGGAGTCCATGGTCTTCACACACATAGTATGACTTCAAGTATTTGGGTCCTAGGAATACTCTGTCTTCATTAAACTTTGTGGCCTTCACCTATGGAACCCCATTTTCTTCACACACTCATAGTATGACTGCTCTGAATGGGGTCTCAGGAACTTGCACACAATGCTCCGTCTTCCATGGTCATTGTGCTTTTCACCTATAGGACCCCATTTTCTTCACACACTTATAGTATGACTGCTTTCAATGGGGTCCCAGGAAATTAACCACAATACTTTGGCTTCCAAAAATTGACCTATAAAGGAACTTACATTTATGTTGCATAACAGTGCACAATAAGGACAAATGCAAAACCATCTTGAGCATTTGGCCTAGTCTAAATTTACTCAAGAAGCATTTTCCTAAATTATTCGAAAACTGGCAAAAAAGCACCTATAAAAAAAAATCAATGGCCTCCTCCATTACCCCTACAGCCATCCTATCCATCACCAAATAGGTATGTCTCTGCCACAGAATGCAGAGTCACGTTTTAACCAGTTTTCATATAATTTAGGACAAATGCACAAGATGGTGAGAGCTATAGCTCCACACGCAAATTTTTGGAACAACCCTTCCAACATTTACTCAGAATATTTCTGCACTAACCTTTTGTGATGTAGCAAAACCAAAGTTTTTGAGAATGGAGGCCACGGAAAATCTTGTTCTTCACTTATGGGAGTCCATTGGCTTCACACACTTATAGTATGACTTCAGGTATTTGGGTCCAAGGAATACTCTGTCTTCATTGAACTTTGTGGCCTTCACCTAGAGGATCCCATTTTCTTCACACACTCATAGTATGACTGCTCTGAATGGGGTCCCAGGAAGTTGCACACAATGCTCTGTTTTGGTCATTGTGGCCTTCACCTATGTAACCCCATTTTCTTCACACACTCATAGTATGACTGCTCTGAATGGGGTCCCAGGAACTTGCACACAATGCTCTGTTTTGGTCATTGTGGCCTTCACCTATGGAACCCCATTTTCTTCACACACTCATAGTATGACTGCTCTGAATGGGGTCCCAGGAACTTGCACACAATGCTCCGTCTTCCATGGTCATTGTGCTTTTCACCTATAGGACCCCATTTTCTTCACACACTCATAGTATGACTGCTTTCAATGGGGTCCCAGGAAATTAACCACAATACTTTGGCTTCCAGAAATTGACCTATAAAGGAACTTACATTTATGTTGCATAACAGTGCACAATAAGGACAAATGCAAAACCATCTTGAGCATTTGGCCTAGTCTAAATGTACTGAAGAAGCATTTTCCTAAATTATTCGAAAACTGGCAAAAAAGCACCTATAAAAAAAAATCAATGGCCTCCTCCATTACCCCTACAGCCATCCTATCCATCACCAAATAGGTATGTCTCTGCCACAGAATGCAGAGTCACGTTTTCACCAGTTTTCATATAATTTAGGACCCATGCACAAGATGGTGAGAGCTATAGCTCCACACGCAAATTTTTGGAACAACCCTTTCAACATTTACTCAGAATATTTCTGCACTAACCTTTTGTGATGTAGCAAAACCAAGGTTACTCAGAATGGAGGCAACGGAAAATCTTGATCTTCACTTATGGGAGTCCATGGTCTTCACACACATAGTATGACTTCAAGTATTTGGGTCCTAGGAATACTCTGTCTTCATTAAACTTTGTGGCCTTCACCTATGGAACCCCATTTTCTTCACACACTCATAGTATGACTGCTCTGAATGGGGTCTCAGGAACTTGCACACAATGCTCCGTCTTCCATGGTCATTGTGCTTTTCACCTATAGGACCCCATTTTCTTCACACACTTATAGTATGACTGCTTTCAATGGGGTCCCAGGAAATTAACCACAATACTTTGGCTTCCAAAAATTGACCTATAAAGGAACTTACATTTATGTTGCATAACAGTGCACAATAAGGACAAATGCAAAACCATCTTGAGCATTTGGCCTAGTCTAAATTTACTCAAGAAGCATTTTCCTAAATTATTCGAAAACTGGCAAAACAGCACCTATAAAAAAAAATCAATGGCCTCCTCCATTACCCCTACAGCCATCCTATCCATCACCAAATAGGTATGTCTCTGCCACAGAATGCAGAGTCACGTTTTAACCAGTTTTCATATAATTTAGGACAAATGCACAAGATGGTGAGAGCTATAGCTCCACACGCAAATTTTTGGAACAACCCTTCCAACATTTACTCAGAATATTTCTGCACTAACCTTTTGTGATGTAGCAAAACCAAAGTTTTTGAGAATGGAGGCCACGGAAAATCTTGTTCTTCACTTATGGGAGTCCATTGGCTTCACACACTTATAGTATGACTTCAGGTATTTGGGTCCAAGGAATACTCTGTCTTCATTGAACTTTGTGGCCTTCACCTAGAGGACCCCATTTTCTTCACACACTCATAGTATGACTGCTCTGAATGGGGTCCCAGGAACTTGCACACAATGCTCTGTTTTGGTCATTGTGGCCTTCACCTATGGAACCCCATTTTCTTCACACACTCATAGTATGACTGCTCTGAATGGGGTCCCAGGAACTTGCACACAATGCTCTGTTTTGGTCATTGTGGCCTTCACCTATGGAACCCCATTTTCTTCACACACTCATAGTATGACTGCTCTGAATGGGGTCCCAGGAACTTGCACACAATGCTCTGTTTTGGTCATTGTGGCCTTCACCTATGGAACCCCATTTTCTTCACACACTCATAGTATGACTGCTCTGAATGGGGTCCCAGGAACTTGCACACAATGCTCCGTCTTCCATGGTCATTGTGCTTTTCACCTATAGGACCCCATTTTCTTCACACACTCATAGTATGACTGCTTTCAATGGGGTCCCAGGAAATTAACCACAATACTTTGGCTTCCAGAAATTGACCTATAAAGGAACTTACATTTATGTTGCATAACAGTGCACAATAAGGACAAATGCAAAACCATCTTGAGCATTTGGCCTAGTCTAAATGTACTGAAGAAGCATTTTCCTAAATTATTCGAAAACTGGCAAAAAAGCACCTATAAAAAAAAATCAATGGCCTCCTCCATTACCCCTACAGCCATCCTATCCATCACCAAATAGGTATGTCTCTGCCACAGAATGCAGAGTCACGTTTTCACCAGTTTTCATATAATTTAGGACCCATGCACAAGATGGTGAGAGCTATAGCTCCACACGCAAATTTTTGGAACAACCCTTTCAACATTTACTCAGAATATTTCTGCACTAACCTTTTGTGATGTAGCAAAACCAAGGTTACTCAGAATGGAGGCAACGGAAAATCTTGATCTTCACTTATGGGAGTCCATGGTCTTCACACACATAGTATGACTTCAAGTATTTGGGTCCTAGGAATACTCTGTCTTCATTAAACTTTGTGGCCTTCACCTATGGAACCCCATTTTCTTCACACACTCATAGTATGACTGCTCTGAATGGGGTCTCAGGAACTTGCACACAATGCTCCGTCTTCCATGGTCATTGTGCTTTTCACCTATAGGACCCCATTTTCTTCACACACTTATAGTATGACTGCTTTCAATGGGGTCCCAGGAAATTAACCACAATACTTTGGCTTCCAAAAATTGACCTATAAAGGAACTTACATTTATGTTGCATAACAGTGCACAATAAGGACAAATGCAAAACCATCTTGAGCATTTGGCCTAGTCTAAATTTACTCAAGAAGCATTTTCCTAAATTATTCGAAAACTGGCAAAACAGCACCTATAAAAAAAAATCAATGGCCTCCTCCATTACCCCTACAGCCATCCTATCCATCACCAAATAGGTATGTCTCTGCCACAGAATGCAGAGTCACGTTTTAACCAGTTTTCATATAATTTAGGACAAATGCACAAGATGGTGAGAGCTATAGCTCCACACGCAAATTTTTGGAACAACCCTTCCAACATTTACTCAGAATATTTCTGCACTAACCTTTTGTGATGTAGCAAAACCAAAGTTTTTGAGAATGGAGGCCACGGAAAATCTTGTTCTTCACTTATGGGAGTCCATTGGCTTCACACACTTATAGTATGACTTCAGGTATTTGGGTCCAAGGAATACTCTGTCTTCATTGAACTTTGTGGCCTTCACCTAGAGGACCCCATTTTCTTCACACACTCATAGTATGACTGCTCTGAATGGGGTCCCAGGAACTTGCACACAATGCTCTGTTTTGGTCATTGTGGCCTTCACCTATGGAACCCCATTTTCTTCACACACTCATAGTATGACTGCTCTGAATGGGGTCCCAGGAACTTGCACACAATGCTCTGTTTTGGTCATTGTGGCCTTCACCTATGGAACCCCATTTTCTTCACACACTCATAGTATGACTGCTCTGAATGGGGTCCCAGGAACTTGCACACAATGCTCTGTTTTGGTCATTGTGGCCTTCACCTATGGAACCCCATTTTCTTCACACACTCATAGTATGACTGCTCTGAATGGGGTCCCAGGAACTTGCACACAATGCTCCGTCTTCCATGGTCATTGTGCTTTTCACCTATAGGACCCCATTTTCTTCACACACTCATAGTATGACTGCTTTCAATGGGGTCCCAGGAAATTAACCACAATACTTTGGCTTCCAGAAATTGACCTATAAAGGAACTTACATTTATGTTGCATAACAGTGCACAATAAGGACAAATGCAAAACCATCTTGAGCATTTGGCCTAGTCTAAATTTACTCAAGAAGCATTTTCCTAAATTATTCGAAAACTGGCAAAAAAGCACCTATAAAAAAAAATCAATGGCCTCCTCCATTACCCCTACAGCCATCCTATCCATCACCAAATAGGTATGTCTCTGCCACAGAATGCAGAGTCACGTTTTCACCAGTTTTCATATAATTTAGGACCCATGCACAAGATGGTGAGAGCTATAGCTCCACACGCAAATTTTTGGAACAACCCTTTCAACATTTACTCAGAATATTTCTGCACTAACCTTTTGTGATGTAGCAAAACCAAGGTTACTCAGAATGGAGGCAACGGAAAATCTTGATCTTCACTTATGGGAGTCCATGGTCTTCACACACATAGTATGACTTCAAGTATTTGGGTCCTAGGAATACTCTGTCTTCATTAAACTTTGTGGCCTTCACCTATGGAACCCCATTTTCTTCACACACTCATAGTATGACTGCTCTGAATGGGGTCTCAGGAACTTGCACACAATGCTCCGTCTTCCATGGTCATTGTGCTTTTCACCTATAGGACCCCATTTTCTTCACACACTTATAGTATGACTGCTTTCAATGGGGTCCCAGGAAATTAACCACAATACTTTGGCTTCCAAAAATTGACCTATAAAGGAACTTACATTTATGTTGCATAACAGTGCACAATAAGGACAAATGCAAAACCATCTTGAGCATTTGGCCTAGTCTAAATTTACTCAAGAAGCATTTTCCTAAATTATTCGAAAACTGGCAAAAAAGCACCTATAAAAAAAAATCAATGGCCTCCTCTATTACCCCTACAGCCATCCTATCCATCACCAAATAGGTATGTCTCTGCCACAGAATGCAGAGTCACGTTTTAACCAGTTTTCATATAATTTAGGACAAATGCACAAGATGGTGAGAGCTATAGCTCCACACGCAAATTTTTGGAACAACCCTTCCAACATTTACTCAGAATATTTCTGCACTAACCTTTTGTGATGTAGCAAAACCAAAGTTTTTGAGAATGGAGGCCACGGAAAATCTTGTTCTTCACTTATGGGAGTCCATTGGCTTCACACACTTATAGTATGACTTCAGGTATTTGGGTCCAAGGAATACTCTGTCTTCATTGAACTTTGTGGCCTTCACCTAGAGGACCCCATTTTCTTCACACACTCATAGTATGACTGCTCTGAATGGGGTCCCAGGAAGTTGCACACAATGCTCTGTTTTGGTCATTGTGGCCTTCACCTATGGAACCCCATTTTCTTCACACACTCATAGTATGACTGCTCTGAATGGGGTCCCAGGAACTTGCACACAATGCTCCGTCTTCCATGGTCATTGTGCTTTTCACCTATAGGACCCCATTTTCTTCACACACTCATAGTATGACTGCTTTCAATGGGGTCCCAGGAAATTAACCACAATACTTTGGCTTCCAGAAATTGACCTATAAAGGAACTTACATTTATGTTGCATAACAGTGCACAATAAGGACAAATGCAAAACCATCTTGAGCATTTGGCCTAGTCTAAATTTACTCAAGAAGCATTTTCCTAAATTATTCGAAAACTGGCAAAAAAGCACCTATAAAAAAAAATCAATGGCCTCCTCCATTACCCCTACAGCCATCCTATCCATCACCAAATAGGTATGTCTCTGCCACAGAATGCAGAGTCACGTTTTAACCAGTTTTCATATAATTTAGGACCCATGCACAAGATGGTGAGAGCTATAGCTCCACACGCAAATTTTTGGAACAACCCTTTCAACATTTACTCAGAATATTTCTGAACTAACCTTTTGTGATGTAGCAAAACCAAGGTTACTCAGAATGGAGGCAACGGAAAATCTTGATCTTCACTTATGGGAGTCCACGGTCTTCACACACATAGTATGACTTCAAGTATTTGGGTCCTAGGAATACTCTGTCTTCATTAAACTTTGTGGCCTTCACCTATGGAACCCCATTTTCTTCACACACTCATAGTATGACTGCTCTGAATGGGGTCCCAGGAACTTGCACACAATGCTCCGTCTTCCATGGTCATTGTGCTTTTCACCTATAGGACCCCATTTTCTTCACACACTCATAGTATGACTGCTTTCAATGGGGTCCCAGGAAATTAACCACAATACTTTGGCTTCCAAAAATTGACCTATAAAGGAACTTACATTTATGTTGCATAACAGTGCACAATGAGGACAAATGCAAAACCATCTTGAGCATTTGGCCTAGTCTAAATTTACTCAAGAAGCATTTTCCTAAATTATTCGAAAACTGGCAAAAAAGCAGCTATAAAAAAAAATCAATGGCCTCCTCCATTACCCCTACAGCCATCCTATCCATCACCAAATAGGTATGTCTCTGCCACAGAATGCAGAGTCACGTTTTAACCAGTTTTCATATAATTTAGGACCCATGCACAAGATGGTGAGAGCTATAGCTCCACACGCAAATTTTTGGAACAACCCTTCCAACATTTACTCAGAATATTTCTGCACTAACCTTTTGTGATGTAGCAAAACCAAAGTTTTTGAGAATGGAGGCCACGGAAAATCTTGTTCTTCACTTATGGGAGTCCATTGGCTTCACACACTTATAGTATGACTTCAGGTATTTGGGTCCAAGGAATACTCTGTCTTCATTGAACTTTGTGGCCTTCACCTAGAGGACCCCATTTTCTTCACACACTCATAGTATGACTGCTCTGAATGGGGTCCCAGGAAGTTGCACACAATGCTCTGTTTTGGTCATTGTGGCCTTCACCTATGGAACCCCATTTTCTTCACACACTCATAGTATGACTGCTCTGAATGGGGTCCCAGGAACTTGCACACAATGCTCTGTTTTGGTCATTGTGGCCTTCACCTATGGAACCCCATTTTCTTCACACACTCATAGTATGACTACTCTGAATGGGGTCTCAGGAACTTGCACACAATGCTCCGTCTTCCATGGTCATTGTGCTTTTCACCTATAGGACCCCATTTTCTTCACACACTTATAGTATGACTGCTTTCAATGGGGTCCCAGGAAATTAACCACAATACTTTGGCTTCCAAAAATTGACCTATAAAGGAACTTACATTTATGTTGCATAACAGTGCAGAATAAGGACAAATGCAAAACCATCTTGAGCATTTGGCCTAGTCTAAATTTACTCAAGAAGCATTTTCCTAAATTATTCGAAAACTGGCAAAAAAGCACCTATAAAAAAAAATCAATGGCCTCCTCCATTACCCCTACAGCCATCCTATCCATCACCAAATAGGTATGTCTCTGCCACAGAATGCAGAGTCACGTTTTAACCAGTTTTCATATAATTTAGGACAAATGCACAAGATGGTGAGAGCTATAGCTCCACACGCAAATTTTTGGAACAACCCTTCCAACATTTACTCAGAATATTTCTGCACTAACCTTTTGTGATGTAGCAAAACCAAAGTTTTTGAGAATGGAGGCCACGGAAAATCTTGTTCTTCACTTATGGGAGTCCATTGGCTTCACACACTTATAGTATGACTTCAGGTATTTGGGTCCAAGGAATACTCTGTCTTCATTGAACTTTGTGGCCTTCACCTAGAGGATCCCATTTTCTTCACACACTCATAGTATGACTGCTCTGAATGGGGTCCCAGGAAGTTGCACACAATGCTCTGTTTTGGTCATTGTGGCCTTCACCTATGTAACCCCATTTTCTTCACACACTCATAGTATGACTGCTCTGAATGGGGTCCCAGGAACTTGCACACAATGCTCTGTTTTGGTCATTGTGGCCTTCACCTATGGAACCCCATTTTCTTCACACACTCATAGTATGACTGCTCTGAATGGGGTCCCAGGAACTTGCACACAATGCTCCGTCTTCCATGGTCATTGTGCTTTTCACCTATAGGACCCCATTTTCTTCACACACTCATAGTATGACTGCTTTCAATGGGGTCCCAGGAAATTAACCACAATACTTTGGCTTCCAGAAATTGACCTATAAAGGAACTTACATTTATGTTGCATAACAGTGCACAATAAGGACAAATGCAAAACCATCTTGAGCATTTGGCCTAGTCTAAATGTACTGAAGAAGCATTTTCCTAAATTATTCGAAAACTGGCAAAAAAGCACCTATAAAAAAAAATCAATGGCCTCCTCCATTACCCCTACAGCCATCCTATCCATCACCAAATAGGTATGTCTCTGCCACAGAATGCAGAGTCACGTTTTCACCAGTTTTCATATAATTTAGGACCCATGCACAAGATGGTGAGAGCTATAGCTCCACACGCAAATTTTTGGAACAACCCTTTCAACATTTACTCAGAATATTTCTGCACTAACCTTTTGTGATGTAGCAAAACCAAGGTTACTCAGAATGGAGGCAACGGAAAATCTTGATCTTCACTTATGGGAGTCCATGGTCTTCACACACATAGTATGACTTCAAGTATTTGGGTCCTAGGAATACTCTGTCTTCATTAAACTTTGTGGCCTTCACCTATGGAACCCCATTTTCTTCACACACTCATAGTATGACTGCTCTGAATGGGGTCTCAGGAACTTGCACACAATGCTCCGTCTTCCATGGTCATTGTGCTTTTCACCTATAGGACCCCATTTTCTTCACACACTTATAGTATGACTGCTTTCAATGGGGTCCCAGGAAATTAACCACAATACTTTGGCTTCCAAAAATTGACCTATAAAGGAACTTACATTTATGTTGCATAACAGTGCACAATAAGGACAAATGCAAAACCATCTTGAGCATTTGGCCTAGTCTAAATTTACTCAAGAAGCATTTTCCTAAATTATTCGAAAACTGGCAAAACAGCACCTATAAAAAAAAATCAATGGCCTCCTCCATTACCCCTACAGCCATCCTATCCATCACCAAATAGGTATGTCTCTGCCACAGAATGCAGAGTCACGTTTTAACCAGTTTTCATATAATTTAGGACAAATGCACAAGATGGTGAGAGCTATAGCTCCACACGCAAATTTTTGGAACAACCCTTCCAACATTTACTCAGAATATTTCTGCACTAACCTTTTGTGATGTAGCAAAACCAAAGTTTTTGAGAATGGAGGCCACGGAAAATCTTGTTCTTCACTTATGGGAGTCCATTGGCTTCACACACTTATAGTATGACTTCAGGTATTTGGGTCCAAGGAATACTCTGTCTTCATTGAACTTTGTGGCCTTCACCTAGAGGACCCCATTTTCTTCACACACTCATAGTATGACTGCTCTGAATGGGGTCCCAGGAACTTGCACACAATGCTCTGTTTTGGTCATTGTGGCCTTCACCTATGGAACCCCATTTTCTTCACACACTCATAGTATGACTGCTCTGAATGGGGTCCCAGGAACTTGCACACAATGCTCTGTTTTGGTCATTGTGGCCTTCACCTATGGAACCCCATTTTCTTCACACACTCATAGTATGACTGCTCTGAATGGGGTCCCAGGAACTTGCACACAATGCTCTGTTTTGGTCATTGTGGCCTTCACCTATGGAACCCCATTTTCTTCACACACTCATAGTATGACTGCTCTGAATGGGGTCCCAGGAACTTGCACACAATGCTCCGTCTTCCATGGTCATTGTGCTTTTCACCTATAGGACCCCATTTTCTTCACACACTCATAGTATGACTGCTTTCAATGGGGTCCCAGGAAATTAACCACAATACTTTGGCTTCCAGAAATTGACCTATAAAGGAACTTACATTTATGTTGCATAACAGTGCACAATAAGGACAAATGCAAAACCATCTTGAGCATTTGGCCTAGTCTAAATTTACTCAAGAAGCATTTTCCTAAATTATTCGAAAACTGGCAAAAAAGCACCTATAAAAAAAAATCAATGGCCTCCTCCATTACCCCTACAGCCATCCTATCCATCACCAAATAGGTATGTCTCTGCCACAGAATGCAGAGTCACGTTTTAACCAGTTTTCATATAATTTAGGACCCATGCACAAGATGGTGAGAGCTATAGCTCCACACGCAAATTTTTGGAACAACCCTTTCAACATTTACTCAGAATATTTCTGCACTAACCTTTTGTGATGTAGCAAAACCAAGGTTACTCAGAATGGAGGCAACGGAAAATCTTGATCTTCACTTATGGGAGTCCATGGTCTTCACACACATAGTATGACTTCAAGTATTTGGGTCCTAGGAATACTCTGTCTTCATTAAACTTTGTGGCCTTCACCTATGGAACCCCATTTTCTTCACACACTCATAGTATGACTGCTCTGAATGGGGTCTCAGGAACTTGCACACAATGCTCCGTCTTCCATGGTCATTGTGCTTTTCACCTATAGGACCCCATTTTCTTCACACACTTATAGTATGACTGCTTTCAATGGGGTCCCAGGAAATTAACCACAATACTTTGGCTTCCAAAAATTGACCTATAAAGGAACTTACATTTATGTTGCATAACAGTGCACAATAAGGACAAATGCAAAACCATCTTGAGCATTTGGCCTAGTCTAAATTTACTCAAGAAGCATTTTCCTAAATTATTCGAAAACTGGCAAAAAAGCACCTATAAAAAAAAATCAATGGCCTCCTCTATTACCCCTACAGCCATCCTATCCATCACCAAATAGGTATGTCTCTGCCACAGAATGCAGAGTCACGTTTTAACCAGTTTTCATATAATTTAGGACAAATGCACAAGATGGTGAGAGCTATAGCTCCACACGCAAATTTTTGGAACAACCCTTCCAACATTTACTCAGAATATTTCTGCACTAACCTTTTGTGATGTAGCAAAACCAAAGTTTTTGAGAATGGAGGCCACGGAAAATCTTGTTCTTCACTTATGGGAGTCCATTGGCTTCACACACTTATAGTATGACTTCAGGTATTTGGGTCCAAGGAATACTCTGTCTTCATTGAACTTTGTGGCCTTCACCTAGAGGACCCCATTTTCTTCACACACTCATAGTATGACTGCTCTGAATGGGGTCCCAGGAAGTTGCACACAATGCTCTGTTTTGGTCATTGTGGCCTTCACCTATGGAACCCCATTTTCTTCACACACTCATAGTATGACTGCTCTGAATGGGGTCCCAGGAACTTGCACACAATGCTCCGTCTTCCATGGTC
The DNA here is from genome assembly GCF_035609145.1 of Eleutherodactylus coqui. Taxonomy (NCBI): domain Eukaryota; kingdom Metazoa; phylum Chordata; class Amphibia; order Anura; family Eleutherodactylidae; genus Eleutherodactylus; species Eleutherodactylus coqui. The sequence continues at coordinate 35,106,101 of NC_089848.1, read as the reverse complement.
ATTGTGCTTTTCACCTATAGGACCCCATTTTCTTCACACACTCATAGTATGACTGCTTTCAATGGGGTCCCAGGAAATTAACCACAATACTTTGGCTTCCAGAAATTGACCTATAAAGGAACTTACATTTATGTTGCATAACAGTGCACAATAAGGACAAATGCAAAACCATCTTGAGCATTTGGCCTAGTCTAAATTTACTCAAGAAGCATTTTCCTAAATTATTCGAAAACTGGCAAAAAAGCACCTATAAAAAAAAATCAATGGCCTCCTCCATTACCCCTACAGCCATCCTATCCATCACCAAATAGGTATGTCTCTGCCACAGAATGCAGAGTCACGTTTTAACCAGTTTTCATATAATTTAGGACCCATGCACAAGATGGTGAGAGCTATAGCTCCACACGCAAATTTTTGGAACAACCCTTTCAACATTTACTCAGAATATTTCTGAACTAACCTTTAGTGATGTAGCAAAACCAAGGTTACTCAGAATGGAGGCAACGGAAAATCTTGATCTTCACTTATGGGAGTCCACGGTCTTCACACACATAGTATGACTTCAAGTATTTGGGTCCTAGGAATACTCTGTCTTCATTAAACTTTGTGGCCTTCACCTATGGAACCCCATTTTCTTCACACACTCATAGTATGACTGCTCTGAATGGGGTCCCAGGAACTTGCACACAATGCTCCGTCTTCCATGGTCATTGTGCTTTTCACCTATAGGACCCCATTTTCTTCACACACTCATAGTATGACTGCTTTCAATGGGGTCCCAGGAAATTAACCACAATACTTTGGCTTCCAAAAATTGACCTATAAAGGAACTTACATTTATGTTGCATAACAGTGCACAATGAGGACAAATGCAAAACCATCTTGAGCATTTGGCCTAGTCTAAATTTACTCAAGAAGCATTTTCCTAAATTATTCGAAAACTGGCAAAAAAGCAGCTATAAAAAAAAATCAATGGCCTCCTCCATTACCCCTACAGCCATCCTATCCATCACCAAATAGGTATGTCTCTGCCACAGAATGCAGAGTCACGTTTTAACCAGTTTTCATATAATTTAGGACCCATGCACAAGATGGTGAGAGCTATAGCTCCACACGCAAATTTTTGGAACAACCCTTCCAACATGTACTCAGAATATTTCTACACTAACCTTTTGTGATGTAGCAAAACCAAGGTTACTCAGAATGGAGGCAACGGAAAATCTTGATCTTCACTTATGGGAGTTCATGGTCTTCACACACATAGTATGACTTCAAGTATTTGGGTCCTAGGAATACTCTGTCTTCATTAAACTTTGTGGCCTTCACCTATGGAACCCCATTTTCTTCACACACTCATAGTATGACTGCTCTGAATGGGGTCCCAGGAACTTGCACACAATGCTCCGTCTTCCATGGTCATTGTGCTTTTCACCTATAGGACCCCATTTTCTTCACACACTTATAGTATGACTGCTTTCAATGGGGTCCCAGGAAATTAACCACAATACTTTGGCTTCCAAAAATTGACCTATAAAGGAACTTACATTTATGTTGCATAACAGTGCACAATAAGGACAAATGCAAAACCATCTTGAGCATTTGGCCTAGTCTAAATTTACTCAAGAAGCATTTTCCTAAATTATTCGAAAACTGGCAAAAAAGCACCTATAAAAAAAAATCAATGGCCTCCTCCATTACCCCTACAGCCATCCTATCCATCACCAAATAGGTATGTCTCTGCCACAGAATGCAGAGTCACGTTTTAACCAGTTTTCATATAATTTAGGACCCATGCACAAGATGGTGAGAGCTATAGCTCCACACGCAAATTTTTGGAACAACCCTTTCAACATTTACTCAGAATATTTCTGAACTAACCTTTTGTGATGTAGCAAAACCAAGGTTACTCAGAATGGAGGCAACGGAAAATCTTGATCTTCACTTATGGGAGTCCACGGTCTTCACACACATAGTATGACTTCAAGTATTTGGGTCCTAGGAATACTCTGTCTTCATTAAACTTTGTGGCCTTCACCTATGGAACCCCATTTTCTTCACACACTCATAGTATGACTGCTCTGAATGGGGTCCCAGGAACTTGCACACAATGCTCCGTCTTCCATGGTCATTGTGCTTTTCACCCATAGGACCCCATTTTCTTCACACACTCATAGTATGACTGCTTTCAATGGGGTCCCAGGAAATTAACCACAATACTTTGGCTTCCAGAAATTGACCTATAAAGGAACTTACATTTATGTTGCATAACAGTGCACAATAAGGACAAATGCAAAACCATCTTGAGCATTTGGCCTAGTCTAAATTTACTCAAGAAGCATTTTCCTAAATTATTCGAAAACTGGCAAAAAAGCACCTATAAAAAAAAATCAATGGCCTCCTCCATTACCCCTACAGCCATCCTATCCATCACCAAATAGGTATGTCTCTGCCACAGAATGCAGAGTCACGTTTTAACCAGTTTTCATATAATTTAGGACCCATGCACAAGATGGTGAGAGCTATAGCTCCACACGCAAATTTTTGGAACAACCCTTTCAACATTTACTCAGAATATTTCTGAACTAACCTTTTGTGATGTAGCAAAACCAAGGTTACTCAGAATGGAGGCAACGGAAAATCTTGATCTTCACTTATGGGAGTCCACGGTCTTCACACACATAGTATGACTTCAAGTATTTGGGTCCTAGGAATACTCTGTCTTCATTAAACTTTGTGGCCTTCACCTATGGAACCCCATTTTCTTCACACACTCATAGTATGACTGCTCTGAATGGGGTCCCAGGAACTTGCACACAATGCTCCGTCTTCCATGGTCATTGTGCTTTTCACCTATAGGACCCCATTTTCTTCACACACTCATAGTATGACTGCTTTCAATGGGGTCCCAGGAAATTAACCACAATACTTTGGCTTCCAAAAATTGACCTATAAAGGAACTTACATTTATGTTGCATAACAGTGCACAATGAGGACAAATGCAAAACCATCTTGAGCATTTGGCCTAGTCTAAATTTACTCAAGAAGCATTTTCCTAAATTATTCGAAAACTGGCAAAAAAGCAGCTATAAAAAAAAATCAATGGCCTCCTCCATTACCCCTACAGCCATCCTATCCATCACCAAATAGGTATGTCTCTGCCACAGAATGCAGAGTCACGTTTTAACCAGTTTTCATATAATTTAGGACCCATGCAAAAGATGGTGAGAGCTATAGCTCCACACGCAAATTTTTGGAACAACCCTTCCAACATGTACTCAGAATATTTCTACACTAACCTTTTGTGATGTAGCAAAACCAAGGTTACTCAGAATGGAGGCAACGGAAAATCTTGATCTTCACTTATGGGAGTTCATGGTCTTCACACACATAGTATGACTTCAAGTATTTGGGTCCTAGGAATACTCTGTCTTCATTAAACTTTGTGGCCTTCACCTATGGAACCCCATTTTCTTCACACACTCATAGTATGACTGCTCTGAATGGGGTCCCAGGAACTTGCACACAATGCTCCGTCTTCCATGGTCATTGTGCTTTTCACCTATAGGACCCCATTTTCTTCACACACTTATAGTATGACTGCTTTCAATGGGGTCCCAGGAAATTAACCACAATACTTTGGCTTCCAAAAATTGACCTATAAAGGAACTTACATTTATGTTGCATAACAGTGCACAATAAGGACAAATGCAAAACCATCTTGAGCATTTGGCCTAGTCTAAATTTACTCAAGAAGCATTTTCCTAAATTATTCGAAAACTGGCAAAAAAGCACCTATAAAAAAAAATCAATGGCCTCCTCCATTACCCCTACAGCCATCCTATCCATCACCAAATAGGTATGTCTCTGCCACAGAATGCAGAGTCACGTTTTAACCAGTTTTCATATAATTTAGGACCCATGCACAAGATGGTGAGAGCTATAGCTCCACACGCAAATTTTTGGAACAACCCTTCCAACATTTACTCAGAATATTTCTGCACTAACCTTTTGTGATGTAGCAAAACCAAAGTTTTTGAGAATGGAGGCCACGGAAAATCTTGTTCTTCACTTATGGGAGTCCATTGGCTTCACACACTTATAGTATGACTTCAGGTATTTGGGTCCAAGGAATACTCTGTCTTCATTGAACTTTGTGGCCTTCACCTAGAGGACCCCATTTTCTTCACACACTCATAGTATGACTGCTCTGAATGGGGTCCCAGGAAGTTGCACACAATGCTCTGTTTTGGTCATTGTGGCCTTCACCTATGGAACCCCATTTTCTTCACACACTCATAGTATGACTGCTCTGAATGGGGTCCCAGGAACTTGCACACAATGCTCTGTTTTGGTCATTGTGGCCTTCACCTATGGAACCCCATTTTCTTCACACACTCATAGTATGACTGCTCTGAATGGGGTTCCAGGAACTTGCACACAATGCTCCGTCTTCCATGGTCATTGTGCTTTTCACCTATAGGACCCCATTTTCTTCACACACTCATAGTATGACTGCTTTCAATGGGGTCCCAGGAAATTACCCACAATATTTTGGCTTCCAAAAATTGACCTATAAAGGAACTTACATTTATGTTGCATAACAGTGCACAATAAGGACAAATGCAAAACCATCTTGAGCATTTGGCCTAGTCTAAATTTACTCAAGAAGCATTTTCCTAAATTATTCGAAAACTGGCAAAAAAGCACCTATAAAAAAAAATCAATGGCCTCCTCCATTACCCCTACAGCCATCCTATCCATCACCAAATAGGTATGTCTCTGCCACAGAATGCAGAGTCACGTTTTAACCAGTTTTCATATAATTTAGGACCCATGCACAAGATGGTGAGAGCTATAGCTCCACACGCAAATTTTTGGAACAACCCTTTCAACATTTACTCAGAATATTTCTGCACTAACCTTTTGTGATGTAGCAAAACCAAGGTTACTCAGAATGGAGGCAACGGAAAATCTTGATCTTCACTTATGGGAGTCCATGGTCTTCACACACATAGTATGACTTCAAGTATTTGGGTCCTAGGAATACTCTGTCTTCATTAAACTTTGTGGCCTTCACCTATGGAACCCCATTTTCTTCACACACTCATAGTATGACTGCTCTGAATGGGGTCTCAGGAACTTGCACACAATGCTCCGTCTTCCATGGTCATTGTGCTTTTCACCTATAGGACCCCATTTTCTTCACACACTTATAGTATGACTGCTTTCAATGGGGTCCCAGGAAATTAACCACAATACTTTGGCTTCCAAAAATTGACCTATAAAGGAACTTACATTTATGTTGCATAACAGTGCACAATAAGGACAAATGCAAAACCATCTTGAGCATTTGGCCTAGTCTAAATTTACTCAAGAAGCATTTTCCTAAATTATTCGAAAACTGGCAAAAAAGCACCTATAAAAAAAAATCAATGGCCTCCTCCATTACCCCTACAGCCATCCTATCCATCACCAAATAGGTATGTCTCTGCCACAGAATGCAGAGTCACGTTTTAACCAGTTTTCATATAATTTAGGACAAATGCACAAGATGGTGAGAGCTATAGCTCCACACGCAAATTTTTGGAACAACCCTTCCAACATTTACTCAGAATATTTCTGCACTAACCTTTTGTGATGTAGCAAAACCAAAGTTTTTGAGAATGGAGGCCACGGAAAATCTTGTTCTTCACTTATGGGAGTCCATTGGCTTCACACACTTATAGTATGACTTCAGGTATTTGGGTCCAAGGAATACTCTGTCTTCATTGAACTTTGTGGCCTTCACCTAGAGGACCCCATTTTCTTCACACACTCATAGTATGACTGCTCTGAATGGGGTCCCAGGAAGTTGCACACAATGCTCTGTTTTGGTCATTGTGGCCTTCACCTATGGAACCCCATTTTCTTCACACACTCATAGTATGACTGCTCTGAATGGGGTCCCAGGAACTTGCACACAATGCTCCGTCTTCCATGGTCATTGTGCTTTTCACCTATAGGACCCCATTTTCTTCACACACTCATAGTATGACTGCTTTCAATGGGGTCCCAGGAAATTAACCACAATACTTTGGCTTCCAGAAATTGACCTATAAAGGAACTTACATTTATGTTGCATAACAGTGCACAATAAGGACAAATGCAAAACCATCTTGAGCATTTGGCCTAGTCTAAATTTACTCAAGAAGCATTTTCCTAAATTATTCGAAAACTGGCAAAAAAGCACCTATAAAAAAAAATCAATGGCCTCCTCCATTACCCCTACAGCCATCCTATCCATCACCAAATAGGTATGTCTCTGCCACAGAATGCAGAGTCACGTTTTAACCAGTTTTCATATAATTTAGGACCCATGCACAAGATGGTGAGAGCTATAGCTCCACACGCAAATTTTTGGAACAACCCTTTCAACATTTACTCAGAATATTTCTGAACTAACCTTTTGTGATGTAGCAAAACCAAGGTTACTCAGAATGGAGGCAACGGAAAATCTTGATCTTCACTTATGGGAGTCCATGGTCTTCACACACATAGTATGACTTCAAGTATTTGGGTCCTAGGAATACTCTGTCTTCATTAAACTTTGTGGCCTTCACCTATGGAACCCCATTTTCTTCACACACTCATAGTATGACTGCTCTGAATGGGGTCCCAGGAACTTGCACACAATGCTCCGTCTTCCATGGTCATTGTGCTTTTCACCTATAGGACCCCATTTTCTTCACACACTTATAGTATGACTGCTTTCAATGGGGTCCCAGGAAATTAACCACAATACTTTGGCTTCCAAAAATTGACCTATAAAGGAACTTACATTTATGTTGCATAACAGTGCACAATAAGGACAAATGCAAAACCATCTTGAGCATTTGGCCTAGTCTAAATTTACTCAAGAAGCATTTTCCTAAATTATTCGAAAACTGGCAAAAAAGCAGCTATAAAAAAAAAATCAATGGCCTCCTCCATTACCCCTACAGCCATCCTATCCATCACCAAATAGGTATGTCTCTGCCACAGAATGCAGAGTCACGTTTTAACCAGTTTTCATATAATTTAGGACCCATGCACAAGATGGTGAGAGCTATAGCTCCACAGGCAAATTTTTGGAACAACCCTTCCAACATTTACTCAGAATATTTCTGCACTAACCTTTTGTGATGTAGCAAAACCAAAGTTTTTGAGAATGGAGGCCACGGAAAATCTTGTTCTTCACTTATGGGAGTCCATTGGCTTCACACACTTATAGTATGACATCAGGTATTTGGGTCCAAGGAATACTCTGTCTTCATTGAACTTTGTGGCCTTCACCTAGAGGACCCCATTTTCTTCACACACTCATAGTATGACTGCTCTGAATGGGGTCCCAGGAACTTGCACACAATGCTCTGTTTTGGTCATTGTGGCCTTCACCTATGGAACCCCATTTTCTTCACACACTCATAGTATGACTGCTCTGAATGGGGTCCCAGGAACTTGCACACAATGCTCTGTTTTGGTCATTGTGGCCTTCACCTATGGAACCCCATTTTCTTCACACACTCATAGTATGACTGCTCTGAATGGGGTCCCAGGACTTGCACACAATGCTCCGTCTTCCATGGTCATTGTGCTTTTCACCTATAGGACCCCATTTTCTTCACACACTCATAGTATGACTGCTTTCAATGGGGTCCCAGGAAATTAACCACAATACTTTGGCTTCCAAAAATTGACCTATAAAGGAACTTACATTTATGTTGCATAACAGTGCACAATAAGGACAAATGCAAAACCATCTTGAGCATTTGGCCTAGTCTAAATTTACTCAAGAAGCATTTTCCTAAATTATTTGAAAACTGGCAAAAAAGGACCTATAAAAAAAAATCAATGGCCTCCTCCATTACCCCTACAGCCATCCTATCCATCACCAAATAGGTATGTCTCTGCCACAGAATGCAGAGTCACGTTTTAACCAGTTTTCATATAATTTAGGACCCATGCACAAGATGGTGAGAGCTATAGCTCCACACGCAAATTTTTGGAACAACCCTTCCAACATTTACTCAGAATATTTCTGCACTAACCTTTTGTGATGTAGCAAAACCAAAGTTTTTGAGAATGGAGGCCACGGAAAATCTTGTTCTTCACTTATGGGAGTCCATTGGCTTCACACACTTATAGTATGACTTCAGGAATTTGGGTCCAAGGAATACTCTGTCTTCATTGAACTCTGTGGCCTTCACCTAGAGGACCCCATTTTCTTCACACACTCATAGTATGACTGCTCTGAATGGGGTCCCAGGAACTTGCACACAATGCTCTGTTTTGGTCATTGTGGCCTTCACCTATGGAACCCCATTTTCTTCACACACTCATAGTATGACTGCTCTGAATGGGGTCCCAGGAACTTGCACACAATGCTCCGTCTTCCATGGTCATTGTGCTTTTCACCTATAGGACCCCATTTTCTTCACACACTCATAGTATGACTGCTTTCAATGGGGTCCCAGGAAATTAACCACAATACTTTGGCTTCCAGAAATTGACCTATAAAGGAACTTACATTTATGTTGCATAACAGTGCACAATAAGGACAAATGCAAAACCATCTTGAGCATTTGGCCTAGTCTAAATTTACTCAAGAAGCATTTTCCTAAATTATTCGAAAACTGGCAAAAAAGCACCTATAAAAAAAAATCAATGGCCTCCTCCATTACCCCTACAGCCATCCTATCCATCACCAAATAGGTATGTCTCTGCCACAGAATGCAGAGTCACGTTTTAACCAGTTTTCATATAATTTAGGACAAATGCACAAGATGGTGAGAGCTATAGCTCCACACGCAAATTTTTGGAACAACCCTTCCAACATTTACTCAGAATATTTCTGCACTAACCTTTTGTGATGTAGCAAAACCAAAGTTTTTGAGAATGGAGGCCACGGAAAATCTTGTTCTTCACTTATGGGAGTCCATTGGCTTCACACACTTATAGTATGACTTCAGGTATTTGGGTCCAAGGAATACTCTGTCTTCATTGAACTTTGTGGCCTTCACCTAGAGGACCCCATTTTCTTCACACACTCATAGTATGACTGCTCTGAATGGGGTCCCAGGAAGTTGCACACAATGCTCTGTTTTGGTCATTGTGGCCTTCACCTATGGAACCCCATTTTCTTCACACACTCATAGTATGACTGCTCTGAATGGGGTCCCAGGAACTTGCACACAATGCTCTGTTTTGGTCATTGTGGCCTTCACCTATGGAACCCCATTTTCTTCACACACTCATAGTATGACTGCTCTGAATGGGGTCCCAGGAACTTGCACACAATGCTCCGTCTTCCATGGTCATTGTGCTTTTCACCTATAGGACCCCATTTTCTTCACACACTCATAGTATGACTGCTTTCAATGGGGTCCCAGGAAATTAACCACAATACTTTGGCTTCCAGAAATTGACCTATAAAGGAACTTACATTTATGTTGCATAACAGTGCACAATAAGGACAAATGCAAAACCATCTTGAGCATTTGGCCTAGTCTAAATTTACTCAAGAAGCATTTTCCTAAATTATTCGAAAACTGGCAAAAAAGCACCTATAAAAAAAAATCAATGGCCTCCTCCATTACCCCTACAGCCATCCTATCCATCACCAAATAGGTATGTCTCTGCCACAGAATGCAGAGTCACGTTTTCACCAGTTTTCATATAATTTAGGACCCATGCACAAGATGGTGAGAGCTATAGCTCCACACGCAAATTTTTGGAACAACCCTTTCAACATTTACTCAGAATATTTCTGCACTAACCTTTTGTGATGTAGCAAAACCAAGGTTACTCAGAATGGAGGAAACGGAAAATCTTGATCTTCACTTATGGGAGTCCATGGTCTTCACACACATAGTATGACTTCAAGTATTTGGGTCCTAGGAATACTCTGTCTTCATTAAACTTTGTGGCCTTCACCTATGGAACCCCATTTTCTTCACACACTCATAGTATGACTGCTCTGAATGGGGTCCCAGGAACTTGCACACAATGCTCTGTTTTGGTCATTGTGGCCTTCACCTATGGAACCCCATTTTCTTCACACACTCATAGTATGACTACTCTGAATGGGGTCTCAGGAACTTGCACACAATGCTCCGTCTTCCATGGTCATTGTGCTTTTCACCTATAGGACCCCATTTTCTTCACACACTTATAGTATGACTGCTTTCAATGGGGTCCCAGGAAATTAACCACAATACTTTGGCTTCCAAAAATTGACCTATAAAGGAACTTACATTTATGTTGCATAACAGTGCACAATAAGGACAAATGCAAAACCATCTTGAGCATTTGGCCTAGTCTAAATTTACTCAAGAAGCATTTTCCTAAATTATTCGAAAACTGGCAAAAAAGCACCTATAAAAAAAAATCAATGGCCTCCTCCATTACCCCTACAGCCATCCTATCCATCACCAAATAGGTATGTCTCTGCCACAGAATGCAGAGTCACGTTTTAACCAGTTTTCATATAATTTAGGACAAATGCACAAGATGGTGAGAGCTATAGCTCCACACGCAAATTTTTGGAACAACCCTTCCAACATTTACTCAGAATATTTCTGCACTAACCTTTTGTGATGTAGCAAAACCAAAGTTTTTGAGAATGGAGGCCACGGAAAATCTTGTTCTTCACTTATGGGAGTCCATTGGCTTCACACACTTATAGTATGACTTCAGGTATTTGGGTCCAAGGAATACTCTGTCTTCATTGAACTTTGTGGCCTTCACCTAGAGGACCCCATTTTCTTCACACACTCATAGTATGACTGCTCTGAATGGGGTCCCAGGAAGTTGCACACAATGCTCTGTTTTGGTCATTGTGGCCTTCACCTATGGAACCCCATTTTCTTCACACACTCATAGTATGACTGCTCTGAATGGGGTCCCAGGAACTTGCACACAATGCTCCGTCTTCCATGGTCATTGTGCTTTTCACCTATAGGACCCCATTTTCTTCACACACTCATAGTATGACTGCTTTCAATGGGGTCCCAGGAAATTAACCACAATACTTTGGCTTCCAGAAATTGACCTATAAAGGAACTTACATTTATGTTGCATAACAGTGCACAATAAGGACAAATGCAAAACCATCTTGAGCATTTGGCCTAGTCTAAATTTACTCAAGAAGCATTTTCCTAAATTATTCGAAAACTGGCAAAAAAGCACCTATAAAAAAAAATCAATGGCCTCCTCCATTACCCCTACAGCCATCCTATCCATCACCAAATAGGTATGTCTCTGCCACAGAATGCAGAGTCACGTTTTAACCAGTTTTCATATAATTTAGGACCCATGCACAAGATGGTGAGAGCTATAGCTCCACACGCAAATTTTTGGAACAACCCTTTCAACATTTACTCAGAATATTTCTGCACTAACCTTTTGTGATGTAGCAAAACCAAGGTTACTCAGAATGGAGGAAACGGAAAATCTTGATCTTCACTTATGGGAGTCCATGGTCTTCACACACATAGTATGACTTCAAGTATTTGGGTCCTAGGAATACTCTGTCTTCATTAAACTTTGTGGCCTTCACCTATGGAACCCCATTTTCTTCACACACTCATAGTATGACTGCTCTGAATGGGGTCTCAGGAACTTGCACACAATGCTCCGTCTTCCATGGTCATTGTGCTTTTCACCTATAGGACCCCATTTTCTTCACACACTTATAGTATGACTGCTTTCAATGGGGTCCCAGGAAATTAACCACAATACTTTGGCTTCCAAAAATTGACCTATAAAGGAACTTACATTTATGTTGCATAACAGTGCACAATAAGGACAAATGCAAAACCATCGTGAGCATTTGGCCTAGTCTAAATTTACTCAAGAAGCATTTTCCTAAATTATTCGAAAACTGGCAAAAAAGCACCTATAAAAAAAAATCAATGGCCTCCTCCATTACCCCTACAGCCATCCTATCCATCACCAAATAGGTATGTCTCTGCCACAGAATGCAGAGTCACGTTTTAACCAGTTTTCATATAATTTAGGACAAATGCACAAGATGGTGAGAGCTATAGCTCCACACGCAAATTTTTGGAACAACCCTTCCAACATTTACTCAGAATATTTCTGCACTAACCTTTTGTGATGTAGCAAAACCAAAGTTTTTGAGAATGGAGGCCACGGAAAATCTTGTTCTTCACTTATGGGAGTCCATTGGCTTCACACACTTATAGTATGACTTCAGGTATTTGGGTCCAAGGAATACTCTGTCTTCATTGAACTTTGTGGCCTTCACCTAGAGGACCCCATTTTCTTCACACACTCATAGTATGACTGCTCTGAATGGGGTCTCAGGAACTTGCACACAATGCTCCGTCTTCCATGGTCATTGTGCTTTTCACCTATAGGACCCCATTTTCTTCACACACTTATAGTATGACTGCTTTCAATGGGGTCCCAGGAAATTAACCACAATACTTTGGCTTCCAAAAATTGACCTATAAAGGAACTTACATTTATGTTGCATAACAGTGCACAATAAGGACAAATGCAAAACCATCTTGAGCATTTGGCCTAGTCTAAATTTACTCAAGAAGCATTTTCCTAAATTATTCGAAAACTGGCAAAAAAGCACCTATAAAAAAAAATCAATGGCCTCCTCCATTAGCCCTACAGCCATCCTATCCATCACCAAATAGGTATGTCTCTGCCACAGAATGCAGAGTCACGTTTTAACCAGTTTTCATATAATTTAGGACAAATGCACAAGATGGTGAGAGCTATAGCTCCACACGCAAATTTTTGGAACAACCCTTCCAACATTTACTCAGAATATTTCTGCACTAACCTTTTGTGATGTAGCAAAACCAAAGTTTTTGAGAATGGAGGCCACGGAAAATCTTGTTCTTCACTTATGGGAGTCCATTGGCTTCACACACTTATAGTATGACTTCAGGTATTTGGGTCCAAGGAATACTCTGTCTTCATTGAACTTTGTGGCCTTCACCTAGAGGACCCCATTTTCTTCACACACTCATAGTATGACTGCTCTGAATGGGGTCCCAGGAAGTTGCACACAATGCTCTGTTTTGGTCATTGTGGCCTTCACCTATGGAACCCCATTTTCTTCACACACTCATAGTATGACTGCTCTGAATGGGGTCCCAGGAACTTGCACACAATGCTCTGTTTTGGTCATTGTGGCCTTCACCTATGGAACCCCATTTTCTTCACACACTCATAGTATGACTGCTCTGAATGGGGTCCCAGGAACTTGCACACAATGCTCCGTCTTCCATGGTCATTGTGCTTTTCACCTATAGGACCCCATTTTCTTCACACACTCATAGTATGACTGCTTTCAATGGGGTCCCAGGAAATTAACCACAATACTTTGGCTTCCAGAAATTGACCTATAAAGGAACTTACATTTATGTTGCATAACAGTGCACAATAAGGACAAATGCAAAACCATCTTGAGCATTTGGCCTAGTCTAAATTTACTCAAGAAGCATTTTCCTAAATTATTCGAAAACTGGCAAAAAAGCACCTATAAAAAAAAATCAATGGCCTCCTCCATTACCCCTACAGCCATCCTATCCATCACCAAATAGGTATGTCTCTGCCACAGAATGCAGAGTCACGTTTTAACCAGTTTTCATATAATTTAGGACCCATGCACAAGATGGTGAGAGCTATAGCTCCACACGCAAATTTTTGGAACAACCCTTTCAACATTTACTCAGAATATTTCTGCACTAACCTTTTGTGATGTAGCAAAACCAAGGTTACTCAGAATGGAGACAACGGAAAATCTTGATCTTCACTTATGGGAGTCCATGGTCTTCACACACATAGTATGACTTCAAGTATTTGGGTCCTAGGAATACTCTGTCTTCATTAAACTTTGTGGCCTTCACCTATGGAACCCCATTTTCTTCACACACTCATAGTATGACTGCTCTGAATGGGGTCTCAGGAACTTGCACACAATGCTCCGTCTTCCATGGTCATTGTGCTTTTCACCTATAGGACCCCATTTTCTTCACACACTTATAGTATGACTGCTTTCAATGGGGTCCCAGGAAATTAACCACAATACTTTGGCTTCCAAAAATTGACCTATAAAGGAACTTACATTTATGTTGCATAACAGTGCACAATAAGGACAAATGCAAAACCATCGTGAGCATTTGGCCTAGTCTAAATTTACTCAAGAAGCATTTTCCTAAATTATTCGAAAACTGGCAAAAAAGCACCTATAAAAAAAAATCAATGGCCTCCTCCATTACCCCTACAGCCATCCTATCCATCACCAAATAGGTATGTCTCTGCCACAGAATGCAGAGTCACGTTTTAACCAGTTTTCATATAATTTAGGACAAATGCACAAGATGGTGAGAGCTATAGCTCCACACGCAAATTTTTGGAACAACCCTTCCAACATTTACTCAGAATATTTCTGCACTAACCTTTTGTGATGTAGCAAAACCAAAGTTTTTGAGAATGGAGGCCACGGAAAATCTTGTTCTTCACTTATGGGAGTCCATTGGCTTCACACACTTATAGTATGACTTCAGGTATTTGGGTCCAAGGAATACTCTGTCTTCATTGAACTTTGTGGCCTTCACCTAGAGGACCCCATTTTCTTCACACACTCATAGTATGACTGCTCTGAATGGGGTCTCAGGAACTTGCACACAATGCTCCGTCTTCCATGGTCATTGTGCTTTTCACCTATAGGACCCCATTTTCTTCACACACTTATAGTATGACTGCTTTCAATGGGGTCCCAGGAAATTAACCACAATACTTTGGCTTCCAAAAATTGACCTATAAAGGAACTTACATTTATGTTGCATAACAGTGCACAATAAGGACAAATGCAAAACCATCTTGAGCATTTGGCCTAGTCTAAATTTACTCAAGAAGCATTTTCCTAAATTATTCGAAAACTGGCAAAAAAGCACCTATAAAAAAAAATCAATGGCCTCCTCTATTACCCCTACAGCCATCCTATCCATCACCAAATAGGTATGTCTCTGCCACAGAATGCAGAGTCACGTTTTAACCAGTTTTCATATAATTTAGGACAAATGCACAAGATGGTGAGAGCTATAGCTCCACACGCAAATTTTTGGAACAACCCTTCCAACATTTACTCAGAATATTTCTGCACTAACCTTTTGTGATGTAGCAAAACCAAAGTTTTTGAGAATGGAGGCCACGGAAAATCTTGTTCTTCACTTATGGGAGTCCATTGGCTTCACACACTTATAGTATGACTTCAGGTATTTGGGTCCAAGGAATACTCTGTCTTCATTGAACTTTGTGGCCTTCACCTAGAGGACCCCATTTTCTTCACACACTCATAGTATGACTGCTCTGAATGGGGTCCCAGGAAGTTGCACACAATGCTCTGTTTTGGTCATTGTGGCCTTCACCTATGGAACCCCATTTTCTTCACACACTCATAGTATGACTGCTCTGAATGGGGTCCCAGGAACTTGCACACAATGCTCTGTTTTGGTCATTGTGGCCTTCACCTATGGAACCCCATTTTCTTCACACACTCATAGTATGACTGCTCTGAATGGGGTACCAGGAACTTGCACACAATGCTCCGTCTTCCATGGTCATTGTGCTTTTCACCTATAGGACCCCATTTTCTTCACACACTCATAGTATGACTGCTTTCAATGGGGTCCCAGGAAATTAACCACAATACTTTGGCTTCCAAAAATTGACCTATAAAGGAACTTACATTTATGTTGCATAACAGTGCACAATAAGGACAAATGCAAAACCATCTTGAGCATTTGGCCTAGTCTAAATTTACTCAAGAAGCATTTTCCTAAATTATTCGAAAACTGGCAAAAAAGCACCTATAAAAAAAAATCAATGGCCTCCTCCATTACCCCTACAGCCATCCTATCCATCACCAAATAGGTATGTCTCTGCCACAGAATGCAGAGTCACGTTTTAACCAGTTTTCATATAATTTAGGACCCATGCACAAGATGGTGAGAGCTATAGCTCCACACGCAAATTTTTGGAACAACCCTTTCAACATTTACTCAGAATATTTCTGCACTAACCTTTTGTGATGTAGCAAAACCAAGGTTACTCAGAATGGAGGAAACGGAAAATCTTGATCTTCACTTATGGGAGTCCATGGTCTTCACACACATAGTATGACTTCAAGTATTTGGGTCCTAGGAATACTCTGTCTTCATTAAACTTTGTGGCCTTCACCTATGGAACCCCATTTTCTTCACACACTCATAGTATGACTGCTCTGAATGGGGTCTCAGGAACTTGCACACAATGCTCCGTCTTCCATGGTCATTGTGCTTTTCACCTATAGGACCCCATTTTCTTCACACACTTATAGTATGACTGCTTTCAATGGGGTCCCAGGAAATTAACCACAATACTTTGGCTTCCAAAAATTGACCTATAAAGGAACTTACATTTATGTTGCATAACAGTGCACAATAAGGACAAATGCAAAACCATCTTGAGCATTTGGCCTAGTCTAAATTTACTCAAGAAGCATTTTCCTAAATTATTCGAAAACTGGCAAAAAAGCACCTATAAAAAAAAATCAATGGCCTCCTCCATTACCCCTACAGCCATCCTATCCATCACCAAATAGGTATGTCTCTGCCACAGAATGCAGAGTCACGTTTTAACCAGTTTTCATATAATTTAGGACAAATGCACAAGATGGTGAGAGCTATAGCTCCACACGCAAATTTTTGGAACAACCCTTCCAACATTTACTCAGAATATTTCTGCACTAACCTTTTGTGATGTAGCAAAACCAAAGTTTTTGAGAATGGAGGCCACGGAAAATCTTGTTCTTCACTTATGGGAGTCCATTGGCTTCACACACTTATAGTATGACTTCAGGTATTTGGGTCCAAGGAATACTCTGTCTTCATTGAACTTTGTGGCCTTCACCTAGAGGACCCCATTTTCTTCACACACTCATAGTATGATGCTCTGAATGGGGTCCCAGGAAGTTGCACACAATGCTCTGTTTTGGTCATTGTGGCCTTCACCTATGGAACCCCATTTTCTTCACACACTCATAGTATGACTGCTCTGAATGGGGTCCCAGGAACTTGCACACAATGCTCTGTTTTGGTCATTGTGGCCTTCACCTATGGAACCCCATTTTCTTCACACACTCATAGTATGACTGCTCTGAATGGGGTCCCAGGAACTTGCACACAATGCTCCGTCTTCCATGGTCATTGTGCTTTTCACCTATAGGACCCCATTTTCTTCACACACTCATAGTATGACTGCTTTCAATGGGGTCCCAGGAAATTAACCACAATACTTTGGCTTCCAGAAATTGACCTATAAAGGAACTTACATTTATGTTGCATAACAGTGCACAATAAGGACAAATGCAAAACCATCTTGAGCATTTGGCCTAGTCTAAATTTACTCAAGAAGCATTTTCCTAAATTATTCGAAAACTGGCAAAAAAGCACCTATAAAAAAAAATCAATGGCCTCCTCCATTACCCCTACAGCCATCCTATCCATCACCAAATAGGTATGTCTCTGCCACAGAATGCAGAGTCACGTTTTAACCAGTTTTCATATAATTTAGGACCCATGCACAAGATGGTGAGAGCTATAGCTCCACACGCAAATTTTTGGAACAACCCTTTCAACATTTACTCAGAATATTTCTGCACTAACCTTTTGTGATGTAGCAAAACCAAGGTTACTCAGAATGGAGACAACGGAAAATCTTGATCTTCACTTATGGGAGTCCATGGTCTTCACACACATAGTATGACTTCAAGTATTTGGGTCCTAGGAATACTCTGTCTTCATTAAACTTTGTGGCCTTCACCTATGGAACCCCATTTTCTTCACACACTCATAGTATGACTGCTCTGAATGGGGTCTCAGGAACTTGCACACAATGCTCCGTCTTCCATGGTCATTGTGCTTTTCACCTATAGGACCCCATTTTCTTCACACACTTATAGTATGACTGCTTTCAATGGGGTCCCAGGAAATTAACCACAATACTTTGGCTTCCAAAAATTGACCTATAAAGGAACTTACATTTATGTTGCATAACAGTGCACAATAAGGACAAATGCAAAACCATCGTGAGCATTTGGCCTAGTCTAAATTTACTCAAGAAGCATTTTCCTAAATTATTCGAAAACTGGCAAAAAAGCACCTATAAAAAAAAAATCAATGGCCTCCTCCATTACCCCTACAGCCATCCTATCCATCACCAAATAGGTATGTCTCTGCCACAGAATGCAGAGTCACGTTTTAACCAGTTTTCATATAATTTAGGACAAATGCACAAGATGGTGAGAGCTATAGCTCCACACGCAAATTTTTGGAACAACCCTTCCAACATTTACTCAGAATATTTCTGCACTAACCTTTTGTGATGTAGCAAAACCAAAGTTTTTGAGAATGGAGGCCACGGAAAATCTTGTTCTTCACTTATGGGAGTCCATTGGCTTCACACACTTATAGTATGACTTCAGGTATTTGGGTCCAAGGAATACTCTGTCTTCATTGAACTTTGTGGCCTTCACCTAGAGGACCCCATTTTCTTCACACACTCATAGTATGACTGCTCTGAATGGGGTCCCAGGAAGTTGCACACAATGCTCTGTTTTGGTCATTGTGGCCTTCACCTATGGAACCCCATTTTCTTCACACACTCATAGTATGACTGCTCTGAATGGGGTCCCAGGAACTTGCACACAATGCTCTGTTTTGGTCATTGTGGCCTTCACCTATGGAACCCCATTTTCTTCACACACTCATAGTATGACTGCTCTGAATGGGGTACCAGGAACTTGCACACAATGCTCCGTCTTCCATGGTCATTGTGCTTTTCACCTATAGGACCCCATTTTCTTCACACACTCATAGTATGACTGCTTTCAATGGGGTCCCAGGAAATTAACCACAATACTTTGGCTTCCAAAAATTGACCTATAAAGGAACTTACATTTATGTTGCATAACAGTGCACAATAAGGACAAATGCAAAACCATCTTGAGCATTTGGCCTAGTCTAAATTTACTCAAGAAGCATTTTCCTAAATTATTCGAAAACTGGCAAAAAAGCACCTATAAAAAAAAATCAATGGCCTCCTCCATTACCCCTACAGCCATCCTATCCATCACCAAATAGGTATGTCTCTGCCACAGAATGCAGAGTCACGTTTTAACCAGTTTTCATATAATTTAGGACCCATGCACAAGATGGTGAGAGCTATAGCTCCACACGCAAATTTTTGGAACAACCCTTTCAACATTTACTCAGAATATTTCTGCACTAACCTTTTGTGATGTAGCAAAACCAAGGTTACTCAGAATGGAGGAAACGGAAAATCTTGATCTTCACTTATGGGAGTCCATGGTCTTCACACACATAGTATGACTTCAAGTATTTGGGTCCTAGGAATACTCTGTCTTCATTAAACTTTGTGGCCTTCACCTATGGAACCCCATTTTCTTCACACACTCATAGTATGACTGCTCTGAATGGGGTCTCAGGAACTTGCACACAATGCTCCGTCTTCCATGGTCATTGTGCTTTTCACCTATAGGACCCCATTTTCTTCACACACTTATAGTATGACTGCTTTCAATGGGGTCCCAGGAAATTAACCACAATACTTTGGCTTCCAAAAATTGACCTATAAAGGAACTTACATTTATGTTGCATAACAGTGCACAATAAGGACAAATGCAAAACCATCTTGAGCATTTGGCCTAGTCTAAATTTACTCAAGAAGCATTTTCCTAAATTATTCGAAAACTGGCAAAAAAGCACCTATAAAAAAAAATCAATGGCCTCCTCCATTACCCCTACAGCCATCCTATCCATCACCAAATAGGTATGTCTCTGCCACAGAATGCAGAGTCACGTTTTAACCAGTTTTCATATAATTTAGGACAAATGCACAAGATGGTGAGAGCTATAGCTCCACACGCAAATTTTTGGAACAACCCTTCCAACATTTACTCAGAATATTTCTGCACTAACCTTTTGTGATGTAGCAAAACCAAAGTTTTTGAGAATGGAGGCCACGGAAAATCTTGTTCTTCACTTATGGGAGTCCATTGGCTTCACACACTTATAGTATGACTTCAGGTATTTGGGTCCAAGGAATACTCTGTCTTCATTGAACTTTGTGGCCTTCACCTAGAGGACCCCATTTTCTTCACACACTCATAGTATGACTGCTCTGAATGGGGTCCCAGGAAGTTGCACACAATGCTCTGTTTTGGTCATTGTGGCCTTCACCTATGGAACCCCATTTTCTTCACACACTCATAGTATGACTGCTCTGAATGGGGTCCCAGGAACTTGCACACAATGCTCCGTCTTCCATGGTCATTGTGCTTTTCACCTATAGGACCCCATTTTCTTCACACACTCATAGTATGACTGCTTTCAATGGGGTCCCAGGAAATTAACCACAATACTTTGGCTTCCAGAAATTGACCTATAAAGGAACTTACATTTATGTTGCATAACAGTGCACAATAAGGACAAATGCAAAACCATCTTGAGCATTTGGCCTAGTCTAAATTTACTCAAGAAGCATTTTCCTAAATTATTCGAAAACTGGCAAAAAAGCACCTATAAAAAAAAATCAATGGCCTCCTCCATTACCCCTACAGCCATCCTATCCATCACCAAATAGGTATGTCTCTGCCACAGAATGCAGAGTCACGTTTTCACCAGTTTTCATATAATTTAGGACCCATGCACAAGATGGTGAGAGCTATAGCTCCACACGCAAATTTTTGGAACAACCCTTTCAACATTTACTCAGAATATTTCTGCACTAACCTTTTGTGATGTAGCAAAACCAAGGTTACTCAGAATGGAGGAAACGGAAAATCTTGATCTTCACTTATGGGAGTCCATGGTCTTCACACACATAGTATGACTTCAAGTATTTGGGTCCTAGGAATACTCTGTCTTCATTAAACTTTGTGGCCTTCACCTATGGAACCCCATTTTCTTCACACACTCATAGTATGACTGCTCTGAATGGGGTCTCAGGAACTTGCACACAATGCTCCGTCTTCCATGGTCATTGTGCTTTTCACCTATAGGACCCCATTTTCTTCACACACTTATAGTATGACTGCTTTCAATGGGGTCCCAGGAAATTAACCACAATACTTTGGCTTCCAAAAATTGACCTATAAAGGAACTTACATTTATGTTGCATAACAGTGCACAATAAGGACAAATGCAAAACCATCTTGAGCATTTGGCCTAGTCTAAATTTACTCAAGAAGCATTTTCCTAAATTATTCGAAAACTGGCAAAAAAGCACCTATAAAAAAAAATCAATGGCCTCCTCCATTACCCCTACAGCCATCCTATCCATCACCAAATAGGTATGTCTCTGCCACAGAATGCAGAGTCACGTTTTAACCAGTTTTCATATAATTTAGGACAAATGCACAAGATGGTGAGAGCTATAGCTCCACACGCAAATTTTTGGAACAACCCTTCCAACATTTACTCAGAATATTTCTGCACTAACCTTTTGTGATGTAGCAAAACCAAAGTTTTTGAGAATGGAGGCCACGGAAAATCTTGTTCTTCACTTATGGGAGTCCATTGGCTTCACACACTTATAGTATGACTTCAGGTATTTGGGTCCAAGGAATACTCTGTCTTCATTGAACTTTGTGGCCTTCACCTAGAGGACCCCATTTTCTTCACACACTCATAGTATGACTGCTCTGAATGGGGTCCCAGGAACTTGCACACAATGCTCTGTTTTGGTCATTGTGGCCTTCACCTATGGAACCCCATTTTCTTCACACACTCATAGTATGACTGCTCTGAATGGGGTCCCAGGAACTTGCACACAATGCTCTGTTTTGGTCATTGTGGCCTTCACCTATGGAACCCCATTTTCTTCACACACTCATAGTATGACTGCTCTGAATGGGGTCCCAGGAACTTGCACACAATGCTCTGTTTTGGTCATTGTGGCCTTCACCTATGGAACCCCATTTTCTTCACACACTCATAGTATGACTGCTCTGAATGGGGTCCCAGGAACTTGCACACAATGCTCCGTCTTCCATGGTCATTGTGCTTTTCACCTATAGGACCCCATTTTCTTCACACACTCATAGTATGACTGCTTTCAATGGGGTCCCAGGAAATTAACCACAATACTTTGGCTTCCAGAAATTGACCTATAAAGGAACTTACATTTATGTTGCATAACAGTGCACAATAAGGACAAATGCAAAACCATCTTGAGCATTTGGCCTAGTCTAAATTTACTCAAGAAGCATTTTCCTAAATTATTCGAAAACTGGCAAAAAAGCACCTATAAAAAAAAATCAATGGCCTCCTCCATTACCCCTACAGCCATCCTATCCATCACCAAATAGGTATGTCTCTGCCACAGAATGCAGAGTCACGTTTTAACCAGTTTTCATATAATTTAGGACCCATGCACAAGATGGTGAGAGCTATAGCTCCACACGCAAATTTTTGGAACAACCCTTTCAACATTTACTCAGAATATTTCTGCACTAACCTTTTGTGATGTAGCAAAACCAAGGTTACTCAGAATGGAGGCAACGGAAAATCTTGATCTTCACTTATGGGAGTCCATGGTCTTCACACACATAGTATGACTTCAAGTATTTGGGTCCTAGGAATACTCTGTCTTCATTAAACTTTGTGGCCTTCACCTATGGAACCCCATTTTCTTCACACACTCATAGTATGACTGCTCTGAATGGGGTCTCAGGAACTTGCACACAATGCTCCGTCTTCCATGGTCATTGTGCTTTTCACCTATAGGACCCCATTTTCTTCACACACTTATAGTATGACTGCTTTCAATGGGGTCCCAGGAAATTAACCACAATACTTTGGCTTCCAAAAATTGACCTATAAAGGAACTTACATTTATGTTGCATAACAGTGCACAATAAGGACAAATGCAAAACCATCTTGAGCATTTGGCCTAGTCTAAATTTACTCAAGAAGCATTTTCCTAAATTATTCGAAAACTGGCAAAAAAGCACCTATAAAAAAAAATCAATGGCCTCCTCCATTACCCCTACAGCCATCCTATCCATCACCAAATAGGTATGTCTCTGCCACAGAATGCAGAGTCACGTTTTAACCAGTTTTCATATAATTTAGGACAAATGCACAAGATGGTGAGAGCTATAGCTCCACACGCAAATTTTTGGAACAACCCTTCCAACATTTACTCAGAATATTTCTGCACTAACCTTTTGTGATGTAGCAAAACCAAAGTTTTTGAGAATGGAGGCCACGGAAAATCTTGTTCTTCACTTATGGGAGTCCATTGGCTTCACACACTTATAGTATGACTTCAGGTATTTGGGTCCAAGGAATACTCTGTCTTCATTAAACTTTGTGGCCTTCACCTATGGAACCCCATTTTCTTCACACACTCATAGTATGACTGCTCTGAATGGGGTCTCAGGAACTTGCACACAATGCTCCGTCTTCCATGGTCATTGTGCTTTTCACCTATAGGACCCCATTTTCTTCACACACTTATAGTATGACTGCTTTCAATGGGGTCCCAGGAAATTAACCACAATACTTTGGCTTCCAAAAATTGACCTATAAAGGAACTTACATTTATGTTGCATAACAGTGCACAATAAGGACAAATGCAAAACCATCGTGAGCATTTGGCCTAGTCTAAATTTACTCAAGAAGCATTTTCCTAAATTATTCGAAAACTGGCAAAAAAGCACCTATAAAAAAAAAATCAATGGCCTCCTCCATTACCCCTACAGCCATCCTATCCATCACCAAATAGGTATGTCTCTGCCACAGAATGCAGAGTCACGTTTTAACCAGTTTTCATATAATTTAGGACAAATGCACAAGATGGTGAGAGCTATAGCTCCACACGCAAATTTTTGGAACAACCCTTCCAACATTTACTCAGAATATTTCTGCACTAACCTTTTGTGATGTAGCAAAACCAAAGTTTTTGAGAATGGAGGCCACGGAAAATCTTGTTCTTCACTTATGGGAGTCCATTGGCTTCACACACTTATAGTATGACTTCAGGTATTTGGGTCCAAGGAATACTCTGTCTTCATTGAACTTTGTGGCCTTCACCTAGAGGACCCCATTTTCTTCACACACTCATAGTATGACTGCTCTGAATGGGGTCCCAGGAAGTTGCACACAATGCTCTGTTTTGGTCATTGTGGCCTTCACCTATGGAACCCCATTTTCTTCACACACTCATAGTATGACTGCTCTGAATGGGGTCCCAGGAACTTGCACACAATGCTCTGTTTTGGTCATTGTGGCCTTCACCTATGGAACCCCATTTTCTTCACACACTCATAGTATGACTGCTCTGAATGGGGTACCAGGAACTTGCACACAATGCTCCGTCTTCCATGGTCATTGTGCTTTTCACCTATAGGACCCCATTTTCTTCACACACTCATAGTATGACTGCTTTCAATGGGGTCCCAGGAAATTAACCACAATACTTTGGCTTCCAAAAATTGACCTATAAAGGAACTTACATTTATGTTGCATAACAGTGCACAATAAGGACAAATGCAAAACCATCTTGAGCATTTGGCCTAGTCTAAATTTACTCAAGAAGCATTTTCCTAAATTATTCGAAAACTGGCAAAAAAGCACCTATAAAAAAAAATCAATGGCCTCCTCCATTACCCCTACAGCCATCCTATCCATCACCAAATAGGTATGTCTCTGCCACAGAATGCAGAGTCACGTTTTAACCAGTTTTCATATAATTTAGGACCCATGCACAAGATGGTGAGAGCTATAGCTCCACACGCAAATTTTTGGAACAACCCTTTCAACATTTACTCAGAATATTTCTGCACTAACCTTTTGTGATGTAGCAAAACCAAGGTTACTCAGAATGGAGGAAACGGAAAATCTTGATCTTCACTTATGGGAGTCCATGGTCTTCACACACATAGTATGACTTCAAGTATTTGGGTCCTAGGAATACTCTGTCTTCATTAAACTTTGTGGCCTTCACCTATGGAACCCCATTTTCTTCACACACTCATAGTATGACTGCTCTGAATGGGGTCTCAGGAACTTGCACACAATGCTCCGTCTTCCATGGTCATTGTGCTTTTCACCTATAGGACCCCATTTTCTTCACACACTTATAGTATGACTGCTTTCAATGGGGTCCCAGGAAATTAACCACAATACTTTGGCTTCCAAAAATTGACCTATAAAGGAACTTACATTTATGTTGCATAACAGTGCACAATAAGGACAAATGCAAAACCATCTTGAGCATTTGGCCTAGTCTAAATTTACTCAAGAAGCATTTTCCTAAATTATTCGAAAACTGGCAAAAAAGCACCTATAAAAAAAAATCAATGGCCTCCTCCATTACCCCTACAGCCATCCTATCCATCACCAAATAGGTATGTCTCTGCCACAGAATGCAGAGTCACGTTTTAACCAGTTTTCATATAATTTAGGACAAATGCACAAGATGGTGAGAGCTATAGCTCCACACGCAAATTTTTGGAACAACCCTTCCAACATTTACTCAGAATATTTCTGCACTAACCTTTTGTGATGTAGCAAAACCAAAGTTTTTGAGAATGGAGGCCACGGAAAATCTTGTTCTTCACTTATGGGAGTCCATTGGCTTCACACACTTATAGTATGACTTCAGGTATTTGGGTCCAAGGAATACTCTGTCTTCATTAAACTTTGTGGCCTTCACCTATGGAACCCCATTTTCTTCACACACTCATAGTATGACTGCTCTGAATGGGGTCTCAGGAACTTGCACACAATGCTCCGTCTTCCATGGTCATTGTGCTTTTCACCTATAGGACCCCATTTTCTTCACACACTTATAGTATGACTGCTTTCAATGGGGTCCCAGGAAATTAACCATAATACTTTGGCTTCCAAAAATTGACCTATAAAGGAACTTACATTTATGTTGCATAACAGTGCACAATAAGGACAAATGCAAAACCATCGTGAGCATTTGGCCTAGTCTAAATTTACTCAAGAAGCATTTTCCTAAATTATTCGAAAACTGGCAAAAAAGCACCTATAAAAAAAAAATCAATGGCCTCCTCCATTACCCCTACAGCCATCCTATCCATCACCAAATAGGTATGTCTCTGCCACAGAATGCAGAGTCACGTTTTAACCAGTTTTCATATAATTTAGGACAAATGCACAAGATGGTGAGAGCTATAGCTCCACACGCAAATTTTTGGAACAACCCTTCCAACATTTACTCAGAATATTTCTGCACTAACCTTTTGTGATGTAGCAAAACCAAAGTTTTTGAGAATGGAGGCCACGGAAAATCTTGTTCTTCACTTATGGGAGTCCATTGGCTTCACACACTTATAGTATGACTTCAGGTATTTGGGTCCAAGGAATACTCTGTCTTCATTGAACTTTGTGGCCTTCACCTAGAGGACCCCATTTTCTTCACACACTCATAGTATGACTGCTCTGAATGGGGTCCCAGGAAGTTGCACACAATGCTCTGTTTTGGTCATTGTGGCCTTCACCTATGGAACCCCATTTTCTTCACACACTCATAGTATGACTGCTCTGAATGGGGTCCCAGGAACTTGCACACAATGCTCTGTTTTGGTCATTGTGGCCTTCACCTATGGAACCCCATTTTCTTCACACACTCATAGTATGACTGCTCTGAATGGGGTACCAGGAACTTGCACACAATGCTCCGTCTTCCATGGTCATTGTGCTTTTCACCTATAGGACCCCATTTTCTTCACACACTCATAGTATGACTGCTTTCAATGGGGTCCCAGGAAATTAACCACAATACTTTGGCTTCCAAAAATTGACCTATAAAGGAACTTACATTTATGTTGCATAACAGTGCACAATAAGGACAAATGCAAAACCATCTTGAGCATTTGGCCTAGTCTAAATTTACTCAAGAAGCATTTTCCTAAATTATTCGAAAACTGGCAAAAAAGCACCTATAAAAAAAAATCAATGGCCTCCTCCATTACCCCTACAGCCATCCTATCCATCACCAAATAGGTATGTCTCTGCCACAGAATGCAGAGTCACGTTTTAACCAGTTTTCATATAATTTAGGACCCATGCACAAGATGGTGAGAGCTATAGCTCCACACGCAAATTTTTGGAACAACCCTTTCAACATTTACTCAGAATATTTCTGCACTAACCTTTTGTGATGTAGCAAAACCAAGGTTACTCAGAATGGAGGAAACGGAAAATCTTGATCTTCACTTATGGGAGTCCATGGTCTTCACACACATAGTATGACTTCAAGTATTTGGGTCCTAGGAATACTCTGTCTTCATTAAACTTTGTGGCCTTCACCTATGGAACCCCATTTTCTTCACACACTCATAGTATGACTGCTCTGAATGGGGTCTCAGGAACTTGCACACAATGCTCCGTCTTCCATGGTCATTGTGCTTTTCACCTATAGGACCCCATTTTCTTCACACACTTATAGTATGACTGCTTTCAATGGGGTCCCAGGAAATTAACCACAATACTTTGGCTTCCAAAAATTGACCTATAAAGGAACTTACATTTATGTTGCATAACAGTGCACAATAAGGACAAATGCAAAACCATCTTGAGCATTTGGCCTAGTCTAAATTTACTCAAGAAGCATTTTCCTAAATTATTCGAAAACTGGCAAAAAAGCACCTATAAAAAAAAATCAATGGCCTCCTCCATTACCCCTACAGCCATCCTATCCATCACCAAATAGGTATGTCTCTGCCACAGAATGCAGAGTCACGTTTTAACCAGTTTTCATATAATTTAGGACAAATGCACAAGATGGTGAGAGCTATAGCTCCACACGCAAATTTTTGGAACAACCCTTCCAACATTTACTCAGAATATTTCTGCACTAACCTTTTGTGATGTAGCAAAACCAAAGTTTTTGAGAATGGAGGCCACGGAAAATCTTGTTCTTCACTTATGGGAGTCCATTGGCTTCACACACTTATAGTATGACTTCAGGTATTTGGGTCCAAGGAATACTCTGTCTTCATTGAACTTTGTGGCCTTCACCTAGAGGACCCCATTTTCTTCACACACTCATAGTATGACTGCTCTGAATGGGGTCCCAGGAAGTTGCACACAATGCTCTGTTTTGGTCATTGTGGCCTTCACCTATGGAACCCCATTTTCTTCACACACTCATAGTATGACTGCTCTGAATGGGGTCCCAGGAACTTGCACACAATGCTCCGTCTTCCATGGTCATTGTGCTTTTCACCTATAGGACCCCATTTTCTTCACACACTCATAGTATGACTGCTTTCAATGGGGTCCCAGGAAATTAACCACAATACTTTGGCTTCCAGAAATTGACCTATAAAGGAACTTACATTTATGTTGCATAACAGTGCACAATAAGGACAAATGCAAAACCATCTTGAGCATTTGGCCTAGTCTAAATTTACTCAAGAAGCATTTTCCTAAATTATTCGAAAACTGGCAAAAAAGCACCTATAAAAAAAAATCAATGGCCTCCTCCATTACCCCTACAGCCATCCTATCCATCACCAAATAGGTATGTCTCTGCCACAGAATGCAGAGTCACGTTTTCACCAGTTTTCATATAATTTAGGACCCATGCACAAGATGGTGAGAGCTATAGCTCCACACGCAAATTTTTGGAACAACCCTTTCAACATTTACTCAGAATATTTCTGCACTAACCTTTTGTGATGTAGCAAAACCAAGGTTACTCAGAATGGAGGAAACGGAAAATCTTGATCTTCACTTATGGGAGTCCATGGTCTTCACACACATAGTATGACTTCAAGTATTTGGGTCCTAGGAATACTCTGTCTTCATTAAACTTTGTGGCCTTCACCTATGGAACCCCATTTTCTTCACACACTCATAGTATGACTGCTCTGAATGGGGTCTCAGGAACTTGCACACAATGCTCCGTCTTCCATGGTCATTGTGCTTTTCACCTATAGGACCCCATTTTCTTCACACACTTATAGTATGACTGCTTTCAATGGGGTCCCAGGAAATTAACCACAATACTTTGGCTTCCAAAAATTGACCTATAAAGGAACTTACATTTATGTTGCATAACAGTGCACAATAAGGACAAATGCAAAACCATCTTGAGCATTTGGCCTAGTCTAAATTTACTCAAGAAGCATTTTCCTAAATTATTCGAAAACTGGCAAAAAAGCACCTATAAAAAAAAATCAATGGCCTCCTCCATTACCCCTACAGCCATCCTATCCATCACCAAATAGGTATGTCTCTGCCACAGAATGCAGAGTCACGTTTTAACCAGTTTTCATATAATTTAGGACAAATGCACAAGATGGTGAGAGCTATAGCTCCACACGCAAATTTTTGGAACAACCCTTCCAACATTTACTCAGAATATTTCTGCACTAACCTTTTGTGATGTAGCAAAACCAAAGTTTTTGAGAATGGAGGCCACGGAAAATCTTGTTCTTCACTTATGGGAGTCCATTGGCTTCACACACTTATAGTATGACTTCAGGTATTTGGGTCCAAGGAATACTCTGTCTTCATTGAACTTTGTGGCCTTCACCTAGAGGACCCCATTTTCTTCACACACTCATAGTATGACTGCTCTGAATGGGGTCCCAGGAACTTGCACACAATGCTCTGTTTTGGTCATTGTGGCCTTCACCTATGGAACCCCATTTTCTTCACACACTCATAGTATGACTGCTCTGAATGGGGTCCCAGGAACTTGCACACAATGCTCTGTTTTGGTCATTGTGGCCTTCACCTATGGAACCCCATTTTCTTCACACACTCATAGTATGACTGCTCTGAATGGGGTCCCAGGAACTTGCACACAATGCTCTGTTTTGGTCATTGTGGCCTTCACCTATGGAACCCCATTTTCTTCACACACTCATAGTATGACTGCTCTGAATGGGGTCCCAGGAACTTGCACACAATGCTCCGTCTTCCATGGTCATTGTGCTTTTCACCTATAGGACCCCATTTTCTTCACACACTCATAGTATGACTGCTTTCAATGGGGTCCCAGGAAATTAACCACAATACTTTGGCTTCCAGAAATTGACCTATAAAGGAACTTACATTTATGTTGCATAACAGTGCACAATAAGGACAAATGCAAAACCATCTTGAGCATTTGGCCTAGTCTAAATTTACTCAAGAAGCATTTTCCTAAATTATTCGAAAACTGGCAAAAAAGCACCTATAAAAAAAAATCAATGGCCTCCTCCATTACCCCTACAGCCATCCTATCCATCACCAAATAGGTATGTCTCTGCCACAGAATGCAGAGTCACGTTTTAACCAGTTTTCATATAATTTAGGACCCATGCACAAGATGGTGAGAGCTATAGCTCCACACGCAAATTTTTGGAACAACCCTTTCAACGTTTACTCAGAATATTTCTGCACTAACCTTTTGTGATGTAGCAAAACCAAGGTTACTCAGAATGGAGGCAACGGAAAATCTTGATCTTCACTTATGGGAGTCCATGGTCTTCACACACATAGTATGACTTCAAGTATTTGGGTCCTAGGAATACTCTGTCTTCATTAAACTTTGTGGCCTTCACCTATGGAACCCCATTTTCTTCACACACTCATAGTATGACTGCTCTGAATGGGGTCTCAGGAACTTGCACACAATGCTCCGTCTTCCATGGTCATTGTGCTTTTCACCTATAGGACCCCATTTTCTTCACACACTTATAGTATGACTGCTTTCAATGGGGTCCCAGGAAATTAACCACAATACTTTGGCTTCCAAAAATTGACCTATAAAGGAACTTACATTTATGTTGCATAACAGTGCACAATAAGGACAAATGCAAAACCATCGTGAGCATTTGGCCTAGTCTAAATTTACTCAAGAAGCATTTTCCTAAATTATTCGAAAACTGGCAAAAAAGCACCTATAAAAAAAAATCAATGGCCTCCTCCATTACCCCTACAGCCATCCTATCCATCACCAAATAGGTATGTCTCTGCCACAGAATGCAGAGTCACGTTTTAACCAGTTTTCATATAATTTAGGACAAATGCACAAGATGGTGAGAGCTATAGCTCCACACGCAAATTTTTGGAACAACCCTTCCAACATTTACTCAGAATATTTCTGCACTAACCTTTTGTGATGTAGCAAAACCAAAGTTTTTGAGAATGGAGGCCACGGAAAATCTTGTTCTTCACTTATGGGAGTCCATTGGCTTCACACACTTATAGTATGACTTCAGGTATTTGGGTCCAAGGAATACTCTGTCTTCATTGAACTTTGTGGCCTTCACCTAGAGGACCCCATTTTCTTCACACACTCATAGTATGACTGCTCTGAATGGGGTCTCAGGAACTTGCACACAATGCTCCGTCTTCCATGGTCATTGTGCTTTTCACCTATAGGACCCCATTTTCTTCACACACTTATAGTATGACTGCTTTCAATGGGGTCCCAGGAAATTAACCACAATACTTTGGCTTCCAAAAATTGACCTATAAAGGAACTTACATTTATGTTGCATAACAGTGCACAATAAGGACAAATGCAAAACCATCTTGAGCATTTGGCCTAGTCTAAATTTACTCAAGAAGCATTTTCCTAAATTATTCGAAAACTGGCAAAAAAGCACCTATAAAAAAAAATCAATGGCCTCCTCTATTACCCCTACAGCCATCCTATCCATCACCAAATAGGTATGTCTCTGCCACAGAATGCAGAGTCACGTTTTAACCAGTTTTCATATAATTTAGGACAAATGCACAAGATGGTGAGAGCTATAGCTCCACACGCAAATTTTTGGAACAACCCTTCCAACATTTACTCAGAATATTTCTGCACTAACCTTTTGTGATGTAGCAAAACCAAAGTTTTTGAGAATGGAGGCCACGGAAAATCTTGTTCTTCACTTATGGGAGTCCATTGGCTTCACACACTTATAGTATGACTTCAGGTATTTGGGTCCAAGGAATACTCTGTCTTCATTGAACTTTGTGGCCTTCACCTAGAGGACCCCATTTTCTTCACACACTCATAGTATGACTGCTCTGAATGGGGTCCCAGGAAGTTGCACACAATGCTCTGTTTTGGTCATTGTGGCCTTCACCTATGGAACCCCATTTTCTTCACACACTCATAGTATGACTGCTCTGAATGGGGTCCCAGGAACTTGCACACAATGCTCCGTCTTCCATGGTCATTGTGCTTTTCACCTATAGGACCCCATTTTCTTCACACACTCATAGTATGACTGCTTTCAATGGGGTCCCAGGAAATTAACCACAATACTTTGGCTTCCAGAAATTGACCTATAAAGGAACTTACATTTATGTTGCATAACAGTGCACAATAAGGACAAATGCAAAACCATCTTGAGCATTTGGCCTAGTCTAAATTTACTCAAGAAGCATTTTCCTAAATTATTCGAAAACTGGCAAAAAAGCACCTATAAAAAAAAATCAATGGCCTCCTCCATTACCCCTACAGCCATCCTATCCATCACCAAATAGGTATGTCTCTGCCACAGAATGCAGAGTCACGTTTTCACCAGTTTTCATATAATTTAGGACCCATGCACAAGATGGTGAGAGCTATAGCTCCACACGCAAATTTTTGGAACAACCCTTTCAACATTTACTCAGAATATTTCTGCACTAACCTTTTGTGATGTAGCAAAACCAAGGTTACTCAGAATGGGGGAAACGGAAAATCTTGATCTTCACTTATGGGAGTCCATGGTCTTCACACACATAGTATGACTTCAAGTATTTGGGTCCTAGGAATACTCTGTCTTCATTAAACTTTGTGGCCTTCACCTATGGAACCCCATTTTCTTCACACACTCATAGTATGACTGCTCTGAATGGGGTCTCAGGAACTTGCACACAATGCTCCGTCTTCCATGGTCATTGTGCTTTTCACCTATAGGACCCCATTTTCTTCACACACTTATAGTATGACTGCTTTCAATGGGGTCCCAGGAAATTAACCACAATACTTTGGCTTCCAAAAATTGACCTATAAAGGAACTTACATTTATGTTGCATAACAGTGCACAATAAGGACAAATGCAAAACCATCTTGAGCATTTGGCCTAGTCTAAATTTACTCAAGAAGCATTTTCCTAAATTATTCGAAAACTGGCAAAAAAGCACCTATAAAAAAAAATCAATGGCCTCCTCCATTACCCCTACAGCCATCCTATCCATCACCAAATAGGTATGTCTCTGCCACAGAATGCAGAGTCACGTTTTAACCAGTTTTCATATAATTTAGGACAAATGCACAAGATGGTGAGAGCTATAGCTCCACACGCAAATTTTTGGAACAACCCTTCCAACATTTACTCCGAATATTTCTGCACTAACCTTTTGTGATGTAGCAAAACCAAAGTTTTTGAGAATGGAGGCCACGGAAAATCTTGTTCTTCACTTATGGGAGTCCATTGGCTTCACACACTTATAGTATGACTTCAGGTATTTGGGTCCAAGGAATACTCTGTCTTCATTGAACTTTGTGGCCTTCACCTAGAGGACCCCATTTTCTTCACACACTCATAGTATGACTGCTCTGAATGGGGTCCCAGGAAGTTGCACACAATGCTCTGTTTTGGTCATTGTGGCCTTCACCTATGGAACCCCATTTTCTTCACACACTCATAGTATGACTGCTCTGAATGGGGTCCCAGGAACTTGCACACAATGCTCTGTTTTGGTCATTGTGGCCTTCACCTATGGAACCCCATTTTCTTCACACACTCATAGTATGACTGCTCTGAATGGGGTCCCAGGAACTTGCACACAATGCTCCGTCTTCCATGGTCATTGTGCTTTTCACCTATAGGACCCCATTTTCTTCACACACTCATAGTATGACTGCTTTCAATGGGGTCCCAGGAAATTAACCACAATACTTTGGCTTCCAGAAATTGACCTATAAAGGAACTTACATTTATGTTGCATAACAGTGCACAATAAGGACAAATGCAAAACCATCTTGAGCATTTGGCCTAGTCTAAATTTACTCAAGAAGCATTTTCCTAAATTATTCGAAAACTGGCAAAAAAGCACCTATAAAAAAAAATCAATGGCCTCCTCCATTACCCCTACAGCCATCCTATCCATCACCAAATAGGTATGTCTCTGCCACAGAATGCAGAGTCACGTTTTAACCAGTTTTCATATAATTTAGGACCCATGCACAAGATGGTGAGAGCTATAGCTCCACACGCAAATTTTTGGAACAACCCTTTCAACATTTACTCAGAATATTTCTGCACTAACCTTTTGTGATGTAGCAAAACCAAGGTTACTCAGAATGGAGACAACGGAAAATCTTGATCTTCACTTATGGGAGTCCATGGTCTTCACACACATAGTATGACTTCAAGTATTTGGGTCCTAGGAATACTCTGTCTTCATTAAACTTTGTGGCCTTCACCTATGGAACCCCATTTTCTTCACACACTCATAGTATGACTGCTCTGAATGGGGTCTCAGGAACTTGCACACAATGCTCCGTCTTCCATGGTCATTGTGCTTTTCACCTATAGGACCCCATTTTCTTCACACACTTATAGTATGACTGCTTTCAATGGGGTCCCAGGAAATTAACCACAATACTTTGGCTTCCAAAAATTGACCTATAAAGGAACTTACATTTATGTTGCATAACAGTGCACAATAAGGACAAATGCAAAACCATCGTGAGCATTTGGCCTAGTCTAAATTTACTCAAGAAGCATTTTCCTAAATTATTCGAAAACTGGCAAAAAAGCACCTATAAAAAAAAATCAATGGCCTCCTCCATTACCCCTACAGCCATCCTATCCATCACCAAATAGGTATGTCTCTGCCACAGAATGCAGAGTCACGTTTTAACCAGTTTTCATATAATTTAGGACAAATGCACAAGATGGTGAGAGCTATAGCTCCACACGCAAATTTTTGGAACAACCCTTCCAACATTTACTCAGAATATTTCTGCACTAACCTTTTGTGATGTAGCAAAACCAAAGTTTTTGAGAATGGAGGCCACGGAAAATCTTGTTCTTCACTTATGGGAGTCCATTGGCTTCACACACTTATAGTATGACTTCAGGTATTTGGGTCCAAGGAATACTCTGTCTTCATTGAACTTTGTGGCCTTCACCTAGAGGACCCCATTTTCTTCACACACTCATAGTATGACTGCTCTGAATGGGGTCTCAGGAACTTGCACACAATGCTCCGTCTTCCATGGTCATTGTGCTTTTCACCTATAGGACCCCATTTTCTTCACACACTTATAGTATGACTGCTTTCAATGGGGTCCCAGGAAATTAACCACAATACTTTGGCTTCCAAAAATTGACCTATAAAGGAACTTACATTTATGTTGCATAACAGTGCACAATAAGGACAAATGCAAAACCATCTTGAGCATTTGGCCTAGTCTAAATTTACTCAAGAAGCATTTTCCTAAATTATTCGAAAACTGGCAAAAAAGCACCTATAAAAAAAAATCAATGGCCTCCTCCATTACCCCTACAGCCATCCTATCCATCACCAAATAGGTATGTCTCTGCCACAGAATGCAGAGTCACGTTTTAACCAGTTTTCATATAATTTAGGACAAATGCACAAGATGGTGAGAGCTATAGCTCCACACGCAAATTTTTGGAACAACCCTTCCAACATTTACTCAGAATATTTCTGCACTAACCTTTTGTGATGTAGCAAAACCAAAGTTTTTGAGAATGGAGGCCACGGAAAATCTTGTTCTTCACTTATGGGAGTCCATTGGCTTCACACACTTATAGTATGACTTCAGGTATTTGGGTCCAAGGAATACTCTGTCTTCATTGAACTTTGTGGCCTTCACCTAGAGGACCCCATTTTCTTCACACACTCATAGTATGACTGCTCTGAATGGGGTCCCAGGAAGTTGCACACAATGCTCTGTTTTGGTCATTGTGGCCTTCACCTATGGAACCCCATTTTCTTCACACACTCATAGTATGACTGCTCTGAATGGGGTCCCAGGAACTTGCACACAATGCTCTGTTTTGGTCATTGTGGCCTTCACCTATGGAACCCCATTTTCTTCACACACTCATAGTATGACTGCTCTGAATGGGGTACCAGGAACTTGCACACAATGCTCCGTCTTCCATGGTCATTGTGCTTTTCACCTATAGGACCCCATTTTCTTCACACACTCATAGTATGACTGCTTTCAATGGGGTCCCAGGAAATTAACCACAATACTTTGGCTTCCAAAAATTGACCTATAAAGGAACTTACATTTATGTTGCATAACAGTGCACAATAAGGACAAATGCAAAACCATCTTGAGCATTTGGCCTAGTCTAAATTTACTCAAGAAGCATTTTCCTAAATTATTCGAAAACTGGCAAAAAAGCACCTATAAAAAAAAATCAATGGCCTCCTCCATTACCCCTACAGCCATCCTATCCATCACCAAATAGGTATGTCTCTGCCACAGAATGCAGAGTCACGTTTTAACCAGTTTTCATATAATTTAGGACCCATGCACAAGATGGTGAGAGCTATAGCTCCACACGCAAATTTTTGGAACAACCCTTTCAACATTTACTCAGAATATTTCTGCACTAACCTTTTGTGATGTAGCAAAACCAAGGTTACTCAGAATGGAGGAAACGGAAAATCTTGATCTTCACTTATGGGAGTCCATGGTCTTCACACACATAGTATGACTTCAAGTATTTGGGTCCTAGGAATACTCTGTCTTCATTAAACTTTGTGGCCTTCACCTATGGAACCCCATTTTCTTCACACACTCATAGTATGACTGCTCTGAATGGGGTCTCAGGAACTTGCACACAATGCTCCGTCTTCCATGGTCATTGTGCTTTTCACCTATGGAACCCCATTTTCTTCACACACTTATAGTATGACTGCTTTCAATGGGGTCCCAGGAAATTAACCACAATACTTTGGCTTCCAAAAATTGACCTATAAAGGAACTTACATTTATGTTGCATAACAGTGCACAATAAGGACAAATGCAAAACCATCTTGAGCATTTGGCCTAGTCTAAATATACTCAAGAAGCATTTTCCTAAATTATTCGAAAACTGGCAAAAAAGCACCTATAAAAAAAAATCAATGGCCTCCTCCATTACCCCTACAGCCATCCTATCCATCACCAAATAGGTATGTCTCTGCCACAGAATGCAGAGTCACGTTTTAACCAGTTTTCATATAATTTAGGACAAATGCACAAGATGGTGAGAGCTATAGCTCCACACGCAAATTTTTGGAACAACCCTTCCAACATTTACTCAGAATATTTCTGCACTAACCTTTTGTGATGTAGCAAAACCAAAGTTTTTGAGAATGGAGGCCACGGAAAATCTTGTTCTTCACTTATGGGAGTCCATTGGCTTCACACACTTATAGTATGACTTCAGGTATTTGGGTCCAAGGAATACTCTGTCTTCATTGAACTTTGTGGCCTTCACCTAGAGGACCCCATTTTCTTCACACACTCATAGTATGACTGCTCTGAATGGGGTCCCAGGAACTTGCACACAATGCTCTGTTTTGGTCATTGTGGCCTTCACCTATGGAACCCCATTTTCTTCACACACTCATAGTATGACTGCTCTGAATGGGGTCCCAGGAACTTGCACACAATGCTCTGTTTTGGTCATTGTGGCCTTCACCTATGGAACCCCATTTTCTTCACACACTCATAGTATGACTGCTCTGAATGGGGTACCAGGAACTTGCACACAATGCTCCGTCTTCCATGGTCATTGTGCTTTTCACCTATAGGACCCCATTTTCTTCACACACTCATAGTATGACTGCTTTCAATGGGGTCCCAGGAAATTAACCACAATACTTTGGCTTCCAAAAATTGACCTATAAAGGAACTTACATTTATGTTGCATAACAGTGCACAATAAGGACAAATGCAAAACCATCTTGAGCATTTGGCCTAGTCTAAATTTACTCAAGAAGCATTTTCCTAAATTATTCGAAAACTGGCAAAAAAGCACCTATAAAAAAAAATAAATGGCCTCCTCCATTACCCCTACAGCCATCCTATCCATCACCAAATAGGTATGTCTCTGCCACAGAATGCAGAGTCACGTTTTAACCAGTTTTCATATAATTTAGGACCCATGCACAAGATGGTGAGAGCTATAGCTCCACACGCAAATTTTTGGAACAACCCTTTCAACATTTACTCAGAATATTTCTGCACTAACCTTTTGTGATGTAGCAAAACCAAGGTTACTCAGAATGGAGGAAACGGAAAATCTTGATCTTCACTTATGGGAGTCCATGGTCTTCACACACATAGTATGACTTCAAGTATTTGGGTCCTAGGAATACTCTGTCTTCATTAAACTTTGTGGCCTTCACCTATGGAACCCCATTTTCTTCACACACTCATAGTATGACTGCTCTGAATGGGGTCTCAGGAACTTGCACACAATGCTCCGTCTTCCATGGTCATTGTGCTTTTCACCTATAGGACCCCATTTTCTTCACACACTTATAGTATGACTGCTTTCAATGGGGTCCCAGGAAATTAACCACAATACTTTGGCTTCCAAAAATTGACCTATAAAGGAACTTACATTTATGTTGCATAACAGTGCACAATAAGGACAAATGCAAAACCATCTTGAGCATTTGGCCTAGTCTAAATTTACTCAAGAAGCATTTTCCTAAATTATTCGAAAACTGGCAAAAAAGCACCTATAAAAAAAAATCAATGGCCTCCTCCATTACCCCTACAGCCATCCTATCCATCACCAAATAGGTATGTCTCTGCCACAGAATGCAGAGTCACGTTTTAACCAGTTTTCATATAATTTAGGACAAATGCACAAGATGGTGAGAGCTATAGCTCCACACGCAAATTTTTGGAACAACCCTTCCAACATTTACTCAGAATATTTCTGCACTAACCTTTTGTGATGTAGCAAAACCAAAGTTTTTGAGAATGGAGGCCACGGAAAATCTTGTTCTTCACTTATGGGAGTCCATTGGCTTCACACACTTATAGTATGACTTCAGGTATTTGGGTCCAAGGAATACTCTGTCTTCATTGAACTTTGTGGCCTTCACCTAGAGGACCCCATTTTCTTCACACACTCATAGTATGACTGCTCTGAATGGGGTCCCAGGAAGTTGCACACAATGCTCTGTTTTGGTCATTGTGGCCTTCACCTATGGAACCCCATTTTCTTCACACACTCATAGTATGACTGCTCTGAATGGGGTCCCAGGAACTTGCACACAATGCTCTGTTTTGGTCATTGTGGCCTTCACCTATGGAACCCCATTTTCTTCACACACTCATAGTATGACTGCTCTGAATGGGGTACCAGGAACTTGCACACAATGCTCCGTCTTCCATGGTCATTGTGCTTTTCACCTATAGGACCCCATTTTCTTCACACACTCATAGTATGACTGCTTTCAATGGGGTCCCAGGAAATTAACCACAATACTTTGGCTTCCAAAAATTGACCTATAAAGGAACTTACATTTATGTTGCATAACAGTGCACAATAAGGACAAATGCAAAACCATCTTGAGCATTTGGCCTAGTCTAAATTTACTCAAGAAGCATTTTCCTAAATTATTCGAAAACTGGCAAAAAAGCACCTATAAAAAAAAATCAATGGCCTCCTCCATTACCCCTACAGCCATCCTATCCATCACCAAATAGGTATGTCTCTGCCACAGAATGCAGAGTCACGTTTTAACCAGTTTTCATATAATTTAGGACCCATGCACAAGATGGTGAGAGCTATAGCTCCACACGCAAATTTTTGGAACAACCCTTTCAACATTTACTCAGAATATTTCTGAACTAACCTTTTGTGATGTAGCAAAACCAAGGTTACTCAGAATGGAGGCAACGGAAAATCTTGATCTTCACTTATGGGAGTCCATGGTCTTCACACACATAGTATGACTTCAAGTATTTGGGTCCTAGGAATACTCTGTCTTCATTAAACTTTGTGGCCTTCACCTATGGAACCCCATTTTCTTCACACACTCATAGTATGACTGCTCTGAATGGGGTCCCAGGAACTTGGACAAAATGCTCCGTCTTCCATGGTCATTGTGCTTTTCACCTATAGGACCCCATTTTCTTCACACACTTATAGTATGACTGCTTTCAATGGGGTCCCAGGAAATTAACCACAATACTTTGGCTTCCAAAAAATGACTTATAAAGGAACTTACATTTATGTTGCATAACAGTGCACAATGAGGACAAATGCAAAACCATCTTGAGCATTTGGCCTAGTCTAAATTTACTCAAGAAGCATTTTCCTAAATTATTCGAAAACTGGCAAAAAAGCACCTATAAAAAAAAATCAATGGCCTCCTCCATTACCCCTACAGCCATCCTATCCATCACCAAATAGGTATGTCTCTGCCACAGAATGCAGAGTCACGTTTTAACCAGTTTTCATATAATTTAGGACCCATGCACAAGATGGTGAGAGCTATAGCTCCACACGCAAATTTTTGGAACAACCCTTCCAACATTTACTCAGAATATTTCTGCACTAACCTTTTGTGATGTAGCAAAACCAAAGTTTTTGAGAATGGAGGCCACGGAAAATCTTGTTCTTCACTTATGGGAGTCCATTGGCTTCACACACTTATAGTATGACTTCAGGTATTTGGGTCCAAGGAATACTCTGTCTTCATTGAACTTTGTGGCCTTCACCTAGAGGACCCCATTTTCTTCACACACTCATAGTATGACTGCTCTGAATGGGGTCCCAGGAAGTTGCACACAATGCTCTGTTTTGGTCATTGTGGCCTTCACCTATGGAACCCCATTTTCTTCACACACTCATAGTATGACTGCTCTGAATGGGGTCCCAGGAACTTGCACACAATGCTCCGTCTTCCATGGTCATTGTGCTTTTCACCTATAGGACCCCATTTTCTTCACACACTCATAGTATGACTGCTTTCAATGGGGTCCCAGGAAATTAACCACAATACTTTGGCTTCCAGAAATTGACCTATAAAGGAACTTACATTTATGTTGCATAACAGTGCACAATAAGGACAAATGCAAAACCATCTTGAGCATTTGGCCTAGTCTAAATTTACTCAAGAAGCATTTTCCTAAATTATTCGAAAACTGGCAAAAAAGCACCTATAAAAAAAAATCAATGGCCTCCTCCATTACCCCTACAGCCATCCTATCCATCACCAAATAGGTATGTCTCTGCCACAGAATGCAGAGTCACGTTTTAACCAGTTTTCATATAATTTAGGACCCATGCACAAGATGGTGAGAGCTATAGCTCCACACGCAAATTTTTGGAACAACCCTTTCAACATTTACTCAGAATATTTCTGAACTAACCTTTTGTGATGTAGCAAAACCAAGGTTACTCAGAATGGAGGCAACGGAAAATCTTGATCTTCACTTATGGGAGTCCATGGTCTTCACACACATAGTATGACTTCAAGTATTTGGGTCCTAGGAATACTCTGTCTTCATTAAACTTTGTGGCCTTCACCTATGGAACCCCATTTTCTTCACACACTCATAGTATGACTGCTCTGAAT
Organism: Eleutherodactylus coqui; assembly: GCF_035609145.1. NCBI lineage: Eukaryota > Metazoa > Chordata > Amphibia > Anura > Eleutherodactylidae > Eleutherodactylus > Eleutherodactylus coqui. Next base: position 35,064,429 of record NC_089848.1, on the reverse strand, counting down.
GGGGTCCCAGGAACTTGCACACAATGCTCCGTCTTCCATGGTCATTGTGCTTTTCACCTATAGGACCCCATTTTCTTCACACACTCATAGTATGACTGCTTTCAATGGGGTCCCAGGAAATTAACCACAATACTTTGGCTTCCAAAAATTGACCTATAAAGGAACTTACATTTATGTTGCATAACAGTGCACAATGAGGACAAATGCAAAACCATCTTGAGCATTTGGCCTAGTCTAAATTTACTCAAGAAGCATTTTCCTAAATTATTCGAAAACTGGCAAAAAAGCAGCTATAAAAAAAAATCAATGGCCTCCTCCATTACCCCTACAGCCATCCTATCCATCACCAAATAGGTATGTCTCTGCCACAGAATGCAGAGTCACGTTTTAACCAGTTTTCATATAATTTAGGACCCATGCACAAGATGGTGAGAGCTATAGCTCCACACGCAAATTTTTGGAACAACCCTTCCAACATGTACTCAGAATATTTCTACACTAACCTTTTGTGATGTAGCAAAACCAAGGTTACTCAGAATGGAGGCAACGGAAAATCTTGATCTTCACTTATGGGAGTTCATGGTCTTCACACACATAGTATGACTTCAAGTATTTGGGTCCTAGGAATACTCTGTCTTCATTAAACTTTGTGGCCTTCACCTATGGAACCCCATTTTCTTCACACACTCATAGTATGACTGCTCTGAATGGGGTCCCAGGAACTTGCACACAATGCTCCGTCTTCCATGGTCATTGTGCTTTTCACCTATAGGACCCCATTTTCTTCACACACTTATAGTATGACTGCTTTCAATGGGGTCCCAGGAAATTAACCACAATACTTTGGCTTCCAAAAATTGACCTATAAAGGAACTTACATTTATGTTGCATAACAGTGCACAATAAGGACAAATGCAAAACCATCTTGAGCATTTGGCCTAGTCTAAATTTACTCAAGAAGCATTTTCCTAAATTATTCGAAAACTGGCAAAAAAGCACCTATAAAAAAAAATCAATGGCCTCCTCCATTACCCCTACAGCCATCCTATCCATCACCAAATAGGTATGTCTCTGCCACAGAATGCAGAGTCACGTTTTAACCAGTTTTCATATAATTTAGGACCCATGCACAAGATGGTGAGAGCTATAGCTCCACACGCAAATTTTTGGAACAACCCTTCCAACATTTACTCAGAATATTTCTGCACTAACCTTTTGTGATGTAGCAAAACCAAAGTTTTTGAGAATGGAGGCCACGGAAAATCTTGTTCTTCACTTATGGGAGTCCATTGGCTTCACACACTTATAGTATGACTTCAGGTATTTGGGTCCAAGGAATACTCTGTCTTCATTGAACTTTGTGGCCTTCACCTAGAGGACCCCATTTTCTTCACACACTCATAGTATGACTGCTCTGAATGGGGTCCCAGGAAGTTGCACACAATGCTCTGTTTTGGTCATTGTGGCCTTCACCTATGGAACCCCATTTTCTTCACACACTCATAGTATGACTGCTCTGAATGGGGTCCCAGGAACTTGCACACAATGCTCTGTTTTGGTCATTGTGGCCTTCACCTATGGAACCCCATTTTCTTCACACACTCATAGTATGACTGCTCTGAATGGGGTCCCAGGAACTTGCACACAATGCTCCGTCTTCCATGGTCATTGTGCTTTTCACCTATAGGACCCCATTTTCTTCACACACTCATAGTATGACTGCTTTCAATGGGGTCCCAGGAAATTACCCACAATATTTTGGCTTCCAAAAATTGACCTATAAAGGAACTTACATTTATGTTGCATAACAGTGCACAATAAGGACAAATGCAAAACCATCTTGAGCATTTGGCCTAGTCTAAATTTACTCAAGAAGCATTTTCCTAAATTATTCGAAAACTGGCAAAAAAGCACCTATAAAAAAAAATCAATGGCCTCCTCCATTACCCCTACAGCCATCCTATCCATCACCAAATAGGTATGTCTCTGCCACAGAATGCAGAGTCACGTTTTAACCAGTTTTCATATAATTTAGGACCCATGCACAAGATGGTGAGAGCTATAGCTCCACACGCAAATTTTTGGAACAACCCTTTCAACATTTACTCAGAATATTTCTGCACTAACCTTTTGTGATGTAGCAAAACCAAGGTTACTCAGAATGGAGGAAACGGAAAATCTTGATCTTCACTTATTTGAGTCCATGGTCTTCACACACATAGTATGACTTCAAGTATTTGGGTCCTAGGAATACTCTGTCTTCATTAAACTTTGTGGCCTTCACCTATGGAACCCCATTTTCTTCACACACTCATAGTATGACTGCTCTGAATGGGGTCTCAGGAACTTGCACACAATGCTCCGTCTTCCATGGTCATTGTGCTTTTCACCTATAGGACCCCATTTTCTTCACACACTTATAGTATGACTGCTTTCAATGGGGTCCCAGGAAATTAACCACAATACTTTGGCTTCCAAAAATTGACCTATAAAGGAACTTACATTTATGTTGCATAACAGTGCACAATAAGGACAAATGCAAAACCATCTTGAGCATTTGGCCTAGTCTAAATTTACTCAAGAAGCATTTTCCTAAATTATTCGAAAACTGGCAAAAAAGCACCTATAAAAAAAAATCAATGGCCTCCTCCATTACCCCTACAGCCATCCTATCCATCACCAAATAGGTATGTCTCTGCCACAGAATGCAGAGTCACGTTTTAACCAGTTTTCATATAATTTAGGACAAATGCACAAGATGGTGAGAGCTATAGCTCCACACGCAAATTTTTGGAACAACCCTTCCAACATTTACTCAGAATATTTCTGTACTAACCTTTTGTGATGTAGCAAAACCAAAGTTTTTGAGAATGGAGGCCACGGAAAATCTTGTTCTTCACTTATGGGAGTCCATTGGCTTCACACACTTATAGTATGACTTCAGGTATTTGGGTCCAAGGAATACTCTGTCTTCATTGAACTTTGTGGCCTTCACCTAGAGGACCCCATTTTCTTCACACACTCATAGTATGACTGCTCTGAATGGGGTCCCAGGAAGTTGCACACAATGCTCTGTTTTGGTCATTGTGGCCTTCACCTATGGAACCCCATTTTCTTCACACACTCATAGTATGACTGCTCTGAATGGGGTCCCAGGAACTTGCACACAATGCTCTGTTTTGGTCATTGTGGCCTTCACCTATGGAACCCCATTTTCTTCACACACTCATAGTATGACTGCTCTGAATGGGGTCCCAGGAACTTGCACACAATGCTCCGTCTTCCATGGTCATTGTGCTTTTCACCTATAGGACCCCATTTTCTTCACACACTCATAGTATGACTGCTTTCAATGGGGTCCCAGGAAATTAACCACAATACTTTGGCTTCCAGAAATTGACCTATAAAGGAACTTACATTTATGTTGCATAACAGTGCACAATAAGGACAAATGCAAAACCATCTTGAGCATTTGGCCTAGTCTAAATTTACTCAAGAAGCATTTTCCTAAATTATTCGAAAACTGGCAAAAAAGCACCTATAAAAAAAAATCAATGGCCTCCTCCATTACCCCTACAGCCATCCTATCCATCACCAAATAGGTATGTCTCTGCCACAGAATGCAGAGTCACGTTTTAACCAGTTTTCATATAATTTAGGACCCATGCACAAGATGGTGAGAGCTATAGCTCCACACGCAAATTTTTGGAACAACCCTTTCAACATTTACTCAGAATATTTCTGCACTAACCTTTTGTGATGCAGCAAAACCAAGGTTACTCAGAATGGAGGCAACGGAAAATCTTGATCTTCACTTATGGGAGTCCATGGTCTTCACACACATAGTATGACTTCAAGTATTTGGGTCCTAGGAATACTCTGTCTTCATTAAACTTTGTGGCCTTCACCTATGGAACCCCATTTTCTTCACACACTCATAGTATGACTGCTCTGAATGGGGTCTCAGGAACTTGCACACAATGCTCCGTCTTCCATGGTCATTGTGCTTTTCACCTATAGGACCCCATTTTCTTCACACACTTATAGTATGACTGCTTTCAATGGGGTCCCAGGAAATTAACCACAATACTTTGGCTTCCAAAAATTGACCTATAAAGGAACTTACATTTATGTTGCATAACAGTGCACAATAAGGACAAATGCAAAACCATCTTGAGCATTTGGCCTAGTCTAAATTTACTCAAGAAGCATTTTCCTAAATTATTCGAAAACTGGCAAAAAAGCACCTATAAAAAAAAATCAATGGCCTCCTCCATTACCCCTACAGCCATCCTATCCATCACCAAATAGGTATGTCTCTGCCACAGAATGCAGAGTCACGTTTTAACCAGTTTTCATATAATTTAGGACAAATGCACAAGATGGTGAGAGCTATAGCTCCACAGGCAAATTTTTGGAACAACCCTTCCAACATTTACTCAGAATATTTCTGCACTAACCTTTTGTGATGTAGCAAAACCAAAGTTTTTGAGAATAGAGGCCACGGAAAATCTTGTTCTTCACTTATGGGAGTCCATTGGCTTCACACACTTATAGTATGACTTCAGGTATTTGGGTCCAAGGAATACTCTGTCTTCATTGAACTTTGTGGCCTTCACCTAGAGGACCCCATTTTCTTCACACACTCATAGTATGACTGCTCTGAATGGGGTCCCAGGAAGTTGCACACAATGCTCTGTTTTGGTCATTGTGGCCTTCACCTATGGAACCCCATTTTCTTCACACACTCATAGTATGACTGCTCTGAATGGGGTCCCAGGAACTTGCACACAATGCTCTGTTTTGGTCATTGTGGCCTTCACCTATGGAACCCCATTTTCTTCACACACTCATAGTATGACTGCTCTGAATGGGGTCCCAGGAACTTGCACACAATGCTCCGTCTTCCATGGTCATTGTGCTTTTCACCTATAGGACCCCATTTTCTTCACACACTCATAGTATGACTGCTTTCAATGGGGTCCCAGGAAATTAACCACAATACTTTGGCTTCCAAAAATTGACCTATAAAGGAACTTACATTTATGTTGCATAACAGTGCACAATAAGGACAAATGCAAAACCATCTTGAGCATTTGGCCTAGTCTAAATTTACTCAAGAAGCATTTTCCTAAATTATTCGAAAACTGGCAAAAAAGCACCTATAAAAAAAAATCAATGGCCTCCTCCATTACCCCTACAGCCATCCTATCCATCACCAAATAGGTATGTCTCTGCCACAGAATGCAGAGTCACGTTTTCACCAGTTTTCATATAATTTAGGACCCATGCACAAGATGGTGAGAGCTATAGCTCCACACGCAAATTTTTGGAACAACCCTTTCAACATTTACTCAGAATATTTCTGCACTAACCTTTTGTGATGTAGCAAAACCAAGGTTACTCAGAATGGAGGAAACGGAAAATCTTGATCTTCACTTATGGGAGTCCATGGTCTTCACACACATAGTATGACTTCAAGTATTTGGGTCCTAGGAATACTCTGTCTTCATTAAACTTTGTGGCCTTCACCTATGGAACCCCATTTTCTTCACACACTCATAGTATGACTGCTCTGAATGGGGTCTCAGGAACTTGCACACAATGCTCCGTCTTCCATGGTCATTGTGCTTTTCACCTATAGGACCCCATTTTCTTCACACACTTATAGTATGACTGCTTTCAATGGGGTCCCAGGAAATTAACCACAATACTTTGGCTTCCAAAAATTGACCTATAAAGGAACTTACATTTATGTTGCATAACAGTGCACAATAAGGACAAATGCAAAACCATCTTGAGCATTTGGCCTAGTCTAAATTTACTCAAGAAGCATTTTCCTAAATTATTCGAAAACTGGCAAAAAAGCACCTATAAAAAAAAATCAATGGCCTCCTCCATTACCCCTACAGCCATCCTATCCATCACCAAATAGGTATGTCTCTGCCACAGAATGCAGAGTCACGTTTTAACCAGTTTTCATATAATTTAGGACAAATGCACAAGATGGTGAGAGCTATAGCTCCACAGGCAAATTTTTGGAACAACCCTTCCAACATTTACTCAGAATATTTCTGCACTAACCTTTTGTGATGTAGCAAAACCAAAGTTTTTGAGAATGGAGGCCACGGAAAATCTTGTTCTTCACTTATGGGAGTCCATTGGCTTCACACACTTATAGTATGACTTCAGGTATTTGGGTCCAAGGAATACTCTGTCTTCATTGAACTTTGTGGCCTTCACCTAGAGGACCCCATTTTCTTCACACACTCATAGTATGACTGCTCTGAATGGGGTCCCAGGAAGTTGCACACAATGCTCTGTTTTGGTCATTGTGGCCTTCACCTATGGAACCCCATTTTCTTCACACACTCATAGTATGACTGCTCTGAATGGGGTCCCAGGAACTTGCACACAATGCTCTGTTTTGGTCATTGTGGCCTTCACCTATGGAACCCCATTTTCTTCACACACTCATAGTATGACTGCTCTGAATGGGGTCCCAGGAACTTGCACACAATGCTCCGTCTTCCATGGTCATTGTGCTTTTCACCTATAGGACCCCATTTTCTTCACACACTCATAGTATGACTGCTTTCAATGGGGTCCCAGGAAATTAACCACAATACTTTGGCTTCCAAAAATTGACCTATAAAGGAACTTACATTTATGTTGCATAACAGTGCACAATAAGGACAAATGCAAAACCATCTTGAGCATTTGGCCTAGTCTAAATTTACTCAAGAAGCATTTTCCTAAATTATTTGAAAACTGGCAAAAAAGGACCTGTAAAAAAAAATCAATGGCCTCCTCCATTACCCCTACAGCCATCCTATCCATCACCAAATAGGTATGTCTCTGCCACAGAATGCAGAGTCACGTTTTAACCAGTTTTCATATAATTTAGGACCCATGCACAAGATGGTGAGAGCTATAGCTCCACACGCAAATTTTTGGAACAACCCTTCCAACATTTACTCAGAATATTTCTGCACTAACCTTTTGTGATGTAGCAAAGCCAAAGTTTTTGAGAATGGAGGCCACGGAAAATCTTGTTCTTCACTTATGGGAGTCCATTGGCTTCACACACTTACAGTATGACTTCAGGTATTTGGGTCCAAGGAATACTCTGTCTTCATTGAACTCTGTGGCCTTCACCTAGAGGACCCCATTTTCTTCACACACTCATAGTATGACTGCTCTGAATGGGGTCCCAGGAACTTGCACACAATGCTCTGTTTTGGTCATTGTGGCCTTCACCTATGGAACCCCATTTTCTTCACACACTCATAGTATGACTGCTCTGAATGGGGTCCCAGGAACTTGCACACAATGCTCCGTCTTCCATGGTCATTGTGCTTTTCACCTATAGGACCCCATTTTCTTCACACACTCATAGTATGACTGCTTTCAATGGGGTCCCAGGAAATTAACCACAATACTTTGGCTTCCAGAAATTGACCTATAAAGGAACTTACATTTATGTTGCATAACAGTGCACAATAAGGACAAATGCAAAACCATCTTGAGCATTTGGCCTAGTCTAAATTTACTCAAGAAGCATTTTCCTAAATTATTCGAAAACTGGCAAAAAAGCACCTATAAAAAAAAATCAATGGCCTCCTCCATTACCCCTACAGCCATCCTATCCATCACCAAATAGGTATGTCTCTGCCACAGAATGCAGAGTCACGTTTTCACCAGTTTTCATATAATTTAGGACCCATGCACAAGATGGTGAGAGCTATAGCTCCACACGCAAATTTTTGGAACAACCCTTTCAACATTTACTCAGAATATTTCTGCACTAACCTTTTGTGATGTAGCAAAACCAAGGTTACTCAGAATGGAGGAAACGGAAAATCTTGATCTTCACTTATGGGAGTCCATGGTCTTCACACACATAGTATGACTTCAAGTATTTGGGTCCTAGGAATACTCTGTCTTCATTAAACTTTGTGGCCTTCACCTATGGAACCCCATTTTCTTCACACACTCATAGTATGACTGCTCTGAATGGGGTCTCAGGAACTTGCACACAATGCTCCGTCTTCCATGGTCATTGTGCTTTTCACCTATAGGACCCCATTTTCTTCACACACTTATAGTATGACTGCTTTCAATGGGGTCCCAGGAAATTAACCACAATACTTTGGCTTCCAAAAATTGACCTATAAAGGAACTTACATTTATGTTGCATAACAGTGCACAATAAGGACAAATGCAAAACCATCTTGAGCATTTGGCCTAGTCTAAATTTACTCAAGAAGCATTTTCCTAAATTATTCGAAAACTGGCAAAAAAGCACCTATAAAAAAAAATCAATGGCCTCCTCCATTACCCCTACAGCCATCCTATCCATCACCAAATAGGTATGTCTCTGCCACAGAATGCAGAGTCACGTTTTAACCAGTTTTCATATAATTTAGGACAAATGCACAAGATGGTGAGAGCTATAGCTCCACAGGCAAATTTTTGGAACAACCCTTCCAACATTTACTCAGAATATTTCTGCACTAACCTTTTGTGATGTAGCAAAACCAAAGTTTTTGAGAATGGAGGCCACGGAAAATCTTGTTCTTCACTTATGGGAGTCCATTGGCTTCACACACTTATAGTATGACTTCAGGTATTTGGGTCCAAGGAATACTCTGTCTTCATTGAACTTTGTGGCCTTCACCTAGAGGACCCCATTTTCTTCACACACTCATAGTATGACTGCTCTGAATGGGGTCCCAGGAAGTTGCACACAATGCTCTGTTTTGGTCATTGTGGCCTTCACCTATGGAACCCCATTTTCTTCACACACTCATAGTATGACTGCTCTGAATGGGGTCCCAGGAACTTGCACACAATGCTCTGTTTTGGTCATTGTGGCCTTCACCTATGGAACCCCATTTTCTTCACACACTCATAGTATGACTGCTCTGAATGGGGTCCCAGGAACTTGCACACAATGCTCCGTCTTCCATGGTCATTGTGCTTTTCACCTATAGGACCCCATTTTCTTCACACACTCATAGTATGACTGCTTTCAATGGGGTCCCAGGAAATTAACCACAATACTTTGGCTTCCAAAAATTGACCTATAAAGGAACTTACATTTATGTTGCATAACAGTGCACAATAAGGACAAATGCAAAACCATCTTGAGCATTTGGCCTAGTCTAAATTTACTCAAGAAGCATTTTCCTAAATTATTCGAAAACTGGCAAAAAAGCACCTATAAAAAAAAATCAATGGCCTCCTCCATTACCCCTACAGCCATCCTATCCATCACCAAATAGGTATGTCTCTGCCACAGAATGCAGAGTCACGTTTTAACCAGTTTTCATATAATTTAGGACAAATGCACAAGATGGTGAGAGCTATAGCTCCACAGGCAAATTTTTGGAACAACCCTTCCAACATTTACTCAGAATATTTCTGCACTAACCTTTTGTGATGTAGCAAAACCAAAGTTTTTGAGAATGGAGGCCACGGAAAATCTTGTTCTTCACTTATGGGAGTCCATTGGCTTCACACACTTATAGTATGACTTCAGGTATTTGGGTCCAAGGAATACTCTGTCTTCATTGAACTTTGTGGCCTTCACCTAGAGGACCCCATTTTCTTCACACACTCATAGTATGACTGCTCTGAATGGGGTCCCAGGAAGTTGCACACAATGCTCTGTTTTGGTCATTGTGGCCTTCACCTATGGAACCCCATTTTCTTCACACACTCATAGTATGACTGCTCTGAATGGGGTCCCAGGAACTTGCACACAATGCTCTGTTTTGGTCATTGTGGCCTTCACCTATGGAACCCCATTTTCTTCACACACTCATAGTATGACTGCTCTGAATGGGGTCCCAGGAACTTGCACACAATGCTCCGTCTTCCATGGTCATTGTGCTTTTCACCTATAGGACCCCATTTTCTTCACACACTCATAGTATGACTGCTTTCAATGGGGTCCCAGGAAATTAACCACAATACTTTGGCTTCCAAAAATTGACCTATAAAGGAACTTACATTTATGTTGCATAACAGTGCACAATAAGGACAAATGCAAAATCATGTTGAGCATTTGGCCTAGTCTAAATTTACTCAAGAAGCATTTTCCTAAATTATTTGAAAACTGGCAAAAAAGGACCTATAAAAAAAAATCAATGGCCTCCTCCATTACCCCTACAGCCATCCTATCCATCACCAAATAGGTATGTCTCTGCCACAGAATGCAGAGTCACGTTTTAACCAGTTTTCATATAATTTAGGACCCATGCACAAGATGGTGAGAGCTATAGCTCCACACGCAAATTTTTGGAACAACCCTTCCAACATTTACTCAGAATATTTCTGCACTAACCTTTTGTGATGTAGCAAAGCCAAAGTTTTTGAGAATGGAGGCCACGGAAAATCTTGTTCTTCACTTATGGGAGTCCATTGGCTTCACACACTTACAGTATGACTTCAGGTATTTGGGTCCAAGGAATACTCTGTCTTCATTGAACTCTGTGGCCTTCACCTAGAGGACCCCATTTTCTTCACACACTCATAGTATGACTGCTCTGAATGGGGTCCCAGGAACTTGCACACAATGCTCTGTTTTGGTCATTGTGGCCTTCACCTATGGAACCCCATTTTCTTCACACACTCATAGTATGACTGCTCTGAATGGGGTCCCAGGAACTTGCACACAATGCTCCGTCTTCCATGGTCATTGTGCTTTTCACCTATAGGACCCCATTTTCTTCACACACTCATAGTATGACTGCTTTCAATGGGGTCCCAGGAAATTAACCACAATACTTTGGCTTCCAGAAATTGACCTATAAAGGAACTTACATTTATGTTGCATAACAGTGCACAATAAGGACAAATGCAAAACCATCTTGAGCATTTGGCCTAGTCTAAATTTACTCAAGAAGCATTTTCCTAAATTATTCGAAAACTGGCAAAAAAGCACCTATAAAAAAAAATCAATGGCCTCCTCCATTACCCCTACAGCCATCCTATCCATCACCAAATAGGTATGTCTCTGCCACAGAATGCAGAGTCACGTTTTCACCAGTTTTCATATAATTTAGGACCCATGCACAAGATGGTGAGAGCTATAGCTCCACACGCAAATTTTTGGAACAACCCTTTCAACATTTACTCAGAATATTTCTGCACTAACCTTTTGTGATGTAGCAAAACCAAGGTTACTCAGAATGGAGGAAACGGAAAATCTTGATCTTCACTTATGGGAGTCCATGGTCTTCACACACATAGTATGACTTCAAGTATTTGGGTCCTAGGAATACTCTGTCTTCATTAAACTTTGTGGCCTTCACCTATGGAACCCCATTTTCTTCACACACTCATAGTATGACTGCTCTGAATGGGGTCTCAGGAACTTGCACACAATGCTCCGTCTTCCATGGTCATTGTGCTTTTCACCTATAGGACCCCATTTTCTTCACACACTTATAGTATGACTGCTTTCAATGGGGTCCCAGGAAATTAACCACAATACTTTGGCTTCCAAAAATTGACCTATAAAGGAACTTACATTTATGTTGCATAACAGTGCACAATAAGGACAAATGCAAAACCATCTTGAGCATTTGGCCTAGTCTAAATTTACTCAAGAAGCATTTTCCTAAATTATTCGAAAACTGGCAAAAAAGCACCTATAAAAAAAAATCAATGGCCTCCTCCATTACCCCTACAGCCATCCTATCCATCACCAAATAGGTATGTCTCTGCCACAGAATGCAGAGTCACGTTTTAACCAGTTTTCATATAATTTAGGACAAATGCACAAGATGGTGAGAGCTATAGCTCCACACGCAAATTTTTGGAACAACCCTTCCAACATTTACTCAGAATATTTCTGCACTAACCTTTTGTGATGTAGCAAAACCAAAGTTTTTGAGAATGGAGGCCACGGAAAATATTGTTCTTCACTTATGGGAGTCCATTGGCTTCACACACTTATAGTATGACTTCAGATATTTGGGTCCAAGGAATACTCTGTCTTCATTGAACTTTGTGGCCTTCACCTAGAGGACCCCATTTTCTTCACACACTCATAGTATGACTGCTCTGAATGGGGTCCCAGGAAGTTGCACACAATGCTCTGTTTTGGTCATTGTGGCCTTCACCTATGGAACCCCATTTTCTTCACACACTCATAGTATGACTGCTCTGAATGGGGTCCCAGGAACTTGCACACAATGCTCTGTTTTGGTCATTGTGGCCTTCACCTATGGAACCCCATTTTCTTCACACACTCATAGTATGACTGCTCTGAATGGGGTACCAGGAACTTGCACACAATGCTCCGTCTTCCATGGTCATTGTGCTTTTCACCTATAGGACCCCATTTTCTTCACACACTCATAGTATGACTGCTTTCAATGGGGTCCCAGGAAATTAACCACAATACTTTGGCTTCCAAAAATTGACCTATAAAGGAACTTACATTTATGTTGCATAACAGTGCACAATAAGGACAAATGCAAAACCATCTTGAGCATTTGGCCTAGTCTAAATTTACTCAAGAAGCATTTTCCTAAATTATTCGAAAACTGGCAAAAAAGCACCTATAAAAAAAAATCAATGGCCTCCTCCATTACCCCTACAGCCATCCTATCCATCACCAAATAGGTATGTCTCTGCCACAGAATGCAGAGTCACGTTTTAACCAGTTTTCATATAATTTAGGACAAATGCACAAGATGGTGAGAGCTATAGCTCCACAGGCAAATTTTTGGAACAACCCTTCCAACATTTACTCAGAATATTTCTGCACTAACCTTTTGTGATGTAGCAAAACCAAAGTTTTTGAGAATGGAAGCCACGGAAAATCTTGTTCTTCACTTATGGGAGTCCATTGGCTTCACACACTTATAGTATGACTTCAGGTATTTGGGTCCAAGGAATACTCTGTCTTCATTGAACTTTGTGGCCTTCACCTAGAGGACCCCATTTTCTTCACACACTCATAGTATGACTGCTCTGAATGGGGTCCCAGGAACTTGCACACAATGCTCTGTTTTGGTCATTGTGGCCTTCACCTATTGAACCCCATTTTCTTCACACACTCATAGTATGACTGCTCTGAATGGGGTCCCAGGAACTTGCACACAATGCTCCGTCTTCCATGGTCATTGTGCTTTTCACCTATAGGACCCCATTTTCTTCACACACTCATAGTATGACTGCTTTCAATGGGGTCCCAGGAAATTAACCACAATACTTTGGCTTCCAAAAATTGACCTATAAAGGAACTTACATTTATGTTGCATAACAGTGCACAATAAGGACAAATGCAAAACCATCTTGAGCATTTGGCCTAGTCTAAATTTACTCAAGAAGCATTTTCCTAAATTATTTGAAAACTGGCAAAAAAGGACCTATAAAAAAAAATCAATGGCCTCCTCCATTACCCCTACAGCCATCCTATCCATCACCAAATAGGTATGTCTCTGTCACAGAATGCAGAGTCACGTTTTAACCAGTTTTCATATAATTTAGGACCCATGCACAAGATGGTGAGAGCTATAGCTCCACACGCAAATTTTTGGAACAACCCTTCCAACATTTACTCAGAATATTTCTGCACTAACCTTTTGTGATGTAGCAAAACCAAAGTTTTTGAGAATGGAGGCCACGGAAAATCTTGTTCTTCACTTATGGGAGTCCATTGGCTTCACACACTTACAGTATGACTTCAGGTATTTGGGTCCAAGGAATACTCTGTCTTCATTGAACTTTGTGGCCTTCACCTAGAGGACCCCATTTTCTTCACACACTCATAGTATGACTGCTCTGAATGGGGTCCCAGGAAGTTGCACACAATGCTCTGTTTTGGTCATTGTGGCCTTCACCTATGGAACCCCATTTTCTTCACACACTCATAGTATGACTGCTCTGAATGGGGTCCCAGGAACTTGCACACAATGCTCTGTTTTGGTCATTGTGGCCTTCACCTATGGAACCCCATTTTCTTCACACACTCATAGTATGACTGCTCTGAATGGGGTACCAGGAACTTGCACACAATGCTCCGTCTTCCATGGTCATTGTGCTTTTCACCTATAGGACCCCATTTTCTTCACACACTCATAGTATGACTGCTTTCAATGGGGTCCCAGGAAATTAACCACAATACTTTGGCTTCCAAAAATTGACCTATAAAGGAACTTACATTTATGTTGCATAACAGTGCACAATAAGGACAAATGCAAAACCATCTTGAGCATTTGGCCTAGTCTAAATTTACTCAAGAAGCATTTTCCTAAATTATTCGAAAACTGGCAAAAAAGCACCTATAAAAAAAAATCAATGGCCTCCTCCATTACCCCTACAGCCATCCTATCCATCACCAAATAGGTATGTCTCTGCCACAGAATGCAGAGTCACGTTTTAACCAGTTTTCATATAATTTAGGACCCATGCACAAGATGGTGAGAGCTATAGCTCCACACGCAAATTTTTGGAACAACCCTTTCAACATTTACTCAGAATATTTCTGCACTAACCTTTTGTGATGTAGCAAAACCAAGGTTACTCAGAATGGAGGAAACGGAAAATCTTGATCTTCACTTATGGGAGTCCATGGTCTTCACACACATAGTATGACTTCAAGTATTTGGGTCCTAGGAATACTCTGTCTTCATTAAACTTTGTGGCCTTCACCTATGGAACCCCATTTTCTTCACACACTCATAGTATGACTGCTCTGAATGGGGTCCCAGGAACTTGCACACAATGCTCTGTTTTGGTCATTGTGGCCTTCACCTATGGAACCCCATTTTCTTCACACACTCATAGTATGACTGCTCTGAATGGGGTCCCAGGAACTTGCACACAATGCTCTGTTTTGGTCATTGTGGCCTTCACCTATGGAACCCCATTTTCTTCACACACTCATAGTATGACTGCTCTGAATGGGGTCCCAGGAATTTGCACACAATGCTCTGTTTTGGTCATTGTGGCCTTCACCTATGGAACCCCTTTTTCTTCACACACTCATAGTATGACTGCTCTGAATGGGGTCCCAGGAAATTAACCACAATACTTTGGCTTCCAAAAATTGACTTATAAAGGAACTTACATTTTTGTTGCATAACAGTGCACAATAAGGACAAATGAAAACCATCTTGAGCATTTGGCCTAGTCTAAATTTACTCAAGAAGCATTTTCCTAAATTATTCGAAAACTGGCAAAAAAGCACCTATAAAAAAAAATCAATGGCCTCCTCCATTACCCCTACAGCCATCCTATCCATCACCAAATAGGTATGTCTCTGCCACAGAATGCAGAGTCACGTTTTAACCAGTTTTCATATAATTTAGGACCCATGCACAAGATGGTGAGAGCTATAGCTCCACACGCAAATTTTTGGAACAACCCTTTCAACATTTACTCAGAATATTTCTGCACTAACCTTTTGTGATGTAGCAAAACCAAGGTTACTCAGAATGGAGGCAACGGAAAATCTTGATCTTCACTTATGGGAGTTCATGGTCTTCACACACATAGTATGACTTCAAGTATTTGGGTCCTAGGAATACTCTGTCTTCATTAAACTTTGTGGCCTTCACCTATGGAACCCCATTTTCTTCACACACTCATAGTATGACTGCTCTGAATGGGGTCCCAGGAACTTGCACACAATGCTCCGTCTTCCATGGTCATTGTGCTTTTCACCTATAGGACCCCATTTTCTTCACACACTCATAGTATGACTGCTTTCAATGGGGTCCCAGGAAATTAACCACAATACTTTGGCTTCCAAAAATTGACCTATAAAGGAACTTACATTTATGTTGCATAACAGTGCACAATAAGGACAAATGCAAAACCATCTTGAGCATTTAGCCTAGTCTAAATTTACTCAAGAAGCATTTTCCTAAATTATTCGAAAACTGGCAAAAAAAAAACCTATAAAAAAAAATCAATGGCCTCCTCCATTACCCCTACAGCCATCCTATCCATCACCAAATAGGTATGTCTCTGCCACAGAATGCAGAGTCACGTTTTAACCAGTTTTCATATAATTTAGGACCCATGCACAAGATGGTGAGAGCTATAGCTCCACACGCAAATTTTTGGAACAACCCTTCCAACATTTACTCAGAATATTTCTGCACTAACCTTTTGTGATGTAGCAAAACCAAAGTTTTTCAGAATGGAGGCCACGGAAAATCTTGTTCTTCACCTATGGGAGTCCATTGGCTTCACACACTTATAGTATGACTTCAGGTATTTGGGTCCAAGGAATACTCTGTCTTCATTGAACTTTGTGGCCTTCAACTAGAGGACCCCATTTTCTCTGAATGGGGTCCCAGAAAATTGCACACAATGCTCTGTTTTGGTCATTGTGGCCTTCACCTATGGAACCCCATTTTCTTCACACACTCATAGTATGACTGCTCTGAATGGGGTCCCAGGAACTTGCACACAATGCTCTGTTTTGGTCATTGTGGCCTTCACCTATGGAACCCCATTTTCTTCACACACTCATAGTATGACTGCTCTGAATGGGGTTCCAGGAACTTGCACACAATGCTCCGTCTTCCATGGTCATTGTGCTTTTCACCTATAGGACCCCATTTTCTTCACACACTCATAGTATGACTGCTTTCAATGGGGTCCCAGGAAATTAACCACAATACTTTGGCTTCCAAAAATTGACCTATAAAGGAACTTACATTTATGTTGCATAACAGTGCACAATAAGGACAAATGAAAACCATCTTGAGCATTTGGCCTAGTCTAAATTTACTCAAGAAGCATTTTCCTAAATTATTCGAAAACTGGCAAAAAAGCACCTATAAAAAAAAATCAATGGCCTCCTCCATTACCCCTACAGCCATCCTATCCATCACCAAATAGGTATGTCTCTGCCATAGAATGCAGAGTCACGTTTTAACCAGTTTTCATATAATTTAGGACCCATGCACAAGATGGTGAGAGCTATAGCTCCACACGCAAATTTTTGGAACAACCCTTCCAACATTTACTCAGAATATTTCTGCACTAACCTTTTGTGATGTAGCAAAAGCAAAGTTTTTCAGAATGGAGGCCACAAAAAATCTTGTTCTTCACCTATGGGAGTCCATTGGCTTCACACACTTATAGTATGACTTCATGTATTTGGGTCCAAGGAATACTCTGTCTTCATTGAACTTTGTGGCCTTCACCTAGAGAACCCCATTTTCTTCACACACTCATAGTATGACTGCTCTGAATGGGGTCCCAGGAACTTGCACACAATGCTCTGTTTTGGTCATTATGGCCTTCACCTATGGAACCCCATTTTCTTCACACACTCATAGTATGACTGCTTTCAATGGGGTCCCAGGAAATTAACCACAATACTTTGGCTTCCAAAAATTGACATATAAAGGAACTTACATTTATGTTGCATAACAGTGCACAATAAGGACAAATGCAAAACCATCTTGAGCATTTGGCCTAGTCTAAATTTACTCAAGAAGTATTTTCCGAAATTATTCGAAAACTGGCAAAAAAAAAACCTATAAAAAAAAATCAATGGCCTCCTCCATTACCCCTACAGCCATCCTATCCATCACCAAATAGGTATGTCTCTGCCACAGAATGCAGAGTCACGTTTTAACCAGTTTTCATATAATTTAGGACCCATGCACAAGATGGTGAGAGCTATAGCTCCACAGGCAAATTTTTGGAACAACCCTTCCAACATTTACTCAGAATATTTCTGCACTAACCTTTTGTGATGTAGCAAAACCAAAGTTTTTCAGAATGGAGGCCACGGAAAATCTTGTTCTTCACGTATGGGAGTCCATTGGCTTCACACACTTATAGTATGACTTCAGGTATTTGGGTCCAAGGAATACTATGTCTTCATTGAACTTTGTGGCCTTCACCTAGAGGACCCCATTTTCTTCACACCCTCATAGTATGACTGCTCTGAATGGGGTCCCAGGAACTTGAACACAATGCTCTTTTTTGGTCACTGTGGCCTTCACCTATGGAACCCCATTTTCTTCACACACTCATAGTATGACTGCTTTCAATGGGGTCCCAGGAAATTAACCACAATACTTTGGCTTCCAAAAATTGACCTATAAAGGAACTTACATTTATGTTGCATAACAGTGCACAATAAGGACAAATGCAAAACCATCTTGAGCATTTGGCCTAGTCTAAATTTACTCAAGAAGCATTTTCAGAAATTATTCGAAAACTGGCAAAAAAGCACATATAAAAAAATCAATGGCCTCCTCCATTACCCCTACAGCCATCCTATCCATCACCAAATAGGTATGCCTCTGCCACAGAATGCAGAGTCACACTTTAACCAGTTTTCATATAATTTAGGACGCATGCACAAGATGGTGAGAGCTATAGCTCCACACGCAAATTTTTGGAACAACCCTTCCAACATTTACTCAGAATATTTCTGCACTAACCTTTTGTGATGTAGCAAAACCAAAGTTTTTCAGAATGGAGGCCACGGAAAATCTTGTTCTTCACTTATGGGAGTCCATTGGCTTCACACACTTATAGTATGACTTCAGGTATTTGGGTCCAAGGAATACTATGTCTTCATTGAACTTTGTGGCCTTCACCTAGAGGACCCCATTTTCTTCACACACTCATAGTATGACTGCTCTGAATGGGGTCCCAGGAACTTGAACACAATGCTCTTTTTTGGTCACTGTGGCCTTCACCTATGGAACCCCATTTTCTTCACACACTCATAGTATGACTGCTCTGAATGGGGTCCCAGGAACTTGCACACAATGCTCCGTCTTCCTTGGTCATTGTGCTTTTCACCTATAGGACCCCATTTTCTTCACACACTCATAGTATGACTGCTTTCAATGGGGTCCCAGGAAATTAACCACAATACTTTGGCTTCCTAAAATTGACCTATAAAGGAACTTACATTTATGTTGCATAACAGTGCACAATAAGGACAAATGCAAAACCATGCTGAGCATATGGCCTCCAATGGTGTTTAGAGGTATTTGGCCTAGTCTAAATTTATTCAAGAAGCATTTTCCTAAATTATTAGAAATTGGCAATAAAACACCTATAAAAAAAATCAATGGCCTCCTCCATTACCCCTACAGCCATCCTATCCATCACCAAATAGGTATGTCTCTGCCACGGAATGCAGAGTCACACTTTAACCAGTTTTCATATAATTTAGGAAACATGTACAAGATGGTGAGAGCTATAGCTCCACAAGCACATTTTTTGAAAAACCCTTTCAACACTTACTCTGAATATTTCTGCACTAACCTTTTGTGATGTAGCAAAACCAAGGTTACTCAGAATGGAGGCCACGGAAAATCTTGATCTTCACTTATGGGAGTCCATTGTCTTCACACACTTATAGTATGACTTCAAGTATTTGGGTCCTAGGAATACTCTGTCTTTATTGAACTTCATGGCCTTCACCTAGAGGACCCCATTTTCTTCAACTGAGCTTCATGTTGTAGTTGCATTTCTTGGAGGGATCCTAGGACTGAGCTGTTTCATCTACACCCGCTATGGTATACTAGTTGTCTTAGTTATATTGTCGCTACGGAAGCTATTTTCTGTCCGGGAACAGATCATACATCTTGGTTTTTGTTCCACCTGGTTTGTAAACCTTACGATCAGTTCTGGCTGTCATTGCTGTCAGTGCCAGCCTTAGGTTGGTTGGCACTGTTAGCGCAATGTTTTCGGTATACACCCCTCTGTATAAATTTCACAAATAGGTGGACTGCCTGTGTACTGCATGCAGAAAACAACAAGATAGCAGCATGGCCACATCAGAACTGCCCAGTGACTTGTTACAGCAGTAGAACTCAGCCCAGTACATTCACACATGGGAAAAAACCAAAGATTTGGCCATAACGCCCAGCGGTATGTCTGGTGAAAACCAAAGGCAGCACATCAGCCCTAATCCCTCGTGGACGTGGAGGGGGATGATCTGCGGTGGTTTTGCAGCCACAGGACCTGGACACCTAGCAGTCAGTCAGTTGACCATGAACTCCTCGGTGTACTAAAGTATTCTAGTGTCAATAGTGAGGCCATCTGTCCAAAAGTTACAGCTTGGGTAAAACTGGGCAATGATACAGAACAACCCCCCCGAACACCCAGCAAACCTGCATCAGAACGCTGAAAAATAAGAGGTGCTGCAATGGTTCAACCAAAGTCCAGACCTCAACCAAACGGATCTTAAGATACTTGTGCATAAGGCCAGTTTCACACAGGCAACAAAAATTGCGCAATTTTCTCGCAATGTGACAGAGCTACAAATCACATGTATGTGAAGCCCATGCTTTCCAATGGGTTCCTTCATATTAGCGATGTTTTGTAGGCTGCTACATTGCGAGGAAAAAAAATTCAAAAAATCGCAGCATGCTGAATATTGCTGTGATTTGCGCTGTTTTGTAGCCCACAATATTGCTGTGATTTGCGCTGTTTTGTAGCCCACATTTCCCCTATGGAACCTTACGTTCTGTTGCATCGCATCGCATCGCACAAAAATGCGTTTTCTTCTGTGGTGAGATGCAACTTTTATCTGAGAACTATTAAAAGTAGACCCAACATGTGGCCCTACAAGCAGTATAACCAGAGCCCTGAGAACTAAAGGGCCAGCTTATATACCATGCAGTAACTGATAGGCCGACTGGGTTAACAGACAACCCAACCAGCCTATCAGTGCCGGCACTAGAGGGCGATGTTACTGTGTGTCCAATGCTGAATGACAGTCTGCATGTGCTGCCCGGGGTGCCATGCTGACATCACCTCGGACCAGGCAGAGAACCCAGAAGTCATGGAAGTGTTGACGCTGTGCCGCGTACATGTGGATTTAGCTTTAGATTTGCGTTGAGAGAGTCCGGCATTCACTAAAAACATGGCTTTAATACAGGCAATAATCACAATCCCATCAGGAAAGCCTGGAGGAACACGACTTCAGACTTCAAGCTGTCATGTAGACCCCAGGGCTAGTTCACACCGCCGTATTTACGCCTCGTATTATGGTGTTCAGGGCTTACACAGACGAAGGTGACTTTCACGGCCGCATAACTGGACAAAACCATTGATTTCAACGGTTTCATTCTGACTAGCGGGATTCTAGCATGATAATACTACATACAAGAAAAGACAGGCCAGGATCGATTTTTTTTCAGCTGCCATACAAGTCTGTGGCAGCTTTCTGCGTTACGGGGACAAAGTCCTATCTTTTCGCGAACAGAGATTTTGCGTCGAAAAAATACATTTGTCTGAACTAATCTATTCTAGTCGAAGGCGTCGCTTGGTCACGTTTTACTGGCAACATTTTCACATGCGGAAATGCCTTCACAAGTACGTTTGTGTAAAATTAGTCTGTGTGCGAGGTTTAAAAGAAATATTCAACCACTGGATAAACCAAGAAAAACGCAGCGCCAAAAAGATTTTGGAATTGACCCCGAAGCCAAACATCACTGCAGTCTGCGGTCAGTCACTTCATATCATGCACTTGAAAAAGACCCCAGTGGGGTCGAAACGTCGTTTTTACTGAATGCAATAAAGAGGCATCTTATGATGCATTTTTAGAAAATATTCACTCCTGGCGCTGCTCTTGTCTATGGACTGATTGAGTTGACTTCATATCAAGTCAGACTAAAGCCCCGTTTACACGCAATGATTATCGTTTAAATGAACGAACGATGTAATGACTGTTTTGCTTTCAAATGTTGGGCGTTTACACGTAAAGATAATCGTGTGGAATCCTCGCCATTTCCCTCGTTCGCTGTGTAAACACTGTATATGCTGTTTGCTCCGTGGAGCGTGTTTATGCACAGAATCTCTGGCCAGGAAGTTTTTAATTAGTGCGATGAAAAAGCCGCTGTCTTCTGCCGCCGAGTCATTGTGTTTAGCGGCAAACAATCCCCCCTCCCCTCAAGTCCTGTGAAGGACTGAATGACGGAACAAATGCCATTTAACCTGACGAAAAGCGAATGAACTAACGACTATTTTCATGCCAGCTGAAACTTCGTGATAAGCAACAAGTCAACAAATAGCGCACCATGGCTCGCGTTTACACGGAACGGTTATCGCTCACTTTGGCTCGTTTGAACGAATTTTGAGCGATAATCGTTGCATGTAAATGGGTCTTCACTGTTTGGTGGAGACGTTGGGGAGAACACGTTTTTAGAATGAACAGCCAGTAACTCTCTGAATTTAGCAATTTACGATGGAGGTCTGCGCCTCGAGCCGGGTGGTTAACTCTATGAATGCCCAAAACACGTGGGGATGAGTAATCAGCCTTATGTACAGAAAAAATTGCACCACGACTGCAAACACATTTCTTGCAGCCCTATTCGATAAATCCGATATACAGTATGGGGTGTAATATGAACATTTACATTACATGCAGCACATTCCACATATTGTATCTTACAGGAGACACAAGTGACTGGATAAATAACATAAGCAGTATTACAATTATTGCATTGCTTGATATCACACTTATTACCAGTAACACGATGTAAAATGTTTAGACATTGTCATTACTGAGCAGTAGAACCATCTAGAATGACGGTATCAGTGCGAACCTGGAGACCATAAGCAAGTAGGTATGGGATTGATACTCTCCACAAACAAACTAGAAGACAAGGATTGACTGATGGTAGATGCCCTATCTGTAACACAGCTGTATCCGTCATCAAGGACAGACGCAAGTCCTGGGTCTGCACGTAATCCAGGTATATTCAGGTATTATCAGACATATCTGCTTATATTCACAACTATGAGCCGTGGAGAATACAATCAAGGAATGTTGTTACTGAATCGCCACCGGGTCGTTAGAGGTAAATCCCAACAGCCCCAGTAGACCATAGCTGCATGCCTATGTAATATCGATGATGGGTAGATACACTAAGGCCCAATGTCCACAGGCGGCTTTGATTTGCGGATTCCGCTCAGGAGATTTACAAATCAAGCCCCCCATAGGGAAGCATGGGCGTCCGCAAATAATTATAGCATGCGGATTTGTTTTGCGAATCTTTCAGTGCAGAAAACAAATTGCAGCATGCTCCATTTTTTTGCAGGTCCTGCACGGACTGACTTCAATGGAAGCCGTCCAATCCGCAGCTGACACTGCGGACGTGCCACGGATCCAGCAACGAAGCAGGAGTTTGAAAAAGAGAACAAACTGTACTGCACATGTCTGACGGTGAACCGTGAGGACCATGCACAGTACAGCAAACCCGGAAGTGGAGAGATCCACACGGATGCTACTGCGGGAAAAATACAGGTACGCAGGGGTCACTGGCCGCGGGCACGGAATCCGACCCGCCCGTGGACCTGAGGCCTTGGTGAGGGGATGATTCACTAGAACCTCACTGGTAAATGTATCCGGACACGAGAAGCTCCCCAACAGGGACACGTTTAACTGCATTGGATGACACGAAGAAGCGTGTAGCACTGCGTTCCCCGGTGATTGTTACAATATGTCACTGAATTAACTCCGTACAGATCAGTAACTGAGAATAACAATAAGCCACAAAAGGCATTGCAAAATTTTGGAGATGTAAACTTCAATCCAAAAGGACTATTATTCAGGTAAGTTCTGGTACCGTCACCAGATCCAGGCTCATACAGTAAAGAGGTCGGCTACATACCAACCCTACCGGACCATAGTGGCCGGAAAATGATGTGCATCACACTACAGCTGAAGAAATCAGGAGAAATGCAAACGCAGCTAAAAAATCCCTAACATCTTGGTTGTAATTACTGTCAATCTCTAAAAACCATCTAAAGTAGTTGTCCAAGATGTTCCCCATGCAACAACATAACAAACAGTCATATACTCAGCTCTCCCGGCTCCCCACTGTGTGCCGCGCCACAGGATGTCACAGGCTGCTGCAGCCAATGATAGAGATCAGCGCTCAATCACTGAGTTTTATTAGCTGCTGCAGTCTGTAAGCAAACACCGAGCACGGAGGACCGAGCAGTGGCACGGAAGATGCAGGGAGCCGGGAGAGGTGAGTATATGACTGCTCTGTTGTTGCATGGGGAACACGGTTTTGTAAACAAATCTCAGACAACCCCTTTAAGGGCAGATAGGCAAGAGAATCTGGTATGATGTGATCCCCAGTAGATTGGCTGAAATCTCAAGCAACATCTGTATGGATCATCAAGAGGAGGAGAAGGTAATATATGTACACAGGTACAACAAATCACTTGTGGTGTCAGCGAGTGAAGGATAACACTCACCCGCGACTGATCTCCAGATCCAGTAGAAGACGTCCGGCCCATAGGAGGCGCCATCACATCAGATCTCCTCGCCTGAAGGAAAAAGTACAAACATTAGAAACAGAGCCCTGCGGACATCCGGACACAGCGGCCGATACCGCCCTGCAATCTTATCTAATATCCAGACAGAATATAGGAAGCGGCTCTCCCGTCTCCTCTTCCCCTCCAACCCCACGATGCAGACGACCCCTCAGCAAGACAGACAAGTCCATAAGGGCTCTTTCACAGGATCGTCATTTGATGCTGAGTAGGTGCGTCACAAAATCCCATCTACAAGAACTCATGGTTTCCTGTCGATTCTTTCAGATGAAGGATTTTTTGACACGCCGAAAAAAAAGGCGCATCAAGAGGCGTAATAGGTGATTTCTCTCCGTCAAAAGACAGGACATGTCCTCTCTTTTGATGGCACAGCGCGGCGCCTACCATACAGTCTTATGGGAGGCAGCCGGCAGAGGGAAGGGGCGGTGGATGTAGGGAGAGCGGCATACTTACTAATAGTGACGCTCGCTGCTGCTATTCGTTCACCCGATTTAACACTTAGTGTGCCGCAATGTTTAGCGTGGCTATCTGAGCACGAAAACGAAGCTCGGGTGAAAGAGCCCAAGGGTTGTAAAACTTTGGCTCATGAGGTGAAGATGTAAATGTGAACCTTTATTTAAGCCGCCTGTAACCCATTAAAGCCTTCACAAGCCATCCAGAGTTTTCTTACGCGTTTCAAGCACACGTAGCGCTCTTAATCATGGCATAATGACACTTTACATCCACCACCTTAAAGGGGTTGTACCACAATTACAGGTTATCCGCTATCCACACTTTATACACAGGCTAGGGGATAAGTTGATGCACGGTGGAGGTCTCACCGCTGAGACCCCCGCTGATCTCGAGAATGAGACTGCCGAGTCCTGCTCTGTCACTACAGAAGTCACTCCTCCCCCCTCAGTGATGTCACTGTGATTGGAGCGCTGGCCGAGCATGCACTACCGCTGCGGCAACTCTGCAGTCCAATTGAAAATGAATGGAGCGCTAGTGCCCTTGTGCGACCAACGCTTCATTTAATCTCCTCTCTGTGGGGGTGCAGTAAGCCCGCACTGAGGAGCAAGGGGAGATGGGACCATCGTTCTCAATATCAGCGGGGGTCACAATGGTGAGACCCCCACGATCACCAAGTTCTTCACCAGCCTGTGGATAGGGGATTACTTGTTATTGTGGAATTAGGGGTTGTTTTTCCGGGATTAAATTTTGTCTTCATGTAACCAATTTTTGTGAAAATCTAACATTTTGATCGCTCTTCATTTTCCTTTATCTAGAGGCAAAATGAATAAGATCTGCAATTCTGGTAATTTTTGTTTTACAGCATGCACTGCGCCACATAAATAATATATTAAATCTGCGGGTCGGTATGATTACAATAGGGGCTTATTAACACGAGCGTATATCGGCCGGTGTTTTCACAGCCGACCGATATACGCTTCTATTGAAGCAGTTCCCCCCCCCTTCCTTCCCCCTCACCAGCTCTCTGCCTCTCTCCTCCACTCCGGCGTTTGCAATGGGAGGAGGGGCGGTGGGGGCGGAGCTAAGCTCTGCTCTGTCCTGCCCACTCCCATTGCTGGCAGTGGACAAGGGGCAGGAGCTTAGCTCCGCCACCGTCCCGCCCCCTTCCATTACAAACAGCCGGAGGGGAGGAGAGAGGCAGAGAGCCGGGAAGGGCGAAGGAATGGGGGGACTGCTCAGATGGAAGCACAGATCGGCCGGCCGTGAAAACGCCGTGTAAATAAGCCCCAATACCAAATTCACATCGTTTTTTTAATATGATGTTACTTTTTCGCAGTTTAAAAAGATGTTTTTTTTGTTTCGTTGCAGTCAAAGCCCTTATGGTTTTTTTCGGTTAAAGGCGCTGTTGGATTTTTTTTTATTTTGCGGGACAAATTGTACTTTTTCGTGGTACGATTTGGTAATCAATATGGCTTTTTGATCAATTTCTTCTGTTTTTTGTGTAACAAGATATACAAAATTAGCTATTTTTGCTATACTTTTTTTTTTATAGCAAGCATCTTACAGGTTAAATGTAGTAAATCTTTTCTGTGAGTCATTACGAATGTGGCAATACCAGATTTATTATTTTTTTTTTTCATTTTACATGAACGGGGAAAAGGTGTAAAGGGGGAAAGGTGGGGAATTGACATTTTAATTTTTTATATTTTTTACACTTGTTCAGCTTTTTATTTTTCTCACAGTAGGGCACTTGAATAACTTTGATGGTTCTTATAATACAGGGCTATACTTTAGTATAGCGGTGTATTAATTATATTGCCTATGAAGCTCAGCCAGAAGCTGAGCCTCTTAGGCCCCTGTAGATGGCAGACCCAGTGGCGATCTACAAGCCTCTGGGTGCCATAGCAACCCAATGGGACCCAACAATCACATCACAGGGTTTCAATGAGTGACAGAGGGAGCCCCCTCGGTCTATCAGCCTTTTACATGCCACCGTCACATTGATTGCGGCATATAAGGGGTTAAAGAGCTGGGAATAGGTTTTTCCGGTCCCCACTGTTAGAACCGGTGCTGAGCCGTCACCAGATAGCTGCGCCCCCTGCTGGTATTCTGATGCAGCGTCCTAAAAAGGCGCTGAATCGGAATAAAGCCAATTAGTGACCATCGTAAAAAGGCATATGGGCGGTTACTAAGGGGTTAAGGGTGATTCCAACAAATCTCGTGTGACGTTGCTCCTACATTTTCCTTAATGCATTGCATTTCTATGAAAGTGCTGGATGTGAAGTGTCATTCCCCCCCCCCCCCCTCCACACACACACACACACTCCCCCAAATTACACACATACTGTATATCTTTATTATTCTTTGCTGCCATCTATATACATGAGCTATATCTATAGGACACCCTTTATAACACATGGGGCTCAGCTCTAGGATCTATCTAAATAGGGAGTAGCCAAGAAGTAGTCCTATACCAGCTCTACACAGTGATAGTGATTACAGTGCAGTTTCCTCCAGCCAGCTACAGAACACTCATAATTCACAGTGCTGCCCATACGTACGCTGCATGGCTCCCTGCATTACATAGGCTCCTCCCCATCTCCTGCTCTACATACTGAGAGAAGAAGGCAGGAGGAGGAGTCAGGCTATGGGCCTCATAGCACCCATGTGGACAAGCAACACTGAGTTGGGGGCCCAGCAAGTCATTGGGTTGGACAAGCCCTCCAACCCACGGGCCCCATAGCACCCATGTGGACAATCAGTACTGTGAGTTGGGGGCCCAGCAAGTCATTGGGTTGGACAAGCCCCCCACCCCACGGGCCCCATAGCAGCCATGTGGTCTGTCCCCATTGGCTGCATGTCGCTGTATACAGTCCTCATCAGAGCTTCACTACAATATTGATTGATTCCGTATCTGAACCCTCTGCTGACAGATCTGGGGGGATTATCAATGTATATAAAGCTGACCCTGTGACTAATTTCCAGCCTCTCCCACCAGAAGTGCCAGACAAGGCGACCATACTGTGACCGAAGCTGCTCCCTGCCAGACACGGCGACCATACTGTGACCGAAGCTGCTCCGTGCCAGACAAGGCGACCATACTGTGACCGAAGCTGCTCCGTGCCAGACAAGGCGACCATACTGTGACCGAAGCTGCTCCGTGCCAGACAAGGCGACCATACTGTGACCGAAGCTGCTCCGTGCCAGACAAGGCGACCATACTGTGACCGAAGCTGCTCCGTGCCAGACAAGGCGACCATACTGTGACCGAAGCTGCTCCGTGCCAGACAAGGCGACCATACTGTGACCGAAGTTGCTCCGTGCCAGACAAGGCGAGCATACTGTGACTGAAGCTGCTCCGTGCCAGACAAGGCGACCATACTGTGACTGAAGCTGCTCCGTGCCAGACAAGGCGACCATACTGTGACTGAAGCTGCTCCGTGCCAGACAAGGCGACCATACTGTGACTGAAGCTGCTCCGTGCCAGACAAGGCGACCATACTGTGACTGAAGCTGCTCCGTGCCAGACAAGGCGACCATACTGTGACTGAAGCTGCTCCCTGCCAGACAAGGCGACCATACTGTGACCGAAGCTGCTCCGTGCCAGACAAGGCGACCATACTGTGACTGAAGCTGCTCCCTGCCAGACAAGGCGACCATACTGTGACTGAAGCTGCTCCGTGTCAGACAAGGCGACCATACTGTGACTGAAGCTGCTCCCTGCCAGACAAGGCGACCATACTGTGACTGAAGCTGCTCCCTGCCAGACAAGGCGACCATACTGTGACCGAAGCTGCTCCGTGCCAGACAAGGCGACCATACTGTGACTGAAGCTGCTCCGTGCGTTCCCCATAGTGTTCCCATGTTGCCCCTTATCTAACACATCTCCACCTATCTCCGCCCGCCATATCTGCTGTATGATGTCCTACATTCACCCGCAGGTGCTCACCGTTGGTTCCATCCATCACACATCGCCTCCTGATTGGCACATTTGTATCCCCCCCCTGACTCCATGGGCTTTCCCCATCACACATATCACTTGGTGTCAGCTGTCAGTTTTTCCCTCAAACATAACCCCAATATGTGACATCAAACATGGCCGTTTACATTCTGTACCTGTGAGAATAAAAGGCCTGAAAGTGAAGGAGACTCTTCTGGAGGGGAAGTTAGTGCAGGTAACACAGCAGGTGCAACGCCGATGCTTCCCCCGCTACATCTAACTGCCGCAGAACACTGACAGCCGCGCTGCATAAGGCAACTGTTGCCAATGGTTACCTAAGCCACGCCCACTTTGCAAATCTGTCCACAGCTGAGCAGCCATTGGCTGAAGCATCAGGGTCTAACCAATCAGCACACGGGGATTTTATATACACGACAGTAAGCGGATCGTACCATTACACACAGTAACCTTTATCTCTGCACCTCCTGCAGCGGTAATCTAACAAATAGTATAGATTTCAGGCCAGTAGGTGGCAGCACACATATGAATGTCCCACAAGTGTTACGGGTCCCAGGGGGTCACACTGCCGGTGTCCTCAATATTATAGTTTTTTTTTTTTTCCTGCACTACTTTTTTTTTCAAAGACATCTACTTTTTTTAAGTTATTTTCTGCCGCCATCTTCTGCGCGCAATAACTTTTTTATTTTTCCGTTGATGTAGTTGTGCGAGGGCTCATTTTTACACGTTCACCGTGTGGGGTAAATAATGCACTACTTTGATAGATCGGACTTTTACGGACACTGCGATACCAAATATGTATTTTTGTTTTATGGTTTAGAGTTTTTTATTACAGATCTGGCAAAAGGAGGGCGATTTCAATTTTGATTACTTTTAAGTTCCATGCAACTTCGGTCAGTACTGCAGAACAAATGTTATTCCCCATGCTGCTGCCTGTCACCATGCGGCAGCGTAAGAAGCCCAACTCCTCCCCGCCTGCTGCAGTATGTATTATAGGGTACCGGAGAGCCGGCGACGGACTATGTATGGCTGTGGGGGCAGAGGCTATGGACCGCTGGTGCCTTTTTGCATTTAGGGGCACAGAGCGGCATTATTCTTACTTTGTTGGGCCACAGAGAAGACAATTTTACCGCCTGGGGATGGAAAGTGGGTACTATTATTATGTGCGGGCACAGAGGGGTACTATTATATTTGGGTACAGGAGTATTACTACTCTGCAGGTAGTGGGCATTATATAGTGGTATTATAATCTTGTTGGAGGCACAAAGGGGAATTATTACTATAAATACGTATTATTACTGTGTAGGTTCACAAAGGAAGGCACTACTACTGTGGAGCACAAAAGAGGCGATCAATGCAGCGCTCGATGAACCAATCACAGCCATCGTGCTGTGGAGGTGGGATTTATGAATTGGCCAATCAATGCCACAGCTCAGCCTTTTAGCGCTCTGGAGAGCAGCGCGAGGGACCTTCTTAGATAAGTGTAAGGACTGGCGGTTCGCGGGTCCGTCGTGCCCGCACCGACGGTCCTGTCACACGTGCGGCTGCTGTGCGGCGCAGGGGGGCCCCCGGTCCTCGTCACCTCCCCTGGCCGCCCAGCTCCGCCTCGCCGCCGGGTTGCTAGGGACGCGGTGGGTGTTGCCCCGCGTCGCGTCCTAGGTATCACAGCAACCAGGCATGTGTCTCCTTTCCTGCCTCCTACAGGGCTGGGGGTGGGTTCCCCAGTGCTGCTGGGTGCACTCAGCTGCTGTCAGGCTTCCAGCCCCAATCAGCTGCTGGGGCAGGAGCTCTGACAGCATTTAAACCTGCTGGTGTCTGCAGACCAGTGCCAGTGTTAGTTTGGATTTCCTGCTACACCAGCGTACTGCGTATTTCTGACTCCTAATACTGACTCCCTGCCTTTTGACCTGACGTTGCCTTTGCCTGACCCTCTTGTACCGCGTACCCTCTTGTTGCTGACCCGGATTGTCTGACTCTCCTTGCTGTTGTTTGTTCCAGTGTCTGTCTGTTTGTTAGTCCCAGTGTCCCCCTTCCTTAGTGAGTGTAGGGACCGTCGCCCAGTTGTCGCCCTGGGGCTTAGCCCAGGGGGGCAAATAGGCAGGGACAGGGGTTGCGGGTATTTTCAGGGACTTCCAGTTTCCCGGACCCTGAGTCCTGACAATAAGTATAATAAGACATCCCCCAAAATTAGAACTAGCGCCTCTTTTGCGGCAAAAATTTATATGAGAGGGGTCTTATTTTCAGGGAAACACGGTATCGGACCTTTACCTGATGACTGTACCATTTAGAGAAGTGTTTCCCAACTCCAGTCCTAAAGGAGACACAACAGGTCATGTTTTCAGGATCTCCTATAGTAAGAACCCCTGTGGCAATGTCTGAGGTACTGACAATAATTACATCACCTGTGCAATATACTGAGGAAATCCTGAAAACATGACCTGTTGGGGCTCCATGAGGACTGGAGTTGGGAAACCCTGATTTAGAGAGATACTAGAGCTGAGCTGCTGTATCATATATGTGAATCTGATAAAACCCTGGAAAGACCAGCTACCTGCGGATCTGGCTTCGCCTATCCCAGATAAGCCGATACCGGAGGTAAAGATGGCCGATTCTCTGTCTGATGTACAAAGATAGAGGCTAAACAGTTGGTTATTAATGATAAAGAGGGCTTTTCATTAGAAACCAGGCAGGCAACGCTCTAGGGGGTAATTGAAGAGTCTCGTAGCGAGGGGTCAAGTCCTATTGGGGTAATTGCAAAGCCAGGCCGCTTTGCAATGACTTTAGAAAGTTGAATACCGTATCTCGATGTGACGCCTATGCCATGCCATGAGTTAGCGAACTGATAGACTGACACAGTACACCACATTACATCACGACATTAGACCTAACCAAGGGATACTGGCAGATACCCCTGACTGATTCAGTACATCATAGCAGAAGTACAACACAAACCAACCATAGTACATAGATATAATACCAGAACCAATCTCTTAAAATAAATCCAGGCCCAGAACCAAGCTTATAACATAAATACAGTAGCAGAACTAAGCAATTGTGTTGCAGGGGCATCATTGGACTGACAGCCGTGCCTCGTGACATCAAAGGGGAAGAGGCAGGGGCAGGACGGGATCATTCACGTAGCTCCACAAGGCACTGCCACATAGTAGAAGATGATCATCTGGCCAGGCGGACCTAAGGAGGGCGATTGTCCAGCCTACATCTGCCTGGTGCTCCCACCACAGGAACATAGCTCCCAAATGTTTAGATACGGATACATTTTTCCATTTATATCTACACACTTGAATGCTTTTATTTCAAATATTAGCACATAAATCATCGGAATATTGACATTTTACCGTCCG
Organism: Eleutherodactylus coqui; assembly: GCF_035609145.1. NCBI lineage: Eukaryota > Metazoa > Chordata > Amphibia > Anura > Eleutherodactylidae > Eleutherodactylus > Eleutherodactylus coqui. The sequence continues at coordinate 35,032,350 of NC_089848.1, read as the reverse complement.
AACTGCACCATATGATGGAATAAGATGCAAGTGGGGGTCTCCGATACAGTAAGGAACCATATAGATAGTCTATGGAGCAATAAGGGAAGTTCATTAATGTAAATCTATTTCCAAGGTATAAAGGAGGGAGATTTAAGGGTCAAAGAGGGACAGATGAAGTTGGGTCAAGAATAAGGACTGTCCCTCTAAAAGATGGCAATTAAACCTTCACCAGCAGCACAGAGAGAATCCCCACCAGGGCAGGACTCACGGCCGATGCAACAGCCACGAGGACGAGTACCGCATCCAAAGGAACACAGAGAAAAAAGAAACGTGGCAGCATCCAAATGGTGCAAAAATTCATTTTGTCCCCTTTATTCTCCCATAACACAACAAATACAGCGACGTTTCGACCCCCTATTAGGTCTTTGTTGAGCTTGACAAGGACCAAATAGGGGGTCAATACATCGCTGTATTCGTTGTTATGGGAGAATAAAAGTGACATGAGGAATTGATACACCATTTGGATTCTGCCATGTTTCCTTTTTTATCTCTGTCCTTCTAAAAGAGGGACACTTGGGAGGTATGCCCAGGCTGGTGGCCGGTCCCCTGTGTAACTGCACAGCTCCCACGTGGCTAAGGATGGCCATGAGTGCTACATTAGTGGGTCAGCGGAAATCTCCAGGCAGATCATGACTGATGACCAGGAAGAGGAGCTGCAGAAAGTTGGGGCTCAAGCTGAACTTTTGCACCAGGGCCCATCGGCTCTTAGCTACACCCCGACCCAATACCCGGGCCCAATACCCAGTATATACTCTACCAAATAGTAACTGATTCTACCTCCTCCTTCACTTACTGTATATAATGTTCTGGCAGGTTCCTGCTGCCATGTAATGGCCCGGTATAATAGTCTGCGGCACTAGGGGGCATCACATGCTGCAGATTTGCTGATAAAACATGACTGTAAATGAGTTCCATTTAGGCCTCTAGGACACCAGCGAATGTGTTGTGCTGAATATTGCTGTGATTTGCGCTGTTTTGTAGCCCATGTTTCGGTATGGAACCTTCCTTTCTGTTGAATCGCACGAAAATGCGTTTTTTGTGTGCTGAGATGCAACTTTTACAGGAGGAAATCCTACTATAAAAGCCCTAAAACAAGGCCAATCTGCATAAACCCCACAATACATCACCTACAGCCGCTGTCAGCACCGGCCGTGTGGTGTCCGAATAAAAACCGGACAAGACACGGTCACCATATGGCCCCATATTACTCAATATGGAAGACACTTCTGGGTTCTCAAATAGACACACGGATTGCACGAAATACCTCATGGCCGGCGTTATTCTGTAGCGTTCTGTGGACGAGGCTCGCTTATTTCGTTAAATGTCGATGCAAATAAACCAGACAGCACTCGGATGTCTGTGTACTGTCCATGCGCTGTCCATGCGCTGTCCAGGTGTTGTTTATGTGCTGTATATGTGCTGTCTATGTATGTCTATGTGCTGTTCCATGCGCTGTCCATGTACTGTCTAGGTGTTTATGCGCTGTATATGTGCTGTCCATGTATGTCTATGTGCTGTTCCATGCGCTGTCCATGTGCTGTCTAGGTGTTGTTTATGCGCTGTATATGTGCTGTCTATGTGCTGTCCATGTATGTCTATGTGCTGTTCCATGTACTGTCCATACCAAAGTGTAGTTAGGGTGTACTGCTGGGATCTGTTGTGCTACATGGGTTTCCAACAGCGCAGCTCCACAGGTGGGGGTTGATTGAGCTGGCTGGGTGTGGATTTCCCCAGCCAGCCAATCACCACCGGTCTGCTGCTCATATATACCAGCTCCTCTGCTGTGGCTGCCGGGCTTTCCTCTGTTTGTTCAGTGTGAACAGCGTCATGTTCCTGCGTGTCGATGCAGCGTGCCGGACATGAGGTGCGGACAGTCCTGTTCAGGGTGCATGGTGTTCAGTGTTGTAGGCAAACGATGACAAACAAAACACAGCAGGACTGAACACAGCTGACACCAACAGGCCAGGGATTTACATACAACACCGAACACCATGCACCCTGAACAGGACGGTTCACCCCACACATCCGGCACCCTGCGCAGGCTCACAGGAACATGACGCTGTTCACACTGAACAAACAGAGGAAAGCCCAGCAGCCTCTAGCTGGTATATATGAGCAGCAGACCTGGGGGATTGGCTGGCTGGATCAATCAGGCCCCAGCCCTGTTTGGTGAAGACCTTGGGGAGAACAAGCTTTTAGAATGAACATCCAGTAACTGTCCTGGTTGAGCAATTTACGATGGTGGTCTGCACCTCCAGCCGGGCGGTTAACTCTTTCAATGCCTAAAACAAGTCGGAATGAGTAATTAGCATTAGGCTTCCTTCATACAAGTGAGGAAATTGTGCGAGACGGCCCCATGTCACGCTCGCCCGTGTGAAGTTAACCTTATGTACAGAAAGAAAGCGCAGCGAGACTGCAAACACATTTCTTGCAGCCCCATTTGATAAATCCGATATACAGTATGGGGTGTAATATGAACATTTACATTACATGCAGCACATTCCACATATTGTATCTTACAGGAGACACAAGTGACTGGATAAATAACATAAGCAGTATTACAATTATTGCATTGCTTGATATCACACTTATTACCAGTAACACGGTGTAAAATGTTTAGACATTGTCATTACTGAGCAGTAGAACCATCTAGAATGACGGCATCGGTGCGAACCTGGAGACCATAAGCAAGTAGGTATGGGATTGATACTCTCCACAAACAAACTAGAAGACAAGGATTGACTGATGATAGGAGCCCTATCTGTAACACAGCTGTATCCATCATCAAGGACAGACGCAAGTCCTGGGTCTGCACGTAATCCAGGTATATTCAGGTATTATCAGACATATCTGCTTATATTCACAACTATGAGCCGTGGGGGGGGAGCGTGGCCTGCGACCAGCATGGAAGGTCGCAACTGAGTGGTGCTCCCCAGGGGGGATAACAAGATCCGACTAAAATCCTGGCCTGACCAGAACCAGAGAAGCCCAAACAACACCGCAGGGCTCCTAAACCTCTAAGGACATCCTGGATCGAGCCCGAGAGTGATTGCAGCCCTCTAACTCTCACAACAGAGCCGCGAGAGGGGACGGCGCCGACACCCTGCCAATTTTCCCGCGCTTCGGACGCAGCCACCCTCGCCACCCCAGCCCGCCGCCTGACCGATCCGGAGCCCTAACGGGCTATCTTCCCCCAGCTACCACCCCGCAGGAGACCCCGCTGGCGCTTGGGAACGGCCGCACCGCTCCGATCTTACCGGAGCCCACTCCGCGCTGCCTCCGGGTCACGGAGACCAGCGCTTGCCGCAAGTCGGGTGGGGGTAACCCCCCCGGCTGAGCCAGACAGACTTACCTCGGAGAAGTGCGGCGCCCCGCTCACGCCGCACCCGGACCTAGACCACTGCTGCAAGAGCCGCAGATAGACCGCCGGCGCCGGCCGTCCTGATTCCACCCATCCGCAGCCGACCGCGGAAGCCGGGGCTCCTTGCCCGCTCCCCGCTGGTAAATACTCGCCTCCGATCGTGCCAGAAGCGGGGCTGAGTCGCCGCAGGACATCCCCCTCCTCGGAGAGCGGCGGAAGGCATCTCCTGCGCTCGTACTGCTGCCGCGGGGCCCGACGGAAGCCGCGCCTTGCCGGAACCATCACACAGCAGCTCCTCCATCGCCACATACCGCTGACACACGGCGCCCTACACGTGCCGGACGTGGGGCTGCGCGCCGACCTGATCCCGGCACTACAAGCTGCAAGCCTCTCTCCCTATCTTCAGCGCTGGTTGCAGCGGGTCCGACCACCCCAGACTGGTCAGCTTCTGCGGCTCAACATATCGCCGGTCCGCTCGGCTGCCAGTGACCCACACCATCTGAGGCTCGACTCCTGGGGGAATCTCCCCTCCGAGACCGGTCCTGCGGAGCCGGCGACGAAAAAAACGTGAGTTACGTACAAAGGGCTGGGGGACAATACTCAAGACTGTATAGACTCCTCACATATGCAGGCACGGGCCAGGCGGCCTATAACACAACTGAAACACCTTAAATTCTAAGACTGACGAGGGATTGGCTGCTCTCTTATTCCTGTTCTCCTGCGAACAGACTGCACGGGGCCGGGCCAACAAACAAAAGACCCAGCAACAGGTACCGACCCATCCCTGACTTTAAACCACACCAGTAGAAGCAGATTATAATATCTCGCGGTCGGTCGACCACCATACCTGACTGGCATAATCTCCTACCCTCTTTTACCGCGGCCAGACCTAGACCAGAGACAATTGGGCCCTATCAAGATCTAGACAAACGAACACTCTCTGTTTAGCAGTCCACGACAACGCAAAGATATAGACCCCTGATTTCTACAAGCAAATACCGACATAGTCTATACTATAACAACAACTCTCATAACCCGCCATACCAACCCAACGAGTTCTAACATGAGTACACGCGCGGAAGGTGGCACCGCCACCGAAAAACTAAAGGAATTCTCCCGTTCCGAAACCCCTGATCACACCCCGCGTGCAACGCGACCTACACAGGCAAAAGAGCCTGAAACAGGGCAAAATTCAGAACCTACCATGCGTCAACTCCTAGACGCAATCAATATTTGTAAGTCTTCTCTTACTAGTAAAATAGAAGAGATTAAATCCGACGTCTCCCTACTGAGACAGGACTTACACAATATGCGCGACAGAATGCAGGAAATGGAAGAGCGTGTCTCCAACGCAGAAGACTCACTGCGTCCATTAACTATGGCGGTCAAAAAGACAACAAGAGCTATAGAATTCTGCCAATCCAAAACAGACGATTTGGAGAACCGCTCGCGTCGTAACAACTTACGCATAATAGGCTTACCTGAAAAATCAGAGGGTTCCCATATGGAAACATTCGCCGAAACCTGGCTTAAAACACTTCTAGGAGACGACACCTTCTCTACCAACTTTACAGAAGAAAGAGCCCATCGAGTCCCTGCAAAACCGCCACAGGCGGGAGCCCCCCCGCGCCCCTTTCTAATAAGGATCCTAAACTGTAGGGACCGAGACGCTGCACTACGTCAAGCCAGAATAAAAGGTCCGATAAAGTATAACAACACAACGATTTCCATATTTCCTGACTTCTCTGCTGAGCTACAAAAACAAAGAGCCACCTTTACAGAGGCGAAACGAAAATTCAAAGAGAGACAGATTTCCTACTCAATGGCATACCCCGCCCGCCTACGAATCGTAGCCCAGGGAAGGGCGATCTTCCTCCAATCTCCCACAGAGGCCTTGGAGTGGCTAGATATGCACCCTGAAACACCAAAAGGATGAACGCCCCCACAACACTAACTAATGGGACTTTAAATCTTGTTGTGACCCAAACGCCCAACACTCCTTTGACGCATAGACTGTGTGCAACACGACCGGGACACCGCCAAAGTTATTGTTGGAGCCCAGCGGTCAGCCTCAAGCCTCTAAAGGCCAACAGAAGTCTCCCCCCAAAAAGACAGAACATCTGATACTTCTAATTAGATTGTAGCTAAATTGTTTCCTTGTTTTCTTCTTTGTCTTTTCCTTTTTCTTATTCTCCCCCTCCTTCCCCCCTCCCCCCCCCTTCCCTACCCTTTCTCCAACTTTTCTGTTCTGCTGTTTTCTCTGATATCCGCGGTATAATTTAGCGAGATGTCAATGTTCAATGTTTTGAATCGTTATGTTTCTGCTCTTCAACAATGTCTTCTACAAGCAGGCGCTACCACAATTCCCCCCCTTACACACATCAATACCAACCCCCTCCCATCCCAAATTCACAGACAAAAGACTAAATCTTACACCCACGTAAACAATGACGTCCCTAAAATGCCTTAGCTGGAACGTCCGAGGGCTTGGCACAGCACTCAAACGAAGGACGGTATTCGCATATATCAAACAACTAAGTCCGCATATCATTAGCTTACAAGAGACCCACCTTGTCAAAGATAAAGCAGACACCATGTCAAAACCATGGATCCAATGGACTTCCCATTCCTTTCACACCTCCTCCTCTAGGGGCGTCTCAGTGCTAGTTCACAAATCAGTACGCTGGAACCCAATCACCACTCGCAGAGACCCCGAAGGAAGGTACATATTTATATACGGAGAAATAGACTCCAAACCATATGTCATCTTATCCATTTACAATCCGCCCCACAATAATCTCCATCTTTTGCAGACTGCCATTGCGTTTGCACATCACTATCCATTAGCGGAGGTAATGTGCCTAGGTGATTTTAATATGATAATGGACCCTATCAAAGACAAATTCTACACATCCTCTAATCCCACCCCCACCTCAAACTCCCCTTTGAGACAATTAATCGAAAGCGTCGGATGGGTCGACCTTTGGCGACTACGCCACCCCGAAACACGGGAATACACTTGCCACTCACCGGGATACAACGCACTGACAAGAATAGACTACATATTTAGCTCCATAGAACTGGCAATACATCTCACAAGCATAACACACTGCCCGAGAGGCATCTCAGACCACAGCCCCATACTGCTAACCCTAAAATTCCCACAAATTAAAATAAGGCCCACATGGAAACTACACCCATTCTGGCTCAAACTTATTGGATCGGACGACCAGATGCCTTTTCACATCTCCTTATTCCTAGACGCCCACAAGGACAACACCCACCCCGCCCTGAAATGGGACACGCTCAAGGCCTATATCAGAGGATTCCTCAAATCAGCTATCTCACACATTAAAAAAACGACATCCCAAGCCGATAAGGAGATAGAAAACCAAACCCTAGAGGCCGAGAAAACATATATATCAGCCCCCACAGACGCCAACAAAATAGCCTGGCTCAGTCTATCCCGACTCTATAAGCACCAAATACATGCCAAAGCTAAACGTCAACTATTTTTCTCCAAACAACATTACTTTGAGCTAGGGAACCAATCCAGCCACCTACTCGCCAGCCTCATCAAACGGGAAAATCAAACTAACACGATCCTTAAGATCAAAAACCAGCAAGGAACAGAGTACACTGACGCCCCATCTATCACCAATTGCTTTAAAGAATTCTATGCTAACTTATACACCTCCACCTCTCATAATACGGTGACAGATGTCTTAGATTATCTGAACAATCTAGACTTCCCTACCCTCTCTGAAGAGCAGGTCAACCTCCTGGAAGCCCCCTTCACTCTGGAAGAGATTCAGCTAATAATCCAAGATATGGCCCTTAACAAATCACCAGGACCCGATGGTCTTCCCATAGAGACATACCGCAAATACCATGAGCAACTAGGCCCACAACTTCTTGAGGTACTAAATCAAGTGCAACTAGACAAAACACTCCCAGCCTCATTCTATAAAGCATCTATAGTAGCCATCCTGAAACCTGGGAAAGACCCCACAGATTGTGGATCTTATCGACCCATATCACTGGTGAACGTGGATTACAAGATCCTAACTAAAATTCTGGCCACTAGACTGAACCAGGTGATCCTCTCCATCATACACCCCGACCAAACGGGCTTCATGCCCGGGAAGTCTACAACCATTAACATCCGCAGAGTCCAAACAGCTATCCAGTTAGGTAAACAATACAACATGCCCTGGGCTCTGGTCTCACTCGACATGGCAAAAGCCTTCGACTCTGTGGAATGGGTTTTTTTGGAGGCCTGTCTGATCCGTTTCGGATTCGGACCTAAATTTCAACAATGGGTTAAAACTATATACAAATCCCCGACTGCAAATGTGGTCGTCAACGGTGTCCCTTCGGCGGATTTCCAACTAGCAAGAGGTACCCGACAAGGATGCCCTCTATCCCCGGCTTTGTTCGCCATAGCCATAGAAGCGCTGGCGATCCGACTAAGAAGTGCCCCTAGTGTAACCGGTATCAAATGGTCAGACCTCGAAAGCAAATTAGGACTATACGTAGATGATACAATCTTATTCTTATCGAACCCATCAGACTCCTTTGCCCAAGCCATGACATACATAGACAGATTCTCCCACTTCTCCGGACTACATGTTAATTGGTCCAAATCAACAATCCTCTATACAGAGGCCAACCCAAAAAACGACCCCTGCGTCGCAAAATACGGACTAAAACCAGTCTCAACATTCAAATATTTGGGAATGGTCATGTCGCACGACCATAATAATGCAATAGCAGATAACATAAACCCACTCTTAGAAAATATAAAACACAAACTGAAGCGATGGGCTAAACTACCACTATCCGTAGCCGGACGTATAAATCTCATCAAAATGGTCGTCCAACCCAAATGCCTATACATATTACAACATATGCCAGTGAATGTCCCCAAGCGCCTCTTTAAATCCCTAAATTCCCTAATTATAACATTTATCTGGAATTCCTCCCGCTCTAAGCTGAGTTTATCAATCCTGCAAAGACCCAAAGAGCAAGCCGGAATGGCCCTACCGGACCTCCGGCTTTACTACCTGGCAGGACAACTGCGAAACATCAGAGCATGGGTCTTGGGGAAAGAACTACCCATAGCAGATAAACAACTTGCCAAACAAGTAAAAGGACAAAATCTCCTGAACTTCTTAGAATTCCCAGAATACACCAAAGCCACTGAACTAATCCCACTTCATAAACTGGCTCTTAGCGTTTGGAAAGAAGTAAAGACTCTGCAGAGCTACCAGGGTGTAATACCAGAACTCCCCCTCTGGAACAATCCTGGTCTTACCGCACTACAGACCGTCCCAGACCCACAATACTGGATCGCCCAAGGGGTACAAACAATAACAGACATATATATAGACGGAATACTCCCCACTTTTACACAACTGCGAGATAGACTACAGGCCCCACACCTCCAACTGTTCAGATTCTTTCAGTTAAGACATGCACTAAACTCCCAATTTCCCCCCCCTTCGGCCCGCATATCCAAATTCCCCACAATAGGCATTCTCAAATCCCAAGGACCCAAAGGCCTAATATCAGCTTTATACACACACCTCCTCTCAGCCAAAATAGATCCAAACCCCCCCCCCCCCCAGCATATGATAAATGGAAACTTGCCATTGCTTCCCTTACGCCTGAGGAATGGCAGGATATTTCTGAATCCCACCTGTCAGTATCACCAGCTGTAAATAACAAGCTAATCCAGCTATACATTATACACCAAGCCTACCTCACTCCCAATCGACTACACAAAATGCGCAATACGACCTCGGATTCATGCCAGAGATGCCGCCAACCAAGGGCGGACTTCTGGCACTTGATCTGGGAATGTCAGTACGTTAGGGAGTTCTGGTCAGAAGTAATAAATCTGGTAAACTCGCTGTTACGACCCCCATTATCCATTGGACTAGACCCTAAGGTGGCGCTGTTTGGTCTACTGGAGGAGGAGGTGTGGCCATTCCATATTCGAGTCTTCCTAGAGAAGACACTATTCCTGGCCCGCAAAGAAATAGCCATGAAATGGATGGCAACAGAACCCCCTTCGATCCTACACTGGATCCAAAACGTAAACACTGTAACCTCGTATGAAAAAATCATATACCAAAACAGAGGATGCCCGGCTAAATTCCAAAAAGTATGGGGAGCCTGGCTAAACTCTTACTCTACTCTGATCACCAACTGAAATTTAAACTCAATTCACGCTAGTCCCCTCCCTCCCCCTCCCCACCCCCTAACATTCCCCCCCCCATTGACAAGCGCCTGGAAGACCTGTAACCCCTAGGACCCAAAATAAGGAAGAGCAAAACTCAACTTACGGTTTATAAAAGTTTGAAAATGTTTACTGTTAATAAAGTTACAGACGGATAGTTTGGAAGACATAGTAACAAGTTTGATGTTAACTTTTAAAGTACGAATATGTTTCTATTTACACTAATATGTACTGTACAAATCTTCTTTATTATGTGTCTCACAGACTGCTCATCATTAATAAATAAAACGAATTTTAAAAAAAACAAACTATGAGCCGTGGAGAATACAATCAAGGAATGTTGTTACTGAATCGCCACCGGGTCGTTAGAGGTAAATCCCAACAGCCCCGGTTACAGACCATAGCTGCAGCCCTATGTAATATCGATGTTGGGTAGATACACTTAGTGAGGGAATGATTCCCTTGAACCTCACTGGTAAATGTATCCGGGCACGAGCAACTACATGTAGCTCTAAGAAGCTCCCCAACAGGGACACGTTTAATTGCATGCATTGGAAGCGTGTGGTACTGCGCTCCCCGCTGTTTTCCACAAAAATAATGGGCATAGAAAGTGAGACTTTAGCAGCCATTCTTGCTCCAGGGAGCTGCAGAAATCACCTCTCACTACAGCTGAAGAACAGTCATATACTCAGCTCTCCCGACTCCGCACTGTGTGCCGCGCCACAGGATGTCACAGGCTGCTGCAGCCAATGATAGAGATCAGCGCTCAATCACTGAGTTCTGCTATTAGCTGCAGCAGCCTGTGACATCCCCGTACACAGGCTGACTGCAGCCTGTAAGCAAACACCGAGCACGGAGGACCGAGCAGTGGCACGGAAGATGCAGGGAGCCGGGAGAGGTGAGTATATGACTGCTCTGTTGTTGCATGGGGAACACGGTTTTGTAAACAAATCTCAGACAACCCCTTTAAGGGCAGATAGGAAATAGAATCTGGTATGATGTGATCCCCAGTAGATTAGCTGAAATCTCAAGCAACTTCTGTATGGATCATCAAGAGGAGGAGAAGGTAATATATGTACACAGATACAACATATCACTTGTGGTGTCAGCGAGTGAAGGATAACACTCACCCGCGACTGATCTCCAGATCCAGTAGAAGACGTCCGGCCCATAGGAGGCGCCATCACATCAGATCTCTTCGCCTGAAAGAAAAAGTACAAACATTTCAATTGAAAGGACTCCGTTAGAAACAGAGACCTGCAGACATCCGGACACAGCGGCCGATACCGCCCTGCAATCTTATCTAATATCCAGACAGAATATCTTTTGACGGCACAGCGCCGGCGGCTCCCATACACTCTTATGGGAGGCAGCCGGCAGAGGGAGGGGGCGGGGGATGTAGGGGGTTCGGCATACTCACTAATAGCGACGCTCACTGCTGCTATTCGTTCACCCGATTTAACACTTAGTGTGCCGCAATGTTTAGCGTGGCTATCTGAGCATGAAAACGAAGCTTGTGTGAAAGAGCCCACGGGTTGTAAAACTTCGGCTCATGAAGTGAAGATGTAAATGTGACCCTTTATTTAAGCCACCTGTTTCCCATTAAAGCCTTCACAAGCCATCCAGAGTGTTTCTTACGCGTTTCAAGCACACGTAGCACTCTTAATCATGGCATAATGACACTTTACATCCACCACCTTAAAGGGGTTGTACCACAATTACAGGTTATCCGCTATCCACAGTTTATACACAGGCTAGGGGATAAGTTAATGCACGGTGGAGGTCTAACCGCTGAGACCCCCGCTTATCTCGAGAACGAGACTGCCGAGTCCTGCTCTGTCACTTCAGAAGTCACTCCTCCCCCCTCAGTGATGTCACTGTGATTGGAGCGCTGGCCGAGCATGCACTACCGCTGCGGCAACTCTGCAGTCCCATTGAAAGTGAATGGAGCGCTAGTGCCCTTGTGCGACCAACGCTTCATTTAATCTCCTCTCTGTGAGGGTGCAGTAACCTCACACTGAGGAGCAAGGGGACACAAGACCCCTGTTCTCAATATCAGCGGGGTTCACAATGGTGAGACCCCCACGATCACCAAGTTATTCACCAACCTGTGGATAGGGGATTACTTGTTATTGTGGAATGAGGGCTTGTTTTTTCCGCGATATCTTGTCTTCATTTATCCAATTTCGTGAAAATATATTTTGATCGCTCTTCATTTCCCTTTATCTTGAGGCAAAATTAACAAAATCTGCAATTCTGGCAAATTTTTAATCTTTTTTTACAGCATTCTCCGTACGCCGCATAAATAATATATTAAATTAACTCTATGGGTCGGTACGATGACATTAATACCAAATTCATACAGCTTTTTAGTATGATGTTGCTTTTTCACCCTGTTAAAGTGCTCTTTCACAAGAGCGTAGGTGATTTACAGTTGGCCATGTCATGGCCACAGTGCGACCAAAAATCGTGTGAATGCGAGGCAGCCATGACCAAGTCACGCCTGCATCTTCCGTTTGCGGGCCTGTTCAGACGGCCGGGATCCGGCGAGTATACCGCTCTGCTAAACTGGCTCGCCCTTTCCGCTCCCTTGCTGGCTCTCAGCAAGGGGAGGAGACAGAGCGGGAGCTAGTGTGCTAAGCTCCTGCCCCCTCTCCGCCCCTTATTGGCTGCCAGCAAAGAGAGGGGGGCGGGACCTCAGCAACTAGCTCCCACCCCATCCCCACCCATTGCAAACAGCTGGCAAGCGGTGGGGAGGAAGAGGGGTGGGAGTTGACCCCACAGTTTTTTCAGGAATTGTTGCAATTTAGAAGAGAAAAAATATTTTGTGCACATGAAAATGAGGATTTACACCCCAAAATGGGTACCCCTGCTTATCCTGTATTCAGAAGCATACCCATTGTGGCCCTAATCTTATGTCTGTATGCATAACGGGGCCCAAACCGAAAGGAGCAGCTGGTGGTTTCAGGACAGACATTTTGCTTGAAGGTGATTTAGGCCCCATTGCCTACTTGTAGAGCCCTTGAGCCGCCAAAACGACAGAGAACCCCCACAAATGACCCTACTTTGAAGACGAGACCCTTGAACGAACAACTTAACATCTAGGGATGTACTGTGTATTTTGACCTCACAGTTTTTGAATGAATCTAAGCAAAGCAGAAGAAAGAAATTACGATTTTCATTCTTTTGGCAATTATGTCATTTTAAAAACAGGTGTTTTTGTAGAGCACTAATATGAATGAAGACTTATGTCCCAAAATGGATTCCCCTGTTTATACTGTGTTCAGAAATATACCCATTGTGGCCCTAATTCTATGTCTGGCTGCACAACGGAACTCAAAGCGTACCGCGGCACCCCATGAAATCTTCACGATCTTGGCTACGTTTGGTAGCCAGGAGCAGGGAAATTTTAAATTACCCTGGCAATCTGCAGCATTTGCGCATGCATCCGCCGTTCTAGCGACAGGCAGCGGATGTAAGAAGCTGGGGTAAGTTCCGCGGAAAAATCCGGGGGCCTTAGGTATGTAATGTTCCCTCACTTTTTAAACTTCATCCTCCCTCCCTAACTTTTTAACCTTTCTTTTACACTTTGTAAAATGTTTTTTTTTTAACTTTACATGATCACTGTTACCCATTGGATACAGTGATCATGTGACCAGGAATCGGTGAGCTCTCTCTGCTCCAGGCTGCACAAGCTGGCCGGGAGCAGAGGTATTCTAAACTTCTCGGGCGCGCGAGCCCTACTGTGTACGCGCCTGGCACTCCGTCAGGCGCGCATGTGCACAAGGTGACGTTAGGTCTTGGAAGGACCATATCGCCGCGGTACATCTGATCCATGAGGGGAGGTGAAACTTTAAGTTTATTTTACTTTTCAGGACTTTCCCGTGATCGCCGTTATCCATTGGATAGAGGCGATCACGGGAATGGGGACCGGTCACTGCAGTCCCCGGTGACGTCTCCTGCAGCAGAATTCAAATGTTCAGTGTCGATCTTGTTGTTTGTGCATACATTGCCATTTTCACTTAGGTTCGCATGCACAGAAGACGCCAGAGGGTCCGTTCCGTACCAGATCATTGGGGAGGCTAGGGGTTAGTACTTTCAGCACCCTTCATCGATGCGATCTGTGAGGGGAGCTGAAACTAACTTTTTAAAACCTTTTTATTTACTTCATTGCTATTGGATCGCATGATCGGGGGTGGGGGTGGAGAGGGTTCCCGCTGCCCCCAATACAGCTTCAGGTTGTCGGCTACCTCCGGGAACCGACAGCATGGAGCTGTCACGTCCTCAGACCACAGGGCTTTAATTCTCAGGGGATGCATGTTTTTACGTCCCTGAGGATTAAAGCCCACTTAGCTGGGACGTAAAAACACTGTGGGACCGTCACCAAAGGGTTAAGTGGTGTAACTATAGGGGATGCGGTTGCACCCGGGCCCAGGAGCCTTAGGAGACCCATAAGGCCTCTCTTCTCCATATAGTGAGCCTAGTACTATGAATATAATATTATATTTGGTGACCCTGTTACAAATTTTATATTGGGGCCTAAAAGCTTCAAGTTACGCCTCTGGTAAGCAGCTGGAAATGGCAGTTTTTTCTGGTCCCCGCTGTTAGAATCGGTGCTGAGCTGTCACCAGACAGCTGCGCCCCCTGCTGGTATTCTGATGCAGCGACGTCAAAAGGCTGCATCAGGATAAAGCCTATTAGTGATGGCTGTAAAAAGGCGTATGGGCGGTTACTAAGGGGTTAATGGTGTTTCCAACAAGTCGGTGTGCCGCTGATCTTCCATTTTCCTTGCATTTCCATGAAGCTGTAGTGTACAGAAGGTAATGTGTGGAAGCTTCTGGATGTTCTATGTAGTCTTGTGCTTCTGTGTCTTGTCAATGTGTTCCATGTGAGTGAATATGATGTGTATTGCATAGCTGCAGCACTGAATGGGTTAGGCCTCATGTCTGCGGGCACGCACAGGTACAGCTGCTGAATCCCGCAGCCCGCAGACGTGGGCATTAATAGACAGGTTCTTACCTCTCTGGATCCAGCGCGGGTCTCCAACAACATTCCCAAATATATCCTGCATGATGTGATTCACAGAACTCATGAGGCTTCATAGCAAACCTCAAAATTATCCCCCCCCCCACCACCACCAAATTACACACATACTGTATATCTTTATTATTCTTTGCTGCCATCTATATACATGAGCTATATCTATATGACATTCTTTATAACACATGGGGCTCAGCTCTAGGATCTATCTAAATAGGGAGTAGCCAAGAAGTAGTCCTATACCAGCTCTACACGGTGATAGTGATTACAGTGCAGTTTCCTCCAGCCAGCTGCAGAACACTCATAACTCACAGTGCTGCCCATACGTATGCTGCATGGCTCCCAGCATTACATAGGCTCCTCCCCATCTCCTGCTCTACATACTGAGAGAAGGCAGGAGGAGGAGTCTGGCTAGGGGCCCCATAGCAGCCATGTGGACAATCAGTACTGTAAGTTGGGAGCCCAGCAAGCCATTGGGTGGGACAAGCCCTCCACCCCACGGGCCCCATAGCAGCCATGTGGTCTGTCCCCATTGGCTGCATGTCGCCTCCTGATTGGTACATTTGTATCCCAGACCCCTCCCTCCCTTATTCCATGGGCTTTCCCCATCACACATATCACTTGGTGTCAGCTGTCAGGTTTTCCCTCAAACATAACCCCAATATGTGACATCAAACATGGCCGTTTACATTCTGTACCTGTGAGAATAAAAGGGCTGAAAGTGAAGGAAACTCCTCTGGAGGGGAAGTTAGAGCAGGTAACACAGCAGGTGCAACGCCGATGCTTCCCCCGCTGCATCTAACTGCTGTAGAACACTGACAGCCGCACTGCACAAGGCAACTGTTGCCAATGGTTACCTAAGCCACACCCACTTTTCAAATCTGTCCACAGCTGAGCAGCCATTGGCTGAAGCTTCAGGGACTAACCAATCAGCACACGGGGCTTTTATATACACGACGGTAAGCGGATCGTACCATTACACACAGTAACCTTTATCTCTGCACCTCCTGCAGCGGTAATCTAACAAATAATATAGATTTCAGACCAGTAGGTGGCAGCACACATATGAATGTCCCACAAGTGTTACGGGTCCCAGGGGGTCACACTGCCTGTGTCCCCAATATTACACCATCCACAGAACAGGGCCGCACAGAAGTGTAGCCATTTACAGAACAATCCCTTTTATTAACCCCTTAATGATGCGGCCTTTCTTTTTTTCTATTTTTGTTTTTTCCTCCTCCCTTTTAAATAATCGTGACTCCTTTATTCATCCATTGACCTCGCTGTATGAGGCTTGTTTTTTGCAGGACGAGTTGTATTTTTCAATGGTGCTATTTAATAATGTACTGAAAAACTTGAAAGAAATTCTAAGTGACGTAAAATGAAAAAAAAAAAGACCTTTCGCCATCTTTCAGTGCGTCTTGTTTCTACGGCGCACTAACTGCAACATAAACAACATGCTAAGTTTATTCTACGGGTCCGTACGATTACTACGATACCAAACTTGTATAGGTTTTTTTTTTCCTGCACTACTTTTTTTTTTTTCAAAGACATTTAATTTTTTTAAGTTATTTTCTGCCGCCATCTTCTGCGCGCAATAACTTTTTTATTTTTCCGTTGATGTAGTTGTGCGAGGGCTCATTTTTACACGTTCACCGTGTGGGGTAAATAATGCACTACTTTGATAGATCGGACTTTTACGGACGCTGCGATACCAAATATGTATTTTTGTTTTATGGTTTAGAGTTTTTTATTACAGATCTGGCAAAAGGAGGGCGATTTCAATTTTGATTACTTTTAAGTTCCATGCAACTTCGGTCAGTACTGCAGAACAAATGTTATTCCCCATGCTGCTGCCTGTCACCATGCGGCAGCGTAAGAAGCCCAACTCCTCCCCGCCTGCTGTAGTATGTATTATAGAGTACCGGAGAGCCGGCGACGGACTATGTATGGCTGTGGGGGCAGAGGCTATGGACCGCTGGTGCCTTTTTGCATTTAGAGGCACAGAGCGGCATTATTCTTACTTTGTTGGGCCACAGAGAAGATAATTTTACCGCCTGGGGATGGAAAGTGGGTACTATTATTATGTGAGGGCACAGAGGGGTACTATTATATTTGGGTACAGGAGTATTACTACTCTGCAGGTAGTGGGCATTATATAGTGGTATTATAATCTTGTTGGAGGCACAAAGGGGAATCATTACTATAAATACTTATTATTACTGTGTAGGTTCACAAAGGAAGGCACTACTACTGTGGAGCACAAAAGAGGCGATCAATGCAGCGCTCGATGAACCAATCACAGCCATCGTGCTGTGGAGGTGGGATTTATGAATTGGCCAATCAATGCCACAGCTCAGCCTTTTAGCGCTCTGGAGAGCAGCGCGAGAGACCTTCTTAGATAAGTGTAAGGACTGGCGGTTCGCGGCTTCGTCGTGCCCGCACCGACGGTCCTGTCACACGTGCGGCTGCTGTGCGGCGCAGGGGGGCCCCGGTCCTCGTCACCTCCCCTGGCCGCCCAGCTCCGCCTCGCCGCCGGGTTGCTAGGGACGCGGTGGGTGTTGCCCCGCGTCGCATCCTAGGTATCATAGCAACCAGGCATGTGTCTCCTTTCCTGCCTCCTGCAGGGCTGGGGGTGGGTTCCCCAGTGCTGCTGGGTGCACTCAGCTGCTGTCAGGCTCCCCGCTCCAATCAGCTGCTGGGGCAGGAGCTCTGACAGCATTTAAACCTGCTGGTGTCTGCAGACCAGTGCCAGTGTTAGTTTGGATTTCCTGCTACACCAGCGTACTTCGTATTTCTGACTCCTGATACTGACTCTCTGCCTTTTGACCTGACGTTGCCTTTGCCTGACCCTCTTGTACCGCGTACCCTCTCGTTGCTGACCCGGATTGTCTGACTCTCCTTGCTGTTGTTTGTTCCAGTGTCTGTCTGTTTGTTAGTCCCAGTGTCCCCCTTCCTTAGTGAGTGTAGGGACCGTCGCCCAGTTGTCGCCCTGGGGCTTAGCCCAGGGGGGCAAATAGGCAGGGACAGGGGTTGCGGGTATTTTCAGGGACTTCCAGTTTCCGGGACCCTGAGTCCTGACAATAAGTATAATAAGACATCCCCCAAAATTAGAACTAGCGCCTCTTTTGGGGCAAAAATTTATATGAGAGGGGTCTTATTTTCAGGGAAACACGGTATCAGACCTTTATCTAATGACTGTACCATTTAGAGAAGTGTTTACCAACTCCAGTCCTCAGGGACCACCAACAGGTCATGTTTTCAGGATCTCCTATAGTAACAACCCCTGTGGCAATGTCTGAGGTACTGACAATAATTACATCACCTGTGCAATATACTGAGGAAATCCTGAAAACATGACCTGTTGGGGCTCCATGAGGACTGAAGTTGGGAAACCCTGATTTAGAGAGATACTAGAGCTGAGCTGCTGTATCATATATGGGAATCTGATAAAACCCTGGAAAGACCACCTACCTGCGGATCTGGCTTCGCCTATCCCAGATAAGCCGATACCGGAGGTAAAGATGGCCGATTCTCTGTCTGATGTACAAAGATAGAGGCTAAACAGTTGGTTATTAATGATAAAGAGGGCTTTTCATTAGAAACCAGGCAGGCAACGCTCTAGGGGGTAATTGAAGAGTCTCGTAGCGAGGGGTCAAGTCCTATTGGGGTAATTGCAAAGCCAGGCGGCTTTGCAATGACTTTAGAAAGTTGAATACCGTATCTCGATGTGACGCCTATGCCATGCCATGAGTTAGCGAACTGATAGACTGACACAGTACACCACATTACATCACGACATTAGACCTAACCAAGGGATACTGGCAGATACCCCTGACTGATTCAGTACATCATAGCAGAAGTACAACACAAACCAACCATAGTACATAGATATAATACCAGAACCAATCTCTTAAAATAAATCCAGGCCCAGAACCAAGCTTATAACATAAATACAGTAGCAGAACTAAGCAATTGTGTTGCAGGGGCATCATTGGACTGACAGCCGTGCCTCGGGACATCAAAGGGGAAGAGGCAGGGGCAGGAGGGGATGATTCACGTAGCTCCACAAGGCACTGCCACATAGTAGAAGATGATCATCTGGCCAGGCGGACCTAAGGAGGGCGATTGCCCAGCCTACATCTGCCTGGTGCTCCCACCACAGGAACATAGCTCCCAAATGTTTAGATACGGATACATTTTTCCATTTATATCTACACACTTGAATGCTTTTATTTCAAATATTAGCACATAAATCATCGGAATATTGACATTTTACCGTCCGAACTGCACCATATGATGGAATAAGATGCAAGTGGGGGTCTCCGATACAGTAAGGAACCATATAGATAGTCTATGGAGCAATAAGGGAAGTTCATTAATGCAAATCTATTTCCAAGGTATAAAGGAGGGAGATTTAAGGGTCGCAGAGGGACAGATGGAGTTGGGTCAAGAATAAGGACTGTCCCTCTAAAAGATGGCAATTAAACCTTCACCAGCAGCACAGAGAGAATCCCCACCAGGACAGGACTCACGGCCGATGCAACAGCCACGAGGACGAGTACCGCATCCAAAGGAACACAGAGAAAAAAGAAACGTGGCAGCATCCAAATGGTGCAAAAATTCATTTTGTCCCCTTTATTCTCCCATAACACAACAAATACAGCGACGTTTCGACCCCCTATTAGGTCTTTGTTGAGCTTGACAAGGACCAAATAGGGGGTCAATACATCGCTGTATTCGTTGTTATGGGAGAATAAAAGTGACATGAGGAATTGATACACCATTTGGATTCTGTCATGTTTCCTTTTTTATCTCTGTCCTTCTAAAAGAGGGACACTTGGGAGGTATGCCCAGGCTGGTGGCCGGTCCCCTGTGTAACTGCACAGCTCACACGTGGCTAAGGATGGCCATGAGTGCTACATTAGTGGGTCAGCGGAAAGCTCCAGGCAGATCATGACTGATGACCAGGAAGAGGAGCTGCAGAAAGTTGGGGCTCAAGCTGAACTTTTGCACCAGGGCCCATCGGCTCTTAGCTACACCCCGACCCAATACCCAGTATATACTCTACCAAATAGTAGCTGATTCTACCTCCTCCTTCACTTACTGTATATAATGTTCTGGCAGGTTCCTGCTGCCATGTAATGGCCCGGTATAATAGTCTGCGGCACTAGGGGGCATCACATGCTGCAGATTTGCTGATAAAACATGACTGTAAATGAGTTCCATTTAGGCCTCTAGGACACCAGCGAATGTGTTGTGCTGAATATTGCTGTGATTTGCGCTGTTTTGTAGCCCATGTTTCCGTATGGAACCTTCCTTTCTGTTGAATCGCACGAAAACGCAAATTTTTTGTGTGCTGAGATGCAACTTTTATAGGAGGAAATCCTACTATAAAAGCCCTAAAACAAGGCCAATCTGCATAAACCCCACAATACATCACCTACAGCCGCTGTCAGCTCCGGCCGTGTGGTGTCCGAATAAAAACCGGACAAGACACGGTCACCATATGGCCCCATATTACTCAATATGGAAGACACTTCTGGGTTCTCAAATAGACACATGGATTGCACGAAATACCTCATGGCCGGCGTTATTCTGTAGCGTTCTGTGGACGAGGCTCGCTTATTTAGTTAAATGTCGATGCAAATAAACCAGACAGCACTCGGATGTCTGTGTACTGTCCATGCGCTGTCCATGCGCTGTCCAGGTGTTGTTTATGTGCTGTATATGTGCTGTCTATGTATGTCTATGTGCTGTTCCATGCGCTGTCCATGTGCTGTCTAGGTGTTGTTTATGCGCTGTATATGTGCTGTCTATGTGCTGTCCATGTATGTCTATGTGCTGTTCCATGTGCTGTCCATACCAAAGTGTAGTTAGGGTGTACTGCTGGGATCTGTTGTGCTACATGGGTTTCCAACAGCGCAGCTCCACAGGTGGGGGTTGATTGAGCTGTCTGGGTGTGGATTTCCCCAGCCAGCCAATCACCACCGGTCTGCTGCTCATATATACCAGCTCCTCTGCTGTGGCTGCCGGGCTTTCCTCTGTTTGTTCAGTGTGAGCAGCGTCATGTTCCTGCGTGTCGATGCAGCGTGCCGGACATGAGGTGCGGACAGTCCTGTTCAGGGTGCATGGTGTTCAGTGCTGTATGCAAACGATGACAAACAAAACACAGCAGGACTGAACACAGCTGACACCAACAGGCCAGGGATTTACATACAACACCGAACACCATGCACCCTGAACAGGACGGTTCACCCCACACATCCGGCACCCTGCGCAGGCTCACAGGAACATGACGCTGTTCACACTGAACAAACAGAGGAAAGCCCAGCAGCCTCTAGCTGGTATATATGAGCAGCAGACCTGGGGGATTGGCTGGCTGGATCAATCAGGCCCCAGCCCTGTTTGGTGAAGACCTTGGGGAGAACAAGCTTTTAGAATGAACATCCAGTAACTGTCCTGGTTGAGCAATTTACGATGGTGGTCTGCGCCTCCAGCCGGGCGGTTAACTCTTTCAATGCCTAAAACAAGTCAGGATGAGTAATTAGCATTAGGCTTCCTTCATACAAGTGAGGAAATTGTGTGAGACGGCCCCATGTCGCGCTCGCCCGTGTGAAGTTAACCTTATGTACAGAAAAAAAGCGCACCGAGACTGCAAACACATTTCTTGCAGCCCCATTTGATAAATCCGATATACAGTATGGGGTGTAATATGAACATTTACATTACATGCAGCACATTTCACATATTGTATCTTACAGGAGACACAAGTGACTAGATAAATAACATAAGCAGTATTACAATTATTGAATTGCTTGATATCACACTTATTACCAGTAACACGATGTAAAATGTTTAGACATTGTCATTACTGAGCAGTAGAACCATCTAGAATGACGGCATCGGTGCGAACCTGGAGACCATAAGCAAGTAGGTATGGGATTGATACTCTCCACAAACAAACTAGAAGACAAGGATTGACTGATGATAGGAGCCCTATCTGTAACACAGCTGTATCCATCATCAAGGACAGACGCAAGTCCTGGGTCTGCACGTAATCCAGGTATATTCAGGTATTATCAGACATATCTGCTTATATTCACAACTATGAGCCGTGGAGAATACAATCAAGGAATGTTGTTACTGAATCGCCACCGGGTCGTTAGAGGTAAATCCCAACAGCCCCGGTTACAGACCATAGCTGCAGCCCTATGTAATATCGATGTTGGGTAGATACACTTAGTGAGGGAATGATTCCCTTGAACCTCACTGGTAAATGTATCCGGGCACGAGCAGCTACATGTAGCTCTAAGAAGCTCCCCAACAGGGACACGTTTAACTGCATGCATTGGAAGCGTGTGGTACTGCGCTCCCCGCTGTTTTCCAAAAAAATAATGGGCATAGAAAGTGAGACTTTAGCAGCCATTCTTGCTCCAGGGAGCTGCAGAAATCACCTCTCACTACAGCTGAAGAACAGTCATATACTCAGCTCTCCCGACTCCGCACTGTGTGCCGCGCCACAGGATGTCACAGGCTGCTGCAGCCAATGATAGAGATCAGCGCTCAATCACTGAGTTCTGCTATTAGCTACAGCAGCCTGTGACATCCCCGTACACAGTCTGACTGCAGCCTGTAAGCAAACACCGAGCACGGAGGACCGAGCAGTGGCACGGAAGATGCAGGGAGCCGGGAGAGGTGAGTATATGACTGCTCTGTTGTTGCATGGGGAACACGGTTTTGTAAACAAATCTCAGACAACCCATTTAAGGGCAGATAGGCAAGAGAATCTGGTATGATGTGATCCCCAGTAGATTGGCTGAAATCTCAAGCAACTTCTGTATGGATCATCAAGAGGAGGAGAAGGTAATATATGTATACAGATACAACATATCACTTGTGGTGTTAGCGAGTGAAGGATAACACTCACCCGCGACTGATCTCCAGATCCAGTAGAAGACGTCCGGCCCATAGGAGGCGCCATCACATCAGATCTCTTCGCCTGAAAGAAAAAGTACAAACATTTCAATTGAAAGGACTCCGTTAGAAACAGAGACCTGCAGACATCCGGACACAGCGGCCGATACCGCCCTGCAGTCTTATCTAATATCCAGACAGAATATCTTTTGATGGCACAGCGCCGGCGGCTCCCATACACTCTTATGGGAGGCAGCCGGCAGAGGGAGGGGGCGGGGGATGTAGGGAGAGCGGCATACTCACTAATAGCGACGCTCACTGCTGCTATTCATTCACTCGATTTAACACTTAGATAGCCGCACTGTTTAGCACAGCTATCTGAGCACGAAAACGAAGCTTGTGTGAAAGAGCCCACGGGTTGTAAAACTTCGGCTCATGAAGTGAAGATGTAAATGTGACCCTTTATTTAAGCCACCTGTATCCCATTAAAGCCTTCACAAGCCATCCAGAGTGTTTCTTACGCGTTTCAAGCACACGTAGCGCTCTTAATCATGGCATAATGACACTTTACATCCACCACCTTAAAGGGGTTGTACCACAATTACAGGATATCCGCTATCCACAGTTTATACACAGGTTAGGGGATAAGTTAATGCACGGTGGAGGTCTAACCGCTGAGACCCCCGCTTATCTCGAGAACGAGACTGCCGAGTCCTGCTCTGTCACTTCAGAAGTCACTCCTCCCCCCTCAGTGATGTCACTGTGATTGGAGCGCTGGCCGAGCATGCACTACCGCTGCGGCAACTCTGCAGTCCCATTGAAAGTGAATGGAGCGCTAGTGCCCTTGTGCGACCAACGCTTCATTTAATCTCCTCTCTGTGAGGGTGCAGTAACCTCACACTGAGGAGCAAGGGGACACAAGACCCCTGTTCTCAATATCAGCGGGGTTCACAATGGTGAGACCCCCACGATCACCAAGTTATTCACCAACCTGTGGATAGGGGATTACTTGTTATTGTGGAATGAGGGCTTGTTTTTTCCGCGATATCTTGTCTTCATTTATCCAATTTCGTGAAAATATATTTTGATCGCTCTTCATTTCCCTTTATCTTGAGGCAAAATTAACAAAATCTGCAATTCTGGCAAATTTTTAATCTTTTTTTACAGCATTCTCCGTACGCCGCATAAATAATATATTAAATTAACTCTATGGGTCGGTACGATGACATTAATACCAAATTCATACAGTTTTTTAGTATGATGTTGCTTTTTCACACTGTTAAAGTGCTCTTTCACAAGAGCGTAGGTGATTTACAGTTGGCCATGTCATGGCCACAGTGCGACCAAAAATCGTGTGAATGCGAGGCAGCCATGACCAAGTCACGCCTGCATCTTCCGTTTGCGGGCCTGTTCAGACGGCCGGGATCCGGCGAGTATACCGCTCTGCTAAACTGGCTCGCCCTTTCCGCCCCCTTGCTGGCTCTCAGCAAGGGGAGGAGACAGAGCGGGAGCTAGTGTGCTAAGCTCCTGCCCCCTCTCCGCCCCTTATTGGCTGCCAGCAAAGAGAGGGGGGCGGGACCTCAGCAACTAGCTCCCACCCCATCCCCACCCATTGCAAACAGCTGGCAAGCGGTGGGGAGGAAGAGGGGTGGGAGTTGACCCCACAGTTTTTTCAGGAATTGTTGCAATTTAGAAGAGAAAAAATATTTTGTGCACATGAAAATGAGGATTTACACCCCAAAATGGGTACCCCTGCTTATCCTGTATTCAGAAGCATACCCATTGTGGCCCTAATCTTATGTCTGTATGCATAACGGGGCCCAAACCGAAAGGAGCAGCTGGTGGTTTCAGGACAGACATTTTGCTTGAAGGTGATTTAGGCCCCATTGCCCACTTGTAGAGCCCTTAAGCCGCCAAAACGACAGAGAACCCCCACAAATGACCCCACTTTGAAGACTAGACCCTTGAACGAACAACTTAACATCTAGGGATGTACTGTGTATTTTGACCTCACAGTTTTTGAATGAATCTAAGCAAAGCAGAAGAAAGAAATTACGATTTTCATTTTTTTGGCAATTATGTCATTTTAAAAACAGGTGTTTTTGTAGAGCACTAATATGAATGAAGACTTATGTCCCAAAATGGATCCCCCTGTTTATACTGTGTTCAGAAATATACCCATTGTGGCCCTAATTCTATGTCTGGCTGCACAACGGAACTCAAAGCGTACCGCGGCACCCCATGAAATCTTCACGATCTTGGCTACGTTTGGTAGCCAGGAGCAGGGAAATTTTAAATTACCCTGGCAATCTGCAGCATTTGCGCATGCATCCGCCGTTCTAGCGACAGGCAGCGGATGTTTGAAGCTGGGGTAAGTTCCGCGGAAAAATCCGGGGGCCTTAGGTATGTAATGTTCCCTCACTTTTTAAACTTCATCCTCCCTCCCTAACTTTTTAACCTTTCTTTTACACTTTGTAAAATGTTTTTTTTTTAACTTTACATGATCACTGTTACCCATTGGATACAGTGATCATGTGACCAGGAATCGGTGAGCTCTCTCTGCTCCAGGCTGCACAAGCTGGCCGGGAGCAGAGGTATTCTAAACTTCTCGGGCGCGCGAGCCCTACTGTGTACGCGCCTGGCACTCCGTCAGGCGCGCATGTGCACAAGGTGACGTTAGGTCTTGGAAGGACCATATCGCCGCGGTACATCTGATCCATGAGGGGAGGTGAAACTTTAAGTTTATTTTACTTTTCAGGACTTTCCCGTGATCGCCGTTATCCATTGGATAGAGGCGATCACGGGAATGGGGACCGGTCACTGCAGTCCCCGGTGACGTCTCCTGCAGCAGAATTCAAATGTTCAGTGTCGATCTTGTTGTTTGTGCATACATTGCCATTTTCACTTAGGTTCGCATGCACAGAAGACGCCAGAGTGTCCGTTTCGGACCAGATCATTGGGGAGGCTAGGGGTTAGTACTTTCAGCACCCTTCATCGATGCGATCTGTGAGGGGAGCTGAAACTAACTTTTTAAAACCTTTTTATTTACTTTATTGCTATTGGATCGCATGATCGGGGGTGGGGGTGGAGAGGGTTCCCGCTGCCCCCAATACAGCTTCAGGTTGTCGGCTACCTCCGGGAACCGACAGCATGGAGCTGTCACGTCCTCAGACCACAGGGCTTTAATTCTCAGGGGATGCATGTTTTTACGTCCCTGAGGATTAAAGCCCACTTAGCTGGGACGTAAAAACACTGTGGGACCGTCACCAAAGGGTTAAGCGGTGTAACTATAGGGGATGCGGTTGCACCCGGGCCCAGGAGCCTTAGGGGACCCATAAGGCCTCTCTTCTCCATATAGTGAGCCTAGTACTATGAATATAATATTATATTTGGTGACCCTGTTACAAATTTTATATTGGGGCCTAAAAGCTTCAAGTTACACCTCTGGTAAGCAGCTGGAAATGGCAGTTTTTTCTGGTCCCCGCTGTTAGAATCGGTGCTGAGCTGTCACCAGACAGCCGCGCCCCCTGCTGGTATTCTGATGCAGCGACGTCAAAAGGCTGCATCAGGATAAAGCCTATTAGTGATGGCTGTAAAAAGGCGTAAGGGCGGTTACTAAGGGGTTAATGGTGTTTCCAACAAGTCGGTGTGACGCTGATCTTCCATTTTCCTTGCATTTCCATGAAGCTGTAGTGTACAGAAGGTAATGTGTGGAAGCTTCTGGATGTTCTATGTAGTCTTGTGCTTCTGTGTCTTGTCAATGTGTTCCATGTGAGTGAATATGTTGTGTATTGCATAGCTGCAGCACTGAATGGGTTAGGCCTCATGTCTGCGGGCACGCACAGGTACAGCTGCTGAATCCCGCAGCCCGCAGACGTGGGCATTAATAGACAGGTTCTTACCTCTCTGGATCCAGCGCGGGTCTCCAACAACATTCACAAAAATATCCTGCATGATGTGATTCACAGAACTCATGAGGCTTCATAGCAAACCTCAAAATTATCCCCCCCCCCCACCACCAAATTACACACATACTGTATATCTTTATTATTCTTTGCTGCCATCTATATACATGAGCTATATCTATATGACATTCTTTATAACACATGGGGCTCAGCTCTAGGATCTATCTAAATAGGGAGTAGCCAAGAAGTAGTCCTATACCAGCTCTACACGGTGATAGTGATTACAGTGCAGTTTCCTCCAGCCAGCTGCAGAACACTCATAACTCACAGTGCTGCCCATACGTATGCTGCATGGCTCCCTGCATTACATAGGCTCCTCCCCATCTCCTGCTCTACATACTGAGAGAAGGCAGGAGGAGGAGTCTGGCTATGGGCCCCATAGCAGCCATGTGGACAATCAGTACTGTAAGTTGGGAGCCCAGCAAGCCATTGGGTGGGACAAGCCCTCCACCCCACGGGCCCCATAGCAGCCATGTGGTCTGTCCCCATTGGCTGCATGTCGCCTCCTGATTGGTACATTTGTATCCCAGACCCCTCCCTCCCTTATTCCATGGGCTTTCCCCATCACACATATCACTTGGTGTCAGCTGTCATGTTTTCCCTCAAACATAACCCCAATATGTGACATCAAACATGGCCGTTTACATTCTGTACCTGTGAGAATAAAAGGCCTGAAAGTGAAGGAAACTCCTCTGGAGGGGAAGTTAGAGCAGGTAACACAGCAGGTGCAACGCCAATGCTTCCCCCGCTGCATCTAACTGCTGTAGAACACTGACAGCCGCGCTGCACAAGGCAACTGTTGCCAATGGTTACCTAAGCCACGCCCACTTTTCAAATCTGTTCACAGCTGAGCAGCCATTGGCTGAAGCTTCAGGGACTAACCAATCAGCACACGGGGCTTTTATATACACGACGGTAAGCGGATCGTACCATTACACACAGTAACCTTTATCTCTGCACCTCCTGCATCGATAATATAACAAATAGTATAGATTTCAGACCAGTAGGTGGCAGCACACATATGAATGTCCCACAAGTGATACGGGTCCCAGGGGGTCACACTGCCTGTGTCCCCAATATTACACATCCACAGAACGGGGCCGCACACAAGTGTAGCCATTTACAGAACAATCCCTTTTATTAACCCCTTAATGACGGTCCCATCGGGAAACTACGTCCTCAGTAAGTGGGCTTTAATCCTAGAGGACGTAGTTTTATGCATCCTCTTTGGATTATTGCCCACTTGCCTGAGGACGTGACAGGTCCATGCTATCGGTGCCAGCAGGTAGCAGATGGCATGGAGCTGTCATCCCAGGATGCGGGCAGTCACCCCCGGCATTGCGATCGGCGCTATCCAATGGATAGCGCCGATCGCAATAAATAAATAAAACAGTGTAAAATAGTAAAGATTCAGCTGCCCTGATAGATTGGATCCATCAGGGCAGCTGAAAATGCTCACCTGCCTTCTCCGCGCTGTCCCCGAAGAATCTGGTCCTCCCGGACCTGCCGGCGGTCTTCTGAACATGCGTGCCAGACGATGACGTCACGCGCATGCGCAGAAGCCCGGGAGCCCCCGGCAAATTTAATATCTCCTGGCAACCAGCTCCTGAAGGTAGCCGGGAGCCAGGAGGTGTTACTGGGGACCGCGGTGAGCGGTCCCCGGGCCCGCGATCGCCGCTATCCATTGGATATCGGCGATCGCGAAAAAGTTTTAAAAAGTTTTTAAAAAGTGTCAGTTTCACCTCCCCTCATGGATCGGATCTATGAGGGGAGGTGAAAATACTCACTTCGGTCCTCCCCGATGTCCCGGGACCCGAGGTCCCCGTCTGCGCATGCGCGCCCGATGTCAATCATCGGGCGCGTGCACAGAGGGGCTTGAGCCCCGAGAAATTTAAAATCCCTCTGCTCCTGGCTGCCATGTGTAGCCAGGAGCAGAGGGATGTCACCAGGGACATAATCACTATTATCCAATGGATGACAGTGATCATGTAAAGTAAAAAAAAGCGTAAAAAGTAAATAAAAAAGGTTAAAAAATTTTTTAAAAAGTTAAAAAAATCTTACATCTCATCACCCCCCACGGATCATATCCGTGGGGGAGGATGAAATGACGTACCTAAGGCCCGCGGATTTATCCTTACCCCAGCTTCTGCGCACGCGCCCGTCGCCAAAGTGGCGGACGCATGCGCAAAAGCTGTGGATTGCCAGTGTAATTTAAAATCTCCCTGCTCCTGGCTACAAAACTTAGCCGAGAGCCTGGAGATTTCACGGGAGGCCGCGGTGAGCGGTTCATGATTACGTGTTCGCCGTTATCCAATGGATAATGGCGATCACGTAAAAGTAAAAAAAAGGTGAAGGTTCATCTCCCCTCACCGATGCGATCGGTGAGAGGAGATGAAACCTTTTAACGGAGGCCTCCGTATTTGCACCCCGACGCGATCTTCTTCCGTGAACTTTCCTGGATTTTGCATGCGACCGCCGGCAAAACACTGGACACATGCGCAGGAGTCGGGGAGTCCAGGAAATTTAAAATCTCCTTGCTCCCAGCTTCCAACGGTCGCCCCGGGTGGCCTCGTTGAGCGGTCCCCAGTCACGTGATAAAAAGGCAGCGATCTACCTCAGGCCGGTCTCACATGACCGGATAGGAATTACAGTTTCCGCATGCGTCTGATCCGCCGTAATACGCAGATCAATCGCATTGGATTAGACAATTCCGCTCACATTAGCAGGTCGGAATTGCGTAATCCACTCGCAGAAAAGAGAACGCAGCAGGTTCTATTTTACTGCGGATATCCGCAACATAGAGCCCATTGTGCTCCATGGTCGTGAATATACCCGCTGCCCATACGCAACTACATTGTATACGGGCTGCGGGTACCCGCGTCATCGCTAAGCGACGGTGCGGGAAATACAAACAAAAAAAAAAGTACTGCGAATGACCGCCTGTGTGAGTAGGCAGTTATGCGCAGTACATTACGTGGCCGTACGCAGGGTCACAGCCGGGCTCACAGCTGGGATCTGCTGCCAGCCTCCGCAAGCGGATTCCACCTACGGCCGTGTGAGCCCGGCGTTATTCAGACCGCTACCAGTATTACGTAATTACAAGGAGCCCCCGGAACGCTAGCCTTCCTGCAGTTCCAGGAGCAGCTTGTTGAGCGTCTTCTGTGCGAGACCTCAGCAAGCTTACGGAGACTCACAGAGCGCCACTTTTTACACCCCATACCTGCTACTGAGGTCACGAAATACCCCAAAACGCATGAGAGGAGGGGGGATACACGGTTTTTTTTGCCCCATGTACCCATCCCAACCAGCCTCCGTAATTACCCCTGTACTCGGAAATACTACACAGTTCACATTATTACTTTTATCTAAGATTTGGGGAAAGCCGAAAAGGGCGCGGAGTGTGTGTCAATTTTTATTCTGTACAAGTGGGCAATGGGGCCTGGAATTTATTCAGTTGTGCCCTGCAATCCAACGGGTGTTCCCTCCATTATAGGCCTTGCCATGTGTCCTGTAAGTAGATTAGGGCCACAAGGGGTATGTTTCTGAACACGGGACAAATGGGGAGATCCATTTTGGGACGAACGTCTCTATTCCTATGTACACTGTACAAAAAAACAGGTTTTAAATTGACAAAATTGCCAAAAAACTGAAAATTGTAATTTTTTCCTTCTGCTTTGCTTAGATTCATTCAAATACTGTGGGGTCAAAATACGCAGTAAACCCCTAGATGAATTCATTAAGGGGTCTAGTTTAAAATGGGGTCATTTGAGGGGGTTCTTTATCGTTTTAGACGCTCAATGGCTCTATTAGTGGGCAATGGGGCCTGGAATTTATTCCGTTGTACCCTGAAATCCAACGGGTGCTCCTTCTATTATAGGCCTAGCCATGTGTCCTGTAAGTAGATTAGGGCCACAATGGGTATGTTTATGAACACGGGACAAACAGAGGGAATCCATTTTGGGGTGAAAGTCTTCATTCCTATGTGTGCTGTACAAAAAAAACAGTTTTTAAATTGATATAACTGCCAAAAAAATGAAAATTGTAATCTTTTCCTACTGCTTTGCTTAGATTTATTAAAAAATTGTAGGGTAAAAATACACAGTACACCCCTAGATAAATTCGTTAAGGGGTCTAGTTTTCAAAATGGGGTCATTTGTGTGGGTTCTCTGTCGTTTTGGCCGCTCAAGGGCTCTACAAGTGGGCAATGGGGCCTAAAACGCCTTCATGCTAAATTTCAGTTCTGAAAGCCACCGACTACTCCTTACATTTTGGGCCCCGTTGTGCATCCAGACAAAAGATTAGGGCCACAATGGGCATGTCTCTGAACACGGGAGAAACAGGGGTATCCATTTTGGGGTGCCAGTCTTCACTCATGTGTGTGCTGTACAAAAAAAGCAGTTTTTAAAATGATTGAATTGCCAAAAAAAACAAAAATCACATTTTTTTCCCATTGCTTGGCTTGAATTCATTCAAAAACTGGAGGGTCAAAATGGGCAGTACACCTCTAGATAAATTCGTTAAGCGGTCTAGTTTTCAAAATGGGGTCACTTGTGGGGGTTCTCTTTGGTTTTGGCCGCTCAAGAGGTCTAGAAAAGTGCTATGGGGCCTAAAACGCCTTCAAGCAAAATTTCAGTTCTGAAAGCCACAGACTACTCCTTACATTTTGGGCCCCGTTGTACATCCAGACAAAAGATTAGGGCCACAATGGGTATGTCTCTGAACAGGGGAGAAACAGGGGTATCCATTTTGGGCTGCAAGTCTTCATTCATGTGTGTGCTGTACAATAAAAGCTGTTTTTAAAATGACAGAATTGACAAAAAAAAACGAAAATATCAATTTTTTCCCTTTGCTTTGCTTGAATTCATTCAAAAAGTGTGGGGTCAAAATGGGCAGTACACCCCTAAATAAATTCGTTAATGGGTCTAGTTTTCAAAACGGGGCCACTTGTGGGGGTTCTCTATGGTTTTGGCCGCTCAAGAGCTCTACAAAAGTGCTATGGGGCCTAAAACGCCTTCAAGCAAAATTTATGTTCTGAAAGACACCGACTACTCCATTCATTTTAGGCCCCGCTGTGCATCCAGACATAAGATTAGGGCCACAATGGGTATGTTTCTGAACACGGGAGAAACGGGGGTATCCATTTTGGGGTGTAAATCCTTATTTTCATGGGCACTATAGGAAAAAAATTGTGCTTTTCACCTATAGGACCCCATTTTCTTCCCACACTCATAGTATGACTGCTTTCAATGGGGTCCCAGGAAATTAACCACAATACTTTGGCTTACAAAAATTGACCTATAAAGGAACTTACATTTATGTTGCATAACAGTGCACAATAAGGACAAATGCAAAACCATCTTGAGCATTTGGCCTAGTCTAAATTTACTCAAGAAGCATTTTCCTAAATTATTCGAAAACTGGCAAAAAAGCACCTATAAAAAAAAATCAATGGCCTCCTCCATTACCCCTACAGCCATCCTATCCATCACCAAATAGGTATGTCTCTGCCACAGAATGCAGAGTCACGTTTTAACCAGTTTTCATATAATTTAGGACCCATGCACAAGATGGTGAGAGCTATAGCTCCACACGCAAATTTTTGGAACAACCCTTCCAACATTTACTCAGAATATTTCTGCACTAACCTTTTGTGATGTAGCAAAACCAAAGTTTTTGAGAATGGAGGCCACGGAAAATCTTGTTCTTCACTTATGGGAGTCCATTGGCTTCACACACTTATAGTATGACTTCAGGTATTTGGGTCCAAGGAATACTCTGTCTTCATTGAACTTTGTGGCCTTCACCTAGAGGACCCCATTTTCTTCACACACTCATAGTATGACTGCTCTGAATGGGGTCCCAGGAAGTTGCACACAACGCTCTGTTTTGGTCATTGTGGCCTTCACCTATGGAACCCCATTTTCTTCACACACTCATAGTATGACTGCTCTGAATGGGGTCCCAGGAACTTGCACACAATGCTCTGTTTTGGTCATTGTGGCCTTCACCTATGGAACCCCATTTTCTTCACACACTCATAGTATGACTGCTCTGAATGGGGTCCCAGGAACTTGCACACAATGCTCCGTCTTCCATGGTCATTGTGCTTTTCACCTATAGGACCCCATTTTCTTCACACACTCATAGTATGACTGCTTTCAATGGGGTCCCAGGAAATTAACCACAATACTTTGGCTTCCAAAAATTGACCTATAAAGGAACTTACATTTATGTTGCATAACAGTGCACAATAAGGACAAATGCAAAACCATCTTGAGCATTTGGCCTAGTCTAAATTTACTCAAGAAGCATTTTCCTAAATTATTCGAAAACTGGCAAAAAAGCACCTATAAAAAAAAATCAATGGCCTCCTCCATTACCCCTACAGCCATCCTATCCATCACCAAATAGGTATGTCTCTGCCACAGAATGCAGAGTCACGTTTTAACCAGTTTTCATATAATTTAGGACAAATGCACATGATGGTGAGAGCTATAGCTCCACACGCAAATTTTTGGAACAACCCTTCCAACATTTACTCAGAATATTTCTGCACTAACCTTTTGTGATGTAGCAAAACCAAAGTTTTTGAGAATGGAGGCCACGGAAAATCTTGTTCTTCACTTATGGGAGTCCATTGGCTTCACACACTTATAGTATGACTTCAGGTATTTGGGTCCAAGGAATACTCTGTCTTCATTGAACTTTGTGGCCTTCACCTAGAGGACCCCATTTTCTTCACACACTCATAGTATGACTGCTCTTAATGGGGTCCCAGGAACTTGCACACAATGCTCTGTTTTGGTCATTGTGGCCTTCACCTATGGAACCCCATTTTCTTCACACACTCATAGTATGACTGCTCTGAATGGGGTCCCAGGAACTTGCACACAATGCTCCGTCTTCCATGGTCATTGTGCTTTTCACCTATAGGACCCCATTTTCTTCACACACTTATAGTATGACTGCTTTCAATGGGGTCCCAGGAAATTAACCACAATACTTTGGCTTCCAAAAATTGACCTATAAAGGAACTTACATTTATGTTGCATAACAGTGCACAATAAGGACAAATGCAAAACCATCTTGAGCATTTGGCCTAGTCTAAATTTACTCAAGAAGCATTTTCCTAAATTATTCGAAAACTGGCAAAAAAGCACCTATAAAAAAAATCAATGGCCTCCTCCATTACCCCTACAGCCATCCTATCCATCACCAAATAGGTATGTCTCTGCCACAGAATGCAGAGTCACGTTTTAACCAGTTTTCATATAATTTAGGACCCATGCACAAGATGGTGAGAGCTATAGCTCCACACGCAAATTTTTGGAACAACCCTTCCAACATTTACTCAGAATATTTCTGCACTAACCTTTTGTGATGTAGCAAAACCAAAGTTTTTGAGAATGGAGGCCACGGAAAATCTTGTTCTTCACTTATGGGAGTCCATTGGCTTCACACACTTATAGTATGACTTCAGGTATTTGGGTCCAAGGAATACTCTGTCTTCATTGAACTTTGTGGCCTTCACCTAGAGGACCCCATTTTCTTCACACACTCATAGTATGACTGCTCTGAATGGGGTCCCAGGAAGTTGCACACAATGCTCTGTTTTGGTCATTGTGGCCTTCACCTATGGAACCCCATTTTCTTCACACACTCCTAGTATGACTGCTCTGAATGGGGTCCCAGGAACTTGCACACAATGCTCTGTTTTGGTCATTGTGGCCTTCACCTATGGAACCCCATTTTCTTCACACACTCATAGTATGACTGCTCTGAATGGGGTCCCAGGAACTTGAACACAATGCTCCGTCTTCCATGGTCATTGTGCTTTTCACCTATAGGACCCCATTTTCTTCACACACTCATAGTATGACTGCTTTCAATGGGGTCCCAGGAAATTAACCACAATACTTTGGCTTCCAAAAATTGACCTATAAAGGAACTTACATTTATGTTGCATAACAGTGCACAATAAGGACAAATGCAAAACCATCTTGAGCATTTGGCCTAGTCTAAATTTACTCAAGAAGCATTTTCCTAAATTATTCGAAAACTGGCAAAAAAGCACCTATAAAAAAAAATCAATGGCCTCCTCCATTACCCCTACAGCCATCCTATCCATCACCAAATAGGTATGTCTCTGCCACAGAATGCAGAGTCACGTTTTAACCAGTTTTCATATAATTTAGGACCCATGCACAAGATGGTGAGAGCTATAGCTCCACACGCAAATTTTTGGAACAACCCTTCCAACATTTACTCAAAATATTTCTGCACTAACCTTTTGTGATGTAGCAAAACCAAAGTTTTTGAGAATGGAGGCCCCGGAAAATCTTGTTCTTCACTTATGGGAGTCCATTGGCTTCACACACTTATAGTATGACTTCAGGTATTTGGGTCCAAGGAATACTCTGTCTTCATTGAACTTTGTGGCCTTCAGCTAGAGGACCCCATTTTCTTCACACACTCATAGTATGACTGCTCTGAATGGGGTCCCAGGAACTTGCACACAATGCTCTGTTTTGGTCATTGTGGCCTTCACCTATGGAACCCCATTTTCTTCACACACTCCTAGTATGACTGCTCTGAATGGGGTCCCAGGAACTTGCACACAATGCTCTGTTTTGGTCATTGTGGCCTTCACCTATGGAACCCCATTTTTTTCACACACTCATAGTATGACTGCTCTGAATGGGGTCCCAGGAACTTGAACACAATGCTCCG
Organism: Eleutherodactylus coqui; assembly: GCF_035609145.1. Classification (NCBI taxonomy): domain Eukaryota; kingdom Metazoa; phylum Chordata; class Amphibia; order Anura; family Eleutherodactylidae; genus Eleutherodactylus; species Eleutherodactylus coqui. The sequence continues at coordinate 34,997,051 of NC_089848.1, read as the reverse complement.
TCTTCCATGGTCATTGTGCTTTTCACCTATAGGACCCCATTTTCTTCACACACTCAAAGTATGACTGCTTTCAATGGGGTCCCAGGAAATTAACCACAATACTTTGGCTTCCAAAAATTGACCTATAAAGGAACTTACATTTATGTTGCATAACAGTGCACAATAAGGACAAATGCAAAACCATCTTGAGCATTTGGCCTAGTCTAAATTTACTCAAGAAGCATTTTCCTAAATTATTCGAAAACTGGCAAAAAAGCACCTATAAAAAAAAATCAATGGCCTCCTCCATTACCCCTACAGCCATCCTATCCATCAGCAAATAGGTATGTCTCTGCCACAGAATGCAGAGTCACGTTTTAACCAGTTTTCATATAATTTAGGACCCATGCACAAGATGGTGAGAGCTATAGCTCCACACGCAAATTTTTGGAACAACCCTTTCAACATTTACTCAGAATATTTCTGCACTAACCTTTTGTGATGTAGCAAAACCAAGGTTACTCAGAATGGAGGCAACGGAAAATCTTGATCTTCACTTATGGGAGTCCATGGTCTTCACACACATAGTATGACTTCAAGTATTTGGGTCCTAGGAATACTCTGTCTTCATTAAACTTTGTGGACTTCACCTATGGAACCCCATTTTCTTCACACACTCATAGTATGACTGCTCTGAATGGGGTCCAAGGAACTTGCACACAATGCTCCGTCTTCCATGGTCATTGTGCTTTTCACCTATAGGACCCCATTTTCTTCACACACTCATAGTATGACTGCTTTCAATGGGGTCCCAGGAAATTAACCACAATACTTTGGCTTCCAAAAATTGACTTATAAAGGAACTTACATTTATGTTGCATAACAGTGCACAATAAGGACAAATGCAAAACCATCTTGAGCATTTGGCCTAGTCTAAATTTACTCAAGAAGCATTTTCCTAAATTATTCGAAAACTGGCAAAAAAGCACCTATAAAAAAAAATCAATGGCCTCCTCCATTACCCCTACAGCCATCCTATCCATCACCAAATAGGTATGTCTCTGCCACAGAATGCAGAGTCACGTTTTAACCAGTTTTCATATAATTTAGGACCCATGCACAAGATGGTGAGAGCTATAGCTCCACACGCAAATTTTTGGAACAACCCTTCCAACATTTACTCAGAATATTTCTGCACTAACCTTTTGTGATGTAGCAAAACCAAAGTTTTTGAGAATGGAGGCCACGGAAAATCTTGTTCTTCACTTATGGGAGTCCATTGGCTTCACACACTTATAGTATGACTTCAGGTATTTGGGTCCAAGGAATACTCTGTCTTCATTGAACTTTGTGGCCTTCACCTAGAAGACCCCATTTTCTTCACACACTCATAGTATGACTGCTCTGAATGGGGTCCCAGGAACTTGCACACAATGCTCTGTTTTGGTCATTGTGGCCTTCACCTATGGAACCCCATTTTCTTCACACACTCCTAGTATGACTGCTCTGAATGGGGTCCCAGGAACCTGCACACAATGCTCTGTTTTGGTCATTGTGGCCTTCACCTATGGAACCCCATTTTCTTCACACACTCATAGTATGACTGCTCTGAATGGGGTCCCAGGAACTTGAACACAATGCTCCGTCTTCCATGGTCATTGTGCTTTTCACCTATAGGACCCCATTTTCTTCACACACTCATAGTATGACTGCTTTCAATGGGGTCCCAGGAAATTAACCACAATACTTTGGCTTCCAAAAATTGACCTATAAAGGAACTTACATTTATGTTGCATAACAGTGCACAATAAGGACAAATGCAGAACCATCTTGAGCATTTGGCCTAGTCTAAATTTACTCAAGAAGCATTTTCCTAAATTATTCGAAAACTGGCAAAAAAGCACCTATAAAAAAAAATCAATGGCCTCCTCCATTACCCCTACAGCCATCCTATCCATCACCAAATAGGTATGTCTCTGCCACAGAATGCAGAGTCACGTTTCAACCAGTTTTCATATAATTTAGGACAAATGCACATGATGGTGAGAGCTATAGCTCCACACGCAAATTTTTGGAACAACCCTTCCAACATTTACTCAGAATATTTCTGCACTAACCTTTTGTGATGTAGCAAAACCAAAGTTTTTGAGAATGGAGGCCACGGAAAATCTTGTTCTTCACTTATGGGAGTCCATTGGCTTCACACACTTATAGTATGACTTCAGGTATTTGGGTCCAAGGAATACTCTGTCTTCATTGAACTTTGTGGCCTTCACCTAGAGGACCCCATTTTCTTCACACACTCATAGTATGACTGCTCTGAATGGGGTCCCAGGAACTTGCACACAATGCTCTGTTTTGGTCATTGTGGCCTTCACCTATGGAACCCCATTTTCTTCACACACTCATAGTATGACTGCTCTGAATGGGGTCCCAGGAACTTGCACACAATGCTCTGTTTTGGTCATTGTGGCCTTCACCTATGGAACCCCATTTTCTTCACACACTCATAGTATGACTGCTCTGAATGGGGTCCCAGGAACTTGCACACAATGCTCCGTCTTCCATGGTCATTGTGCTTTTCACCTATAGGACCCCATTTTCTTCACACACTCATAGTATGACTGCTTTCAATGGGGTCCCAGGAAATTAACCACAATACTTTGGCTTCCAAAAATTGACCTATAAAGGAACTTACATTTATGTTGCATAACAGTGCACAATAAGGACAAATGCAAAACCATCTTGAGCATTTGGCCTAGTCTAAATTTACTCAAGAAGCATTTTCCTAAATTATTCGAAAACTGGCAAAAAAGCACCTATAAAAAAAAATCAATGGCCTCCTCCATTACCCCTACAGCCATCCTATCCATCACCAAATAGGTATGTCTCTGCCACAGAATGCAGAGTCACGTTTTAACCAGTTTTCATATAATTTAGGACCCATGCACAAGATGGTGAGAGCTATAGCTCCAGAAGCACATTTTTGGAACAACCCTTTCAACATTTACTCAGAATATTTCTGCACTAACCTTTTGTGATGTAGCAAAACCAAGGTTACTCAGAATGGAGGCAACGGAAAATCTTGATCTTCACTTATGGGAGTCCATGGTCTTCACACACATACTATGACTTCAAGTATTTGGGTCCTAGGAATACTCTGTCTTCATTAAACTTTGTGGCCTTCACCTATGGAACCCCATTTTCTTCACACACTCATAGTATGACTGCTCTGAATGGGGACCCAGGAACTTGCACACAATGCTCCGTCTTCCATGGTCATTGTGCTTTTCACCTATAGGACCCCATTTTCTTCACACACTTATAGTATGACTGCTTTCAATGGGGTCCCAGGAAATTAACCACAATACTTTGGCTTCCAAAAATTGACCTATAAAGGAACTTACATTCATGTTGCATAACAGTGCACAATAAGGACAAATGCAAAACCATCTTGAGCATTTGGCCTAGTCTAAATTTACTCAAGAAGCATTTTCCTAAATTATTCGAAAACTGGCAAAAAAGCACCTATAAAAAAAAATCAATGGCCTCCTCCATTACCCCTACAGCCATCCTATCCATCACCAAATAGGTATGTCTCTGCCACAGAATGCAGAGTCACGTTTTAACCAGTTTTCATATAATTTAGGACCCATGCACAAGATGGTGAGAGCTATAGCTGCACACGCAAATTTTTGGAACAACCCTTCCAACATTTACTCAGAATATTTCTGCACTAACCTTTTGTGATGTAGCAAAACCAAAGTTTTTGAGAATGGAGGCCACGGAAAATCTTGTTCTTCACTTATGGGAGTCCATTGGCTTCACACACTTATAGTATGACTTCAGGTATTTGGGTCCAAGGAATACTCTGTCTTCATTGAACTTTGTGGCCTTCACCTAGAGGACCCCATTTTCTTCACACACTCATAGTATGACTGCTCTGAATGGGGTCCCAGGAACTTGCACACAATGCTCTGTTTTGGTCATTGTGGCCTTCACCTATGGAACCCCCTTTTCTTCACACACTCATAGTATGACTGCTCTGAATGGGGTCCCAGGAACTTGCACACAATGCTCTGTTTTGGTCATTGTGGCCTTCACCTATGGAACCCCATTTTCTTCACACACTCATAGTATGACTGCTCTGAATGGGGTCCCAGGAACTTGCACACAATGCTCCGTCTTCCATGGTCATTGTGCTTTTCACCTATAGGACCCCATTTTCTTCACACACTCATAGTATGACTGCTTTCAATGGGGTCCCAGGAAATTAACCACAATACTTTGGCTTCCAAAAATTGACCTATAAAGGAACTTACATTTATGTTGCATAACAGTGCACAATAAGGACAAATGCAAAACCATCTTGAGCATTTGGCCTAGTCTAAATTTACTCAAGAAGCATTTTCCTAAATTATTCGAAAACTGGCAAAAAAGCACCTATAAAAAAAAATCAATGGCCTCCTCCATTACCCCTACAGCCATCCTATCCATCACCAAATAGGTATGTCTCTGCCACAGAATGCAGAGTCACGTTTTAACCAGTTTTCATATAATTTAGGACCCATGCACAAGATGGTGAGAGCTATAGCTCCACACGCAAATTTTTGGAACAACCCTTCCAACATTTACTCAGAATATTTCTGCACTAACCTTTTGTGATGTAGCAAAACCAAAGTTTTTGAGAATGGAGGCCACGGAAAATCTTGTTCTTCACTTATGGGAGTCCATTGGCTTCACACACTTATAGTATGACTTCAGGTATTTGGGTCCAAGGAATACTCTGTCTTCATTGAACTTTGTGGCCTTCACCTAGAGGACCCCATTTTCTTCACACCCTCATAGTATGACTGCTCTGAATGGGGTCCCAGGAAGTTGCACACAATGCTCTGTTTTGGTCATTGTGGCCTTCACCTATGGAACCCCATTTTCTTCACACACTCATAGTATGACTGCTCTGAATGGGGTCCCAGGAACTTGCACACAATGCTCTGTTTTGGTCATTGTGGCCTTCACCTATGGAACCCCATTTTCTTCACACACTCATAGTATGACTGCTTTCAATGGGGTCCCAGGAAATTAACCACAATACTTTGGCTTCCAAAAATTGACCTATAAAGGAACTTACATTTATGTTGCATAACAGTGCACAATAAGGACAAATGCAAAACCATCTTGAGCATTTGGCCTAGTCTAAATATACTCAAGAAGCATTTTCCTAAATTATTCGAAAACTGGCAAAAAAGCACCTATAAAAAAAAATCAATGGCCTCCTCCATTACCCCTACAGCCATCCTATCCATCACCAAATAGGTATGTCTCTGCCACAGAATGCAGAGTCACGTTTTAACCAGTTTTCATATAATTTAGGACCCATGCACAAGATGGTGAGAGCTATAGCTCCAGAAGCAAATTTTTGGAACAACCCTTTCAACATTTACTCAGAATATTTCTGCACTAACCTTTTGTGATGTAGCAAAACCAAGGTTACTCAGAATGGAGGCAACGGAAAATCTTGATCTTCACTTATGGGAGTCCATGGTCTTCACACACATAGTATGACTTCAAGTATTTGGGTCCTAGGAATACTCTGTCTTCATTAAACTTTGTGGCCTTCACCTATGGAACCCCATTTTCTTCACACACTCATAGTATGACTGCTCTGAATGGGGACCCAGGAACTTGCACACAATGCTCCGTCTTCCATGGTCATTGTGCTTTTCACCTATAGGACCCCATTTTCTTCACACACTTATAGTATGACTGCTTTCAATGGGGTCCCAGGAAATTAACCACAATACTTTGGCTTCCAAAAATTGACCTATAAAGGAACTTACATTTATGTTGCATAACAGTGCACAATAAGGACAAATGCAAAACCATCTTGAGCATTTGGCCTAGTCTAAATTTACTCAAGAAGCATTTTCCTAAATTATTCGAAAACTGGCAAAAAAGCACCTATAAAAAAAAATCAATGGCCTCCTCCATTACCCCTACAGCCATCCTATCCATCACCAAATAGGTATGTCTCTGCCACAGAATGCAGAGTCACGTTTTAACCAGTTTTCATATAATTTAGGACAAATGCACAAGATGGTGAGAGCTATAGCTCCACACGCAAATTGTTGGAACAACCCTTCCAACATTTACTCAGAATATTTCTGCACTAACCTTTTGTGATGTAGCAAAACCAAAGTTTTTCAGAATGGAGGCCACGGAAAATCTTGTTCTTCACTTATGGGAGTCCATTGGCTTCACACACTTATAGTATGACTTCAGGTATTTGGGTCCAAGGAATACTCTGTCTTCATTGAACTTTGTGGCCTTCACCTAGAGGACCCCATTTTCTTCACACACTCATAGTATGACTGCTCTGAATGGGGTCCCAGGAAGTTGCACACAATGCTCTGTTTTGGTCATTGTGGCCTTCACCTATGGAACCCCATTTTCTTCACACACTCATAGTATGACTGCTCTGAATGGGGTCCCAGGAACTTGCACAAAATGCTCTGTTTTTGTCATTGTGGCCTTCACCTATGGAACCCCATTTTCTTCACACACTCATAGTATGACTGCTCTGAATGGGGTACCAGGAACTTGCACACAATGCTCCGTCTTCCATGGTCATTGTGCTTTTCACCTATAGGACCCCATTTTCTTCACACACTCATAGTATGACTGCTTTCAATGGGGTCCCAGGAAATTAACCACAATACTTTGGCTTCCAAAAATTGACCTATAAAGGAACTTACATTTATGTTGCATAACAGTGCACAATAAGGACAAATGCAAAACCATCTTGAGCATTTGGCCTAGTCTAAATTTACTCAAGAAGCATTTTCCTAAATTATTCGAAAACTGGCAAAAAAGCACCTATAAAAAAAAATCAATGGCCTCCTCCATTACCCCTACAGCCATCCTATCCATCACCAAATAGGTATGTCTCTGCCACAGAATGCAGAGTCACGTTTTAACCAGTTTTCATATAATTTAGGACCCATGCACAAGATGGTGAGAGCTATAGCTCCACACGCAAATTTTTGGAACAACCCTTTCAACATTTACTCAGAATATTTCTGAACTAAACTTTTGTGATGTAGCAAAACCAAGGTTACTCAGAATGGAGGCAACGGAGAATCTTGATCTTCACTTATGGGAGTCCATGGTCTTCACACACATAGTATGACTTCAAGTATTTGGGTCCTAGGAATACTCTGTCTTCATTAAACTTTGTGGCCTTCACCTATGGAACCCCATTTTCTTCACACACTCATAGTATGACTGCTCTGAATGGGGTCCCAGGAACTTGCACACAATGCTCCGTCTTCCATGGTCATTGTGCTTTTCACCTATAGGACCCCATTTTCTTCACACACTCATAGTATGACTGCTTTCAATGGGGTCTCAGGAAATTAACCACAATACTTTGGCTTCCAAAAATTGACCTATAAAGGAACTTACATTTATGTTGCATAACAGTGCACAATAAGGACAAATGGAAAACCATCTTGAGCATTTGCCTAGTCTAAATTTACTCAAGAAGCATTTTCCTAAATTATTCGAAAACTGGCAAAAAAGGACCTATAAAAAAAAATCAATGGCCTCCTCCATTACCCCTACAGCCATCCTATCCATCACCAAATAGGTATGTCTCTGCCACAGAATGCAGAGTCACGTTTTAACCAGTTTTCATATAATTTAGGACCCATGCACAAGATGGTGAGAGCTATAGCTCCACACGCAAATTTTTGGAACAACCCTTCCAACATTTACTCAGAATATTTCTGCACTAACCTTTTGTGATGTAGCAAAACCAAAGTTTTTGAGAATGGAGGCCCCGGAAAATCTTGTTCTTCACTTATGGGAGTCCATTGGCTTCACACACTTATAGTATGACTTCAGGTATTTGGGTCCAAGGAATACTCTGTCTTCATTGAACTTTGTGGCCTTCAGCTAGAGGACCCCATTTTCTTCACACACTCATAGTATGACTGCTCTGAATGGGGTCCCAGGAACTTGCACACAATGCTCTGTTTTGGTCATTGTGGCCTTCACCTATGGAACCCCAATTTCTTCACACACTCCTAGTATGACTGCTCTGAATGGGGTCCCAGGAACTTGCACACAATGCTCTGTTTTGGTCATTGTGGCCTTCACCTATGGAACCCCATTTTTTTCACACACTCATAGTATGACTGCTCTGAATGGGGTCCCAGGAACTTGAACACAATGCTCCGTCTTCCATGGTCATTGTGCTTTTCACCTATAGGACCCCATTTTCTTCACACACTCAAAGTATGACTGCTTTCAATGGGGTCCCAGGAAATTAACCACAATACTTTGGCTTCCAAAAATTGACCTATAAAGGAACTTACATTTATGTTGCATAACAGTGCACAATAAGGACAAATGCAAAACCATCTTGAGCATTTGGCCTAGTCTAAATTTACTCAAGAAGCATTTTCCTAAATTATTCGAAAACTGGCAAAAAAGCACCTATAAAAAAAAATCAATGGCCTCCTCCATTACCCCTACAGCCATCCTATCCATCAGCAAATAGGTATGTCTCTGCCACAGAATGCAGAGTCACGTTTTAACCAGTTTTCATATAATTTAGGACCCATGCACAAGATGGTGAGAGCTATAGCTCCACACGCAAATTTTTGGAACAACCCTTTCAACATTTACTCAGAATATTTCTGCACTAACCTTTTGTGATGTAGCAAAACTAAGGTTACTCAGAATGGAGGCAACGGAAAATCTTGATCTTCACTTATGGGAGTCCATGGTCTTCACACACATAGTATGACTTCAAGTATTTGGGTCCTAGGAATACTCTGTCTTCATTAAACTTTGTGGCCTTCACCTATGGAACCCCATTTTCTTCACACACTCATAGTATGACTGCTCTGAATGGGGTCCAAGGAACTTGCACACAATGCTCCGTCTTCCATGGTCATTGTGCTTTTCACCTATAGGACCCTATTTTCTTCACACACTCATAGTATGACTGCTTTCAATGGGGTCCCAGGAAATTAACCACAATACTTTGGCTTCCAAAAATTGACTTATAAAGGAACTTACATTTATGTTGCATAACAGTGCACAATAAGGACAAATGCAAAACCATCTTGAGCATTTGGCCTAGTCTAAATTTACTCAAGAAGCATTTTCAGAAATTATTCGAAAACTGGCAAAAAAGCACCTATAAAAAAAAAATCAATGGCCTCCTCCATTACCCCTACAGCCATCCTATCCATCACCAAATAGGTATGTCTCTGCCACAGAATGCAGAGTCACGTTTTAACCAGTTTTCATATAATTTAGGACCCATGCACAAGATGGTGAGAGCTATAGCTCCACACGCAAATTTTTGGAACAACCCTTCCAACATTTACTCAGAATATTTCTGCACTAACCTTTTGTGATGTAGCAAAACCAAAGTTTTTGAGAATGGAGGCCACGGAAAATCTTGTTCTTCACTTATGGGAGTCCATTGGCTTCACACACTTATAGTATGACTTCAGGTATTTGGGTCCAAGGAATACTCTGTCTTCATTGAACTTTGTGGCCTTCACCTAGAAGACCCCATTTTCTTCACACACTCATAGTATGACTGCTCTGAATGGGGTCCCAGGAACTTGCACACAATGCTCTGTTTTGGTCATTGTGGCCTTCACCTATGGAACCCCATTTTCTTCACACACTCCTAGTATGACTGCTCTGAATGGGGTCCCAGGAACTTGCACACAATGCTCTGTTTTGGTCATTGTGGCCTTCACCTATGGAACCCCATTTTCTTCACACACTCATAGTATGACTGCTCTGAATGGGGTCCCAGGAACTTGAACACAATGCTCCGTCTTCCATGGTCATTGTGCTTTTCACCTATAGGACCCCATGTTCTTCACACACTCATAGTATGACTGCTTTCAATGGGGTCCCAGGAAATTAACCACAATACTTTGGCTTCCAAAAATTGACCTATAAAGGAACTTACATTTATGTTGCATAACAGTGCACAATAAGGACAAATGCAAAACCATCTTGAGCATTTGGCCTAGTCTAAATTTACCCAAGAAGCATTTTCCTAAATTATTCGAAAACTGGCAAAAAAGCACCTATAAAAAAAAATCAATGGCCTCCTCCATTACCCCTACAGCCATCCTATCCATCACCAAATAGGTATGTCTCTGCCACAGAATGCAGAGTCACGTTTTAACCAGTTTTCATATAATTTAGGACCCATGCACAAGATGGTGAGAGCTATAGCTCCACACGCAAATTTTTGGAACAACCCTTCCAACATTTACTCAGAATATTTCTGCACTAACCTTTTGTGATGTAGCAAAACCAAAGTTTTTGAGAATGGAGGCCCCGGAAAATCTTGTTCTTCACTTATGGGAGTCCATTGGCTTCACACACTTATAGTATGACTTCAGGTATTTGGGTCCAAGGAATACTCTGTCTTCATTGAACTTTGTGGCCTTCACCTAGAGGACCCCATTTTCTTCACACACTCATAGTATGACTGCTCTGAATGGGGTCCCAGGAAGTTGCACACAATGCTCTGTTTTGGTCATTGTGGCCTTCACCTATGGAACCCCATTTTCTTCACACACTCATAGTATGACTGCTCTGAATGGGGTCCCAGGAACTTGCACACAATGCTCTGTTTTGGTCATTGTGGCCTTCACCTATGGAACCCCATTTTCTTCACACACTCATAGTATGACTGCTCTGAATGGGGTCCCAGGAACTTGAACACAATGCTCCGTCTTCCAAGGTCATTGTGCTTTTCACCTATAGGACCCCATTTTCTTCACACACTCATAGTATGACTGCTTTCAATGGGGTCCCAGGAAATTAACCACAATACTTTGGCTTCCAAAAATTGACCTATAAAGGAACTTACATTTATGTTGCATAACAGTGCACAATAAGGACAAATGCAAAACCATCTTGAGCATTTGGCCTAGTCTAAATTTACTCAAGAAGCATTTTCCTAAATTATTCGAAAACTGGCAAAAAAGCACCTATAAAAAAAAATCAATGGCCTCCTCCATTACCCCTACAGCTATCCTATCCATCACCAAATAGGTATGTCTCTGCCACAGAATGCAGAGTCACGTTTTAACCAGTTTTCATATAATTTAGGACCCATGCACAAGATGGTGAGAGCTATAGCTCCACACGCAAATTTTTGGAACAACCCTTTCAACATTTACTCAGAATATTTCTGCACTAACCTTTTGTGATGTAGCAAAACCAAGGTTACTCAGAATGGAGGCAACGGAAAATCTTGATCTTCACTTATGGGAGTCCATGGTCTTAACACACATAGTATGACTTCAAGTATTTGGGTCCTAGGAATACTCTGTCTTCATTAAACTTTGTGGCCTTCACCTATGGAACCCCATTTTCTTCACACACTCATAGTATGACTGCTCTGAATGGGGTCCCAGGAACTTGCACACAATGCTCCGTCTTCCATGGTCATTGTGCTTTTCACCTATAGGACCCCATTTTCTTCACACACTTATAGTATGACTGCTTTCAATGGGGTCCCAGGAAATTAACCACAATACTTTGGCTTCCAAAAATTGACTTATAAAGGAACTTACATTTATGTTGCATAACAGTGCACAATGAGGACAAATGCAAAACCATCTTGAGCATTTGGCCTAGTCTAAATTTACCCAAGAAGCATTTTCCTAAATTATTCGAAAACTGGCAAAAAAGCACCTATAAAAAAAAATCAATGGCCTCCTCCATTACCCCTACAGCCATCCTATCCATCACCAAATAGGTATGTCTCTGCCACAGAATGCAGAGTCACGTTTTAACCAGTTTTCATATAATTTAGGACCCATGCACAAGATGGTGAGAGCTATAGCTCCACACGCAAATTTTTGGAACAACCCTTCCAACATTTACTCAGAATATTTCTGCACTAACCTTTTGTGATGTAGCAAAACCAAAGTTTTTGAGAATGGAGGCCCCGGAAAATCTTGTTCTTCACTTATGGGAGTCCATTGGCTTCACACACTTATAGTATGACTTCAGGTATTTGGGTCCAAGGAATACTCTGTCTTCATTGAACTTTGTGGCCTTCACCTAGAGGACCCCATTTTCTTCACACACTCATAGTATGACTGCTCTGAATGGGGTCCCAGGAAGTTGCACACAATGCTCTGTTTTGGTCATTGTGGCCTTCACCTATGGAACCCCATTTTCTTCACACACTCATAGTATGACTGCTCTGAATGGGGTCCCAGGAACTTGCACACAATGCTCTGTTTTGGTCATTGTGGCCTTCACCTATGGAACCCCATTTTCTTCACACACTCATAGTATGACTGCTCTGAATGGGGTCCCAGGAACTTGAACACAATGCTCCGTCTTCCATGGTCATTGTGCTTTTCACCTATAGGACCCCATTTTCTTCACACACTCATAGTATGACTGCTTTCAATGGGGTCCCAGGAAATTAACCACAATACTTTGGCTTCCAAAAATTGACCTATAAAGGAACTTACATTTATGTTGCATAACAGTGCACAATAAGGACAAATGCAAAACCATCTTGAGCATTTGGCCTAGTCTAAATTTACTCAAGAAGCATTTTCCTAAATTATTCGAAAACTGGCAAAAAAGCACCTATAAAAAAAAATCAATGGCCTCCTCCATTACCCCTACAGCTATCCTATCCATCACCAAATAGGTATGTCTCTGCCACAGAATGCAGAGTCACGTTTTAACCAGTTTTCATATAATTTAGGACCCATGCACAAGATGGTGAGAGCTATAGCTCCACACGCAAATTTTTGGAACAACCCTTTCAACATTTACTCAGAATATTTCTGCACTAACCTTTTGTGATGTAGCAAAACCAAGGTTACTCAGAATGGAGGCAACGGAAAATCTTGATCTTCACTTATGGGAGTCCATGGTCTTAACACACATAGTATGACTTCAAGTATTTGGGTCCTAGGAATACTCTGTCTTCATTAAACTTTGTGGCCTTCACCTATGGAACCCCATTTTCTTCACACACTCATAGTATGACTGCTCTGAATGGGGTCCCAGGAACTTGCACACAATGCTCCGTCTTCCATGGTCATTGTGCTTTTCACCTATAGGACCCCATTTTCTTCACACACTTATAGTATGACTGCTTTCAATGGGGTCCCAGGAAATTAACCACAATACTTTGGCTTCCAAAAATTGACTTATAAAGGAACTTACATTTATGTTGCATAACAGTGCACAATGAGGACAAATGCAAAACCATCTTGAGCATTTGGCCTAGTCTAAATTTACTCAAGATGCATTTTCCTAAATTATTCGAAAACTTGCAAAAAAGCACCTATAAAAAAAAATCAATGGCCTCCTCCATTACCCCTACAGCCATCCTATCCATCACCAAATAGGTATGTCTCTGCCACAGAATGCAGAGTCACGTTTTAACCAGTTTTCATATAATTTAGGACCCATGCACAAGATGGTGAGAGCTATAGCTCCACACGCAAATTTTTGGAACAACCCTTCCAACATTTACTCAGAATATTTCTGCACTAACCTTTTGTGATGTAGCAAAACCAAAGTTTTTGAGAATGGAGGCCACGGAAAATCTTGTTCTTCACTTATGGGAGTCCATTGGCTTCACACACTTATAGTATGACTTCAGGTATTTGGGTCCAAGGAATACTCTGTCTTCATTGAACTTTGTGGCCTTCACCTAGAGGACCCCATTTTCTTCACACACTCATAGTATGACTGCTCTGAATGGGGTCCCAGGAACTTGCACACAATGCTCTGTTTTGGTCATTGTGGCCTTCACCTATGGAACCCCATTTTCTTCACACACTCATAGTATGACTGCTCTGAATGGGGTCCCAGGAAGTTGCACACAATGCTCTGTTTTGGTCATTGTGGCCTTCACCTATGGAACCCCATTTTCTTCACACACTCATAGTATGACTGCTCTGAATGGGGTCCCAGGAACTTGCACAAAATGCTCTGTTTTTGTCATTGTGGCCTTCACCTATGGAACCCCATTTTCTTCACACACTCATAGTATGACTGCTCTGAATGGGGTACCAGGAACTTGCACACAATGCTCCGTCTTCCATGGTCATTGTGCTTTTCACCTATAGGACCCCATTTTCTTCACACACTCATAGTATGACTGCTTTCAATGGGGTCCCAGGAAATTAACCACAATACTTTGGCTTCCAAAAATTGACCTATAAAGGAACTTACATTTATGTTGCATAACAGTGCACAATAAGGACAAATGCAAAACCATCTTGAGCATTTGGCCTAGTCTAAATTTACTCAAGAAGCATTTTCCTAAATTATTCGAAAACTGGCAAAAAAGCACCTATAAAAAAAAATCAATGGCCTCCTCCATTACCCCTACAGCCATCCTATCCATCACCAAATAGGTATGTCTCTGCCACAGAATGCAGAGTCACGTTTTAACCAGTTTTCATATAATTTAGGACCCATGCACAAGATGGTGAGAGCTATAGCTCCACACGCAAATTTTTGGAACAACCCTTCCAACATTTACTCAGAATATTTCTGCACTAACCTTTTGTGATGTAGCAAAACCAAAGTTTTTGAGAATGGAGGCCACGGAAAATCTTGTTCTTCACTTATGGGAGTCCATTGGCTTCACACACTTATAGTATGACTTCAGGTATTTGGGTCCAAGGAATACTCTGTCTTCATTGAACTTTGTGGCCTTCACCTAGAGGACCCCATTTTCTTCACACACTCATAGTATGACTGCTCTGAATGGGGTCCCAGGAACTTGCACACAATGCTCTGTTTTGGTCATTGTGGCCTTCACCTATGGAACCCCATTTTCTTCACACACTCCTAGTATGACTGCTCTGAATGGGGTCCCAGGAACTTGCACACAATGCTCTGTTTTGGTCATTGTGGCCTTCACCTATGGAACCCCATTTTCTTCACACACTCATCGTATGACTGCTCTGAATGGGGTCCCAGGAACTTGAACACAATGCTCCGTCTTCCATGGTCATTGTGCTTTTCACCTATAGGACCCCATTTTCTTCACACACTCATAGTATGACTGCTTTCAATGGGGTCCCAGGAAATTAACCACAATACTTTGGCTTCCAAAAATTGACCTATAAAGGAACTTACATTTATGTTGCATAACAGTGCACAATAAGGACAAATGCAAAACCATCTTGAGCATTTGGCCTAGTCTAAATTTACTCAAGAAGCATTTTCCTAAATTATTCGAAAACTGGCAAAAAAGCACCTATAAAAAAAAATCAATGGCCTCCTCCATTACCCCTACAGCCATCCTATCCATCACCAAATAGGTATGTCTCTGCCACAGAATGCAGAGTCACGTTTTAACCAGTTTTCATATAATTTAGGACCCATGCACAAGATGGTGAGAGCTATAGCTCCACACGCAAATTTTTGGAACAACCCTTTCAACATTTACTCAGAATATTTCTGCACTAACCTTTTGTGATGTAGCAAAACTAAGGTTACTCAGAATGGAGGCAACGGAAAATCTTGATCTTCACTTATGGGAGTCCATGGTCTTCACACACATAGTATGACTTCAAGTATTTGGGTCCTAGGAATACTCTGTCTTCATTAAACTTTGTGGCCTTCACCTATGGAACCCCATTTTCTTCACACACTCATAGTATGACTGCTCTGAATGGGGTCCAAGGAACTTGCACACAATGCTCCGTCTTCCATGGTCATTGTGCTTTTCACCTATAGGACCCTATTTTCTTCACACACTCATAGTATGACTGCTTTCAATGGGGTCCCAGGAAATTAACCACAATACTTTGGCTTCCAAAAATTGACTTATAAAGGAACTTACATTTATGTTGCATAACAGTGCACAATAAGGACAAATGCAAAACCATCTTGAGCATTTGGCCTAGTCTAAATTTACTCAAGAAGCATTTTCAGAAATTATTCGAAAACTGGCAAAAAAGCACCTATAAAAAAAAAATCAATGGCCTCCTCCATTACCCCTACAGCCATCCTATCCATCACCAAATAGGTATGTCTCTGCCACAGAATGCAGAGTCACGTTTTAACCAGTTTTCATATAATTTAGGACCCATGCACAAGATGGTGAGAGCTATAGCTCCACACGCAAATTTTTGGAACAACCCTTCCAACATTTACTCAGAATATTTCTGCACTAACCTTTTGTGATATAGCAAAACCAAAGTTTTTGAGAATGGAGGCCACGGAAAATCTTGTTCTTCACTTATGGGAGTCCATTGGCTTCACACACTTATAGTATGACTTCAGGTATTTGGGTCCAAGGAATACTCTGTCTTCATTGAACTTTGTGGCCTTCACCTAGAAGACCCCATTTTCTTCACACACTCATAGTATGACTGCTCTGAATGGGGTCCCAGGAACTTGCACACAATGCTCTGTTTTGGTCATTGTGGCCTTCACCTATGGAACCCCATTTTCTTCACACACTCATAGTATGACTGCTCTGAATGGGGTCCCAGGAAGTTGCACACAATGCTCTGTTTTGGTCATTGTGGCCTTCACCTATGGAACCCCATTTTCTTCACACACTCATAGTATGACTGCTCTGAATGGGGTCCCAGGAACTTGCACAAAATGCTCTGTTTTTGTCATTGTGGCCTTCACCTATGGAACCCCATTTTCTTCACACACTCATAGTATGACTGCTCTGAATGGGGTACCAGGAACTTGCACACAATGCTCCGTCTTCCATGGTCATTGTGCTTTTCACCTATAGGACCCCATTTTCTTCACACACTCATAGTATGACTGCTTTCAATGGGGTCCCAGGAAATTAACCACAATACTTTGGCTTCCAAAAATTGACCTATAAAGGAACTTACATTTATGTTGCATAACAGTGCACAATAAGGACAAATGCAAAACCATCTTGAGCATTTGGCCTAGTCTAAATTTACTCAAGAAGCATTTTCCTAAATTATTCGAAAACTGGCAAAAAAGCACCTATAAAAAAAAATCAATGGCCTCCTCCATTACCCCTACAGCCATCCTATCCATCACCAAATAGGTATGTCTCTGCCACAGAATGCAGAGTCACGTTTTAACCAGTTTTCATATAATTTAGGACCCATGCACAAGATGGTGAGAGCTATAGCTCCACACGCAAATTTTTGGAACAACCCTTCCAACATTTACTCAGAATATTTCTGCACTAACCTTTTGTGATGTAGCAAAACCAAAGTTTTTGAGAATGGAGGCCACGGAAAATCTTGTTCTTCACTTATGGGAGTCCATTGGCTTCACACACTTATAGTATGACTTCAGGTATTTGGGTCCAAGGAATACTCTGTCTTCATTGAACTTTGTGGCCTTCACCTAGAGGACCCCATTTTCTTCACACACTCATAGTATGACTGCTCTGAATGGGGTCCCAGGAACTTGCACACAATGCTCTGTTTTGGTCATTGTGGCCTTCACCTATGGAACCCCATTTTCTTCACACACTCCTAGTATGACTGCTCTGAATGGGGTCCCAGGAACTTGCACACAATGCTCTGTTTTGGTCATTGTGGCCTTCACCTATGGAACCCCATTTTCTTCACACACTCATCGTATGACTGCTCTGAATGGGGTCCCAGGAACTTGAACACAATGCTCCGTCTTCCATGGTCATTGTGCTTTTCACCTATAGGACCCCATTTTCTTCACACACTCATAGTATGACTGCTTTCAATGGGGTCCCAGGAAATTAACCACAATACTTTGGCTTCCAAAAATTGACCTATAAAGGAACTTACATTTATGTTGCATAACAGTGCACAATAAGGACAAATGCAAAACCATCTTGAGCATTTGGCCTAGTCTAAATTTACTCAAGAAGCATTTTCCTAAATTATTCGAAAACTGGCAAAAAAGCACCTATAAAAAAAAATCAATGGCCTCCTCCATTACCCCTACAGCCATCCTATCCATCACCAAATAGGTATGTCTCTGCCACAGAATGCAGAGTCACGTTTTAACCAGTTTTCATATAATTTAGGACCCATGCACAAGATGGTGAGAGCTATAGCTCCACACGCAAATTTTTGGAACAACCCTTTCAACATTTACTCAGAATATTTCTGCACTAACCTTTTGTGATGTAGCAAAACTAAGGTTACTCAGAATGGAGGCAACGGAAAATCTTGATCTTCACTTATGGGAGTCCATGGTCTTCACACACATAGTATGACTTCAAGTATTTGGGTCCTAGGAATACTCTGTCTTCATTAAACTTTGTGGCCTTCACCTATGGAACCCCATTTTCTTCACACACTCATAGTATGACTGCTCTGAATGGGGTCCAAGGAACTTGCACACAATGCTCCGTCTTCCATGGTCATTGTGCTTTTCACCTATAGGACCCTATTTTCTTCACACACTCATAGTATGACTGCTTTCAATGGGGTCCCAGGAAATTAACCACAATACTTTGGCTTCCAAAAATTGACTTATAAAGGAACTTACATTTATGTTGCATAACAGTGCACAATAAGGACAAATGCAAAACCATCTTGAGCATTTGGCCTAGTCTAAATTTACCCAAGAAGCATTTTCCTAAATTATTCGAAAACTGGCAAAAAAGCACCTATAAAAAAAAATCAATGGCCTCCTCCATTACCCCTACAGCCATCCTATCCATCACCAAATAGGTATGTCTCTGCCACAGAATGCAGAGTCACGTTTTAACCAGTTTTCATATAATTTAGGACCCATGCACAAGATGGTGAGAGCTATAGCTCCAGAAGCAAATTTTTGGAACAACCCTTTCAACATTTACTCAGAATATTTCTGCACTAACCTTTTGTGATGTAGCAAAACCAAGGTTACTCAGAATGGAGGCAACGGAAAATCTTGATCTTCACTTATGGGAGTCCATGGTCTTCACACACATTGTATGACTTCAAGTATTTGGGTCCTAGGAATACTCTGTCTTCATTAAACTTTGTGGCCTTCACCTATGGAACCCCATTTTCTTCACACACTCATAGTATGACTGCTCTGAATGGTGTCTCAGGAACTTGCACACAATGCTCCGTCTTCCATGGTCATTGTGCTTTTCACCTATAGGACCCCATTTTCTTCACACACTTATAGTATGACTGCTTTCAATGGGGTCCCAGGAAATTAACCACAATACTTTGGCTTCCAAAAATTGACCTATAAAGGAACTTACATTTATGTTGCATAACAGTGCACAATAAGGACAAATGCAAAACCATCTTGAGCATTTGGCCTAGTCTAAATTTACTCAAGAAGCATTTTCCTAAATTATTCGAAAACTGGCAAAAAAGCACCTATAAAAAAAAATCAATGGCCTCCTCCATTACCCCTACAGCCATCCTATCCATCACCAAATAGGTATGTCTCTGCCACAGAATGCAGAGTCACGTTTTAACCAGTTTTCATATAATTTAGGACAAATGCACAAGATGGTGAGAGCTATAGCTCCACACGCAAATTTTTGGAACAACCCTTCCAACATTTACTCAGAATATTTCTGCACTAACCTTTTGTGATGTAGCAAAACCAAAGTTTTTCAGAATGGAGGCCACGGAAAATCTTGTTCTTCACTTATGGGAGTCCATTGGCTTCACACACTTATAGTATGACTTCAGGTATTTGGGTCCAAGGAATACTCTGTCTTCATTGAACTTTGTGGCCTTCACCTAGAGGACCCCATTTTCTTCACACACTCATAGTATGACTGCTCTGAATGGGGTCCCAGGAAGTTGCACACAATGCTCTGTTTTGGTCATTGTGGCCTTCACCTATGGAACCCCATTTTCTTCACACACTCATAGTATGACTGCTCTGAATGGGGTCCCAGGAACTTGCACACAATGCTCTGTTTTTGTCATTGTGGCCTTCACCTATGGAACCCCATTTTCTTCACACACTCATAGTATGACTGCTCTGAATGGGGTACCAGGAACTTGCACACAATGCTCCGTCTTCCATGGTCATTGTGCTTTTCACCTATAGGACCCCATTTTCTTCACACACTCATAGTATGACTGCTTTCAATGGGGTCCCAGGAAATTAACCACAATACTTTGGCTTCCAAAAATTGACCTATAAAGGAACTTACATTTATGTTGCATAACAGTGCACAATAAGGACAAATGCAAAACCATCTTGAGCATTTGGCCTAGTCTAAATTTACTCAAGAAGCATTTTCCTAAATTATTCGAAAACTGGCAAAAAAGCACCTATAAAAAAAAATCAATGGCCTCCTCCATTACCCCTACAGCCATCCTATCCATCACCAAATAGGTATGTCTCTGCCACAGAATGCAGAGTCACGTTTTAACCAGTTTTCATATAATTTAGGACCCATGCACAAGATGGTGAGAGCTATAGCTCCACACGCAAATTTTTGGAACAACCCTTTCAACATTTACTCAGAATATTTCTGAACTAACCTTTTGTGATGTAGCAAAACCAAGGTTACTCAGAATGGAGGCAACGGAGAATCTTGATCTTCACTTATGGGAGTCCATGGTCTTCACACACATAGTATGACTTCAAGTATTTGGGTCCTAGGAATACTCTGTCTTCATTAAACTTTGTGGCCTTCACCTATGGAACCCCATTTTCTTCACACACTCATAGTATGACTGCTCTGAATGGGGTCCCAGGAACTTGCACACAATGCTCCGTCTTCCATGGTCATTGTGCTTTTCACCTATAGGACCCCATTTTCTTCACACACTCATAGTATGACTGCTTTCAATGGGGTCCCAGGAAATTAACCACAATACTTTGGCTTCCAAAAATTGACTTATAAAGGAACTTACATTTATGTTGCATAACAGTGCACAATGAGGACAAATGCAAAACCATCTTGAGCATTTGGCCTAGTCTAAATTTACTCAAGAAGCATTTTCCTAAATTATTCGAAAACTGGCAAAAAAGCACCTATAAAAAAAAATCAATGGCCTCCTCCATTACCCCTACAGCCATCCTATCCATCACCAAATAGGTATGTCTCTGCCACAGAATGCAGAGTCACGTTTTAACCAGTTTTCATATAATTTAGGACCCATGCACAAGATGGTGAGAGCTATAGCTCCACACGCAAATTTTTGGAACAACCCTTCCAACATTTACTCAGAATATTTCTGCACTAACCTTTTGTGATGTAGCAAAACCAAAGTTTTTGAGAATGGAGGCCACGGAAAATCTTGTTCTTCACTTATGGGAGTCCATTGGCTTCACACACTTATAGTATGACTTCAGGTATTTGGGACCAAGGAATACTCTGTCTTCATTGAACTTTGTGGCCTTCACCTAGAGGACCCCATTTTCTTCACACACTCATAGTATGACTGCTCTGAATGGGGTCCCAGGAAGTTGCACACAATGCTCTGTTTTGGTCATTGTGGCCTTCACCTATGGAACCCCATTTTCTTCACACACTCATAGTATGACTGCTCTGAATGGGGTCCCAGGAACTTGCACACAATGCTCTGTTTTGGTCATTGTGGCCTTCACCTATGGAACCCCATTTTCTTCACACACTCATAGTATGACTGCTCTGAATGGGGTCCCAGGAACTTGCACACAATGCTCTGTTTTGGTCATTGTGGCCTTCACCTATGGAACCCCATGTTCTTCACACACTCATAGTATGACTGCTCTGAATGGGGTCCCAGGAACTTGCACACAATGCTCCGTCTTCCATGGTCATTGTGCTTTTCACCTATAGGACCCCATTTTCTTCACACACTCATAGTATGACTGCTTTCAATGGGGTCCCAGGAAATTAACCACAATACTTTGGCTTCCAAAAATTGACTTATAAAGGAACTTACATTTATGTTGCATAACAGTGCACAATGAGGACAAATGCAAAACCATCTTGAGCATTTGGCCTAGTCTAAATTTACTCAAAAAGCATTTTCCTAAATTATTCGAAAACTGGCAAAAAAGCACCTATAAAAAAAAATCAATGGCCTCCTCCATTACCCCTACAGCCATCCTATCCATCACCAAATAGGTATGTCTCTGCCACAGAATGCAGAGTCACGTTTTAACCAGTTTTCATATAATTTAGGACCCATGCACAAGATGGTGAGAGCTATAGCTGCACACGCAAATTTTTGGAACAACCCTTCCAACATTTACTCAGAATATTTCTGCACTAACCTTTTGTGATGTAGCAAAACCAAAGTTTTTGAGAATGGAGGCCACGGAAAATCTTGTTCTTCACTTATGGGAGTCCATTGGCTTCACACACTTATAGTATGACTTCAGGTATTTGGGTCCAAGGAATACTCTGTCTTCATTGAACTTTGTGGCCTTCACCTAGAGGACCCCATTTTCTTCACACACTCATAGTATGACTGCTCTGAATGGGGTCCCAGGAACTTGCACACAATGCTCTGTTTTGGTCATTGTGGCCTTCACCTATGGAACCCCATTTTCTTCACACACTCATAGTATGACTGCTCTGAATGGGGTCCCAGGAACTTGCACACAATGCTCTGTTTTGGTCATTGTGGCCTTCACCTATGGAACCCCATTTTCTTCACACACTCATAGTATGACTGCTCTGAATGGGGTCCCAGGAACTTGCACACAATGCTCCGTCTTCCATGGTCATTGTGCTTTTCACCTATAGGACCCCATTTTCTTCACACACTCATAGTATGACTGCTTTCAATGGGGTCCCAGGAAATTAACCACAATACTTTGGCTTCCAAAAATTGACCTATAAAGGAACTTACATTTATGTTGCATAACAGTGCACAATAAGGACAAATGCAAAACCATCTTGAGCATTTGGCCTAGTCTAAATTTACTCAAGAAGCATTTTCAGAAATTATTCGAAAACTGGCAAAAAAGCACCTATAAAAAAAAATCAATGGCCTCCTCCATTACCCCTACAGCCATCCTATCCATCACCAAATAGGTATGTCTCTGCCACAGAATGCAGAGTCACGTTTTAACCAGTTTTCATATAATTTAGGACCCATGCACAAGATGGTGAGAGCTATAGCTCCACACGCAAATTTTTGGAACAACCCTTCCAACATTTACTCAGAATATTTCTGCACTAACCTTTTGTGATGTAGCAAAACCAAAGTTTTTGAGAATGGAGGCCACGGAAAATCTTGTTCTTCACTTATGGGAGTCCATTGGCTTCACACACTTATAGTATGACTTCAGGTATTTGGGTCCAAGGAATACTCTGTCTTCATTGAACTTTGTGGCCTTCACCTAGAGGACCCCATTTTCTTCACACACTCATAGTATGACTGCTCTGAATGGGGTCCCAGGAAGTTGCACACAATGCTCTGTTTTGGTCATTGTGGCCTTCACCTATGGAACCCCATTTTCTTCACACACTCATAGTATGACTGCTCTGAATGGGGTCCCAGGAACTTGCACACAATGCTCTGTTTTGGTCATTGTGGCCTTCACCTATGGAACCCCATTTTCTTCACACACTCATAGTATGACTGCTCTGAATGGGGTCCCAGGAACTTGAACACAATGCTCTGTTTTGGTCATTGTGGCCTTCACCTATGGAACCCCATTTTCTTCACACACTCATAGTATGACTGCTTTCAATGGGGTCCCAGGAAATTAACCACAATACTTTGGCTTCCAAAAATTGACCTATAAAGGAACTTACATTTATGTTGCATAACAGTGCACAATAAGGACAAATGCAAAACCATCTTGAGCATTTGGCCTAGTCTAAATTTACTCAAGAAGCATTTTCCTAAATTATTCGAAAACTGGCAAAAAAGCACCTATAAAAAAAAATCAATGGCCTCCTCCATTACCCCTACAGCCATCCTATCCATCACTAAATAGGTATGTCTCTGCCACAGAATGCAGAGTCACGTTTTAACCAGTTTTCATATAATTTAGGACCCATGCACAAGATGGTGAGAGCTATAGCTCCAGAAGCAACTTTTTGGAACAACCCTTTCAACATTTACTCAGAATATTTCTGCACTAACCTTTTGTGATGTAGCAAAACCAAGGTAACTCAGAATGGAGGCAACGGAAAATCTTGATCTTCACTTATGGGAGTCCATGGTCTTCACACACATAGTATGACTTCAAGTATTTGGGTCCTAGGAATACTCTGTCTTCATTAAACTTTGTGGCCTTCACCTATGGAACCCCATTTTCTTCACACACTCATAGTATGACTGCTCTGAATGGGGACCCAGGAACTTGCACACAATGCTCCGTCTTCCATGGTCATTGTGCTTTTCACCTATAGGACCCCATTTTCTTCACACACTCATAGTATGACTGCTTTCAATGGGGTCCCAGGAAATTAACCACAATACTTTGGCTTCCAAAAATTGACCTATAAAGGAACTTACATTTATGTTGCATAACAGTGCACAATAAGGACAAATGCAAAACCATCTTGAGCATTTGGCCTAGTCTAAATTTACTCAAGAAGCATTTTCCTAAATTATTCGAAAACTGGCAAAAAAGCACCTATAAAAAAAAATCAATGGCCTCCTCCATTACCCCTACAGCCATCCTATCCATCACCAAATAGGTATGTCTCTGCCACAGAATGCAGAGTCACGTTTTAACCAGTTTTCATATAATTTAGGACCCATGCACAAGATGGTGAGAGCTATAGCTCCACACGCAAATTTTTGGAACAACCCTTCCAACATTTACTCAGAATATTTCTGCACTAACCTTTTGTGATGTAGCAAAACCAAAGTTTTTGAGAATGGAGGCCACGGAAAATCTTGTTCTTCACTTATGGGAGTCCATTGGCTTCACACACTTATAGTATGACTTCAGGTATTTGGGTCCAAGGAATACTCTGTCTTCATTGAACTTTGTGGCCTTCACCTAGAGGACCCCATTTTCTTCACACACTCATAGTATGACTGCTCTGAATGGGGTCCCAGGAAGTTGCACACAATGCTCTGTTTTGGTCATTGTGGCCTTCACCTATGGAACCCCATTTTCTTCACACACTCATAGTATGACTGCTCTGAATGGGGTCCCAGGAACTTGCACACAATGCTCTGTTTTGGTCATTGTGGCCTTCACCTATGGAACCCCATTTTCTTCACACACTCATAGTATGACTGCTCTGAATGGGGTCCCAGGAACTTGCACACAATGCTCTGTTTTGGTCATTGTGGCCTTCACCTATGGAACCCCATGTTCTTCACACACTCATAGTATGACTGCTCTGAATGGGGTCCCAGGAACTTGCACACAATGCTCCGTCTTCCATGGTCATTGTGCTTTTCACCTATAGGACCCCATTTTCTTCACACACTCATAGTATGACTGCTTTCAATGGGGTCCCAGGAAATTAACCACAATACTTTGGCTTCCAAAAATTGACTTATAAAGGAACTTACATTTATGTTGCATAACAGTGCACAATGAGGACAAATGCAAAACCATCTTGAGCATTTGGCCTAGTCTAAATTTACTCAAAAAGCATTTTCCTAAATTATTCGAAAACTGGCAAAAAAGCACCTATAAAAAAAAATCAATGGCCTCCTCCATTACCCCTACAGCCATCCTATCCATCACCAAATAGGTATGTCTCTGCCACAGAATGCAGAGTCACGTTTTAACCAGTTTTCATATAATTTAGGACCCATGCACAAGATGGTGAGAGCTATAGCTGCACACGCAAATTTTTGGAACAACCCTTCCAACATTTACTCAGAATATTTCTGCACTAACCTTTTGTGATGTAGCAAAACCAAAGTTTTTGAGAATGGAGGCCACGGAAAATCTTGTTCTTCACTTATGGGAGTCCATTGGCTTCACACACTTATAGTATGACTTCAGGTATTTGGGTCCAAGGAATACTCTGTCTTCATTGAACTTTGTGGCCTTCACCTAGAGGACCCCATTTTCTTCACACACTCATAGTATGACTGCTCTGAATGGGGTCCCAGGAACTTGCACACAATGCTCTGTTTTGGTCATTGTGGCCTTCACCTATGGAACCCCATTTTCTTCACACACTCATAGTATGACTGCTCTGAATGGGGTCCCAGGAACTTGCACACAATGCTCTGTTTTGGTCATTGTGGCCTTCACCTATGGAACCCCATTTTCTTCACACACTCATAGTATGACTGCTCTGAATGGGGTCCCAGGAACTTGCACACAATGCTCCGTCTTCCATGGTCATTGTGCTTTTCACCTATAGGACCCCATTTTCTTCACACACTCATAGTATGACTGCTTTCAATGGGGTCCCAGGAAATTAACCACAATACTTTGGCTTCCAAAAATTGACCTATAAAGGAACTTACATTTATGTTGCATAACAGTGCACAATAAGGACAAATGCAAAACCATCTTGAGCATTTGGCCTAGTCTAAATTTACTCAAGAAGCATTTTCAGAAATTATTCGAAAACTGGCAAAAAAGCACCTATAAAAAAAAATCAATGGCCTCCTCCATTACCCCTACAGCCATCCTATCCATCACCAAATAGGTATGTCTCTGCCACAGAATGCAGAGTCACGTTTTAACCAGTTTTCATATAATTTAGGACCCATGCACAAGATGGTGAGAGCTATAGCTCCACACGCAAATTTTTGGAACAACCCTTCCAACATTTACTCAGAATATTTCTGCACTAACCTTTTGTGATGTAGCAAAACCAAAGTTTTTGAGAATGGAGGCCACGGAAAATCTTGTTCTTCACTTATGGGAGTCCATTGGCTTCACACACTTATAGTATGACTTCAGGTATTTGGGTCCAAGGAATACTCTGTCTTCATTGAACTTTGTGGCCTTCACCTAGAGGACCCCATTTTCTTCACACACTCATAGTATGACTGCTCTGAATGGGGTCCCAGGAAGTTGCACACAATGCTCTGTTTTGGTCATTGTGGCCTTCACCTATGGAACCCCATTTTCTTCACACACTCATAGTATGACTGCTCTGAATGGGGTCCCAGGAACTTGCACACAATGCTCTGTTTTGGTCATTGTGGCCTTCACCTATGGAACCCCATTTTCTTCACACACTCATAGTATGACTGCTCTGAATGGGGTACCAGGAACTTGAACACAATGCTCTGTTTTGGTCATTGTGGCCTTCACCTATGGAACCCCATTTTCTTCACACACTCATAGTATGACTGCTTTCAATGGGGTCCCAGGAAATTAACCACAATACTTTGGCTTCCAAAAATTGACCTATAAAGGAACTTACATTTATGTTGCATAACAGTGCACAATAAGGACAAATGCAAAACCATCTTGAGCATTTGGCCTAGTCTAAATTTACTCAAGAAGCATTTTCCTAAATTATTCGAAAACTGGCAAAAAAGCACCTATAAAAAAAAATCAATGGCCTCCTCCATTACCCCTACAGCCATCCTATCCATCACTAAATAGGTATGTCTCTGCCACAGAATGCAGAGTCACGTTTTAACCAGTTTTCATATAATTTAGGACCCATGCACAAGATGGTGAGAGCTATAGCTCCAGAAGCAACTTTTTGGAACAACCCTTTCAACATTTACTCAGAATATTTCTGCACTAACCTTTTGTGATGTAGCAAAACCAAGGTTACTCAGAATGGAGGCAACGGAAAATCTTGATCTTCACTTATGGGAGTCCATGGTCTTCACACACATAGTATGACTTCAAGTATTTGGGTCCTAGGAATACTCTGTCTTCATTAAACTTTGTGGCCTTCACCTATGGAACCCCATTTTCTTCACACACTCATAGTATGACTGCTCTGAATGGGGACCCAGGAACTTGCACACAATGCTCCGTCTTCCATGGTCATTGTGCTTTTCACCTATAGGACCCCATTTTCTTCACACACTCATAGTATGACTGCTTTCAATGGGGTCCCAGGAAATTAACCACAATACTTTGGCTTCCAAAAATTGACCTATAAAGGAACTTACATTTATGTTGCATAACAGTGCACAATAAGGACAAATGCAAAACCATCTTGAGCATTTGGCCTAGTCTAAATTTACTCAAGAAGCATTTTCCTAAATTATTCGAAAACTGGCAAAAAAGCACCTATAAAAAAAAATCAATGGCCTCCTCCATTACCCCTACAGCCATCCTATCCATCACCAAATAGGTATGTCTCTGCCACAGAATGCAGAGTCACGTTTTAACCAGTTTTCATATAATTTAGGACAAATGCACAAGATGGTGAGAGCTATAGCTCCACACGCAAATTTTTGGAACAACCCTTCCAACATTTACTCAGAATATTTCTGCACTAACCTTTTGTGATGTAGCAAAACCAAAGTTTTTGAGAATGGAGGCCACGGAAAATCTTGTTCTTCACTTATGGGAGTCCATTGGCTTCACACACTTATAGTATGACTTCAGGTATTTGGGTCCAAGGTATACTCTGTCTTCATTGAACTTTGTGGCCTTCACCTAGAGGACCCCATTTTCTTCACACACTCATAGTATGACTGCTCTGAATGGGGTCCCAGGAAGTTGCACACAATGCTCTGTTTTGGTCATTGTGGCCTTCACCTATGGAACCCCATTTTCTTCACACACTCATAGTATGACTGCTCTGAATGGGGTCCCAGGAACTTGCACACAATGCTCTGTTTTGGTCATTGTGGCCTTCACCTATGGAACCCCATTTTCTTCACACACTCATAGTATGACTGCTCTGAATGGGGTCCCAGGAACTTGCACACAATGCTCCGTCTTCCATGGTCATTGTGCTTTTCACCTATAGGACCCCATTTTCTTCACACACTCATAGTATGACTGCTTTCAATGGGGTCCCAGGAAATTAACCACAATACTTTGGCTTCCAAAAATTGACCTATAAAGGAACTTACATTTATGTTGCATAACAGTGCACAATAAGGACAAATGCAAAACCATCTTGAGCATTTGGCCTAGTCTAAATTTACTCAAGAAGCATTTTCCTAAATTATTCGAAAACTGGCAAAAAAGCACCTATAAAAAAAAATCAATGGCCTCCTCCATTACCCCTACAGCCATCCTATCCATCACCAAATAGGTATGTCTCTGCCACAGAATGCAGAGTCACGTTTTAACCAGTTTTCATATAATTTAGGACCCATGCACAAGATGGTGAGAGCTATAGCTCCAGAAGCAAATTTTTGGAACAACCCTTTCAACATTTACTCAGAATATTTCTGCACTAACCTTTTGTGATGTAGCAAAACCAAGGTTACTCAGAATGGAGGCAACGGAAAATCTTGATCTTCACTTATGGGAGTCCATGGTCTTCACACACATACTATGACTTCAAGTATTTGGGTCCTAGGAATACTCTGTCTTCATTAAACTTTGTGGCCTTCACCTATGGAACCCCATTTTCTTCACACACTCATAGTATGACTGCTCTGAATGGGGACCCAGGAACTTGCACACAATGCTCCGTCTTCCATGGTCATTGTGCTTTTCACCTATAGGACCCCATTTTCTTCACACACTTATAGTATGACTGCTTTCAATGGGGTCCCAGGAAATTAACCACAATACTTTGGCTTCCAAAAATTGACCTATAAAGGAACTTACATTCATGTTGCATAACAGTGCACAATAAGGACAAATGCAAAACCATCTTGAGCATTTGGCCTAGTCTAAATTTACTCAAGAAGCATTTTCCTAAATTATTCGAAAACTGGCAAAAAAGCACCTATAAAAAAAAATCAATGGCCTCCTCCATTACCCCTACAGCCATCCTATCCATCACCAAATAGGTATGTCTCTGACACAGAATGCAGAGTCACGTTTTAACCAGTTTTCATATAATTTAGGACCCATGCACAAGATGGTGAGAGCTATAGCTGCACACGCAAATTTTTGGAACAACCCTTCCAACATTTACTCAGAATATTTCTGCACTAACCTTTTGTGATGTAGCAAAACCAAAGTTTTTGAGAATGGAGGCCACGGAAAATCTTGTTCTTCACTTATGGGAGTCCATTGGCTTCACACACTTATAGTATGACTTCAGGTATTTGGGTCCAAGGAATACTCTGTCTTCATTGAACTTTGTGGCCTTCACCTAGAGGACCCCATTTTCTTCACACACTCATAGTATGACTGCTCTGAATGGGGTCCCAGGAACTTGCACACAATGCTCTGTTTTGGTCATTGTGGCCTTCACCTATGGAACCCCCTTTTCTTCACACACTCATAGTATGACTGCTCTGAATGGGGTCCCAGGAACTTGCACACAATGCTCTGTTTTGGTCATTGTGGCCTTCACCTATGGAACCCCATTTTCTTCACACACTCATAGTATGACTGCTCTGAATGGGGTCCCAGGAACTTGCACACAATGCTCCGTCTTCCATGGTCATTGTGCTTTTCACCTATAGGACCCCATTTTCTTCACACACTCATAGTATGACTGCTTTCAATGGGGTCCCAGGAAATTAACCACAATACTTTGGCTTCCAAAAATTGACCTATAAAGGAACTTACATTTATGTTGCATAACAGTGCACAATAAGGACAAATGCAAAACCATCTTGAGCATTTGGCCTAGTCTAAATTTACTCAAGAAGCATTTTCCTAAATTATTCGAAAACTGGCAAAAAAGCACCTATAAAAAAAAATCAATGGCCTCCTCCATTACCCCTACAGCCATCCTATCCATCACCAAATAGGTATGTCTCTGCCACAGAATGCAGAGTCACGTTTTAACCAGTTTTCATATAATTTAGGACCCATGCACAAGATGGTGAGAGCTATAGCTCCAGAAGCAAATTTTTGGAACAACCCTTTCAACATTTACTCAGAATATTTCTGCACTAACCTTTTGTGATGTAGCAAAACCAAGCTTACTCAGAATGGAGGCAACGGAAAATCTTGATCTTCACTTATGGGAGTCCATGGTCTTCACACACATAGTATGACTTCAAGTATTTGGGTCCTAGGAATACTCTGTCTTCATTAAACTTTGTGGCCTTCACCTATGGAACCCCATTTTCTTCACACACTCATAGTATGACTGCTCTGAATGGGGACCCAGGAACTTGCACACAATGCTCCGTCTTCCATGGTCATTGTGCTTTTCACCTATAGGACCCCATTTTCTTCACACACTTATAGTATGACTGCTTTCAATGGGGTCCCAGGAAATTAACCACAATACTTTGGCTTCCAAAAATTGACCTATAAAGGAACTTACATTTATGTTGCATAACAGTGCACAATAAGGACAAATGCAAAACCATCTTGAGCATTTGGCCTAGTCTAAATTTACTCAAGAAGCATTTTCCTAAATTATTCGAAAACTGGCAAAAAAGCACCTATAAAAAAAAATCAATGGCCTCCTCCATTACCCCTACAGCCATCCTATCCATCACCAAATAGGTATGTCTCTGCCACAGAATGCAGAGTCACGTTTTAACCAGTTTTCATATAATTTAGGACAAATGCACAAGATGGTGAGAGCTATAGCTCCACACGCAAATTTTTGGAACAACCCTTCCAACATTTACTCAGAATATTTCTGCACTAACCTTTTGTGATGTAGCAAAACCAAAGTTTTTCAGAATGGAGGCCACGGAAAATCTTGTTCTTCACTTATGGGAGTCCATTGGCTTCACACACTTATAGTATGACTTCAGGTATTTGGGTCCAAGGAATACTCTGTCTTCATTGAACTTTGTGGCCTTCACCTAGAGGACCCCATTTTCTTCACACACTCATAGTATGACTGCTCTGAATGGGGTCCCAGGAAGCTGCACACAATGCTCTGTTTTGGTCATTGTGGCCTTCACCTATGGAACCCCATTTTCTTCACACACTCATAGTATGACTGCTCTGAATGGGGTCCCAGGAACTTGCACAAAATGCTCTGTTTTTGTCATTGTGGCCTTCACCTATGGAACCCCATTTTCTTCACACACTCATAGTATGACTGCTCTGAATGGGGTACCAGGAACTTGCACACAATGCTCCGTCTTCCATGGTCATTGTGCTTTTCACCTATAGGACCCCATTTTCTTCACACACTCATAGTATGACTGCTTTCAATGGGGTCCCAGGAAATTAACCACAATACTTTGGCTTCCAAAAATTGACCTATAAAGGAACTTACATTTATGTTGCATAACAGTGCACAATAAGGACAAATGCAAAACCATCTTGAGCATTTGGCCTAGTCTAAATTTACTCAAGAAGCATTTTCCTAAATTATTCGAAAACTGGCAAAAAAGCACCTATAAAAAAAAATCAATGGCCTCCTCCATTACCCCTACAGCCATCCTATCCATCACCAAATAGGTATGTCTCTGCCACAGAATGCAGAGTCACGTTTTAACCAGTTTTCATATAATTTAGGACCCATGCACAAGATGGTGAGAGCTATAGCTCCACACGCAAATTTTTGGAACAACCCTTTCAACAATTACTCAGAATATTTCTGAACTAAACTTTTGTGATGTAGCAAAACCAAGGTTACTCAGAATGGAGGCAACGGAGAATCTTGATCTTCACTTATGGGAGTCCATGGTCTTCACACACATAGTATGACTTCAAGTATTTGGGTCCTAGGAATACTCTGTCTTCATTAAACTTTGTGGCCTTCACCTATGGAACCCCATTTTCTTCACACACTCATAGTATGACTGCTCTGAATGGGGTACCAGGAACTTGCACACAATGCTCCGTCTTCCATGGTCATTGTGCTTTTCACCTATAGGACCCCATTTTCTTCACACACTCATAGTATGACTGCTTTCAATGGGGTCTCAGGAAATTAACCACAATACTTTGGCTTCCAAAAATTGACCTATAAAGGAACTTACATTTATGTTGCATAACAGTGCACAATAAGGACAAATGGAAAACCATCTTGAGCATTTGCCTAGTCTAAATTTACTCAAGAAGCATTTTCCTAAATTATTCGAAAACTGGCAAAAAAGCACCTATAAAAAAAAATCAATGGCCTCCTCCATTACCCCTACAGCCATCCTATCCATCACCAAATAGGTATGTCTCTGCCACAGAATGCAGAGTCACGTTTTAACCAGTTTTCATATAATTTAGGACCCATGCACAAGATGGTGAGAGCTATAGCTCCACACGCAAATTTTTGGAACAACCCTTCCAACATTTACTCAGAATATTTCTGCACTAACCTTTTGTGATGTAGCAAAACCAAAGTTTTTGAGAATGGAGGCCCCGGAAAATCTTGTTCTTCACTTATGGGAGTCCATTGGCTTCACACACTTATAGTATGACTTCAGGTATTTGGGTCCAAGGAATACTCTGTCTTCATTGAACTTTGTGGCCTTCAGCTAGAGGACCCCATTTTCTTCACACACTCATAGTATGACTGCTCTGAATGGGGTCCCAGGAACTTGCACACAATGCTCTGTTTTGGTCATTGTGGCCTTCACCTATGGAACCCCAATTTCTTCACACACTCCTAGTATGACTGCTCTGAATGGGGTCCCAGGAACTTGCACACAATGCTCTGTTTTGGTCATTGTGGCCTTCACCTATGGAACCCCATTTTTTTCACACACTCATAGTATGACTGCTCTGAATGGGGTCCCAGGAACTTGAACACAATGCTCCGTCTTCCATGGTCATTGTGCTTTTCACCTATAGGACCCCATTTTCTTCACACACTCAAAGTATGACTGCTTTCAATGGGGTCCCAGGAAATTAACCACAATACTTTGGCTTCCAAAAATTGACCTATAAAGGAACTTACATTTATGTTGCATAACAGTGCACAATAAGGACAAATGCAAAACCATCTTGAGCATTTGGCCTAGTCTAAATTTACTCAAGAAGCATTTTCCTAAATTATTCGAAAACTGGCAAAAAAGCACCTATAAAAAAAAATCAATGGCCTCCTCCATTACCCCTACAGCCATCCTATCCATCAGCAAATAGGTATGTCTCTGCCACAGAATGCAGAGTCACGTTTTAACCAGTTTTCATATAATTTAGGACCCATGCACAAGATGGTGAGAGCTATAGCTTCACACGCAAATTTTTGGAACAACCCTTTCAACATTTACTCAGAATATTTCTGCACTAACCTTTTGTGATGTAGCAAAACTAAGGTTACTCAGAATGGAGGCAACGGAAAATCTTGATCTTCACTTATGGGAGTCCATGGTCTTCACACACATAGTATGACTTCAAGTATTTGGGTCCTAGGAATACTCTGTCTTCATTAAACTTTGTGGCCTTCACCTATGGAACCCCATTTTCTTCACACACTCATAGTATGACTGCTCTGAATGGGGTCCAAGGAACTTGCACACAATGCTCCGTCTTCCATGGTCATTGTGCTTTTCACCTATAGGACCCTATTTTCTTCACACACTCATAGTATGACTGCTTTCAATGGGGTCCCAGGAAATTAACCACAATACTTTGGCTTCCAAAAATTGAGTTATAAAGGAACTTACATTTATGTTGCATAACAGTGCACAATAAGGACAAATGCAAAACCATCTTGAGCCTTTGGCCTAGTCTAAATTTACTCAAGAAGCATTTTCAGAAATTATTCGAAAACTGGCAAAAAAGCACCTATAAAAAAAAATCAATGGCCTCCTCCATTACCCCTACAGCCATCCTATCCATCACCAAATAGGTATGTCTCTGCCACAGAATGCAGAGTCACGTTTTAACCAGTTTTCATATAATTTAGGACCCATGCACAAGATGGTGAGAGCTATAGCTCCACACGCAAATTTTTGGAACAACCCTTCCAACATTTACTCAGAATATTTCTGCACTAACCTTTTGTGATGTAGCAAAACCAAAGTTTTTGAGAATGGAGGCCACGGAAAATCTTGTTCTTCACTTATGGGAGTCCATTGGCTTCACACACTTATAGTATGACTTCAGGTATTTGGGTCCAAGGAATACTCTGTCTTCATTGAACTTTGTGGCCTTCACCTAGAAGACCCCATTTTCTTCACACACTCATAGTATGACTGCTCTGAATGGGGTCCCAGGAAGTTGCACACAATGCTCTGTTTTGGTCATTGTGGCCTTCACCTATGGAACCCCATTTTCTTCACACACTCCTAGTATGACTGCTCTGAATGGGGTCCCAGGAACTTGCACACAATGCTCTGTTTTGGTCATTGTGGCCTTCACCTATGGAACCCCATTTTCTTCACACACTCATAGTATGACTGCTCTGAATGGGGTCCCAGGAACTTGAACACAATGCTCCGTCTTCCATGGTCATTGTGCTTTTCACCTATAGGACCCCATGTTCTTCACACACTCATAGTATGACTGCTTTCAATGGGGTCCCAGGAAATTAACCACAATACTTTGGCTTCCAAAAATTGACCTATAAAGGAACTTACATTTATGTTGCATAACAGTGCACAATAAGGACAAATGCAAAACCATCTTGAGCATTTGGCCTAGTCTAAATTTACCCAAGAAGCATTTTCCTAAATTATTCGAAAACTGGCAAAAAAGCACCTATAAAAAAAAATCAATGGCCTCCTCCATTACCCCTACAGCCATCCTATCCATCACCAAATAGGTATGTCTCTGCCACAGAATGCAGAGTCACGTTTTAACCAGTTTTCATATAATTTAGGACCCATGCACAAGATGGTGAGAGCTATAGCTCCACACGCAAATTTTTGGAACAACCCTTCCAACATTTACTCAGAATATTTCTGCACTAACCTTTTGTGATGTAGCAAAACCAAAGTTTTTGAGAATGGAGGCCCCGGAAAATCTTGTTCTTCACTTATGGGAGTCCATTGGCTTCACACACTTATAGTATGACTTCAGGTATTTGGGTCCAAGGAATACTCTGTCTTCATTGAACTTTGTGGCCTTCACCTAGAGGACCCCATTTTCTTCACACACTCATAGTATGACTGCTCTGAATGGGGTCCCAGGAACTTGCACACAATGCTCTGTTTTGGTCATTGTGGCCTTCACCTATGGAACCCCATTTTCTTCACACACTCATAGTATGACTGCTCTGAATGGGGTCCCAGGAACTTGCACACAATGCTCTGTTTTGGTCATTGTGGCCTTCACCTATGGAACCCCATTTTCTTCACACACTCATAGTATGACTGCTCTGAATGGGGTCCCAGGAACTTGAACACAATGCTC
The DNA here is from genome assembly GCF_035609145.1 of Eleutherodactylus coqui. Classification (NCBI taxonomy): domain Eukaryota; kingdom Metazoa; phylum Chordata; class Amphibia; order Anura; family Eleutherodactylidae; genus Eleutherodactylus; species Eleutherodactylus coqui. Next base: position 34,960,916 of record NC_089848.1, on the reverse strand, counting down.
CGTCTTCCATGGTCATTGTGCTTTTCACCTATAGGACCCCATTTTCTTCACACACTCATAGTATGACTGCTTTCAATGGGGTCCCAGGAAATTAACCACAATACTTTGGCTTCCAAAAATTGACCTATAAAGGAACTTACATTTATGTTGCATAACAGTGCACAATAAGGACAAATGCAAAACCATCTTGAGCATTTGGCCTAGTCTAAATTTACTCAAGAAGCATTTTCCTAAATTATTCGAAAACTGGCAAAAAAGCACCTATAAAAAAAAATCAATGGCCTCCTCCATTACCCCTACAGCTATCCTATCCATCACCAAATAGGTATGTCTCTGCCACAGAATGCAGAGTCACGTTTTAACCAGTTTTCATATAATTTAGGACCCATGCACAAGATGGTGAGAGCTATAGCTCCACACGCAAATTTTTGGAACAACCCTTTCAACATTTACTCAGAATATTTCTGCACTAACCTTTTGTGATGTAGCAAAACCAAAGTTTTTGAGAATGGAGGCCACGGAAAATCTTGTTCTTCACTTATGGGAGTCCATTGGCTTCACACACTTATAGTATGACTTCAGGTATTTGGGTCCAAGGAATACTCTGTCTTCATTGAACTTTGTGGCCTTCACCTAGAGGACCCCATTTTCTTCACACACTCATAGTATGACTGCTCTGAATGGGGTCCCAGGAACTTGCACACAATGCTCTGTTTTGGTCATTGTGGCCTTCACCTATGGAACCCCATTTTCTTCACACACTCATAGTATGACTGCTCTGAATGGGGTCCCAGGAACTTGCACACAATGCTCTGTTTTGGTCATTGTGGCCTTCACCTATGGAACCCCATTTTCTTCACACACTCATAGTATGACTGCTCTGAATGGGGTCCCAGGAACTTGCACACAATGCTCCGTCTTCCATGGTCATTGTGCTTTTCACCTATAGGACCCCATTTTCTTCACACACTCATAGTATGACTGCTTTCAATGGGGTCCCAGGAAATTAACCACAATACTTTGGCTTCCAAAAATTGACCTATAAAGGAACTTACATTTATGTTGCATAACAGTGCACAATAAGGACAAATGCAAAACCATCTTGAGCATTTGGCCTAGTCTAAATTTACTCAAGAAGCATTTTCCTAAATTATTCGAAAACTGGCAAAAAAGCACCTATAAAAAAAAATCAATGGCCTCCTCCATTACCCCTACAGCCATCCTATCCATCACCAAATAGGTATGTCTCTGCCACAGAATGCAGAGTCACGTTTTAACCAGTTTTCATATAATTTAGGACCCATGCACAAGATGGTGAGAGCTATAGCTCCACACGCAAATTTTTGGAACAACCCTTCCAACATTTACTCAGAATATTTCTGCACTAACCTTTTGTGATGTAGCAAAACCAAAGTTTTTGAGAATGGAGGCCACGGAAAATCTTGTTCTTCACTTATGGGAGTCCATTGGCTTCACACACTTATAGTATGACTTCAGGTATTTGGGTCCAAGGAATACTCTGTCTTCATTGAACTTTGTGGCCTTCACCTAGAGGACCCCATTTTCTTCACACACTCATAGTATGACTGCTCTGAATGGGGTCCCAGGAAGTTGCACACAATGCTCTGTTTTGGTCATTGTGGCCTTCACCTATGGAACCCCATTTTCTTCACACACTCATAGTATGACTGCTCTGAATGGGGTCCCAGGAACTTGCACACAATGCTCTGTTTTGGTCATTGTGGCCTTCACCTATGGAACCCCATTTTCTTCACACACTCATAGTATGACTGCTCTGAATGGGGTCCCAGGAACTTGAACACAATGCTCTGTTTTGGTCATTGTGGCCTTCACCTATGGAACCCCATTTTCTTCACACACTCATAGTATGACTGCTTTCAATGGGGTCCCAGGAAATTAACCACAATACTTTGGCTTCCAAAAATTGACCTATAAAGGAACTTACATTTATGTTGCATAACAGTGCACAATAAGGACAAATGCAAAACCATCTTGAGCATTTGGCCTAGTCTAAATTTACTCAAGAAGCATTTTCCTAAATTATTCGAAAACTGGCAAAAAAGCACCTATAAAAAAAAATCAATGGCCTCCTCCATTACCCCTACAGCCATCCTATCCATCACTAAATAGGTATGTCTCTGCCACAGAATGCAGAGTCACGTTTTAACCAGTTTTCATATAATTTAGGACCCATGCACAAGATGGTGAGAGCTATAGCTCCAGAAGCAACTTTTTGGAACAACCCTTTCAACATTTACTCAGAATATTTCTGCACTAACCTTTTGTGATGTAGCAAAACCAAGGTTACTCAGAATGGAGGCAACGGAAAATCTTGATCTTCACTTATGGGAGTCCATGGTCTTCACACACATAGTATGACTTCAAGTATTTGGGTCCTAGGAATACTCTGTCTTCATTAAACTTTGTGGCCTTCACCTATGGAACCCCATTTTCTTCACACACTCATAGTATGACTGCTCTGAATGGGGACCCAGGAACTTGCACACAATGCTCCGTCTTCCATGGTCATTGTGCTTTTCACCTATAGGACCCCATTTTCTTCACACACTCATAGTATGACTGCTTTCAATGGGGTCCCAGGAAATTAACCACAATACTTTGGCTTCCAAAAATTGACCTATAAAGGAACTTACATTTATGTTGCATAACAGTGCACAATAAGGACAAATGCAAAACCATCTTGAGCATTTGGCCTAGTCTAAATTTACTCAAGAAGCATTTTCCTAAATTATTCGAAAACTGGCAAAAAAGCACCTATAAAAAAAAATCAATGGCCTCCTCCATTACCCCTACAGCCATCCTATCCATCACCAAATAGGTATGTCTCTGCCACAGAATGCAGAGTCACGTTTTAACCAGTTTTCATATAATTTAGGACAAATGCACAAGATGGTGAGAGCTATAGCTCCACACGCAAATTTTTGGAACAACCCTTCCAACATTTACTCAGAATATTTCTGCACTAACCTTTTGTGATGTAGCAAAACCAAAGTTTTTGAGAATGGAGGCCACGGAAAATCTTGTTCTTCACTTATGGGAGTCCATTGGCTTCACACACTTATAGTATGACTTCAGGTATTTGGGTCCAAGGTATACTCTGTCTTCATTGAACTTTGTGGCCTTCACCTAGAGGACCCCATTTTCTTCACACACTCATAGTATGACTGCTCTGAATGGGGTCCCAGGAAGTTGCACACAATGCTCTGTTTTGGTCATTGTGGCCTTCACCTATGGAACCCCATTTTCTTCACACACTCATAGTATGACTGCTCTGAATGGGGTCCCAGGAACTTGCACACAATGCTCTGTTTTGGTCATTGTGGCCTTCACCTATGGAACCCCATTTTCTTCACACACTCATAGTATGACTGCTCTGAATGGGGTCCCAGGAACTTGCACACAATGCTCCGTCTTCCATGGTCATTGTGCTTTTCACCTATAGGACCCCATTTTCTTCACACACTCATAGTATGACTGCTTTCAATGGGGTCCCAGGAAATTAACCACAATACTTTGGCTTCCAGAAATTGACCTATAAAGGAACTTACATTTATGTTGCATAACAGTGCACAATAAGGACAAATGCAAAACCATCTTGAGCATTTGGCCTAGTCTAAATTTACTCAAGAAGCATTTTCCTAAATTATTCGAAAACTGGCAAAAAAGCACCTATAAAAAAAAATCAATGGCCTCCTCCATTACCCCTACAGCCATCCTATCCATCACCAAATAGGTATGTCTCTGCCACAGAATGCAGAGTCACGTTTTAACCAGTTTTCATATAATTTAGGACCCATGCACAAGATGGTGAGAGCTATAGCTCCAGAAGCAACTTTTTGGAACAACCCTTTCAACATTTACTCAGAATATTTCTGCACTAACCTTTTGTGATGTAGCAAAACCAAGGTTACTCAGAATGGAGGCAACGGAAAATCTTGATCTTCACTTATGGGAGTCCATGGTCTTCACACACATAGTATGACTTCAAGTATTTGGGTCCTAGGAATACTCTGTCTTCATTAAACTTTGTGGCCTTCACCTATGGAACCCCATTTTCTTCACACACTCATAGTATGACTGCTCTGAATGGGGACCCAGGAACTTGCACACAATGCTCCGTCTTCCATGGTCATTGTGCTTTTCACCTATAGGACCCCATTTTCTTCACACACTCATAGTATGACTGCTTTCAATGGGGTCCCAGGAAATTAACCACAATACTTTGGCTTCCAAAAATTGACCTATAAAGGAACTTACATTTATGTTGCATAACAGTGCACAATAAGGACAAATGCAAAACCATCTTGAGCATTTGGCCTAGTCTAAATTTACTCAAGAAGCATTTTCCTAAATTATTCGAAAACTGGCAAAAAAGCACCTATAAAAAAAAATCAATGGCCTCCTCCATTACCCCTACAGCCATCCTATCCATCACCAAATAGGTATGTCTCTGCCACAGAATGCAGAGTCACGTTTTAACCAGTTTTCATATAATTTAGGACAAATGCACAAGATGGTGAGAGCTATAGCTCCACACGCAAATTTTTGGAACAACCCTTCCAACATTTACTCAGAATATTTCTGCACTAACCTTTTGTGATGTAGCAAAACCAAAGTTTTTGAGAATGGAGGCCACGGAAAATCTTGTTCTTCACTTATGGGAGTCCATTGGCTTCACACACTTATAGTATGACTTCAGGTATTTGGGTCCAAGGTATACTCTGTCTTCATTGAACTTTGTGGCCTTCACCTAGAGGACCCCATTTTCTTCACACACTCATAGTATGACTGCTCTGAATGGGGTCCCAGGAAGTTGCACACAATGCTCTGTTTTGGTCATTGTGGCCTTCACCTATGGAACCCCATTTTCTTCACACACTCATAGTATGACTGCTCTGAATGGGGTCCCAGGAACTTGCACACAATGCTCTGTTTTGGTCATTGTGGCCTTCACCTATGGAACCCCATTTTCTTCACACACTCATAGTATGACTGCTCTGAATGGGGTCCCAGGAACTTGCACACAATGCTCCGTCTTCCATGGTCATTGTGCTTTTCACCTATAGGACCCCATTTTCTTCACACACTCATAGTATGACTGCTTTCAATGGGGTCCCAGGAAATTAACCACAATACTTTGGCTTCCAAAAATTGACCTATAAAGGAACTTACATTTATGTTGCATAACAGTGCACAATAAGGACAAATGCAAAACCATCTTGAGCATTTGGCCTAGTCTAAATTTACTCAAGAAGCATTTTCCTAAATTATTCGAAAACTGGCAAAAAAGCACCTATAAAAAAAAATCAATGGCCTCCTCCATTACCCCTACAGCCATCCTATCCATCACCAAATAGGTATGTCTCTGCCACAGAATGCAGAGTCACGTTTTAACCAGTTTTCATATAATTTAGGACCCATGCACAAGATGGTGAGAGCTATAGCTCCAGAAGCAAATTTTTGGAACAACCCTTTCAACATTTACTCAGAATATTTCTGCACTAACCTTTTGTGATGTAGCAAAACCAAGGTTACTCAGAATGGAGGCAACGGAAAATCTTGATCTTCACTTATGGGAGTCCATGGTCTTCACACACATACTATGACTTCAAGTATTTGGGTCCTAGGAATACTCTGTCTTCATTAAACTTTGTGGCCTTCACCTATGGAACCCCATTTTCTTCACACACTCATAGTATGACTGCTCTGAATGGGGACCCAGGAACTTGCACACAATGCTCCGTCTTCCATGGTCATTGTGCTTTTCACCTATAGGACCCCATTTTCTTCACACACTTATAGTATGACTGCTTTCAATGGGGTCCCAGGAAATTAACCACAATACTTTGGCTTCCAAAAATTGACCTATAAAGGAACTTACATTCATGTTGCATAACAGTGCACAATAAGGACAAATGCAAAACCATCTTGAGCATTTGGCCTAGTCTAAATTTACTCAAGAAGCATTTTCCTAAATTATTCGAAAACTGGCAAAAAAGCACCTATAAAAAAAAATCAATGGCCTCCTCCATTACCCCTACAGCCATCCTATCCATCACCAAATAGGTATGTCTCTGACACAGAATGCAGAGTCACGTTTTAACCAGTTTTCATATAATTTAGGACCCATGCACAAGATGGTGAGAGCTATAGCTGCACACGCAAATTTTTGGAACAACCCTTCCAACATTTACTCAGAATATTTCTGCACTAACCTTTTGTGATGTAGCAAAACCAAAGTTTTTGAGAATGGAGGCCACGGAAAATCTTGTTCTTCACTTATGGGAGTCCATTGGCTTCACACACTTATAGTATGACTTCAGGTATTTGGGTCCAAGGAATACTCTGTCTTCATTGAACTTTGTGGCCTTCACCTAGAGGACCCCATTTTCTTCACACACTCATAGTATGACTGCTCTGAATGGGGTCCCAGGAACTTGCACACAATGCTCTGTTTTGGTCATTGTGGCCTTCACCTATGGAACCCCCTTTTCTTCACACACTCATAGTATGACTGCTCTGAATGGGGTCCCAGGAACTTGCACACAATGCTCTGTTTTGGTCATTGTGGCCTTCACCTATGGAACCCCATTTTCTTCACACACTCATAGTATGACTGCTCTGAATGGGGTCCCAGGAACTTGCACACAATGCTCCGTCTTCCATGGTCATTGTGCTTTTCACCTATAGGACCCCATTTTCTTCACACACTCATAGTATGACTGCTTTCAATGGGGTCCCAGGAAATTAACCACAATACTTTGGCTTCCAAAAATTGACCTATAAAGGAACTTACATTTATGTTGCATAACAGTGCACAATAAGGACAAATGCAAAACCATCTTGAGCATTTGGCCTAGTCTAAATTTACTCAAGAAGCATTTTCCTAAATTATTCGAAAACTGGCAAAAAAGCACCTATAAAAAAAAATCAATGGCCTCCTCCATTACCCCTACAGCCATCCTATCCATCACCAAATAGGTATGTCTCTGCCACAGAATGCAGAGTCACGTTTTAACCAGTTTTCATATAATTTAGGACCCATGCACAAGATGGTGAGAGCTATAGCTCCAGAAGCAAATTTTTGGAACAACCCTTTCAACATTTACTCAGAATATTTCTGCACTAACCTTTTGTGATGTAGCAAAACCAAGGTTACTCAGAATGGAGGCAACGGAAAATCTTGATCTTCACTTATGGGAGTCCATGGTCTTCACACACATAGTATGACTTCAAGTATTTGGGTCCTAGGAATACTCTGTCTTCATTAAACTTTGTGGCCTTCACCTATGGAACCCCATTTTCTTCACACACTCATAGTATGACTGCTCTGAATGGGGACCCAGGAACTTGCACACAATGCTCCGTCTTCCATGGTCATTGTGCTTTTCACCTATAGGACCCCATTTTCTTCACACACTTATAGTATGACTGCTTTCAATGGGGTCCCAGGAAATTAACCACAATACTTTGGCTTCCAAAAATTGACCTATAAAGGAACTTACATTTATGTTGCATAACAGTGCACAATAAGGACAAATGCAAAACCATCTTGAGCATTTGGCCTAGTCTAAATTTACTCAAGAAGCATTTTCCTAAATTATTCGAAAACTGGCAAAAAAGCACCTATAAAAAAAAATCAATGGCCTCCTCCATTACCCCTACAGCCATCCTATCCATCACCAAATAGGTATGTCTCTGCCACAGAATGCAGAGTCACGTTTTAACCAGTTTTCATATAATTTAGGACAAATGCACAAGATGGTGAGAGCTATAGCTCCACACGCAAATTTTTGGAACAACCCTTCCAACATTTACTCAGAATATTTCTGCACTAACCTTTTGTGATGTAGCAAAACCAAAGTTTTTCAGAATGGAGGCCACGGAAAATCTTGTTCTTCACTTATGGGAGTCCATTGGCTTCACACACTTATAGTATGACTTCAGGTATTTGGGTCCAAGGAATACTCTGTCTTCATTGAACTTTGTGGCCTTCACCTAGAGGACCCCATTTTCTTCACACACTCATAGTATGACTGCTCTGAATGGGGTCCCAGGAAGTTGCACACAATGCTCTGTTTTGGTCATTGTGGCCTTCACCTATGGAACCCCATTTTCTTCACACACTCATAGTATGACTGCTCTGAATGGGGTCCCAGGAACTTGCACAAAATGCTCTGTTTTTGTCATTGTGGCCTTCACCTATGGAACCCCATTTTCTTCACACACTCATAGTATGACTGCTCTGAATGGGGTACCAGGAACTTGCACACAATGCTCCGTCTTCCATGGTCATTGTGCTTTTCACCTATAGGACCCCATTTTCTTCACACACTCATAGTATGACTGCTTTCAATGGGGTCCCAGGAAATTAACCACAATACTTTGGCTTCCAAAAATTGACCTATAAAGGAACTTACATTTATGTTGCATAACAGTGCACAATAAGGACAAATGCAAAACCATCTTGAGCATTTGGCCTAGTCTAAATTTACTCAAGAAGCATTTTCCTAAATTATTCGAAAACTGGCAAAAAAGCACCTATAAAAAAAAATCAATGGCCTCCTCCATTACCCCTACAGCCATCCTATCCATCACCAAATAGGTATGTCTCTGCCACAGAATGCAGAGTCACGTTTTAACCAGTTTTCATATAATTTAGGACCCATGCACAAGATGGTGAGAGCTATAGCTCCACACGCAAATTTTTGGAACAACCCTTTCAACATTTACTCAGAATATTTCTGAACTAAACTTTTGTGATGTAGCAAAACCAAGGTTACTCAGAATGGAGGCAACGGAGAATCTTGATCTTCACTTATGGGAGTCCATGGTCTTCACACACATAGTATGACTTCAAGTATTTGGGTCCTAGGAATACTCTGTCTTCATTAAACTTTGTGGCCTTCACCTATGGAACCCCATTTTCTTCACACACTCATAGTATGACTGCTCTGAATGGGGTCCCAGGAACTTGCACACAATGCTCCGTCTTCCATGGTCATTGTGCTTTTCACCTATAGGACCCCATTTTCTTCACACACTCATAGTATGACTGCTTTCAATGGGGTCTCAGGAAATTAACCACAATACTTTGGCTTCCAAAAATTGACCTATAAAGGAACTTACATTTATGTTGCATAACAGTGCACAATAAGGACAAATGGAAAACCATCTTGAGCATTTGCCTAGTCTAAATTTACTCAAGAAGCATTTTCCTAAATTATTCGAAAACTGGCAAAAAAGCACCTATAAAAAAAAATCAATGGCCTCCTCCATTACCCCTACAGCCATCCTATCCATCACCAAATAGGTATGTCTCTGCCACAGAATGCAGAGTCACGTTTTAACCAGTTTTCATATAATTTAGGACCCATGCACAAGATGGTGAGAGCTATAGCTCCACACGCAAATTTTTGGAACAACCCTTCCAACATTTACTCAGAATATTTCTGCACTAACCTTTTGTGATGTAGCAAAACCAAAGTTTTTGAGAATGGAGGCCCCGGAAAATCTTGTTCTTCACTTATGGGAGTCCATTGGCTTCACACACTTATAGTATGACTTCAGGTATTTGGGTCCAAGGAATACTCTGTCTTCATTGAACTTTGTGGCCTTCAGCTAGAGGACCCCATTTTCTTCACACACTCATAGTATGACTGCTCTGAATGGGGTCCCAGGAACTTGCACACAATGCTCTGTTTTGGTCATTGTGGCCTTCACCTATGGAACCCCAATTTCTTCACACACTCCTAGTATGACTGCTCTGAATGGGGTCCCAGGAACTTGCACACAATGCTCTGTTTTGGTCATTGTGGCCTTCACCTATGGAACCCCATTTTTTTCACACACTCATAGTATGACTGCTCTGAATGGGGTCCCAGGAACTTGAACACAATGCTCCGTCTTCCATGGTCATTGTGCTTTTCACCTATAGGACCCCATTTTCTTCACACACTCAAAGTATGACTGCTTTCAATGGGGTCCCAGGAAATTAACCACAATACTTTGGCTTCCAAAAATTGACCTATAAAGGAACTTACATTTATGTTGCATAACAGTGCACAATAAGGACAAATGCAAAACCATCTTGAGCATTTGGCCTAGTCTAAATTTACTCAAGAAGCATTTTCCTAAATTATTCGAAAACTGGCAAAAAAGCACCTATAAAAAAAAATCAATGGCCTCCTCCATTACCCCTACAGCCATCCTATCCATCAGCAAATAGGTATGTCTCTGCCACAGAATGCAGAGTCACGTTTTAACCAGTTTTCATATAATTTAGGACCCATGCACAAGATGGTGAGAGCTATAGCTTCACACGCAAATTTTTGGAACAACCCTTTCAACATTTACTCAGAATATTTCTGCACTAACCTTTTGTGATGTAGCAAAACTAAGGTTACTCAGAATGGAGGCAACGGAAAATCTTGATCTTCACTTATGGGAGTCCATGGTCTTCACACACATAGTATGACTTCAAGTATTTGGGTCCTAGGAATACTCTGTCTTCATTAAACTTTGTGGCCTTCACCTATGGAACCCCATTTTCTTCACACACTCATAGTATGACTGCTCTGAATGGGGTCCAAGGAACTTGCACACAATGCTCCGTCTTCCATGGTCATTGTGCTTTTCACCTATAGGACCCTATTTTCTTCACACACTCATAGTATGACTGCTTTCAATGGGGTCCCAGGAAATTAACCACAATACTTTGGCTTCCAAAAATTGAGTTATAAAGGAACTTACATTTATGTTGCATAACAGTGCACAATAAGGACAAATGCAAAACCATCTTGAGCCTTTGGCCTAGTCTAAATTTACTCAAGAAGCATTTTCAGAAATTATTCGAAAACTGGCAAAAAAGCACCTATAAAAAAAAATCAATGGCCTCCTCCATTACCCCTACAGCCATCCTATCCATCACCAAATAGGTATGTCTCTGCCACAGAATGCAGAGTCACGTTTTAACCAGTTTTCATATAATTTAGGACCCATGCACAAGATGGTGAGAGCTATAGCTCCACACGCAAATTTTTGGAACAACCCTTCCAACATTTACTCAGAATATTTCTGCACTAACCTTTTGTGATGTAGCAAAACCAAAGTTTTTGAGAATGGAGGCCACGGAAAATCTTGTTCTTCACTTATGGGAGTCCATTGGCTTCACACACTTATAGTATGACTTCAGGTATTTGGGTCCAAGGAATACTCTGTCTTCATTGAACTTTGTGGCCTTCACCTAGAAGACCCCATTTTCTTCACACACTCATAGTATGACTGCTCTGAATGGGGTCCCAGGAAGTTGCACACAATGCTCTGTTTTGGTCATTGTGGCCTTCACCTATGGAACCCCATTTTCTTCACACACTCCTAGTATGACTGCTCTGAATGGGGTCCCAGGAACTTGCACACAATGCTCTGTTTTGGTCATTGTGGCCTTCACCTATGGAACCCCATTTTCTTCACACACTCATAGTATGACTGCTCTGAATGGGGTCCCAGGAACTTGAACACAATGCTCCGTCTTCCATGGTCATTGTGCTTTTCACCTATAGGACCCCATGTTCTTCACACACTCATAGTATGACTGCTTTCAATGGGGTCCCAGGAAATTAACCACAATACTTTGGCTTCCAAAAATTGACCTATAAAGGAACTTACATTTATGTTGCATAACAGTGCACAATAAGGACAAATGCAAAACCATCTTGAGCATTTGGCCTAGTCTAAATTTACCCAAGAAGCATTTTCCTAAATTATTCGAAAACTGGCAAAAAAGCACCTATAAAAAAAAATCAATGGCCTCCTCCATTACCCCTACAGCCATCCTATCCATCACCAAATAGGTATGTCTCTGCCACAGAATGCAGAGTCACGTTTTAACCAGTTTTCATATAATTTAGGACCCATGCACAAGATGGTGAGAGCTATAGCTCCACACGCAAATTTTTGGAACAACCCTTCCAACATTTACTCAGAATATTTCTGCACTAACCTTTTGTGATGTAGCAAAACCAAAGTTTTTGAGAATGGAGGCCCCGGAAAATCTTGTTCTTCACTTATGGGAGTCCATTGGCTTCACACACTTATAGTATGACTTCAGGTATTTGGGTCCAAGGAATACTCTGTCTTCATTGAACTTTGTGGCCTTCACCTAGAGGACCCCATTTTCTTCACACACTCATAGTATGACTGCTCTGAATGGGGTCCCAGGAACTTGCACACAATGCTCTGTTTTGGTCATTGTGGCCTTCACCTATGGAACCCCATTTTCTTCACACACTCATAGTATGACTGCTCTGAATGGGGTCCCAGGAACTTGCACACAATGCTCTGTTTTGGTCATTGTGGCCTTCACCTATGGAACCCCATTTTCTTCACACACTCATAGTATGACTGCTCTGAATGGGGTCCCAGGAACTTGAACACAATGCTCCGTCTTCCATGGTCATTGTGCTTTTCACCTATAGGACCCCATTTTCTTCACACACTCATAGTATGACTGCTTTCAATGGGGTCCCAGGAAATTAACCACAATACTTTGGCTTCCAAAAATTGACCTATAAAGGAACTTACATTTATGTTGCATAACAGTGCACAATAAGGACAAATGCAAAACCATCTTGAGCATTTGGCCTAGTCTAAATTTACTCAAGAAGCATTTTCCTAAATTATTCGAAAACTGGCAAAAAAGCACCTATAAAAAAAAATCAATGGCCTCCTCCATTACCCCTACAGCTATCCTATCCATCACCAAATAGGTATGTCTCTGCCACAGAATGCAGAGTCACGTTTTAACCAGTTTTCATATAATTTAGGACCCATGCACAAGATGGTGAGAGCTATAGCTCCACACGCAAATTTTTGGAACAACCCTTTCAACATTTACTCAGAATATTTCTGCACTAACCTTTTGTGATGTAGCAAAACCAAGGTTACTCAGAATGGAGGCAACGGAAAATCTTGATCTTCACTTATGGGAGTCCATGGTCTTAACACACATAGTATGACTTCAAGTATTTGGGTCCTAGGAATACTCTGTCTTCATTAAACTTTGTGGCCTTCACCTATGGAACCCCATTTTCTTCACACACTCATAGTATGACTGCTCTGAATGGGGTCCCAGGAACTTGCACACAATGCTCCGTCTTCCATGGTCATTGTGCTTTTCACCTATAGGACCCCATTTTCTTCACACACTTATAGTATGACTGCTTTCAATGGGATCCCAGGAAATTAACCACAATACTTTGGCTTCCAAAAATTGACTTATAAAGGAACTTACATTTATGTTGCATAACAGTGCACAATGAGGACAAATGCAAAACCATCTTGAGCATTTGGCCTAGTCTAAATTTACCCAAGAAGCATTTTCCTAAATTATTCGAAAACTGGCAAAAAAGCACCTATAAAAAAAAATCAATGGCCTCCTCCATTACCCCTACAGCCATCCTATCCATCACCAAATAGGTATGTCTCTGCCACAGAATGCAGAGTCACGTTTTAACCAGTTTTCATATAATTTAGGACCCATGCACAAGATGGTGAGAGCTATAGCTCCACACGCAAATTTTTGGAACAACCCTTCCAACATTTACTCAGAATATTTCTGCACTAACCTTTTGTGATGTAGCAAAACCAAAGTTTTTGAGAATGGAGGCCACGGAAAATCTTGTTCTTCACTTATGGGAGTCCATTGGCTTCACACACTTATAGTATGACTTCAGGTATTTGGGTCCAAGGAATACTCTGTCTTCATTGAACTTTGTGGCCTTCACCTAGAGGACCCCATTTTCTTCACACACTCATAGTATGACTGCTCTGAATGGGGTCCCAGGAAGTTGCACACAATGCTCTGTTTTGGTCATTGTGGCCTTCACCTATGGAACCCCATTTTCTTCACACACTCATAGTATGACTGCTCTGAATGGGGTCCCAGGAACTTGCACACAATGCTCTGTTTTGGTCATTGTGGCCTTCACCTATGGAACCCCATTTTCTTCACACACTCATAGTATGACTGCTCTGAATGGGGTCCCAGGAACTTGAACACAATGCTCTGTTTTGGTCATTGTGGCCTTCACCTATGGAACCCCATTTTCTTCACACACTCATAGTATGACTGCTTTCAATGGGGTCCCAGGAAATTAACCACAATACTTTGGCTTCCAAAAATTGACCTATAAAGGAACTTACATTTATGTTGCATAACAGTGCACAATAAGGACAAATGCAAAACCATCTTGAGCATTTGGCCTAGTCTAAATTTACTCAAGAAGCATTTTCCTAAATTATTCGAAAACTGGCAAAAAAGCACCTATAAAAAAAAATCAATGGCCTCCTCCATTACCCCTACAGCCATCCTATCCATCACTAAATAGGTATGTCTCTGCCACAGAATGCAGAGTCACGTTTTAACCAGTTTTCATATAATTTAGGACCCATGCACAAGATGGTGAGAGCTATAGCTCCAGAAGCAACTTTTTGGAACAACCCTTTCAACATTTACTCAGAATATTTCTGCACTAACCTTTTGTGATGTAGCAAAACCAAGGTTACTCAGAATGGAGGCAACGGAAAATCTTGATCTTCACTTATGGGAGTCCATGGTCTTCACACACATAGTATGACTTCAAGTATTTGGGTCCTAGGAATACTCTGTCTTCATTAAACTTTGTGGCCTTCACCTATGGAACCCCATTTTCTTCACACACTCATAGTATGACTGCTCTGAATGGGGACCCAGGAACTTGCACACAATGCTCCGTCTTCCATGGTCATTGTGCTTTTCACCTATAGGACCCCATTTTCTTCACACACTCATAGTATGACTGCTTTCAATGGGGTCCCAGGAAATTAACCACAATACTTTGGCTTCCAAAAATTGACCTATAAAGGAACTTACATTTATGTTGCATAACAGTGCACAATAAGGACAAATGCAAAACCATCTTGAGCATTTGGCCTAGTCTAAATTTACTCAAGAAGCATTTTCCTAAATTATTCGAAAACTGGCAAAAAAGCACCTATAAAAAAAAATCAATGGCCTCCTCCATTACCCCTACAGCCATCCTATCCATCACCAAATAGGTATGTCTCTGCCACAGAATGCAGAGTCACGTTTTAACCAGTTTTCATATAATTTAGGACAAATGCACAAGATGGTGAGAGCTATAGCTCCACACGCAAATTTTTGGAACAACCCTTCCAACATTTACTCAGAATATTTCTGCACTAACCTTTTGTGATGTAGCAAAACCAAAGTTTTTGAGAATGGAGGCCACGGAAAATCTTGTTCTTCACTTATGGGAGTCCATTGGCTTCACACACTTATAGTATGACTTCAGGTATTTGGGTCCAAGGTATACTCTGTCTTCATTGAACTTTGTGGCCTTCACCTAGAGGACCCCATTTTCTTCACACACTCATAGTATGACTGCTCTGAATGGGGTCCCAGGAAGTTGCACACAATGCTCTGTTTTGGTCATTGTGGCCTTCACCTATGGAACCCCATTTTCTTCACACACTCATAGTATGACTGCTCTGAATGGGGTCCCAGGAACTTGCACACAATGCTCTGTTTTGGTCATTGTGGCCTTCACCTATGGAACCCCATTTTCTTCACACACTCATAGTATGACTGCTCTGAATGGGGTCCCAGGAACTTGCACACAATGCTCCGTCTTCCATGGTCATTGTGCTTTTCACCTATAGGACCCCATTTTCTTCACACACTCATAGTATGACTGCTTTCAATGGGGTCCCAGGAAATTAACCACAATACTTTGGCTTCCAAAAATTGACCTATAAAGGAACTTACATTTATGTTGCATAACAGTGCACAATAAGGACAAATGCAAAACCATCTTGAGCATTTGGCCTAGTCTAAATTTACTCAAGAAGCATTTTCCTAAATTATTCGAAAACTGGCAAAAAAGCACCTATAAAAAAAAATCAATGGCCTCCTCCATTACCCCTACAGCCATCCTATCCATCACCAAATAGGTATGTCTCTGCCACAGAATGCAGAGTCACGTTTTAACCAGTTTTCATATAATTTAGGACCCATGCACAAGATGGTGAGAGCTATAGCTCCAGAAGCAAATTTTTGGAACAACCCTTTCAACATTTACTCAGAATATTTCTGCACTAACCTTTTGTGATGTAGCAAAACCAAGGTTACTCAGAATGGAGGCAACGGAAAATCTTGATCTTCACTTATGGGAGTCCATGGTCTTCACACACATACTATGACTTCAAGTATTTGGGTCCTAGGAATACTCTGTCTTCATTAAACTTTGTGGCCTTCACCTATGGAACCCCATTTTCTTCACACACTCATAGTATGACTGCTCTGAATGGGGACCCAGGAACTTGCACACAATGCTCCGTCTTCCATGGTCATTGTGCTTTTCACCTATAGGACCCCATTTTCTTCACACACTTATAGTATGACTGCTTTCAATGGGGTCCCAGGAAATTAACCACAATACTTTGGCTTCCAAAAATTGACCTATAAAGGAACTTACATTCATGTTGCATAACAGTGCACAATAAGGACAAATGCAAAACCATCTTGAGCATTTGGCCTAGTCTAAATTTACTCAAGAAGCATTTTCCTAAATTATTCGAAAACTGGCAAAAAAGCACCTATAAAAAAAAATCAATGGCCTCCTCCATTACCCCTACAGCCATCCTATCCATCACCAAATAGGTATGTCTCTGACACAGAATGCAGAGTCACGTTTTAACCAGTTTTCATATAATTTAGGACCCATGCACAAGATGGTGAGAGCTATAGCTGCACACGCAAATTTTTGGAACAACCCTTCCAACATTTACTCAGAATATTTCTGCACTAACCTTTTGTGATGTAGCAAAACCAAAGTTTTTGAGAATGGAGGCCACGGAAAATCTTGTTCTTCACTTATGGGAGTCCATTGGCTTCACACACTTATAGTATGACTTCAGGTATTTGGGTCCAAGGAATACTCTGTCTTCATTGAACTTTGTGGCCTTCACCTAGAGGACCCCATTTTCTTCACACACTCATAGTATGACTGCTCTGAATGGGGTCCCAGGAACTTGCACACAATGCTCTGTTTTGGTCATTGTGGCCTTCACCTATGGAACCCCCTTTTCTTCACACACTCATAGTATGACTGCTCTGAATGGGGTCCCAGGAACTTGCACACAATGCTCTGTTTTGGTCATTGTGGCCTTCACCTATGGAACCCCATTTTCTTCACACACTCATAGTATGACTGCTCTGAATGGGGTCCCAGGAACTTGCACACAATGCTCCGTCTTCCATGGTCATTGTGCTTTTCACCTATAGGACCCCATTTTCTTCACACACTCATAGTATGACTGCTTTCAATGGGGTCCCAGGAAATTAACCACAATACTTTGGCTTCCAAAAATTGACCTATAAAGGAACTTACATTTATGTTGCATAACAGTGCACAATAAGGACAAATGCAAAACCATCTTGAGCATTTGGCCTAGTCTAAATTTACTCAAGAAGCATTTTCCTAAATTATTCGAAAACTGGCAAAAAAGCACCTATAAAAAAAAATCAATGGCCTCCTCCATTACCCCTACAGCCATCCTATCCATCACCAAATAGGTATGTCTCTGCCACAGAATGCAGAGTCACGTTTTAACCAGTTTTCATATAATTTAGGACCCATGCACAAGATGGTGAGAGCTATAGCTCCAGAAGCAAATTTTTGGAACAACCCTTTCAACATTTACTCAGAATATTTTTGCACTAACCTTTTGTGATGTAGCAAAACCAAGGTTACTCAGAATGGAGGCAACGGAAAATCTTGATCTTCACTTATGGGAGTCCATGGTCTTCACACACATAGTATGACTTCAAGTATTTGGGTCCTAGGAATACTCTGTCTTCATTAAACTTTGTGGCCTTCACCTATGGAACCCCATTTTCTTCACACACTCATAGTATGACTGCTCTGAATGGGGACCCAGGAACTTGCACACAATGCTCCGTCTTCCATGGTCATTGTGCTTTTCACCTATAGGACCCCATTTTCTTCACACACTTATAGTATGACTGCTTTCAATGGGGTCCCAGGAAATTAACCACAATACTTTGGCTTCCAAAAATTGACCTATAAAGGAACTTACATTTATGTTGCATAACAGTGCACAATAAGGACAAATGCAAAACCATCTTGAGCATTTGGCCTAGTCTAAATTTACTCAAGAAGCATTTTCCTAAATTATTCGAAAACTGGCAAAAAAGCACCTATAAAAAAAAATCAATGGCCTCCTCCATTACCCCTACAGCCATCCTATCCATCACCAAATAGGTATGTCTCTGCCACAGAATGCAGAGTCACGTTTTAACCAGTTTTCATATAATTTAGGACAAATGCACAAGATGGTGAGAGCTATAGCTCCACACGCAAATTTTTGGAACAACCCTTCCAACATTTACTCAGAATATTTCTGCACTAACCTTTTGTGATGTAGCAAAACCAAAGTTTTTCAGAATGGAGGCCACGGAAAATCTTGTTCTTCACTTATGGGAGTCCATTGGCTTCACACACTTATAGTATGACTTCAGGTATTTGGGTCCAAGGAATACTCTGTCTTCATTGAACTTTGTGGCCTTCACCTAGAGGACCCCATTTTCTTCACACACTCATAGTATGACTGCTCTGAATGGGGTCCCAGGAAGTTGCACACAATGCTCTGTTTTGGTCATTGTGGCCTTCACCTATGGAACCCCATTTTCTTCACACACTCATAGTATGACTGCTCTGAATGGGGTCCCAGGAACTTGCACAAAATGCTCTGTTTTTGTCATTGTGGCCTTCACCTATGGAACCCCATTTTCTTCACACACTCATAGTATGACTGCTCTGAATGGGGTACCAGGAACTTGCACACAATGCTCCGTCTTCCATGGTCATTGTGCTTTTCACCTATAGGACCCCATTTTCTTCACACACTCATAGTATGACTGCTTTCAATGGGGTCCCAGGAAATTAACCACAATACTTTGGCTTCCAAAAATTGACCTATAAAGGAACTTACATTTATGTTGCATAACAGTGCACAATAAGGACAAATGCAAAACCATCTTGAGCATTTGGCCTAGTCTAAATTTACTCAAGAAGCATTTTCCTAAATTATTCGAAAACTGGCAAAAAAGCACCTATAAAAAAAAATCAATGGCCTCCTCCATTACCCCTACAGCCATCCTATCCATCACCAAATAGGTATGTCTCTGCCACAGAATGCAGAGTCACGTTTTAACCAGTTTTCATATAATTTAGGACCCATGCACAAGATGGTGAGAGCTATAGCTCCACACGCAAATTTTTGGAACAACCCTTTCAACATTTACTCAGAATATTTCTGAACTAAACTTTTGTGATGTAGCAAAACCAAGGTTACTCAGAATGGAGGCAACGGAGAATCTTGATCTTCACTTATGGGAGTCCATGGTCTTCACACACATAGTATGACTTCAAGTATTTGGGTCCTAGGAATACTCTGTCTTCATTAAACTTTGTGGCCTTCACCTATGGAACCCCATTTTCTTCACACACTCATAGTATGACTGCTCTGAATGGGGTCCCAGGAACTTGCACACAATGCTCCGTCTTCCATGGTCATTGTGCTTTTCACCTATAGGACCCCATTTTCTTCACACACTCATAGTATGACTGCTTTCAATGGGGTCTCAGGAAATTAACCACAATACTTTGGCTTCCAAAAATTGACCTATAAAGGAACTTACATTTATGTTGCATAACAGTGCACAATAAGGACAAATGGAAAACCATCTTGAGCATTTGCCTAGTCTAAATTTACTCAAGAAGCATTTTCCTAAATTATTCGAAAACTGGCAAAAAAGCACCTATAAAAAAAAATCAATGGCCTCCTCCATTACCCCTACAGCCATCCTATCCATCACCAAATAGGTATGTCTCTGCCACAGAATGCAGAGTCACGTTTTAACCAGTTTTCATATAATTTAGGACCCATGCACAAGATGGTGAGAGCTATAGCTCCACACGCAAATTTTTGGAACAACCCTTCCAACATTTACTCAGAATATTTCTGCACTAACCTTTTGTGATGTAGCAAAACCAAAGTTTTTGAGAATGGAGGCCCCGGAAAATCTTGTTCTTCACTTATGGGAGTCCATTGGCTTCACACACTTATAGTATGACTTCAGGTATTTGGGTCCAAGGAATACTCTGTCTTCATTGAACTTTGTGGCCTTCAGCTAGAGGACCCCATTTTCTTCACACACTCATAGTATGACTGCTCTGAATGGGGTCCCAGGAACTTGCACACAATGCTCTGTTTTGGTCATTGTGGCCTTCACCTATGGAACCCCAATTTCTTCACACACTCCTAGTATGACTGCTCTGAATGGGGTCCCAGGAACTTGCACACAATGCTCTGTTTTGGTCATTGTGGCCTTCACCTATGGAACCCCATTTTTTTCACACACTCATAGTATGACTGCTCTGAATGGGGTCCCAGGAACTTGAACACAATGCTCCGTCTTCCATGGTCATTGTGCTTTTCACCTATAGGACCCCATTTTCTTCACACACTCAAAGTATGACTGCTTTCAATGGGGTCCCAGGAAATTAACCACAATACTTTGGCTTCCAAAAATTGACCTATAAAGGAACTTACATTTATGTTGCATAACAGTGCACAATAAGGACAAATGCAAAACCATCTTGAGCATTTGGCCTAGTCTAAATTTACTCAAGAAGCATTTTCCTAAATTATTCGAAAACTGGCAAAAAAGCACCTATAAAAAAAAATCAATGGCCTCCTCCATTACCCCTACAGCCATCCTATCCATCAGCAAATAGGTATGTCTCTGCCACAGAATGCAGAGTCACGTTTTAACCAGTTTTCATATAATTTAGGACCCATGCACAAGATGGTGAGAGCTATAGCTTCACACGCAAATTTTTGGAACAACCCTTTCAACATTTACTCAGAATATTTCTGCACTAACCTTTTGTGATGTAGCAAAACTAAGGTTACTCAGAATGGAGGCAACGGAAAATCTTGATCTTCACTTATGGGAGTCCATGGTCTTCACACACATAGTATGACTTCAAGTATTTGGGTCCTAGGAATACTCTGTCTTCATTAAACTTTGTGGCCTTCACCTATGGAACCCCATTTTCTTCACACACTCATAGTATGACTGCTCTGAATGGGGTCCAAGGAACTTGCACACAATGCTCCGTCTTCCATGGTCATTGTGCTTTTCACCTATAGGACCCTATTTTCTTCACACACTCATAGTATGACTGCTTTCAATGGGGTCCCAGGAAATTAACCACAATACTTTGGCTTCCAAAAATTGAGTTATAAAGGAACTTACATTTATGTTGCATAACAGTGCACAATAAGGACAAATGCAAAACCATCTTGAGCCTTTGGCCTAGTCTAAATTTACTCAAGAAGCATTTTCAGAAATTATTCGAAAACTGGCAAAAAAGCACCTATAAAAAAAAATCAATGGCCTCCTCCATTACCCCTACAGCCATCCTATCCATCACCAAATAGGTATGTCTCTGCCACAGAATGCAGAGTCACGTTTTAACCAGTTTTCATATAATTTAGGACCCATGCACAAGATGGTGAGAGCTATAGCTCCACACGCAAATTTTTGGAACAACCCTTCCAACATTTACTCAGAATATTTCTGCACTAACCTTTTGTGATGTAGCAAAACCAAAGTTTTTGAGAATGGAGGCCACGGAAAATCTTGTTCTTCACTTATGGGAGTCCATTGGCTTCACACACTTATAGTATGACTTCAGGTATTTGGGTCCAAGGAATACTCTGTCTTCATTGAACTTTGTGGCCTTCACCTAGAAGACCCCATTTTCTTCACACACTCATAGTATGACTGCTCTGAATGGGGTCCCAGGAAGTTGCACACAATGCTCTGTTTTGGTCATTGTGGCCTTCACCTATGGAACCCCATTTTCTTCACACACTCCTAGTATGACTGCTCTGAATGGGGTCCCAGGAACTTGCACACAATGCTCTGTTTTGGTCATTGTGGCCTTCACCTATGGAACCCCATTTTCTTCACACACTCATAGTATGACTGCTCTGAATGGGGTCCCAGGAACTTGAACACAATGCTCCGTCTTCCATGGTCATTGTGCTTTTCACCTATAGGACCCCATGTTCTTCACACACTCATAGTATGACTGCTTTCAATGGGGTCCCAGGAAATTAACCACAATACTTTGGCTTCCAAAAATTGACCTATAAAGGAACTTACATTTATGTTGCATAACAGTGCACAATAAGGACAAATGCAAAACCATCTTGAGCATTTGGCCTAGTCTAAATTTACCCAAGAAGCATTTTCCTAAATTATTCGAAAACTGGCAAAAAAGCACCTATAAAAAAAAATCAATGGCCTCCTCCATTACCCCTACAGCCATCCTATCCATCACCAAATAGGTATGTCTCTGCCACAGAATGCAGAGTCACGTTTTAACCAGTTTTCATATAATTTAGGACCCATGCACAAGATGGTGAGAGCTATAGCTCCACACGCAAATTTTTGGAACAACCCTTCCAACATTTACTCAGAATATTTCTGCACTAACCTTTTGTGATGTAGCAAAACCAAAGTTTTTGAGAATGGAGGCCCCGGAAAATCTTGTTCTTCACTTATGGGAGTCCATTGGCTTCACACACTTATAGTATGACTTCAGGTATTTGGGTCCAAGGAATACTCTGTCTTCATTGAACTTTGTGGCCTTCACCTAGAGGACCCCATTTTCTTCACACACTCATAGTATGACTGCTCTGAATGGGGTCCCAGGAACTTGCACACAATGCTCTGTTTTGGTCATTGTGGCCTTCACCTATGGAACCCCATTTTCTTCACACACTCATAGTATGACTGCTCTGAATGGGGTCCCAGGAACTTGCACACAATGCTCTGTTTTGGTCATTGTGGCCTTCACCTATGGAACCCCATTTTCTTCACACACTCATAGTATGACTGCTCTGAATGGGGTCCCAGGAACTTGAACACAATGCTCCGTCTTCCATGGTCATTGTGCTTTTCACCTATAGGACCCCATTTTCTTCACACACTCATAGTATGACTGCTTTCAATGGGGTCCCAGGAAATTAACCACAATACTTTGGCTTCCAAAAATTGACCTATAAAGGAACTTACATTTATGTTGCATAACAGTGCACAATAAG
Organism: Eleutherodactylus coqui; assembly: GCF_035609145.1. Lineage (NCBI taxonomy): Eukaryota > Metazoa > Chordata > Amphibia > Anura > Eleutherodactylidae > Eleutherodactylus > Eleutherodactylus coqui. The sequence continues at coordinate 34,937,609 of NC_089848.1, read as the reverse complement.
GACAAATGCAAAACCATCTTGAGCATTTGGCCTAGTCTAAATTTACTCAAGAAGCATTTTCCTAAATTATTCGAAAACTGGCAAAAAAGCACCTATAAAAAAAAATCAATGGCCTCCTCCATTACCCCTACAGCTATCCTATCCATCACCAAATAGGTATGTCTCTGCCACAGAATGCAGAGTCACGTTTTAACCAGTTTTCATATAATTTAGGACCCATGCACAAGATGGTGAGAGCTATAGCTCCACACGCAAATTTTTGGAACAACCCTTTCAACATTTACTCAGAATATTTCTGCACTAACCTTTTGTGATGTAGCAAAACCAAGGTTACTCAGAATGGAGGCAACGGAAAATCTTGATCTTCACTTATGGGAGTCCATGGTCTTAACACACATAGTATGACTTCAAGTATTTGGGTCCTAGGAATACTCTGTCTTCATTAAACTTTGTGGCCTTCACCTATGGAACCCCATTTTCTTCACACACTCATAGTATGACTGCTCTGAATGGGGTCCCAGGAACTTGCACACAATGCTCCGTCTTCCATGGTCATTGTGCTTTTCACCTATAGGACCCCATTTTCTTCACACACTTATAGTATGACTGCTTTCAATGGGATCCCAGGAAATTAACCACAATACTTTGGCTTCCAAAAATTGACTTATAAAGGAACTTACATTTATGTTGCATAACAGTGCACAATGAGGACAAATGCAAAACCATCTTGAGCATTTGGCCTAGTCTAAATTTACCCAAGAAGCATTTTCCTAAATTATTCGAAAACTGGCAAAAAAGCACCTATAAAAAAAAATCAATGGCCTCCTCCATTACCCCTACAGCCATCCTATCCATCACCAAATAGGTATGTCTCTGCCACAGAATGCAGAGTCACGTTTTAACCAGTTTTCATATAATTTAGGACCCATGCACAAGATGGTGAGAGCTATAGCTCCACACGCAAATTTTTGGAACAACCCTTCCAACATTTACTCAGAATATTTCTGCACTAACCTTTTGTGATGTAGCAAAACCAAAGTTTTTGAGAATGGAGGCCCCGGAAAATCTTGTTCTTCACTTATGGGAGTCCATTGGCTTCACACACTTATAGTATGACTTCAGGTATTTGGGTCCAAGGAATACTCTGTCTTCATTGAACTTTGTGGCCTTCACCTAGAGGACCCCATTTTCTTCACACACTCATAGTATGACTGCTCTGAATGGGGTCCCAGGAAGTTGCACACAATGCTCTGTTTTGGTCATTGTGGCCTTCACCTATGGAACCCCATTTTCTTCACACACTTATAGTATGACTGCTCTGAATGGGGTCCCAGGAACTTGCACACAATGCTCTGTTTTGGTCATTGTGGCCTTCACCTATGGAACCCCATTTTCTTCACACACTCATAGTATGACTGCTCTGAATGGGGTCCCAGGAACTTGAACACAATGCTCCGTCTTCCATGGTCATTGTGCTTTTCACCTATAGGACCCCATTTTCTTCACACACTCATAGTATGACTGCTTTCAATGGGGTCCCAGGAAATTAACCACAATACTTTGGCTTCAAAAATTGACCTATAAGGGAACTTACATTTATGTTGCATAACAGTGCACAATAAGGACAAATGCAAAACCATCTTGAGCATTTGGCCTAGTCTAAATTTACTCAAGAAGCATTTTCCTAAATTATTCGAAAACTGGCAAAAAAGCACCTATAAAAAAAAATCAATGGCCTCCTCCATTACCCCTACAGCTATCCTATCCATCACCAAATAGGTATGTCTCTGCCACAGAATGCAGAGTCACGTTTTAACCAGTTTTCATATAATTTAGGACCCATGCACAAGATGGTGAGAGCTATAGCTCCACACGCAAATTTTTGGAACAACCCTTTCAACATTTACTCAGAATATTTCTGCACTAACCTTTTGTGATGTAGCAAAACCAAGGTTACTCAGAATGGAGGCAACGGAAAATCTTGATCTTCACTTATGGGAGTCCATGGTCTTAACACACATAGTATGACTTCAAGTATTTGGGTCCTAGGAATACTCTGTCTTCATTAAACTTTGTGGCCTTCACCTATGGAACCCCATTTTCTTCACACACTCATAGTATGACTGCTCTGAATGGGGTCCCAGGAACTTGCACACAATGCTCCGTCTTCCATGGTCATTGTGCTTTTCACCTATAGGACCCCATTTTCTTCACACACTTATAGTATGACTGCTTTCAATGGGGTCCCAGGAAATTAACCACAATACTTTGGCTTCCAAAAATTGACTTATAAAGGAACTTACATTTATGTTGCATAACAGTGCACAATGAGGACAAATGCAAAACCATCTTGAGCATTTGGCCTAGTCTAAATTTACTCAAGATGCATTTTCCTAAATTATTCGAAAACTTGCAAAAAAGCACCTATAAAAAAAAATCAATGGCCTCCTCCATTACCCCTACAGCCATCCTATCCATCACCAAATAGGTATGTCTCTGCCACAGAATGCAGAGTCACGTTTTAACCAGTTTTCATATAATTTAGGACCCATGCACAAGATGGTGAGAGCTATAGCTCCACACGCAAATTTTTGGAACAACCCTTCCAACATTTACTCAGAATATTTCTGCACTAACCTTTTGTGATGTAGCAAAACCAAAGTTTTTGAGAATGGAGGCCACGGAAAATCTTGTTCTTCACTTATGGGAGTCCATTGGCTTCACACACTTATAGTATGACTTCAGGTATTTGGGTCCAAGGAATACTCTGTCTTCATTGAACTTTGTGGCCTTCACCTAGAGGACCCCATTTTCTTCACACACTCATAGTATGACTGCTCTGAATGGGGTCCCAGGAACTTGCACACAATGCTCTGTTTTGGTCATTGTGGCCTTCACCTATGGAACCCCATTTTCTTCACACACTCATAGTATGACTGCTCTGAATGGGCTCCCAGGAAGTTGCACACAATGCTCTGTTTTGGTCATTGTGGCCTTCACCTATGGAACCCCATTTTCTTCACACACTCATAGTATGACTGCTCTGAATGGGGTCCCAGGAACTTGCACACAATGCTCCGTCTTCCATGGTCATTGTGCTTTTCACCTATAGGACCCCATTTTCTTCACACACTCATAGTATGACTGCTTTCAATGGGGTCTCAGGAAATTAACCACAATACTTTGGCTTCCAAAAATTGACCTATAAAGGAACTTACATTTATGTTGCATAACAGTGCACAATAAGGACAAATGGAAAACCATCTTGAGCATTTGCCTAGTCTAAATTTACTCAAGAAGCATTTTCCTAAATTATTCGAAAACTGGCAAAAAAGCACCTATAAAAAAAAATCAATGGCCTCCTCCATTACCCCTACAGCCCTCCTATCCATCACCAAATAGGTATGTCTGTGCCACAGAATGCAGAGTCACGTTTTAACCAGTTTTCATATAATTTAGGACCCATGCACAAGATGGTGAGAGCTATAGCTCCACACGCAAATTTTTGGAACAACCCTTCCAACATTTACTCAGAATATTTCTGCACTAACCTTTTGTGATGTAGCAAAACCAAAGTTTTTGAGAATGGAGGCCCCGGAAAATCTTGTTCTTCACTTATGGGAGTCCATTGGCTTCACACACTTATAGTATGACTTCACGTATTTGGGTCCAAGGAATACTCTGTCTTCATTGAATTTTGTGGCCTTCACCTAGAGGACCCCATTTTCTTCACACACTCATAGTATGACTGCTCTGAATGGGGTCCCAGGAAGTTGCACACAATGCTCTGTTTTGGTCATTGTGGCCTTCACCTATGGAACCCCATTTTCTTCACACACTCATAGTATGACTGCTCTGAATGGGGTCCCAGGAACTTGCACAAAATGCTCTGTTTTTGTCATTGTGGCCTTCACCTATGGAACCCCATTTTCTTCACACACTCATAGTATGACTGCTCTGAATGGGGTACCAGGAACTTGCACACAATGCTCCGTCTTCCATGGTCATTGTGCTTTTCACCTATAGGACCCCATTTTCTTCACACACTCATAGTATGACTGCTTTCAATGGGGTCCCAGGAAATTAACCACAATACTTTGGCTTCCAAAAATTGACCTATAAAGGAACTTACATTTATGTTGCATAACAGTGCACAATAAGGACAAATGCAAAACCATCTTGAGCATTTGGCCTAGTCTAAATTTACTCAAGAAGCATTTTCCTAAATTATTCGAAAACTGGCAAAAAAGCACCTATAAAAAAAAATCAATGGCCTCCTCCATTACCCCTACAGCCATCCTATCCATCACCAAATAGGTATGTCTCTGCCACAGAATGCAGAGTCACGTTTTAACCAGTTTTCATATAATTTAGGACCCATGCACAAGATGGTGAGAGCTATAGCTCCACACGCAAATTTTTGGAACAACCCTTTCAACATTTACTCAGAATATTTCTGAACTAAACTTTTGTGATGTAGCAAAACCAAGGTTACTCAGAATGGAGGCAACGGAGAATCTTGATCTTCACTTATGGGAGTCCATGGTCTTCACACACATAGTATGACTTCAAGTATTTGGGTCCTAGGAATACTCTGTCTTCATTAAACTTTGTGGCCTTCACCTATGGAACCCCATTTTCTTCACACACTCATAGTATGACTGCTCTGAATGGGGTCCCAGGAACTTGCACACAATGCTCCGTCTTCCATGGTCATTGTGCTTTTCACCTATAGGACCCCATTTTCTTCACACACTCATAGTATGACTGCTTTCAATGGGGTCTCAGGAAATTAACCACAATACTTTGGCTTCCAAAAATTGACCTATAAAGGAACTTACATTTATGTTGCATAACAGTGCACAATAAGGACAAATGGAAAACCATCTTGAGCATTTGCCTAGTCTAAATTTACTCAAGAAGCATTTTCCTAAATTATTCGAAAACTGGCAAAAAAGCACCTATAAAAAAAAATCAATGGCCTCCTCCATTACCCCTACAGCCATCCTATCCATCACCAAATAGGTATGTCTCTGCCACAGAATGCAGAGTCACGTTTTAACCAGTTTTCATATAATTTAGGACCCATGCACAAGATGGTGAGAGCTATAGCTCCACACGCAAATTTTTGGAACAACCCTTCCAACATTTACTCAGAATATTTCTGCACTAACCTTTTGTGATGTAGCAAAACCAAAGTTTTTGAGAATGGAGGCCCCGGAAAATCTTGTTCTTCACTTATGGGAGTCCATTGGCTTCACACACTTATAGTATGACTTCAGGTATTTGGGTCCAAGGAATACTCTGTCTTCATTGAACTTTGTGGCCTTCAGCTAGAGGACCCCATTTTCTTCACACACTCATAGTATGACTGCTCTGAATGGGGTCCCAGGAACTTGCACACAATGCTCTGTTTTGGTCATTGTGGCCTTCACCTATGGAACCCCATTTTCTTCACACACTCATAGTATGACTGCTCTGAATGGGGTCCCAGGAACTTGAACACAATGCTCCGTCTTCCATGGTCATTGTGCTTTTCACCTATAGGACCCCATTTTCTTCACACACTCATAGTATGACTGCTTTCAATGGGGTCCCAGGAAATTAACCACAATACTTTGGCTTCCAAAAATTGACCTATAAAGGAACTTACATTTATGTTGCATAACAGTGCACAATAAGGACAAATGCAAAACCATCTTGAGCATTTGGCCTAGTCTAAATTTACTCAAGAAGCATTTTCCTAAATTATTCGAAAACTGGCAAAAAAGCACCTATAAAAAAAAATCAATGGCCTCCTCCATTACCCCTACAGCTATCCTATCCATCACCAAATAGGTATGTCTCTGCCACAGAATGCAGAGTCACGTTTTAACCAGTTTTCATATAATTTAGGACCCATGCACAAGATGGTGAGAGCTATAGCTCCACACGCAAATTTTTGGAACAACCCTTTCAACATTTACTCAGAATATTTCTGCACTAACCTTTTGTGATGTAGCAAAACCAAGGTTACTCAGAATGGAGGCAACGGAAAATCTTGATCTTCACTTATGGGAGTCCATGGTCTTAACACACATAGTATGACTTCAAGTATTTGGGTCCTAGGAATACTCTGTCTTCATTAAACTTTGTGGCCTTCACCTATGGAACCCCATTTTCTTCACACACTCATAGTATGACTGCTCTGAATGGGGTCCCAGGAACTTGCACACAATGCTCCGTCTTCCATGGTCATTGTGCTTTTCACCTATAGGACCCCATTTTCTTCACACACTTATAGTATGACTGCTTTCAATGGGATCCCAGGAAATTAACCACAATACTTTGGCTTCCAAAAATTGACTTATAAAGGAACTTACATTTATGTTGCATAACAGTGCACAATGAGGACAAATGCAAAACCATCTTGAGCATTTGGCCTAGTCTAAATTTACCCAAGAAGCATTTTCCTAAATTATTCGAAAACTGGCAAAAAAGCACCTATAAAAAAAAATCAATGGCCTCCTCCATTACCCCTACAGCCATCCTATCCATCACCAAATAGGTATGTCTCTGCCACAGAATGCAGAGTCACGTTTTAACCAGTTTTCATATAATTTAGGACCCATGCACAAGATGGTGAGAGCTATAGCTCCACACGCAAATTTTTGGAACAACCCTTCCAACATTTACTCAGAATATTTCTGCACTAACCTTTTGTGATGTAGCAAAACCAAAGTTTTTGAGAATGGAGGCCCCGGAAAATCTTGTTCTTCACTTATGGGAGTCCATTGGCTTCACACACTTATAGTATGACTTCAGGTATTTGGGTCCAAGGAATACTCTGTCTTCATTGAACTTTGTGGCCTTCACCTAGAGGACCCCATTTTCTTCACACACTCATAGTATGACTGCTCTGAATGGGGTCCCAGGAAGTTGCACACAATGCTCTGTTTTGGTCATTGTGGCCTTCACCTATGGAACCCCATTTTCTTCACACACTCATAGTATGACTGCTCTGAATGGGGTCCCAGGAACTTGCACACAATGCTCTGTTTTGGTCATTGTGGCCTTCACCTATGGAACCCCATTTTCTTCACACACTCATAGTATGACTGCTCTGAATGGGGTCCCAGGAACTTGAACACAATGCTCCGTCTTCCATGGTCATTGTGCTTTTCACCTATAGGACCCCATTTTCTTCACACACTCATAGTATGACTGCTTTCAATGGGGTCCCAGGAAATTAACCACAATACTTTGGCTTCCAAAAATTGACCTATAAAGGAACTTACATTTATGTTGCATAACAGTGCACAATAAGGACAAATGCAAAACCATCTTGAGCATTTGGCCTAGTCTAAATTTACTCAAGAAGCATTTTCCTAAATTATTCGAAAACTGGCAAAAAAGCACCTATAAAAAAAAATCAATGGCCTCCTCCATTACCCCTACAGCTATCCTATCCATCACCAAATAGGTATGTCTCTGCCACAGAATGCAGAGTCACGTTTTAACCAGTTTTCATATAATTTAGGACCCATGCACAAGATGGTGAGAGCTATAGCTCCACACGCAAATTTTTGGAACAACCCTTTCAACATTTACTCAGAATATTTCTGCACTAACCTTTTGTGATGTAGCAAAACCAAGGTTACTCAGAATGGAGGCAACGGAAAATCTTGATCTTCACTTATGGGAGTCCATGGTCTTAACACACATAGTATGACTTCAAGTATTTGGGTCCTAGGAATACTCTGTCTTCATTAAACTTTGTGGCCTTCACCTATGGAACCCCATTTTCTTCACACACTCATAGTATGACTGCCCTGAATGGGGTCCCAGGAACTTGCACACAATGCTCCGTCTTCCATGGTCATTGTGCTTTTCACCTATAGGACCCCATTTTCTTCACACACTTATAGTATGACTGCTTTCAATGGGGTCCCAGGAAATTAACCACAATACTTTGGCTTCCAAAAATTGACTTATAAAGGAACTTACATTTATGTTGCATAACAGTGCACAATGAGGACAAATGCAAAACCATCTTGAGCATTTGGCCTAGTCTAAATTTACTCAAGATGCATTTTCCTAAATTATTCGAAAACTTGCAAAAAAGCACCTATAAAAAAAAATCAATGGCCTCCTCCATTACCCCTACAGCCATCCTATCCATCACCAAATAGGTATGTCTCTGCCACAGAATGCAGAGTCACGTTTTAACCAGTTTTCATATAATTTAGGACCCATGCACAAGATGGTGAGAGCTATAGCTCCACACGCAAATTTTTGGAACAACCCTTCCAACATTTACTCAGAATATTTCTGCACTAACCTTTTGTGATGTAGCAAAACCAAAGTTTTTGAGAATGGAGGCCACGGAAAATCTTGTTCTTCACTTATGGGAGTCCATTGGCTTCACACACTTATAGTATGACTTCAGGTATTTGGGTCCAAGGAATACTCTGTCTTCATTGAACTTTGTGGCCTTCACCTAGAGGACCCCATTTTCTTCACACACTCATAGTATGACTGCTCTGAATGGGGTCCCAGGAACTTGCACACAATGCTCTGTTTTGGTCATTGTGGCCTTCACCTATGGAACCCCATTTTCTTCACACACTCATAGTATGACTGCTCTGAATGGGGTCCCAGGAACTTGCACACAATGCTCTGTTTTGGTCATTGTGGCCTTCACCTATGGAACCCCATTTTCTTCACACACTCATAGTATGACTGCTCTGAATGGGGTCCCAGGAACTTGCACACAATGCTCCGTCTTCCATGGTCATTGTGCTTTTCACCTATAGGACCCCATTTTCTTCACACACTCATAGTATGACTGCTTTCAATGGGGTCTCAGGAAATTAACCACAATACTTTGGCTTCCAAAAATTGACCTATAAAGGAACTTACATTTATGTTGCATAACAGTGCACAATAAGGACAAATGGAAAACCATCTTGAGCATTTGCCTAGTCTAAATTTACTCAAGAAGCATTTTCCTAAATTATTCGAAAACTGGCAAAAAAGCACCTATAAAAAAAAATCAATGGCCTCCTCCATTACCCCTACAGCCCTCCTATCCATCACCAAATAGGTATGTCTCTGCCACAGAATGCAGAGTCACGTTTTAACCAGTTTTCATATAATTTAGGACCCATGCACAAGATGGTGAGAGCTATAGCTCCACACGCAAATTTTTGGAACAACCCTTCCAACATTTACTCAGAATATTTCTGCACTAACCTTTTGTGATGTAGCAAAACCAAAGTTTTTGAGAATGGAGGCCCCGGAAAATCTTGTTCTTCACTTATGGGAGTCCATTGGCTTCACACACTTATAGTATGACTTCACGTATTTGGGTCCAAGGAATACTCTGTCTTCATTGAACTTTGTGGCCTTCAGCTAGAGGACCCCATTTTCTTCACACACTCATAGTATGACTGCTCTGAATGGGGTCCCAGGAACTTGCACACAATGCTCTGTTTTGGTCATTGTGGCCTTCACCTATGGAACCCCATTTTCTTCACACACTCCTAGTATGACTGCTCTGAATGGGGTCCCAGGAACTTGCACACAATGCTCTGTTTTGGTCATTGTGGCCTTCACCTATGGAACCCCATTTTTTTCACACACTCATAGTATGACTGCTCTGAATGGGGTCCCAGGAACTTGAACACAATGCTCCGTCTTCCATGGTCATTGTGCTTTTCACCTATAGGACCCCATTTTCTTCACACACTCAAAGTATGACTGCTTTCAATGGGGTCCCAGGAAATTAACCACAATACTTTGGCTTCCAAAAATTGACCTATAAAGGAACTTACATTTATGTTGCATAACAGTGCACAATAAGGACAAATGCAAAACCATCTTGAGCATTTGGCCTAGTCTAAATTTACTCAAGAAGCATTTTCCTAAATTATTCGAAAACTGGCAAAAAAGCACCTATAAAAAAAAATCAATGGCCTCCTCCATTACCCCTACAGCCATCCTATCCATCAGCAAATAGGTATGTCTCTGCCACAGAATACAGAGTCACGTTTTAACCAGTTTTCATATAATTTAGGACCCATGCACAAGATGGTGAGAGCTATAGCTCCACACGCAAATTTTTGGAACAACCCTTTCAACATTTACTCAGAATATTTCTGCACTAACCTTTTGTGATGTAGCAAAACTAAGGTTACTCAGAATGGAGGCAACGGAAAATCTTGATCTTCACTTATGGGAGTCCATGGTCTTCACACACATAGTATGACTTCAAGTATTTGGGTCCTAGGAATACTCTGTCTTCATTAAACTTTGTGGCCTTCACCTATGGAACCCCATTTTCTTCACACACTCATAGTATGACTGCTCTGAATGGGGTCCAAGGAACTTGCACACAATGCTCCGTCTTCCATGGTCATTGTGCTTTTCACCTATAGGACCCCATTTTCTTCACACACTTATAGTATGACTGCTTTCAATGGGGTCCCAGGAAATTAACCACAATACTTTGGCTTCCAAAAATTGACTTATAAAGGAACTTACATTTATGTTGCATAACAGTGCACAATGAGGACAAATGCAAAACCATCTTGAGCATTTGGCCTAGTCTAAATTTACTCAAGATGCATTTTCCTAAATTATTCGAAAACTTGCAAAAAAGCACCTATAAAAAAAAATCAATGGCCTCCTCCATTACCCCTACAGCCATCCTATCCATCACCAAATAGGTATGTCTCTGCCACAGAATGCAGAGTCACGTTTTAACCAGTTTTCATATAATTTAGGACCCATGCACAAGATGGTGAGAGCTATAGCTCCACACGCAAATTTTTGGAACAACCCTTCCAACATTTACTCAGAATATTTCTGCACTAACCTTTTGTGATGTAGCAAAACCAAAGTTTTTGAGAATGGAGGCCACGGAAAATCTTGTTCTTCACTTATGGGAGTCCATTGGCTTCACACACTTATAGTATGACTTCAGGTATTTGGGTCCAAGGAATACTCTGTCTTCATTGAACTTTGTGGCCTTCACCTAGAGGACCCCATTTTCTTCACACACTCATAGTATGACTGCTCTGAATGGGGTCCCAGGAACTTGCACACAATGCTCTGTTTTGGTCATTGTGGCCTTCACCTATGGAACCCCATTTTCTTCACACACTCATAGTATGACTGCTCTGAATGGGGTCCCAGGAAGTTGCACACAATGCTCTGTTTTGGTCATTGTGGCCTTCACCTATGGAACCCCATTTTCTTCACACACTCATAGTATGACTGCTCTGAATGGGGTCCCAGGAACTTGCACAAAATGCTCTGTTTTTGTCATTGTGGCCTTCACCTATGGAACCCCATTTTCTTCACACACTCATAGTATGACTGCTCTGAATGGGGTACCAGGAACTTGCACACAATGCTCCGTCTTCCATGGTCATTGTGCTTTTCACCTATAGGACCCCATTTTCTTCACACACTCATAGTATGACTGCTTTCAATGGGGTCCCAGGAAATTAACCACAATACTTTGGCTTCCAAAAATTGACCTATAAAGGAACTTACATTTATGTTGCATAACAGTGCACAATAAGGACAAATGCAAAACCATCTTGAGCATTTGGCCTAGTCTAAATTTACTCAAGAAGCATTTTCCTAAATTATTCGAAAACTGGCAAAAAAGCACCTATAAAAAAAAATCAATGGCCTCCTCCATTACCCCTACAGCCATCCTATCCATCACCAAATAGGTATGTCTCTGCCACAGAATGCAGAGTCACGTTTTAACCAGTTTTCATATAATTTAGGACCCATGCACAAGATGGTGAGAGCTATAGCTCCACACGCAAATTTTTGGAACAACCCTTTCAACATTTACTCAGAATATTTCTGAACTAACCTTTTGTGATGTAGCAAAACCAAGGTTACTCAGAATGGAGGCAACGGAGAATCTTGATCTTCACTTATGGGAGTCCATGGTCTTCACACACATAGTATGACTTCAAGTATTTGGGTCCTAGGAATACTCTGTCTTCATTAAACTTTGTGGCCTTCACCTATGGAACCCCATTTTCTTCACACACTCATAGTATGACTGCTCTGAATGGGGTCCCAGGAACTTGCACACAATGCTCCGTCTTCCATGGTCATTGTGCTTTTCACCTATAGGACCCCATTTTCTTCACACACTCATAGTATGACTGCTTTCAATGGGGTCTCAGGAAATTAACCACAATACTTTGGCTTCCAAAAATTGACCTATAAAGGAACTTACATTTATGTTGCATAACAGTGCACAATAAGGACAAATGGAAAACCATCTTGAGCATTTGCCTAGTCTAAATTTACTCAAGAAGCATTTTCCTAAATTATTCGAAAACTGGCAAAAAAGGACCTATAAAAAAAAATCAATGGCCTCCTCCATTACCCCTACAGCCATCCTATCCATCACCAAATAGGTATGTCTCTGCCACAGAATGCAGAGTCACGTTTTAACCAGTTTTCATATAATTTAGGACCCATGCACAAGATGGTGAGAGCTATAGCTCCACACGCAAATTTTTGGAACAACCCTTCCAACATTTACTCAGAATATTTCTGCACTAACCTTTTGTGATGTAGCAAAACCAAAGTTTTTGAGAATGGAGGCCCCGGAAAATCTTGTTCTTCACTTATGGGAGTCCATTGGCTTCACACACTTATAGTATGACTTCAGGTATTTGGGTCCAAGGAATACTCTGTCTTCATTGAACTTTGTGGCCTTCAGCTAGAGGACCCCATTTTCTTCACACACTCATAGTATGACTGCTCTGAATGGGGTCCCAGGAACTTGCACACAATGCTCTGTTTTGGTCATTGTGGCCTTCACCTATGGAACCCCATTTTCTTCACACACTCCTATTATGACTGCTCTGAATGGGGTCCCAGGAACTTGCACACAATGCTCTGTTTTGGTCATTGTGGCCTTCACCTATGGAACCCCATTTTTTTCACACACTCATAGTATGACTGCTCTGAATGGGGTCCCAGGAACTTGAACACAATGCTCCGTCTTCCATGGTCATTGTGCTTTTCACCTATAGGACCCCATTTTCTTCACACACTCAAAGTATGACTGCTTTCAATGGGGTCCCAGGAAATTAACCACAATACTTTGGCTTCCAAAAATTGACCTATAAAGGAACTTACATTTATGTTGCATAACAGTGCACAATAAGGACAAATGCAAAACCATCTTGAGCATTTGGCCTAGTCTAAATTTACTCAAGAAGCATTTTCCTAAATTATTCGAAAACTGGCAAAAAAGCACCTATAAAAAAAAATCAATGGCCTCCTCCATTACCCCTACAGCCATCCTATCCATCAGCAAATAGGTATGTCTCTGCCACAGAATGCAGAGTCACGTTTTAACCAGTTTTCATATAATTTAGGACCCATGCACAAGATGGTGAGAGCTATAGCTCCACACGCAAATTTTTGGAACAACCCTTTCAACATTTACTCAGAATATTTCTGCACTAACCTTTTGTGATGTAGCAAAACCAAAGTTTTTCAGAATGGAGGCCACGGAAAATCTTGTTCTTCACTTATGGGAGTCCATTGGCTTCACACACTTATAGTATGACTTCAGGTATTTGGGTCCAAGGAATACTCTGTCTTCATTGAACTTTGTGGCCTTCACCTAGAGGACCCCATTTTCTTCACACACTCATAGTATGACTGCCCTGAATGGGGTCCCAGGAACTTGCACACAATGCTCTGTTTTGGTCATTGTGGCCTTCACCTATGGAACCCCATTTTCTTCACACACTCATAGTATGACTGCTCTGAATGGGGTCCCAGGAACTTGCACACAATGCTCTGTTTTGGTCATTGTGGCCTTCACCTATGGAACCCCATTTTCTTCACACACTCATAGTATGACTGCTCTGAATGGGGTCCCAGGAACTTGCACACAATGCTCCGTCTTCCATGGTCATTGTGCTTTTCACCTATAGGACCCCATTTTCTTCACACACTCATAGTATGACTGCTTTCAATGGGGTCCCAGGAAATTAACCACAATACTTTGGCTTCCAAAAATTGACCTATAAAGGAACTTACATTTATGTTGCATAACAGTGCACAATAAGGACAAATGCAAAACCATCTTGAGCATTTGGCCTAGTCTAAATTTACTCAAGAAGCATTTTCCTAAATTATTCGAAAACTGGCAAAAAAGCACCTATAAAAAAAAATCAATGGCCTCCTCCATTACCCCTACAGCCATCCTATCCATCACCAAATAGGTATGTCTCTGCCACAGAATGCAGAGTCACGTTTTAACCAGTTTTCATATAATTTAGGACAAATGCACAAGATGGTGAGAGCTATAGCTCCACACGCAAATTTTTGGAACAACCCTTCCAACATTTACTCAGAATATTTCTGCACTAACCTTTTGTGATGTAGCAAAACCAAAGTTTTTGAGAATGGAGGCCACGGAAAATCTTGTTCTTCACTTATGGGAGTCCATTGGCTTCACACACTAATAGTATGACTTCAGGTATTTGGGTCCAAGGAATACTCTGTCTTCATTGAACTTTGTGGCCTTCACCTAGAGGACCCCATTTTCTTCACACACTCATAGTATGACTGCTCTGAATGGGGTCCCAGGAAGTTGCACACAATGCTCTGTTTTGGTCATTGTGGCCTTCACCTATGGAACCCCATTTTCTTCACACACTCATAGTATGACTGCTCTGAATGGGGTCCCAGGAACTTGCACACAATGCTCTGTTTTGGTCATTGTGGCCTTCACCTATGGAACCCCATTTTCTTCACACACTCATAGTATGACTGCTCTGAATGGGGTCCCAGGAACTTGCACACAATGCTCCGTCTTCCATGGTCATTGTGCTTTTCACCTATAGGACCCCATTTTCTTCACACACTCATAGTATGACTGCTTTCAATGGGGTCCCAGGAAATTAACCACAATACTTTGGCTTCCAAAAATTGACCTATAAAGGAACTTACATTTATGTTGCATAACAGTGCACAATAAGGACAAATGCAAAACCATCTTGAGCATTTGGCCTAGTCTAAATTTACTCAAGAAGCATTTTCCTAAATTATTCGAAAACTGGCAAAAAAGCACCTATAAAAAAAAATCAATGGCCTCCTCCATTACCCCTACAGCCATCCTATCCATCACCAAATAGGTATGTCTCTGCCACAGAATGCAGAGTCACGTTTTAACCAGTTTTCATATAATTTAGGACAAATGCACAAGATGGTGAGAGCTATAGCTCCACACGCAAATTTTTGGAACAACCCTTCCAACATTTACTCAGAATATTTCTGCACTAACCTTTTGTGATGTAGCAAAACCAAAGTTTTTCAGAATGGAGGCCACGGAAAATCTTGTTCTTCACTTATGGGAGTCCATTGGCTTCACACACTTATAGTATGACTTCAGGTATTTGGGTCCAAGGAATACTCTGTCTTCATTGAACTTTGTGGCCTTCACCTAGAGGACCCCATTTTCTTCACACACTCATAGTATGACTGCTCTGAATGGGGTCCCAGGAAGTTGCACACAATGCTCTGTTTTGGTCATTGTGGCCTTCACCTATGGAACCCCATTTTCTTCACACACTCATAGTATGACTGCTCTGAATGGGGTCCCAGGAACTTGCACACAATGCTATGTTTTTGTCATTGTGGCCTTCACCTATGGAACCCCATTTTCTTCACACACTCATAGTATGACTGCTCTGAATGGGGTACCAGGAACTTGCACACAATGCTCCGTCTTCCATGGTCATTGTGCTTTTCACCTATAGGACCCCATTTTCTTCACACACTCATAGTATGACTGCTTTCAATGGGGTCCCAGGAAATTAACCACAATACTTTGGCTTCCAAAAATTGACCTATAAAGGAACTTACATTTATGTTGCATAACAGTGCACAATAAGGACAAATGCAAAACCATCTTGAGCATTTGGCCTAGTCTAAATTTACTCAAGAAGCATTTTCCTAAATTATTCGAAAACTGGCAAAAAAGCACCTATAAAAAAAAATCAATGGCCTCCTCCATTACCCCTACAGCCATCCTATCCATCACCAAATAGGTATGTCTCTGCCACAGAATGTAGAGTCACGTTTTAACCAGTTTTCATATAATTTAGGACCCATGCACAAGATGGTGAGAGCTATAGCTCCACACGCAAATTTTTGGAACAACCCTTTCAACATTTACTCAGAATATTTCTGAACTAACCTTTTGTGATGTAGCAAAACCAAGGTTACTCAGAATGGAGGCAACGGAGAATCTTGATCTTCACTTATGGGAGTCCATGGTCTTCACACACATAGTATGACTTCAAGTATTTGGGTCCTAGGAATACTCTGTCTTCATTAAACTTTGTGGCCTTCACCTATGGAACCCCATTTTCTTCACACACTCATAGTATGACTGCTCTGAATGGGGTCCCAGGAACTTGCACACAATGCTCCGTCTTCCATGGTCATTGTGCTTTTCACCTATAGGACCCCATTTTCTTCACACACTCATAGTATGACTGCTTTCAATGGGGTCCCAGGAAATTAACCACAATACTTTGGCTTCCAAAAATTGACTTATAAAGGAACTTACATTTATGTTGCATAACAGTGCACAATGAGGACAAATGCAAAACCATCTTGAGCATTTGGCCTAGTCTAAATTTACTCAAGAAGCATTTTCCTAAATTATTCGAAAACTGGCAAAAAAGCACCTATAAAAAAAAATCAATGGCCTCCTCCATTACCCCTACAGCCATCCTATCCATCACCAAATAGGTATGTCTCTGCCACAGAATGCAGAGTCACGTTTTAACCAGTTTTCATATAATTTAGGACCCATGCACAAGATGGTGAGAGCTATAGCTGCACACGCAAATTTTTGGAACAACCCTTCCAACATTTACTCAGAATATTTCTGCACTAACCTTTTGTGATGTAGCAAAACCAAAGTGTTTGAGAATGGAGGCCACGGAAAATCTTGTTCTTCACTTATGGGAGTCCATTGGCTTCACACACTTATAGTATGACTTCAGGTATTTGGGTCCAAGGAATACTCTGTCTTCATTGAACTTTGTGGCCTTCACCTAGAGGACCCCATTTTCTTCACACACTCATAGTATGACTGCTCTGAATGGGGTCCCAGGAACTTGCACACAATGCTCTGTTTTGGTCATTGTGGCCTTCACCTATGGAACCCCATTTTCTTCACACACTCATAGTATGACTGCTCTGAATGGGGTCCCAGGAACTTGCACACAATGCTCCGTCTTCCATGGTCATTGTGCTTTTCACCTATAGGACCCCATTTTCTTCACACACTCATAGTATGACTGCTTTCAATGGGGTCCCAGGAAATTAACCACAATACTTTGGCTTCCAAAAATTGACCTATAAAGGAACTTACATTTATGTTGCATAACAGTGCACAATAAGGACAAATGCAAAACCATCTTGAGCATTTGGCCTAGTCTAAATTTACTCAAGAAGCATTTTCCTAAATTATTCGAAAACTGGCAAAAAAGCACCTATAAAAAAAAATCAATGGCCTCCTCCATTACCCCTACAGCCATCCTATCCATCACCAAATAGGTATGTCTCTGCCACAGAATGCAGAGTCACGTTTTAACCAGTTTTCATATAATTTAGGACAAATGCACAAGATGGTGAGAGCTATAGCTCCACACGCAAATTTTTGGAACAACCCTTCCAACATTTACTCAGAATATTTCTGCACTAACCTTTTGTGATGTAGCAAAACCAAAGTTTTTGAGAATGGAGGCCACGGAAAATCTTGTTCTTCACTTATGGGAGTCCATTGGCTTCACACACTTATAGTATGACTTCAGGTATTTGGGTCCAAGGAATACTCTGTCTTCATTGAACTTTGTGGCCTTCACCTAGAGGACCCCATTTTCTTCACACACTCATAGTATGACTGCTCTGAATGGGGTCCCAGGAACTTGCACACAATGCTCTGTTTTGGTCATTGTGGCCTTCACCTATGGAACCCCATTTTCTTCACACACTCATAGTATGACTGCTCTGAATGGGGTCCCAGGAACTTGCACACAATGCTCTGTTTTGGTCATTGTGGCCTTCACCTATGGAACCCCATTTTCTTCACACACTCATAGTATGACTGCTCTGAATGGGGTCCCAGGAACTTGCACACAATGCTCCGTCTTCCATGGTCATTGTGCTTTTCACCTATAGGACCCCATTTTCTTCACACACTCATAGTATGACTGCTTTCAATGGGGTCCCAGGAAATTAACCACAATACTTTGGCTTCCAAAAATTGACCTATAAAGGAACTTACATTTATGTTGCATAACAGTGCACAATAAGGACAAATGCAAAACCATCTTGAGCATTTGGCCTAGTCTAAATTTACTCAAGAAGCATTTTCCTAAATTATTCGAAAACTGGCAAAAAAGCACCTATAAAAAAAAATCAATGGCCTCCTCCATTACCCCTACAGCCATCCTATCCATCACCAAATAGGTATGTCTCTGCCACAGAATGCAGAGTCACGTTTTAACCAGTTTTCATATAATTTAGGACCCATGCACAAGATGGTGAGAGCTATAGCTCCACACGCAAATTTTTGGAACAACCCTTCCAACATTTACTCAGAATATTTCTGCACTAACCTTTTGTGATGTAGCAAAACCAAAGTTTTTGAGAATGGAGGCCACGGAAAATCTTGTTCTTCACTTATGGGAGTCCATTGGCTTCACACACTTATAGTATGACTTCAGGTATTTGGGTCCAAGGAATACTCTGTCTTCATTGAACTTTGTGGCCTTCACCTAGAGGACCCCATTTTCTTCACACACTCATAGTATGACTGCTCTGAATGGGGTCCCAGGAACTTGCACACAATGCTCTGTTTTGGTCATTGTGGCCTTCACCTATGGAACCCCATTTTCTTCACACACTCATAGTATGACTGCTCTGAATGGGGTCCCAGGAACTTGCACACAATGCTCTGTTTTGGTCATTGTGGCCTTCACCTATGGAACCCCATTTTCTTCACACACTCATAGTATGACTGCTCTGAATGGGGTCCCAGGAACTTGCACACAATGCTCCGTCTTCCATGGTCATTGTGCTTTTCACCTATAGGACCCCATTTTCTTCACACACTCATAGTATGACTGCTTTCAATGGGGTCCCAGGAAATTAACCACAATACTTTGGCTTCCAAAAATTGACCTATAAAGGAACTTACATTTATGTTGCATAACAGTGCACAATAAGGACAAATGCAAAACCATCTTGAGCATTTGGCCTAGTCTAAATTTACTCAAGAAGCATTTTCCTAAATTATTCGAAAACTGGCAAAAAAGCACCTATAAAAAAAAATCAATGGCCTCCTCCATTACCCCTACAGCCATCCTATCCATCACCAAATAGGTATGTCTCTGCCACAGAATGCAGAGTCACGTTTTAACCAGTTTTCATATAATTTAGGACCCATGCACAAGATGGTGAGAGCTATAGCTCCACACGCAAATTTTTGGAACAACCCTTCCAACATTTACTCAGAATATTTCTGCACTAACCTTTTGTGATGTAGCAAAACCAAAGTTTTTGAGAATGGAGGCCACGGAAAATCTTGTTCTTCACTTATGGGAGTCCATTGGCTTCACACACTTATAGTATGACTTCAGGTATTTGGGTCCAAGGAATACTCTGTCTTCATTGAACTTTGTGGCCTTCACCTAGAGGACCCCATTTTCTTCACACACTCATAGTATGACTGCTCTGAATGGGGTCCCAGGAACTTGCACACAATGCTCTGTTTTGGTCATTGTGGCCTTCACCTATGGAACCCCATTTTCTTCACACACTCATAGTATGACTGCTCTGAATGGGGTCCCAGGAACTTGCACACAATGCTCTGTTTTGGTCATTGTGGCCTTCACCTATGGAACCCCATTTTCTTCACACACTCATAGTATGACTGCTCTGAATGGGGTCCCAGGAACTTGCACACAATGCTCTGTTTTGGTCATTGTGGCCTTCACCTATGGAACCCCATTTTCTTCACACACTCATAGTATGACTGCTCTGAATGGGGTCCCAGGAACTTGCACACAATGCTCCGTCTTCCATGGTCATTGTGCTTTTCACCTATAGGACCCCATTTTCTTCACACACTCATAGTATGACTGCTTTCAATGGGGTCCCAGGAAATTAACCACAATACTTTGGCTTCCAAAAATTGACTTATAAAGGAACTTACATTTTTGTTGCATAACAGTGCACAATGAGGACAAATGCAAAACCATCTTGAGCATTTGGCCTAGTCTAAATTTACTCAAAAAGCATTTTCCTAAATTATTCGAAAACTAGCAAAAAAGCACCTATAAAAAAAAATCAATGGCCTCCTCCATTACCCCTACAGCCATCCTATCCATCACCAAATAGGTATGTCTCTGCCACAGAATGCAGAGTCACGTTTTAACCAGTTTTCATATAATTTAGGACCCATGCACAAGATGGTGAGAGCTATAGCTCCACACGCAAATTTTTGGAACAACCCTTCCAACATTTACTCAGAATATTTCTGCACTAACCTTTTGTGATGTAGCAAAACCAAAGTTTTTGAGAATGGAGGCCACGGAAAATCTTGTTCTTCACTTATGGGAGTCCATTGGCTTCACACACTTATAGTATGACTTCAGGTATTTGGGTCCAAGGAATACTCTGTCTTCATTGAACTTTGTGGCCTTCACCTAGAGGACCCCATTTTCTTCACACACTCATAGTATGACTGCTCTGAATGGGGTCCCAGGAACTTGCACACAATGCTCTGTTTTGGTCATTGTGGCCTTCACCTATGGAACCCCATTTTCTTCACACACTCATAGTATGACTGCTCTGAATGGGGTCCCAGGAACTTGCACACAATGCTCTGTTTTGGTCATTGTGGCCTTCACCTATGGAACCCCATTTTCTTCACACACTCATAGTATGACTGCTCTGAATGGGGTCCCAGGAACTTGCACACAATGCTCTGTTTTGGTCATTGTGGCCTTCACCTATGGAACCCCATTTTCTTCACACACTCATAGTATGACTGCTCTGAATGGGGTCCCAGGAACTTGCACACAATGCTCCGTCTTCCATGGTCATTGTGCTTTTCACCTATAGGACCCCATTTTCTTCACACACTCATAGTATGACTGCTTTCAATGGGGTCCCAGGAAATTAACCACAATACTTTGGCTTCCAAAAATTGACTTATAAAGGAACTTACATTTTTGTTGCATAACAGTGCACAATGAGGACAAATGCAAAACCATCTTGAGCATTTGGCCTAGTCTAAATTTACTCAAAAAGCATTTTCCTAAATTATTCGAAAACTAGCAAAAAAGCACCTATAAAAAAAAATCAATGGCCTCCTCCATTACCCCTACAGCCATCCTATCCATCACCAAATAGGTATGTCTCTGACACAGAATGCAGAGTCACGTTTTAACCAGTTTTCATATAATTTAGGACCCATGCACAAGATGGTGAGAGCTATAGCTGCACACGCAAATTTTTGGAACAACCCTTCCAACATTTACTCAGAATATTTCTGCACTAACCTTTTGTGATGTAGCAAAACCAAAGTTTTTGAGAATGGAGGCCACGGAAAATCTTGTTCTTCACTTATGGGAGTCCATTGGCTTCACACACTTATAGTATGACTTCAGGTATTTGGGTCCAAGGAATACTCTGTCTTCATTGAACTTTGTGGCCTTCACCTAGAGGACCCCATTTTCTTCACACACTCATAGTATGACTGCTCTGAATGGGGTCCCAGGAACTTGCACACAATGCTCTGTTTTGGTCATTGTGGCCTTCACCTATGGAACCCCATTTTCTTCACACACTCATAGTATGACTGCTCTGAATGGGGTCCCAGGAAGTTGCACACAATGCTCTGTTTTGGTCATTGTGGCCTTCACCTATGGAACCCCATTTTCTTCACACACTCATAGTATGACTGCTCTGAATGGGGTCCCAGGAACTTGCACACAATGCTCCGTCTTCCATGGTCATTGTGCTTTTCACCTATAGGACCCCATTTTCTTCACACACTCATAGTATGACTGCTTTCAATGGGGTCCCAGGAAATTAACCACAATACTTTGGCTTCCAAAAATTGACCTATAAAGGAACTTACATTTATGTTGCATAACAGTGCACAATAAGGACAAATGCAAAACCATCTTGAGCATTTGGCCTAGTCTAAATTTACTCAAGAAGCATTTTCCTAAATTATTCGAAAACTGGCAAAAAAGCACCTATAAAAAAAAATCAATGGCCTCCTCCATTACCCCTACAGCCATCCTATCCATCACCAAATAGGTATGTCTCTGCCACAGAATGCAGAGTCACGTTTTAACCAGTTTTCATATAATTTAGGACCCATGCACAAGATGGTGAGAGCTATCGCTCCACACGCAAATTTTTGGAACAACCCTTCCAACATTTACTCAGAATATTTCTGCACTAACCTTTTGTGATGTAGCAAAACCAAAGTTTTTGAGAATGGAGGCCACGGAAAATCTTGTTCTTCACTTATGGGAGTCCATTGGCTTCACACACTTATAGTATGACTTCAGGTATTTGGGTCCAAGGAATACTCTGTCTTCATTGAACTTTGTGGCCTTCACCTAGAGGACCCAATTTTCTTCACACACTCATAGTATGACTGCTCTGAATGGGGTCCCAGGAAGTTGCACACAATGCTCTGTTTTGGTCATTGTGGCCTTCACCTATGGAACCCCATTTTCTTCACACACTCATAGTATGACTGCTCTGAATGGGGTCCCAGGAACTTGCACACAATGCTCTGTTTTGGTCATTGTGGCCTTCACCTATGGAACCCCATTTTCTTCACACACTCATAGTATGACTGCTCTGAATGGGGTCCCAGGAACTTGAACACAATGCTCTGTTTTGGTCATTGTGGCCTTCACCTATGGAACCCCATTTTCTTCACACACTCATAGTATGACTGCTTTCAATGGGGTCCCAGGAAATTAACCACAATACTTTGGCTTCCAAAAATTGACCTATAAAGGAACTTACATTTATGTTGCATAACAGTGCACAATAAGGACAAATGCAAAACCATCTTGAGCATTTGGCCTAGTCTAAATTTACTCAAGAAGCATTTTCCTAAATTATTCGAAAACTGGCAAAAAAGCACCTATAAAAAAAAATCAATGGCCTCCTCCATTACCCCTACAGCCATCCTATCCATCACCAAATAGGTATGTCTCTGCCACAGAATGCAGAGTCACGTTTTAACCAGTTTTCATATAATTTAGGACCCATGCACAAGATGGTGAGAGCTATAGCTCCAGAAGCAAATTTTTGGAACAACCCTTTCAACATTTACTCAGAATATTTCTGCACTAACCTTTTGTGATGTAGCAAAACCAAGGTTACTCAGAATGGAGGCAACGGAAAATCTTGATCTTCACTTATGGGAGTCCATGGTCTTCACACACATAGTATGACTTCAAGTATTTGGGTCCTAGGAATACTCTGTCTTCATTAAACTTTGTGCCCTTCACCTATGGAACCCCATTTTCTTCACACACTCATAGTATGACTGCTCTGAATGGGGTCCCAGGAACTTGCACACAATGCTCTGTTTTGGTCATTGTGGCCTTCACCTATGGAACCCCATTTTCTTCACACACTCATAGTATGACTGCTCTGAATGGGGTCCCAGGAACTTGCACACAATGCTCTGTTTTGGTCATTGTGGCCTTCACCTATGGAACCCCATTTTCTTCACACACTCATAGTATGACTGCTCTGAATGGGGTCCCAGGAACTTGCACACAATGCTCCGTCTTCCATGGTCATTGTGCTTTTCACCTATAGGACCCCATTTTCTTCACACACTCATAGTATGACTGCTTTCAATGGGGTCCCAGGAAATTAACCACAATACTTTGGCTTCCAAAAATTGACTTATAAAGGAACTTACATTTATGTTGCATAACAGTGCACAATGAGGACAAATGCAAAACCATCTTGAGCATTTGGCCTAGTCTAAATTTACTCAAAAAGCATTTTCCTAAATTATTCGAAAACTGGCAAAAAAGCACCTATAAAAAAAAATCAATGGCCTCCTCCATTACCCCTACAGCCATCCTATCCATCACCAAATAGGTATGTCTCTGCCACAGAATGCAGAGTCACGTTTTAACCAGTTTTCATATAATTTAGGACCCATGCACAAGATGGTGAGAGCTATAGTTGCACACGCAAATTTTTGGAACAACCCTTCCAACATTTACTCAGAATATTTCTGCACTAACCTTTTGTGATGTAGCAAAACCAAAGTTTTTGAGAATGGAGGCCACGGAAAATCTTGTTCTTCACTTATGGGAGTCCATTGGCTTCACACACTTATAGTATGACTTCAGGTATTTGGGTCCAAGGAATACTCTGTCTTCATTGAACTTTGTGGCCTTCACCTAGAGGACCCCATTTTCTTCACACACTCATAGTATGACTGCTCTGAATGGGGTCCCAGGAAGTTGCACACAATGCTCTGTTTTGGTCATTGTGGCCTTCACCTATGGAACCCCATTTTCTTCACACACTCATAGTATGACTGCTCTGAATGGGGTCCCAGGAAGTTGCACACAATGCTCTGTTTTGGTCATTGTGGCCTTCACCTATGGAACCCCATTTTCTTCACACACTCATAGTATGACTGCTCTGAATGGGGTCCCAGGAACTTGCACACAATGCTCTGTTTTGGTCATTGTGGCCTTCACCTATGGAACCCCATTTTCTTCACACACTCATAGTATGACTGCTCTGAATGGGGTCCCAGGAACTTGCACACAATGCTCCGTCTTCCATGGTCATTGTGCTTTTCACCTATAGGACCCCATTTTCTTCACACACTCATAGTATAACTGCTTTCAATGGGGTCCCAGGAAATTAACCACAATACTTTGGCTTCCAAAAATTGACCTATAAAGGAACTTACATTTATGTTGCATAACAGTGCACAATAAGGACAAATGCAAAACCATCTTGAGCATTTGGCCTAGTCTAAATTTACTCAAGAAGCATTTTCCTAAATTATTCGAAAACTGGCAAAAAAGCACCTATAAAAAAAAATCAATGGCCTCCTCCATTACCCCTACAGCCATCCTATCCATCACCAAATAGGTATGTCTCTGCCACAGAATGCAGAGTCACGTTTTAACCAGTTTTCATATAATTTAGGACCCATGCACAAGATGGTGAGAGCTATAGCTCCACACGCAAATTTTTGGAACAACCCTTCCAACATTTACTCAGAATATTTCTGCACTAACCTTTTGTGATGTAGCAAAACCAAAGTTTTTGAGAATGGAGGCCACGGAAAATCTTGTTCTTCACTTATGGGAGTCCATTGGCTTCACACACTTATAGTATGACTTCAGGTATTTGGGTCCAAGGAATACTCTGTCTTCATTGAACTTTGTGGCCTTCACCTAGAGGACCCCATTTTCTTCACACACTCATAGTATGACTGCTCTGAATGGGGTCCCAGGAACTTGCACACAATGCTCTGTTTTGGTCATTGTGGCCTTCACCTATGGAACCCCATTTTCTTCACACACTCATAGTATGACTGCTCTGAATGGGGTCCCAGGAACTTGCACACAATGCTCTGTTTTGGTCATTGTGGCCTTCACCTATGGAACCCCATTTTCTTCACACACTCATAGTATGACTGCTCTGAATGGGGTACCAGGAACTTGCACACAATGCTCCGTCTTCCATGGTCATTGTGCTTTTCACCTATAGGACCCCATTTTCTTCACACACTCATAGTATGACTGCTTTCAATGGGGTCCCAGGAAATTAACCACAATACTTTGGCTTCCAAAAATTGACCTATAAAGGAACTTACATTTATGTTGCATAACAGTGCACAATAAGGACAAATGCAAAACCATCTTGAGCATTTGGCCTAGTCTAAATTTACTCAAGAAGCATTTTCCTAAATTATTCGAAAACTGGCAAAAAAGCACCTATAAAAAAAAATCAATGGCCTCCTCCATTACCCCTACAGCCATCCTATCCATCACCAAATAGGTATGTCTCTGCCACAGAATGTAGAGTCACGTTTTAACCAGTTTTCATATAATTTAGGACCCATGCACAAGATGGTGAGAGCTATAGCTCCACACGCAAATTTTTGGAACAACCCTTTCAACATTTACTCAGAATATTTCTGAACTAACCTTTTGTGATGTAGCAAAACCAAGGTTACTCAGAATGGAGGCAACGGAGAATCTTGATCTTCACTTATGGGAGTCCATGGTCTTCACACACATAGTATGACTTCAAGTATTTGGGTCCTAGGAATACTCTGTCTTCATTAAACTTTGTGGCCTTCACCTATGGAACCCCATTTTCTTCACACACTCATAGTATGACTGCTCTGAATGGGGTCCCAGGAACTTGCACACAATGCTCCGTCTTCCATGGTCATTGTGCTTTTCACCTATAGGACCCCATTTTCTTCACACACTCATAGTATGACTGCTTTCAATGGGGTCCCAGGAAATTAACCACAATACTTTGGCTTCCAAAAATTGACTTATAAAGGAACTTACATTTATGTTGCATAACAGTGCACAATGAGGACAAATGCAAAACCATCTTGAGCATTTGGCCTAGTCTAAATTTACTCAAGAAGCATTTTCCTAAATTATTCGAAAACTGGCAAAAAAGCACCTATAAAAAAAAATCAATGGCCTCCTCCATTACCCCTACAGCCATCCTATCCATCACCAAATAGGTATGTCTCTGCCACAGAATGCAGAGTCACGTTTTAACCAGTTTTCATATAATTTAGGACCCATGCACAAGATGGTGAGAGCTATAGCTGCACACGCAAATTTTTGGAACAACCCTTCCAACATTTACTCAGAATATTTCTGCACTAACCTTTTGTGATGTAGCAAAACCAAAGTGTTTGAGAATGGAGGCCACGGAAAATCTTGTTCTTCACTTATGGGAGTCCATTGGCTTCACACACTTATAGTATGACTTCAGGTATTTGGGTCCAAGGAATACTCTGTCTTCATTGAACTTTGTGGCCTTCACCTAGAGGACCCCATTTTCTTCACACACTCATAGTATGACTGCTCTGAATGGGGTCCCAGGAACTTGCACACAATGCTCTGTTTTGGTCATTGTGGCCTTCACCTATGGAACCCCATTTTCTTCACACACTCATAGTATGACTGCTCTGAATGGGGTCCCAGGAACTTGCACACAATGCTCTGTTTTGGTCATTGTGGCCTTCACCTATGGAACCCCATTTTCTTCACACACTCATAGTATGACTGCTCTGAATGGGGTCCCAGGAACTTGCACACAATGCTCTGTTTTGGTCATTGTGGCCTTCACCTATGGAACCCCATTTTCTTCACACACTCATAGTATGACTGCTCTGAATGGGGTCCCAGGAACTTGCACACAATGCTCCGTCTTCCATGGTCATTGTGCTTTTCACCTATAGGACCCCATTTTCTTCACACACTCATAGTATGACTGCTTTCAATGGGGTCCCAGGAAATTAACCACAATACTTTGGCTTCCAAAAATTGACTTATAAAGGAACTTACATTTTTGTTGCATAACAGTGCACAATGAGGACAAATGCAAAACCATCTTGAGCATTTGGCCTAGTCTAAATTTACTCAAAAAGCATTTTCCTAAATTATTCGAAAACTAGCAAAAAAGCACCTATAAAAAAAAATCAATGGCCTCCTCCATTACCCCTACAGCCATCCTATCCATCACCAAATAGGTATGTCTCTGACACAGAATGCAGAGTCACGTTTTAACCAGTTTTCATATAATTTAGGACCCATGCACAAGATGGTGAGAGCTATAGCTGCACACGCAAATTTTTGGAACAACCCTTCCAACATTTACTCAGAATATTTCTGCACTAACCTTTTGTGATGTAGCAAAACCAAAGTTTTTGAGAATGGAGGCCACGGAAAATCTTGTTCTTCACTTATGGGAGTCCATTGGCTTCACACACTTATAGTATGACTTCAGGTATTTGGGTCCAAGGAATACTCTGTCTTCATTGAACTTTGTGGCCTTCACCTAGAGGACCCCATTTTCTTCACACACTCATAGTATGACTGCTCTGAATGGGGTCCCAGGAACTTGCACACAATGCTCTGTTTTGGTCATTGTGGCCTTCACCTATGGAACCCCATTTTCTTCACACACTCATAGTATGACTGCTCTGAATGGGGTCCCAGGAAGTTGCACACAATGCTCTGTTTTGGTCATTGTGGCCTTCACCTATGGAACCCCATTTTCTTCACACACTCATAGTATGACTGCTCTGAATGGGGTCCCAGGAACTTGCACACAATGCTCCGTCTTCCATGGTCATTGTGCTTTTCACCTATAGGACCCCATTTTCTTCACACACTCATAGTATGACTGCTTTCAATGGGGTCCCAGGAAATTAACCACAATACTTTGGCTTCCAAAAATTGACCTATAAAGGAACTTACATTTATGTTGCATAACAGTGCACAATAAGGACAAATGCAAAACCATCTTGAGCATTTGGCCTAGTCTAAATTTACTCAAGAAGCATTTTCCTAAATTATTCGAAAACTGGCAAAAAAGCACCTATAAAAAAAAATCAATGGCCTCCTCCATTACCCCTACAGCCATCCTATCCATCACCAAATAGGTATGTCTCTGCCACAGAATGCAGAGTCACGTTTTAACCAGTTTTCATATAATTTAGGACCCATGCACAAGATGGTGAGAGCTATCGCTCCACACGCAAATTTTTGGAACAACCCTTCCAACATTTACTCAGAATATTTCTGCACTAACCTTTTGTGATGTAGCAAAACCAAAGTTTTTGAGAATGGAGGCCACGGAAAATCTTGTTCTTCACTTATGGGAGTCCATTGGCTTCACACACTTATAGTATGACTTCAGGTATTTGGGTCCAAGGAATACTCTGTCTTCATTGAACTTTGTGGCCTTCACCTAGAGGACCCCATTTTCTTCACACACTCATAGTATGACTGCTCTGAATGGGGTCCCAGGAAGTTGCACACAATGCTCTGTTTTGGTCATTGTGGCCTTCACCTATGGAACCCCATTTTCTTCACACACTCATAGTATGACTGCTCTGAATGGGGTCCCAGGAACTTGCACACAATGCTCTGTTTTGGTCATTGTGGCCTTCACCTATGGAACCCCATTTTCTTCACACACTCATAGTATGACTGCTCTGAATGGGGTCCCAGGAACTTGAACACAATGCTCTGTTTTGGTCATTGTGGCCTTCACCTATGGAACCCCATTTTCTTCACACACTCATAGTATGACTGCT
The DNA here is from genome assembly GCF_035609145.1 of Eleutherodactylus coqui. Classification (NCBI taxonomy): domain Eukaryota; kingdom Metazoa; phylum Chordata; class Amphibia; order Anura; family Eleutherodactylidae; genus Eleutherodactylus; species Eleutherodactylus coqui. The sequence continues at coordinate 34,908,160 of NC_089848.1, read as the reverse complement.
TTCAATGGGGTCCCAGGAAATTAACCACAATACTTTGGCTTCCAAAAATTGACCTATAAAGGAACTTACATTTATGTTGCATAACAGTGCACAATAAGGACAAATGCAAAACCATCTTGAGCATTTGGCCTAGTCTAAATTTACTCAAGAAGCATTTTCCTAAATTATTCGAAAACTGGCAAAAAAGCACCTATAAAAAAAAATCAATGGCCTCCTCCATTACCCCTACAGCCATCCTATCCATCACCAAATAGGTATGTCTCTGCCACAGAATGCAGAGTCACGTTTTAACCAGTTTTCATATAATTTAGGACCCATGCACAAGATGGTGAGAGCTATAGCTCCAGAAGCAAATTTTTGGAACAACCCTTTCAACATTTACTCAGAATATTTCTGCACTAACCTTTTGTGATGTAGCAAAACCAAGGTTACACAGAATGGAGGCAACGGAAAATCTTGATCTTCACTTATGGGAGTCCATGGTCTTCACACACATAGTATGACTTCAAGTATTTGGGTCCTAGGAATACTCTGTCTTCATTAAACTTTGTGGCCTTCACCTATGGAACCCCATTTTCTTCACACACTCATAGTATGACTGCTCTGAATGGGGTCCCAGGAACTTGCACACAATGCTCTGTTTTGGTCATTGTGGCCTTCACCTATGGAACCCCATTTTCTTCACACACTCATAGTATGACTGCTCTGAATGGGGTCCCAGGAACTTGCACACAATGCTCTGTTTTGGTCATTGTGGCCTTCACCTATGGAACCCCATTTTCTTCACACACTCATAGTATGACTGCTCTGAATGGGGTCCCAGGAACTTGCACACAATGCTCCGTCTTCCATGGTCATTGTGCTTTTCACCTATAGGACCCCATTTTCTTCACACACTCATAGTATGACTGCTTTCAATGGGGTCCCAGGAAATTAACCACAATACTTTGGCTTCCAAAAATTGACTTATAAAGGAACTTACATTTATGTTGCATAACAGTGCACAATGAGGACAAATGCAAAACCATCTTGAGCATTTGGCCTAGTCTAAATTTACTCAAAAAGCATTTTCCTAAATTATTCGAAAACTGGCAAAAAAGCACCTATAAAAAAAAATCAATGGCCTCCTCCATTACCCCTACAGCCATCCTATCCATCACCAAATAGGTATGTCTCTGCCACAGAATGCAGAGTCACGTTTTAACCAGTTTTCATATAATTTAGGACCCATGCACAAGATGGTGAGAGCTATAGTTGCACACGCAAATTTTTGGAACAACCCTTCCAACATTTACTCAGAATATTTCTGCACTAACCTTTTGTGATGTAGCAAAACCAAAGTTTTTGAGAATGGAGGCCACGGAAAATCTTGTTCTTCACTTATGGGAGTCCATTGGCTTCACACACTTATAGTATGACTTCAGGTATTTGGGTCCAAGGAATACTCTGTCTTCATTGAACTTTGTGGCCTTCACCTAGAGGACCCCATTTTCTTCACACACTCATAGTATGACTGCTCTGAATGGGGTCCCAGGAAGTTGCACACAATGCTCTGTTTTGGTCATTGTGGCCTTCACCTATGGAACCCCATTTTCTTCACACACTCATAGTATGACTGCTCTGAATGGGGTCCCAGGAAGTTGCACACAATGCTCTGTTTTGGTCATTGTGGCCTTCACCTATGGAACCCCATTTTCTTCACACACTCATAGTATGACTGCTCTGAATGGGGTCCCAGGAACTTGCACACAATGCCCTGTTTTGGTCATTGTGGCCTTCACCTATGGAACCCCATTTTCTTCACACACTCATAGTATGACTGCTCTGAATGGGGTCCCAGGAACTTGCACACAATGCTCCGTCTTCCATGGTCATTGTGCTTTTCACCTATAGGACCCCATTTTCTTCACACACTCATAGTATAACTGCTTTCAATGGGGTCCCAGGAAATTAACCACAATACTTTGGCTTCCAAAAATTGACCTATAAAGGAACTTACATTTATGTTGCATAACAGTGCACAATAAGGACAAATGCAAAACCATCTTGAGCATTTGGCCTAGTCTAAATTTACTCAAGAAGCATTTTCCTAAATTATTCGAAAACTGGCAAAAAAGCACCTATAAAAAAAAATCAATGGCCTCCTCCATTACCCCTACAGCCATCCTATCCATCACCAAATAGGTATGTCTCTGCCACAGAATGCAGAGTCACGTTTTAACCAGTTTTCATATAATTTAGGACCCATGCACAAGATGGTGAGAGCTATAGCTCCACACGCAAATTTTTGGAACAACCCTTCCAACATTTACTCAGAATATTTCTGCACTAACCTTTTGTGATGTAGCAAAACCAAAGTTTTTGAGAATGGAGGCCACGGAAAATCTTGTTCTTCACTTATGGGAGTCCATTGGCTTCACACACTTATAGTATGACTTCAGGTATTTGGGTCCAAGGAATACTCTGTCTTCATTGAACTTTGTGGCCTTCACCTAGAGGACCCCATTTTCTTCACACACTCATAGTATGACTGCTCTGAATGGGGTCCCAGGAAGTTGCACACAATGCTCTGTTTTGGTCATTGTGGCCTTCACCTATGGAACCCCATTTTCTTCACACACTCATAGTATGACTGCTCTGAATGGGGTCCCAGGAACTTGCACACAATGCTCTGTTTTGGTCATTGTGGCCTTCACCTATGGAACCCCATTTTCTTCACACACTCATAGTATGACTGCTCTGAATGGGGTCCCAGGAACTTGCACACAATGCTCCGTCTTCCATGGTCATTGTGCTTTTCACCTATAGGACCCCATTTTCTTCACACACTCATAGTATGACTGCTTTCAATGGGGTCCCAGGAAATTAACCACAATACTTTGGCTTCCAAAAATTGACCTATAAAGGAACTTACATTTATGTTGCATAACAGTGCACAATAAGGACAAATGCAAAACCATCTTGAGCATTTGGCCTAGTCTAAATTTACTCAAGAAGCATTTTCCTAAATTATTCGAAAACTGGCAAAAAAGCACCTATAAAAAAAAATCAATGGCCTCCTCCATTACCCCTACAGCCATCCTATCCATCACCAAATAGGTATGTCTCTGCCACAGAATGCAGAGTCACGTTTTAACCAGTTTTCATATAATTTAGGACCCATGCACAAGATGGTGAGAGCTATAGCTCCAGAAGCAAATTTTTGGAACAACCCTTCCAACATTTACTCAGAATATTTCTGCACTAACCTTTTGTGATGTAGCAAAACCAAAGTTTTTGAGAATGGAGGCCACGGAAAATCTTGTTCTTCACTTATGGGAGTCCATTGGCTTCACACACTTATAGTATGACTTCAGGTATTTGGGTCCAAGGAATACTCTGTCTTCATTGAACTTTGTGGCCTTCACCTAGAGGACCCCATTTTCTTCACACACTCATAGTATGACTGCTCTGAATGGGGTCCCAGGAAGTTGCACACAATGCTCTGTTTTGGTCATTGTGGCCTTCACCTATGGAACCCCATTTTCTTCACACACTCATAGTATAACTGCTCTGAATGGGGTCCCAGGAAGTTGCACACAATGCTCTGTTTTGGTCATTGTGGCCTTCACCTATGGAACCCCATTTTCTTCACACACTCATAGTATGACTGCTCTGAATGGGGTCCCAGGAACTTGCACACAATGCCCTGTTTTGGTCATTGTGGCCTTCACCTATGGAACCCCATTTTCTTCACACACTCATAGTATGACTGCTCTGAATGGGGTCCCAGGAACTTGCACACAATGCTCCGTCTTCCATGGTCATTGTGCTTTTCACCTATAGGACCCCATTTTCTTCACACACTCATAGTATGACTGCTTTCAATGGGGTCCCAGGAAATTAACCACAATACTTTGGCTTCCAAAAATTGACCTGTAAAGGAACTTACATTTATGTTGCATAACAGTGCACAATAAGGACAAATGCAAAACCATCTTGAGCATTTGGCCTAGTCTAAATTTACTCAAGAAGCATTTTCCTAAATTATTCGAAAACTGGCAAAAAAGCACCTATAAAAAAAAATCAATGGCCTCCTCCATTACCCCTACAGCCATCCTATCCATCACCAAATAGGTATGTCTCTGCCACAGAATGCAGAGTCACGTTTTAACCAGTTTTCATATAATTTAGGACCCATGCACAAGATGGTGAGAGCTATAGCTCCAGAAGCAAATTTTTGGAACAACCCTTTCAACATTTACTCAGAATATTTCTGCACTAACCTTTTGTGATGTAGCAAAACCAAGGTTACTCAGAATGGAGGCAACGGAAAATCTTGATCTTCACTTATGGGAGTCCATGGTCTTCACACACATAGTATGACTTCAAGTATTTGGGTCCCAGGAATACTCTGTCTTCATTAAACTTTGTGGCCTTCACCTATGGAACCCCATTTTCTTCACACACTCATAGTATGACTGCTCTGAATGGGGACCCAGGAACTTGCACACAATGCTCCGTCTTCCATGGTCATTGTGCTTTTCACCTATAGGACCCCATTTTCTTCACACACTTATAGTATGACTGCTTTCAATGGGGTCCCAGGAAATTAACCACAATACTTTGGCTTCCAAAAATTGACCTATAAAGGAACTTACATTCATGTTGCATAACAGTGCACAATAAGGACAAATGCAAAACCATCTTGAGCATTTGGCCTAGTCTAAATTTACTCAAGAAGCATTTTCCTAAATTATTCGAAAACTGGCAAAAAAGCACCTATAAAAAAAAATCAATGGCCTCCTCCATTACCCCTACAGCCATCCTATCCATCACCAAATAGGTATGTCTCTGCCACAGAATGCAGAGTCACGTTTTAACCAGTTTTCATATAATTTAGGACCCATGCACAAGATGGTGAGAGCTATAGCTCCACACGCAAATTTTTGGAACAACCCTTCCAACATTTACTCAGAATATTTCTGCACTAACCTTTTGTGATGTAGCAAAACCAAAGTTTTTGAGAATGGAGGCCACGGAAAATCTTGTTCTTCACTTATGGGAGTCCATTGGCTTCACACACTTATAGTATGACTTCAGGTATTTGGGTCCAAGGAATACTCTGTCTTCATTGAACTTTGTGGCCTTCACCTAGAGGACCCCATTTTCTTCACACACTCATAGTATGACTGCTCTGAATGGGGTCCCAGGAAGTTGCACACAATGCTCTGTTTTGGTCATTGTGGCCTTCACCTATGGAACCCCATTTTCTTCACACACTCATAGTATGACTGCTCTGAATGGGGTCCCAGGAACTTGCACACAATGCTCTGTTTTGGTCATTGTGGCCTTCACCTATGGAACCCCATTTTCTTCACACACTCATAGTATGACTGCTCTGAATGGGGTCCCAGGAACTTGCACACAATGCTCCGTCTTCCATGGTCATTGTGCTTTTCACCTATAGGACCCCATTTTCTTCACACACTCATAGTATGACTGCTTTCAATGGGGTCCCAGGAAATTAACCACAATACTTTGGCTTCCAAAAATTGACCTATAAAGGAACTTACATTTATGTTGCATAACAGTGCACAATAAGGACAAATGCAAAACCATCTTGAGCATTTGGCCTAGTCTAAATTTACTCAAGAAGCATTTTCCTAAATTATTCGAAAACTGGCAAAAAAGCACCTATAAAAAAAAATCAATGGCCTCCTCCATTACCCCTACAGCCATCCTATCCATCACCAAATAGGTATGTCTCTGCCACAGAATGCAGAGTCACGTTTTAACCAGTTTTCATATAATTTAGGACCCATGCACAAGATGGTGAGAGCTATAGCTCCAGAAGCAAATTTTTGGAACAACCCTTCCAACATTTACTCAGAATATTTCTGCACTAACCTTTTGTGATGTAGCAAAACCAAAGTTTTTGAGAATGGAGGCCACGGAAAATCTTGTTCTTCACTTATGGGAGTCCATTGGCTTCACACACTTATAGTATGACTTCAGGTATTTGGGTCCAAGGAATACTCTGTCTTCATTGAACTTTGTGGCCTTCACCTAGAGGACCCCATTTTCTTCACACACTCATAGTATGACTGCTCTGAATGGGGTCCCAGGAAGTTGCACACAATGCTCTGTTTTGGTCATTGTGGCCTGCACCTATGGAACCCCATTTTCTTCACACACTCATAGTATGACTGCTCTGAATGGGGTCCCAGGAAGTTGCACACAATGCTCTGTTTTGGTCATTGTGGCCTTCACCTATGGAACCCCATTTTCTTCACACACTCATAGTATGACTGCTCTGAATGGGGTCCCAGGAACTTGCACACAATGCTCTGTTTTGGTCATTGTGGCCTTCACCTATGGAACCCCATTTTCTTCACACACTCATAGTATGACTGCTTTCAATGGGGTCCCAGGAAATTAACCACAATACTTTGGCTTCCAAAAATTGACCTATAAAGGAACTTACATTTATGTTGCATAACAGTGCACAATAAGGACAAATGCAAAACCATCTTGAGCATTTGGCCTAGTCTAAATTTACTCAAGAAGCATTTTCCTAAATTATTCGAAAACTGGCAAAAAAGCACCTATAAAAAAAAATCAATGGCCTCCTCCATTACCCCTACAGCCATCCTATCCATCACCAAATAGGTATGTCTCTGCCACAGAATGCAGAGTCACGTTTTAACCAGTTTTCATATAATTTAGGACCCATGCACAAGATGGTGAGAGCTATAGCTCCAGAAGCAAATTTTTGGAACAACCCTTTCAACATTTACTCAGAATATTTCTGCACTAACCTTTTGTGATGTAGCAAAACCAAGGTTACTCAGAATGGAGGCAACGGAAAATCTTGATCTTCACTTATGGGAGTCCATGGTCTTCACACACATTGTATGACTTCAAGTATTTGGGTCCTAGGAATACTCTGTCTTCATTAAACTTTGTGGCCTTCACCTATGGAACCCCATTTTCTTCACACACTCATAGTATGACTGCTCTGAATGGGGACCCAGGAACTTGCACACAATGCTCCGTCTTCCATGGTCATTGTGCTTTTCACCTATAGGACCCCATTTTCTTCACACACTTATAGTATGACTGCTTTCAATGGGGTCCCAGGAAATTAACCACAATACTTTGGCTTCCAAAAATTGACCTATAAAGGAACTTACATTTATGTTGCATAACAGTGCACAATAAGGACAAATGCAAAACCATCTTGAGCATTTGGCCTAGTCTAAATTTACTCAAGAAGCATTTTCCTAAATTATTCGAAAACTGGCAAAAAAGCACCTATAAAAAAAAATCAATGGCCTCCTCCATTACCCCTACAGCCATCCTATCCATCACCAAATAGGTATGTCTCTGCCACAGAATGCAGAGTCACATTTTAACCAGTTTTCATATAATTTAGGACCCATGCACAAGATGGTGAGAGCTATAGCTCCACACGCAAATTTTTGGAACAACCCTTTCAACATTTACTCAGAATATTTCTGAACTAACCTTTTGTGATGTAGCAAAACCAAGGTTACTCAGAATGGAGGCAACGGAAAATCTTGATCTTCACTTATGGGAGTCCATGGTCTTCACACACATAGTATGACTTCAAGTATTTGGGTCCTAGGAATACTCTGTCTTCATTAAACTTTGTGGCCTTCACCTATGGAACCCCATTTTCTTCACACACTCATAGTATGACTGCTCTGAATGGGGTCCCAGGAACTTGCACACAATGCTCTGTTTTGGTCATTGTGGCCTTCACCTATGGAACCCCATTTTCTTCACACACTCATAGTATGACTGCTCTGAATGGGGTCCCAGGAACTTGCACACAATGCTCTGTTTTGGTCATTGTGGCCTTCACCTATGGAACCCCATTTTCTTCACACACTCATAGTATGACTGCTCTGAATGGGGTCCCAGGAACTTGCACACAATGCTCCGTCTTCCATGGTCATTGTGCTTTTCACCTATAGGACCCCATTTTCTTCACACACTCATAGTATGACTGCTTTCAATGGGGTCCCAGGAAATTAACCACAATACTTTGGCTTCCAAAAATTGACTTATAAAGGAACTTACATTTATGTTGCATAACAGTGCACAATGAGGACAAATGCAAAACCATCTTGAGCATTTGGCCTAGTCTAAATTTACTCAAAAAGCATTTTCCTAAATTATTCGAAAACTGGCAAAAAAGCACCTATAAAAAAAAATCAATGGCCTCCTCCATTACCCCTACAGCCATCCTATCCATCACCAAATAGGTATGTCTCTGCCACAGAATGCAGAGTCACGTTTTAACCAGTTTTCATATAATTTAGGACCCATGCACAAGATGGTGAGAGCTATAGTTGCACACGCAAATTTTTGGAACAACCCTTCCAACATTTACTCAGAATATTTCTGCACTAACCTTTTGTGATGTAGCAAAACCAAAGTTTTTGAGAATGGAGGCCACGGAAAATCTTGTTCTTCACTTATGGGAGTCTATTGGCTTCACACACTTATAGTATGACTTCAGGTATTTGGGTCCAAGGAATACTCTGTCTTCATTGAACTTTGTGGCCTTCACCTAGAGGACCCCATTTTCTTCACACACTCATAGTATGACTGCTCTGAATGGGGTCCCAGGAAGTTGCACACAATGCTCTGTTTTGGTCATTGTGGCCTTCACCTATGGAACCCCATTTTCTTCACACACTCATAGTATGACTGCTCTGAATGGGGTCCCAGGAACTTGCACACAATGCTCTGTTTTGGTCATTGTGGCCTTCACCTATGGAACCCCATTTTCTTCACACACTCATAGTATGACTGCTCTGAATGGGGTCCCAGGAACTTGCACACAATGCTCTGTTTTGGTCATTGTGGCCTTCACCTATGGAACCCCATTTTCTTCACACACTCATAGTATGACTGCTCTGAATGGGGTCCCAGGAACTTGCACACAATGCTCCGTCTTCCATGGTCATTGTGCTTTTCACCTATAGGACCCCATTTTCTTCACACACTCATAGTATAACTGCTTTCAATGGGGTCCCAGGAAATTAACCACAATACTTTGGCTTCCAAAAATTGACCTATAAAGGAACTTACATTTATGTTGCATAACAGTGCACAATAAGGACAAATGCAAAACCATCTTGAGCATTTGGCCTAGTCTAAATTTACTCAAGAAGCATTTTCCTAAATTATTCGAAAACTGGCAAAAAAGCACCTATAAAAAAAAATCAATGGCCTCCTCCATTACCCCTACAGCCATCCTATCCATCACCAAATAGGTATGTCTCTGCCACAGAATGCAGAGTCACGTTTTAACCAGTTTTCATATAATTTAGGACCCATGCACAAGATGGTGAGAGCTATAGCTCCACACGCAAATTTTTGGAACAACCCTTCCAACATTTACTCAGAATATTTCTGCACTAACCTTTTGTGATGTAGCAAAACCAAAGTTTTTGAGAATGGAGGCCACGGAAAATCTTGTTCTTCACTTATGGGAGTCCATTGGCTTCACACACTTATAGTATGACTTCAGGTATTTGGGTCCAAGGAATACTCTGTCTTCATTGAACTTTGTGGCCTTCACCTAGAGGACCCCATTTTCTTCACACACTCATAGTATGACTGCTCTGAATGGGGTCCCAGGAAGTTGCACACAATGCTCTGTTTTGGTCATTGTGGCCTTCACCTATGGAACCCCATTTTCTTCACACACTCATAGTATGACTGCTCTGAATGGGGTCCCAGGAACTTGCACACAATGCTCTGTTTTGGTCATTGTGGCCTTCACCTATGGAACCCCATTTTCTTCACACACTCATAGTATGACTGCTCTGAATGGGGTCCCAGGAACTTGCACACAATGCTCTGTTTTGGTCATTGTGGCCTTCACCTATGGAACCCCATTTTCTTCACACACTCATAGTATGACTGCTTTCAATGGGGTCCCAGGAAATTAACCACAATACTTTGGCTTCCAAAAATTGACCTATAAAGGAACTTACATTTATGTTGCATAACAGTGCACAATAAGGACAAATGCAAAACCATCTTGAGCATTTGGCCTAGTCTAAATTTACTCAAGAAGCATTTTCCTAAATTATTCGAAAACTGGCAAAAAAGCACCTATAAAAAAAAATCAATGGCCTCCTCCATTACCCCTACAGCCATCCTATCCATCACCAAATAGGTATGTCTCTGCCACAGAATGCAGAGTCACGTTTTAACCAGTTTTCATATAATTTAGGACCCATGCACAAGATGGTGAGAGCTATAGCTCCAGAAGCAAATTTTTGGAACAACCCTTTCAACATTTACTCAGAATATTTCTGCACTAACCTTTTGTGATATAGCAAAACCAAGGTTACTCAGAATGGAGGCAACGGAAAATCTTGATCTTCACTTATGGGAGTCCATGGTCTTCACACACATAGTATGACTTCAAGTATTTGGGTCCTAGGAATACTCTGTCTTCATTAAACTTTGTGGCCTTCACCTATGGAACCCCATTTTCTTCACACACTCATAGTATGACTGCTCTGAATGGGGACCCAGGAACTTGCACACAATGCTCCGTCTTCCATGGTCATTGTGCTTTTCACCTATAGGACCCCATTTTCTTCACACACTTATAGTATGACTGCTTTCAATGGGGTCCCAGGAAATTAACCACAATACTTTGGCTTCCAAAAATTGACCTATAAAGGAACTTACATTTATGTTGCATAACAGTGCACAATAAGGACAAATGCAAAACCATCTTGAGCATTTGGCCTAGTCTAAATTTACTCAAGAAGCATTTTCCTAAATTATTCGAAAACTGGCAAAAAAGCACCTATAAAAAAAAATCAATGGCCTCCTCCATTACCCCTACAGCCATCCTATCCATCACCAAATAGGTATGTCTCTGCCACAGAATGCAGAGTCACATTTTAACCAGTTTTCATATAATTTAGGACCCATGCACAAGATGGTGAGAGCTATAGCTCCACACGCAAATTTTTGGAACAACCCTTCCAACATTTACTCAGAATATTTCTGCACTAACCTTTTGTGATGTAGCAAAACCAAAGTTTTTGAGAATGGAGGCCCCGGAAAATCTTGTTCTTCACTTATGGGAGTCCATTGGCTTCACACACTTATAGTATGACTTCAGGTATTTGGGTCCAAGGAATACTCTGTCTTCATTGAACTTTGTGGCCTTCACCTAGAGGACCCCATTTTCTTCACACACTCATAGTATGACTGCTCTGAATGGGGTCCCAGGAACTTGCACACAATGCTCTGTTTTGGTCATTGTGGCCTTCACCTATGGAACCCCATTTTCTTCACACACTCATAGTATGACTGCTCTGAATGGGGTCCCAGGAAGTTGCACACAATGCTCTGTTTTGGTCATTGTGGCCTTCACCTATGGAACCCCATTTTCTTCACACACTCATAGTATGACTGCTCTGAATGGGGTCCCAGGAACTTGCACACAATGCTCCGTCTTCCATGGTCATTGTGCTTTTCACCTATAGGACCCCATTTTCTTCACACACTCATAGTATGACTGCTTTCAATGGGGTCTCAGGAAATTAACCACAATACTTTGGCTTCCAAAAATTGACCTATAAAGGAACTTACATTTATGTTGCATAACAGTGCACAATAAGGACAAATGGAAAACCATCTTGAGCATTTGCCTAGTCTAAATTTACTCAAGAAGCATTTTCCTAAATTATTCGAAAACTGGCAAAAAAGCACCTATAAAAAAAAATCAATGGCCTCCTCCATTACCCCTACAGCCCTCCTATCCATCACCAAATAGGTATGTCTCTGCCACAGAATGCAGAGTCACGTTTTAACCAGTTTTCATATAATTTAGGACCCATGCACAAGATGGTGAGAGCTATAGCTCCACACGCAAATTTTTGGAACAACCCTTCCAACATTTACTCAGAATATTTCTGCACTAACCTTTTGTGATGTAGCAAAACCAAAGTTTTTGAGAATGGAGGCCCCGGAAAATCTTGTTCTTCACTTATGGGAGTCCATTGGCTTCACACACTTATAGTATGACTTCACGTATTTGGGTCCAAGGAATACTCTGTCTTCATTGAACTTTGTGGCCTTCAGCTAGAGGACCCCATTTTCTTCACACACTCATAGTATGACTGCTCTGAATGGGGTCCCAGGAACTTGCACACAATGCTCTGTTTTGGTCATTGTGGCCTTCACCTATGGAACCCCATTTTCTTCACACACTCCTAGTATGACTGCTCTGAATGGGGTCCCAGGAACTTGCACACAATGCTCTGTTTTGGTCATTGTGGCCTTCACCTATGGAACCCCATTTTTTTCACACACTCATAGTATGACTGCTCTGAATGGGGTCCCAGGAACTTGAACACAATGCTCCGTCTTCCATGGTCATTGTGCTTTTCACCTATAGGACCCCATTTTCTTCACACACTCAAAGTATGACTGCTTTCAATGGGGTCCCAGGAAATTAACCACAATACTTTGGCTTCCAAAAATTGACCTATAAAGGAACTTACATTTATGTTGCATAACAGTGCACAATAAGGACAAATGCAAAACCATCTTGAGCATTTGGCCTAGTCTAAATTTACTCAAGAAGCATTTTCCTAAATTATTCGAAAACTGGCAAAAAAGCACCTATAAAAAAAAATCAATGGCCTCCTCCATTACCCCTACAGCCATCCTATCCATCAGCAAATAGGTATGTCTCTGCCACAGAATACAGAGTCACGTTTTAACCAGTTTTCATATAATTTAGGACCCATGCACAAGATGGTGAGAGCTATAGCTCCACACGCAAATTTTTGGAACAACCCTTTCAACATTTACTCAGAATATTTCTGCACTAACCTTTTGTGATGTAGCAAAACTAAGGTTACTCAGAATGGAGGCAACGGAAAATCTTGATCTTCACTTATGGGAGTCCATGGTCTTCACACACATAGTATGACTTCAAGTATTTGGGTCCTAGGAATACTCTGTCTTCATTAAACTTTGTGGCCTTCACCTATGGAACCCCATTTTCTTCACACACTCATAGTATGACTGCTCTGAATGGGGTCCAAGGAACTTGCACACAATGCTCCGTCTTCCATGGTCATTGTGCTTTTCACCTATAGGACCCCATTTTCTTCACACACTTATAGTATGACTGCTTTCAATGGGGTCCCAGGAAATTAACCACAATACTTTGGCTTCCAAAAATTGACTTATAAAGGAACTTACATTTATGTTGCATAACAGTGCACAATGAGGACAAATGCAAAACCATCTTGAGCATTTGGCCTAGTCTAAATTTACTCAAGATGCATTTTCCTAAATTATTCGAAAACTTGCAAAAAAGCACCTATAAAAAAAAATCAATGGCCTCCTCCATTACCCCTACAGCCATCCTATCCATCACCAAATAGGTATGTCTCTGCCACAGAATGCAGAGTCACGTTTTAACCAGTTTTCATATAATTTAGGACCCATGCACAAGATGGTGAGAGCTATAGCTCCACACGCAAATTTTTGGAACAACCCTTCCAACATTTACTCAGAATATTTCTGCACTAACCTTTTGTGATGTAGCAAAACCAAAGTTTTTGAGAATGGAGGCCACGGAAAATCTTGTTCTTCACTTATGGGAGTCCATTGGCTTCACACACTTATAGTATGACTTCAGGTATTTGGGTCCAAGGAATACTCTGTCTTCATTGAACTTTGTGGCCTTCACCTAGAGGACCCCATTTTCTTCACACACTCATAGTATGACTGCTCTGAATGGGGTCCCAGGAACTTGCACACAATGCTCTGTTTTGGTCATTGTGGCCTTCACCTATGGAACCCCATTTTCTTCACACACTCATAGTATGACTGCTCTGAATGGGGTCCCAGGAAGTTGCACACAATGCTCTGTTTTGGTCATTGTGGCCTTCACCTATGGAACCCCATTTTCTTCACACACTCATAGTATGACTGCTCTGAATGGGGTCCCAGGAACTTGCACAAAATGCTCTGTTTTTGTCATTGTGGCCTTCACCTATGGAACCCCATTTTCTTCACACACTCATAGTATGACTGCTCTGAATGGGGTACCAGGAACTTGCACACAATGCTCCGTCTTCCATGGTCATTGTGCTTTTCACCTATAGGACCCCATTTTCTTCACACACTCATAGTATGACTGCTTTCAATGGGGTCCCAGGAAATTAACCACAATACTTTGGCTTCCAAAAATTGACCTATAAAGGAACTTACATTTATGTTGCATAACAGTGCACAATAAGGACAAATGCAAAACCATCTTGAGCATTTGGCCTAGTCTAAATTTACTCAAGAAGCATTTTCCTAAATTATTCGAAAACTGGCAAAAAAGCACCTATAAAAAAAAATCAATGGCCTCCTCCATTACCCCTACAGCCATCCTATCCATCACCAAATAGGTATGTCTCTGCCACAGAATGCAGAGTCACGTTTTAACCAGTTTTCATATAATTTAGGACCCATGCACAAGATGGTGAGAGCTATAGCTCCACACGCAAATTTTTGGAACAACCCTTTCAACATTTACTCAGAATATTTCTGAACTAACCTTTTGTGATGTAGCAAAACCAAGGTTACTCAGAATGGAGGCAACGGAGAATCTTGATCTTCACTTATGGGAGTCCATGGTCTTCACACACATAGTATGACTTCAAGTATTTGGGTCCTAGGAATACTCTGTCTTCATTAAACTTTGTGGCCTTCACCTATGGAACCCCATTTTCTTCACACACTCATAGTATGACTGCTCTGAATGGGGTCCCAGGAACTTGCACACAATGCTCCGTCTTCCATGGTCATTGTGCTTTTCACCTATAGGACCCCATTTTCTTCACACACTCATAGTATGACTGCTTTCAATGGGGTCTCAGGAAATTAACCACAATACTTTGGCTTCCAAAAATTGACCTATAAAGGAACTTACATTTATGTTGCATAA
Source organism: Eleutherodactylus coqui (assembly GCF_035609145.1). NCBI lineage: Eukaryota > Metazoa > Chordata > Amphibia > Anura > Eleutherodactylidae > Eleutherodactylus > Eleutherodactylus coqui. The sequence continues at coordinate 34,893,156 of NC_089848.1, read as the reverse complement.
CAGTGCACAATAAGGACAAATGGAAAACCATCTTGAGCATTTGCCTAGTCTAAATTTACTCAAGAAGCATTTTCCTAAATTATTCGAAAACTGGCAAAAAAGGACCTATAAAAAAAAATCAATGGCCTCCTCCATTACCCCTACAGCCATCCTATCCATCACCAAATAGGTATGTCTCTGCCACAGAATGCAGAGTCACGTTTTAACCAGTTTTCATATAATTTAGGACCCATGCACAAGATGGTGAGAGCTATAGCTCCACACGCAAATTTTTGGAACAACCCTTCCAACATTTACTCAGAATATTTCTGCACTAACCTTTTGTGATGTAGCAAAACCAAAGTTTTTGAGAATGGAGGCCCCGGAAAATCTTGTTCTTCACTTATGGGAGTCCATTGGCTTCACACACTTATAGTATGACTTCAGGTATTTGGGTCCAAGGAATACTCTGTCTTCATTGAACTTTGTGGCCTTCAGCTAGAGGACCCCATTTTCTTCACACACTCATAGTATGACTGCTCTGAATGGGGTCCCAGGAACTTGCACACAATGCTCTGTTTTGGTCATTGTGGCCTTCACCTATGGAACCCCATTTTCTTCACACACTCCTAGTATGACTGCTCTGAATGGGGTCCCAGGAACTTGCACACAATGCTCTGTTTTGGTCATTGTGGCCTTCACCTATGGAACCCCATTTTTTTCACACACTCATAGTATGACTGCTCTGAATGGGGTCCCAGGAACTTGAACACAATGCTCCGTCTTCCATGGTCATTGTGCTTTTCACCTATAGGACCCCATTTTCTTCACACACTCAAAGTATGACTGCTTTCAATGGGGTCCCAGGAAATTAACCACAATACTTTGGCTTCCAAAAATTGACCTATAAAGGAACTTACATTTATGTTGCATAACAGTGCACAATAAGGACAAATGCAAAACCATCTTGAGCATTTGGCCTAGTCTAAATTTACTCAAGAAGCATTTTCCTAAATTATTCGAAAACTGGCAAAAAAGCACCTATAAAAAAAAATCAATGGCCTCCTCCATTACCCCTACAGCCATCCTATCCATCAGCAAATAGGTATGTCTCTGCCACAGAATGCAGAGTCACGTTTTAACCAGTTTTCATATAATTTAGGACCCATGCACAAGATGGTGAGAGCTATAGCTCCACACGCAAATTTTTGGAACAACCCTTTCAACATTTACTCAGAATATTTCTGCACTAACCTTTTGTGATGTAGCAAAACTAAGGTTACTCAGAATGGAGGCAACGGAAAATCTTGATCTTCACTTATGGGAGTCCATGGTCTTCACACACATAGTATGACTTCAAGTATTTGGGTCCTAGGAATACTCTGTCTTCATTAAACTTTGTGGCCTTCACCTATGGAACCCCATTTTCTTCACACACTCATAGTATGACTGCTCTGAATGGGGTCCAAGGAACTTGCACACAATGCTCCGTCTTCCATGGTCATTGTGCTTTTCACCTATAGGACCCTATTTTCTTCACACACTCATAGTATGACTGCTTTCAATGGGGTCCCAGGAAATTAACCACAATACTTTGGCTTCCAAAAATTGACTTATAAAGGAACTTACATTTATGTTGCATAACAGTGCACAATAAGGACAAATGCAAAACCATCTTGAGCATTTGGCCTAGTCTAAATTTACTCAAGAAGCATTTTCAGAAATTATTCGAAAACTGGCAAAAAAGCACCTATAAAAAAAAATCAATGGCCTCCTCCATTACCCCTACAGCCATCCTATCCATCACCAAATAGGTATGTCTCTGCCACAGAATGCAGAGTCACGTTTTAACCAGTTTTCATATAATTTAGGACCCATGCACAAGATGGTGAGAGCTATAGCTCCACACGCAAATTTTTGGAACAACCCTTCCAACATTTACTCAGAATATTTCTGCACTAACCTTTTGTGATGTAGCAAAACCAAAGTTTTTGAGAATGGAGGCCACGGAAAATCTTGTTCTTCACTTATGGGAGTCCATTGGCTTCACACACTTATAGTATGACTTCAGGTATTTGGGTCCAAGGAATACTCTGTCTTCATTGAACTTTGTGGCCTTCACCTAGAGGACCCCATTTTCTTCACACACTCATAGTATGACTGCTCTGAATGGGGTCCCAGGAAGTTGCACACAATGCTCTGTTTTGGTCATTGTGGCCTGCACCTATGGAACCCCATTTTCTTCACACACTCATAGTATGACTGCTCTGAATGGGGTCCCAGGAAGTTGCACACAATGCTCTGTTTTGGTCATTGTGGCCTTCACCTATGGAACCCCATTTTCTTCACACACTCATAGTATGACTGCTCTGAATGGGGTCCCAGGAACTTGCACACAATGCTCTGTTTTGGTCATTGTGGCCTTCACCTATGGAACCCCATTTTCTTCACACACTCATAGTATGACTGCTTTCAATGGGGTCCCAGGAAATTAACCACAATACTTTGGCTTCCAAAAATTGACCTATAAAGGAACTTACATTTATGTTGCATAACAGTGCACAATAAGGACAAATGCAAAACCATCTTGAGCATTTGGCCTAGTCTAAATTTACTCAAGAAGCATTTTCCTAAATTATTCGAAAACTGGCAAAAAAGCACCTATAAAAAAAAATCAATGGCCTCCTCCATTACCCCTACAGCCATCCTATCCATCACCAAATAGGTATGTCTCTGCCACAGAATGCAGAGTCACGTTTTAACCAGTTTTCATATAATTTAGGACCCATGCACAAGATGGTGAGAGCTATAGCTCCAGAAGCAAATTTTTGGAACAACCCTTTCAACATTTACTCAGAATATTTCTGCACTAACCTTTTGTGATGTAGCAAAACCAAGGTTACTCAGAATGGAGGCAACGGAAAATCTTGATCTTCACTTATGGGAGTCCATGGTCTTCACACACATTGTATGACTTCAAGTATTTGGGTCCTAGGAATACTCTGTCTTCATTAAACTTTGTGGCCTTCACCTATGGAACCCCATTTTCTTCACACACTCATAGTATGACTGCTCTGAATGGGGACCCAGGAACTTGCACACAATGCTCCGTCTTCCATGGTCATTGTGCTTTTCACCTATAGGACCCCATTTTCTTCACACACTTATAGTATGACTGCTTTCAATGGGGTCCCAGGAAATTAACCACAATACTTTGGCTTCCAAAAATTGACCTATAAAGGAACTTACATTTATGTTGCATAACAGTGCACAATAAGGACAAATGCAAAACCATCTTGAGCATTTGGCCTAGTCTAAATTTACTCAAGAAGCATTTTCCTAAATTATTCGAAAACTGGCAAAAAAGCACCTATAAAAAAAAATCAATGGCCTCCTCCATTACCCCTACAGCCATCCTATCCATCACCAAATAGGTATGTCTCTGCCACAGAATGCAGAGTCACATTTTAACCAGTTTTCATATAATTTAGGACCCATGCACAAGATGGTGAGAGCTATAGCTCCACACGCAAATTTTTGGAACAACCCTTTCAACATTTACTCAGAATATTTCTGAACTAACCTTTTGTGATGTAGCAAAACCAAGGTTACTCAGAATGGAGGCAACGGAAAATCTTGATCTTCACTTATGGGAGTCCATGGTCTTCACACACATAGTATGACTTCAAGTATTTGGGTCCTAGGAATACTCTGTCTTCATTAAACTTTGTGGCCTTCACCTATGGAACCCCATTTTCTTCACACACTCATAGTATGACTGCTCTGAATGGGGTCCCAGGAACTTGCACACAATGCTCTGTTTTGGTCATTGTGGCCTTCACCTATGGAACCCCATTTTCTTCACACACTCATAGTATGACTGCTCTGAATGGGGTCCCAGGAACTTGCACACAATGCTCTGTTTTGGTCATTGTGGCCTTCACCTATGGAACCCCATTTTCTTCACACACTCATAGTATGACTGCTCTGAATGGGGTCCCAGGAACTTGCACACAATGCTCCGTCTTCCATGGTCATTGTGCTTTTCACCTATAGGACCCCATTTTCTTCACACACTCATAGTATGACTGCTTTCAATGGGGTCCCAGGAAATTAACCACAATACTTTGGCTTCCAAAAATTGACTTATAAAGGAACTTACATTTATGTTGCATAACAGTGCACAATGAGGACAAATGCAAAACCATCTTGAGCATTTGGCCTAGTCTAAATTTACTCAAAAAGCATTTTCCTAAATTATTCGAAAACTGGCAAAAAAGCACCTATAAAAAAAAATCAATGGCCTCCTCCATTACCCCTACAGCCATCCTATCCATCACCAAATAGGTATGTCTCTGCCACAGAATGCAGAGTCACGTTTTAACCAGTTTTCATATAATTTAGGACCCATGCACAAGATGGTGAGAGCTATAGTTGCACACGCAAATTTTTGGAACAACCCTTCCAACATTTACTCAGAATATTTCTGCACTAACCTTTTGTGATGTAGCAAAACCAAAGTTTTTGAGAATGGAGGCCACGGAAAATCTTGTTCTTCACTTATGGGAGTCTATTGGCTTCACACACTTATAGTATGACTTCAGGTATTTGGGTCCAAGGAATACTCTGTCTTCATTGAACTTTGTGGCCTTCACCTAGAGGACCCCATTTTCTTCACACACTCATAGTATGACTGCTCTGAATGGGGTCCCAGGAAGTTGCACACAATGCTCTGTTTTGGTCATTGTGGCCTTCACCTATGGAACCCCATTTTCTTCACACACTCATAGTATGACTGCTCTGAATGGGGTCCCAGGAACTTGCACACAATGCTCTGTTTTGGTCATTGTGGCCTTCACCTATGGAACCCCATTTTCTTCACACACTCATAGTATGACTGCTCTGAATGGGGTCCCAGGAACTTGCACACAATGCTCTGTTTTGGTCATTGTGGCCTTCACCTATGGAACCCCATTTTCTTCACACACTCATAGTATGACTGCTCTGAATGGGGTCCCAGGAACTTGCACACAATGCTCCGTCTTCCATGGTCATTGTGCTTTTCACCTATAGGACCCCATTTTCTTCACACACTCATAGTATAACTGCTTTCAATGGGGTCCCAGGAAATTAACCACAATACTTTGGCTTCCAAAAATTGACCTATAAAGGAACTTACATTTATGTTGCATAACAGTGCACAATAAGGACAAATGCAAAACCATCTTGAGCATTTGGCCTAGTCTAAATTTACTCAAGAAGCATTTTCCTAAATTATTCGAAAACTGGCAAAAAAGCACCTATAAAAAAAAATCAATGGCCTCCTCCATTACCCCTACAGCCATCCTATCCATCACCAAATAGGTATGTCTCTGCCACAGAATGCAGAGTCACGTTTTAACCAGTTTTCATATAATTTAGGACCCATGCACAAGATGGTGAGAGCTATAGCTCCACACGCAAATTTTTGGAACAACCCTTCCAACATTTACTCAGAATATTTCTGCACTAACCTTTTGTGATGTAGCAAAACCAAAGTTTTTGAGAATGGAGGCCACGGAAAATCTTGTTCTTCACTTATGGGAGTCCATTGGCTTCACACACTTATAGTATGACTTCAGGTATTTGGGTCCAAGGAATACTCTGTCTTCATTGAACTTTGTGGCCTTCACCTAGAGGACCCCATTTTCTTCACACACTCATAGTATGACTGCTCTGAATGGGGTCCCAGGAAGTTGCACACAATGCTCTGTTTTGGTCATTGTGGCCTTCACCTATGGAACCCCATTTTCTTCACACACTCATAGTATGACTGCTCTGAATGGGGTCCCAGGAACTTGCACACAATGCTCTGTTTTGGTCATTGTGGCCTTCACCTATGGAACCCCATTTTCTTCACACACTCATAGTATGACTGCTCTGAATGGGGTCCCAGGAACTTGCACACAATGCTCTGTTTTGGTCATTGTGGCCTTCACCTATGGAACCCCATTTTCTTCACACACTCATAGTATGACTGCTTTCAATGGGGTCCCAGGAAATTAACCACAATACTTTGGCTTCCAAAAATTGACCTATAAAGGAACTTACATTTATGTTGCATAACAGTGCACAATAAGGACAAATGCAAAACCATCTTGAGCATTTGGCCTAGTCTAAATTTACTCAAGAAGCATTTTCCTAAATTATTCGAAAACTGGCAAAAAAGCACCTATAAAAAAAAATCAATGGCCTCCTCCATTACCCCTACAGCCATCCTATCCATCACCAAATAGGTATGTCTCTGCCACAGAATGCAGAGTCACGTTTTAACCAGTTTTCATATAATTTAGGACCCATGCACAAGATGGTGAGAGCTATAGCTCCAGAAGCAAATTTTTGGAACAACCCTTTCAACATTTACTCAGAATATTTCTGCACTAACCTTTTGTGATATAGCAAAACCAAGGTTACTCAGAATGGAGGCAACGGAAAATCTTGATCTTCACTTATGGGAGTCCATGGTCTTCACACACATAGTATGACTTCAAGTATTTGGGTCCTAGGAATACTCTGTCTTCATTAAACTTTGTGGCCTTCACCTATGGAACCCCATTTTCTTCACACACTCATAGTATGACTGCTCTGAATGGGGACCCAGGAACTTGCACACAATGCTCCGTCTTCCATGGTCATTGTGCTTTTCACCTATAGGACCCCATTTTCTTCACACACTTATAGTATGACTGCTTTCAATGGGGTCCCAGGAAATTAACCACAATACTTTGGCTTCCAAAAATTGACCTATAAAGGAACTTACATTTATGTTGCATAACAGTGCACAATAAGGACAAATGCAAAACCATCTTGAGCATTTGGCCTAGTCTAAATTTACTCAAGAAGCATTTTCCTAAATTATTCGAAAACTGGCAAAAAAGCACCTATAAAAAAAAATCAATGGCCTCCTCCATTACCCCTACAGCCATCCTATCCATCACCAAATAGGTATGTCTCTGCCACAGAATGCAGAGTCACATTTTAACCAGTTTTCATATAATTTAGGACCCATGCACAAGATGGTGAGAGCTATAGCTCCACACGCAAATTTTTGGAACAACCCTTCCAACATTTACTCAGAATATTTCTGCACTAACCTTTTGTGATGTAGCAAAACCAAAGTTTTTGAGAATGGAGGCCCCGGAAAATCTTGTTCTTCACTTATGGGAGTCCATTGGCTTCACACACTTATAGTATGACTTCAGGTATTTGGGTCCAAGGAATACTCTGTCTTCATTGAACTTTGTGGCCTTCACCTAGAGGACCCCATTTTCTTCACACACTCATAGTATGACTGCTCTGAATGGGGTCCCAGGAACTTGCACACAATGCTCTGTTTTGGTCATTGTGGCCTTCACCTATGGAACCCCATTTTCTTCACACACTCATAGTATGACTGCTCTGAATGGGGTCCCAGGAAGTTGCACACAATGCTCTGTTTTGGTCATTGTGGCCTTCACCTATGGAACCCCATTTTCTTCACACACTCATAGTATGACTGCTCTGAATGGGGTCCCAGGAACTTGCACACAATGCTCCGTCTTCCATGGTCATTGTGCTTTTCACCTATAGGACCCCATTTTCTTCACACACTCATAGTATGACTGCTTTCAATGGGGTCTCAGGAAATTAACCACAATACTTTGGCTTCCAAAAATTGACCTATAAAGGAACTTACATTTATGTTGCATAACAGTGCACAATAAGGACAAATGGAAAACCATCTTGAGCATTTGCCTAGTCTAAATTTACTCAAGAAGCATTTTCCTAAATTATTCGAAAACTGGCAAAAAAGCACCTATAAAAAAAAATCAATGGCCTCCTCCATTACCCCTACAGCCCTCCTATCCATCACCAAATAGGTATGTCTCTGCCACAGAATGCAGAGTCACGTTTTAACCAGTTTTCATATAATTTAGGACCCATGCACAAGATGGTGAGAGCTATAGCTCCACACGCAAATTTTTGGAACAACCCTTCCAACATTTACTCAGAATATTTCTGCACTAACCTTTTGTGATGTAGCAAAACCAAAGTTTTTGAGAATGGAGGCCCCGGAAAATCTTGTTCTTCACTTATGGGAGTCCATTGGCTTCACACACTTATAGTATGACTTCACGTATTTGGGTCCAAGGAATACTCTGTCTTCATTGAACTTTGTGGCCTTCAGCTAGAGGACCCCATTTTCTTCACACACTCATAGTATGACTGCTCTGAATGGGGTCCCAGGAACTTGCACACAATGCTCTGTTTTGGTCATTGTGGCCTTCACCTATGGAACCCCATTTTCTTCACACACTCCTAGTATGACTGCTCTGAATGGGGTCCCAGGAACTTGCACACAATGCTCTGTTTTGGTCATTGTGGCCTTCACCTATGGAACCCCATTTTTTTCACACACTCATAGTATGACTGCTCTGAATGGGGTCCCAGGAACTTGAACACAATGCTCCGTCTTCCATGGTCATTGTGCTTTTCACCTATAGGACCCCATTTTCTTCACACACTCAAAGTATGACTGCTTTCAATGGGGTCCCAGGAAATTAACCACAATACTTTGGCTTCCAAAAATTGACCTATAAAGGAACTTACATTTATGTTGCATAACAGTGCACAATAAGGACAAATGCAAAACCATCTTGAGCATTTGGCCTAGTCTAAATTTACTCAAGAAGCATTTTCCTAAATTATTCGAAAACTGGCAAAAAAGCACCTATAAAAAAAAATCAATGGCCTCCTCCATTACCCCTACAGCCATCCTATCCATCAGCAAATAGGTATGTCTCTGCCACAGAATACAGAGTCACGTTTTAACCAGTTTTCATATAATTTAGGACCCATGCACAAGATGGTGAGAGCTATAGCTCCACACGCAAATTTTTGGAACAACCCTTTCAACATTTACTCAGAATATTTCTGCACTAACCTTTTGTGATGTAGCAAAACTAAGGTTACTCAGAATGGAGGCAACGGAAAATCTTGATCTTCACTTATGGGAGTCCATGGTCTTCACACACATAGTATGACTTCAAGTATTTGGGTCCTAGGAATACTCTGTCTTCATTAAACTTTGTGGCCTTCACCTATGGAACCCCATTTTCTTCACACACTCATAGTATGACTGCTCTGAATGGGGTCCAAGGAACTTGCACACAATGCTCCGTCTTCCATGGTCATTGTGCTTTTCACCTATAGGACCCCATTTTCTTCACACACTTATAGTATGACTGCTTTCAATGGGGTCCCAGGAAATTAACCACAATACTTTGGCTTCCAAAAATTGACTTATAAAGGAACTTACATTTATGTTGCATAACAGTGCACAATGAGGACAAATGCAAAACCATCTTGAGCATTTGGCCTAGTCTAAATTTACTCAAGATGCATTTTCCTAAATTATTCGAAAACTTGCAAAAAAGCACCTATAAAAAAAAATCAATGGCCTCCTCCATTACCCCTACAGCCATCCTATCCATCACCAAATAGGTATGTCTCTGCCACAGAATGCAGAGTCACGTTTTAACCAGTTTTCATATAATTTAGGACCCATGCACAAGATGGTGAGAGCTATAGCTCCACACGCAAATTTTTGGAACAACCCTTCCAACATTTACTCAGAATATTTCTGCACTAACCTTTTGTGATGTAGCAAAACCAAAGTTTTTGAGAATGGAGGCCACGGAAAATCTTGTTCTTCACTTATGGGAGTCCATTGGCTTCACACACTTATAGTATGACTTCAGGTATTTGGGTCCAAGGAATACTCTGTCTTCATTGAACTTTGTGGCCTTCACCTAGAGGACCCCATTTTCTTCACACACTCATAGTATGACTGCTCTGAATGGGGTCCCAGGAACTTGCACACAATGCTCTGTTTTGGTCATTGTGGCCTTCACCTATGGAACCCCATTTTCTTCACACACTCATAGTATGACTGCTCTGAATGGGGTCCCAGGAAGTTGCACACAATGCTCTGTTTTGGTCATTGTGGCCTTCACCTATGGAACCCCATTTTCTTCACACACTCATAGTATGACTGCTCTGAATGGGGTCCCAGGAACTTGCACAAAATGCTCTGTTTTTGTCATTGTGGCCTTCACCTATGGAACCCCATTTTCTTCACACACTCATAGTATGACTGCTCTGAATGGGGTACCAGGAACTTGCACACAATGCTCCGTCTTCCATGGTCATTGTGCTTTTCACCTATAGGACCCCATTTTCTTCACACACTCATAGTATGACTGCTTTCAATGGGGTCCCAGGAAATTAACCACAATACTTTGGCTTCCAAAAATTGACCTATAAAGGAACTTACATTTATGTTGCATAACAGTGCACAATAAGGACAAATGCAAAACCATCTTGAGCATTTGGCCTAGTCTAAATTTACTCAAGAAGCATTTTCCTAAATTATTCGAAAACTGGCAAAAAAGCACCTATAAAAAAAAATCAATGGCCTCCTCCATTACCCCTACAGCCATCCTATCCATCACCAAATAGGTATGTCTCTGCCACAGAATGCAGAGTCACGTTTTAACCAGTTTTCATATAATTTAGGACCCATGCACAAGATGGTGAGAGCTATAGCTCCACACGCAAATTTTTGGAACAACCCTTTCAACATTTACTCAGAATATTTCTGAACTAACCTTTTGTGATGTAGCAAAACCAAGGTTACTCAGAATGGAGGCAACGGAGAATCTTGATCTTCACTTATGGGAGTCCATGGTCTTCACACACATAGTATGACTTCAAGTATTTGGGTCCTAGGAATACTCTGTCTTCATTAAACTTTGTGGCCTTCACCTATGGAACCCCATTTTCTTCACACACTCATAGTATGACTGCTCTGAATGGGGTCCCAGGAACTTGCACACAATGCTCCGTCTTCCATGGTCATTGTGCTTTTCACCTATAGGACCCCATTTTCTTCACACACTCATAGTATGACTGCTTTCAATGGGGTCTCAGGAAATTAACCACAATACTTTGGCTTCCAAAAATTGACCTATAAAGGAACTTACATTTATGTTGCATAACAGTGCACAATAAGGACAAATGGAAAACCATCTTGAGCATTTGCCTAGTCTAAATTTACTCAAGAAGCATTTTCCTAAATTATTCGAAAACTGGCAAAAAAGGACCTATAAAAAAAAATCAATGGCCTCCTCCATTACCCCTACAGCCATCCTATCCATCACCAAATAGGTATGTCTCTGCCACAGAATGCAGAGTCACGTTTTAACCAGTTTTCATATAATTTAGGACCCATGCACAAGATGGTGAGAGCTATAGCTCCACACGCAAATTTTTGGAACAACCCTTCCAACATTTACTCAGAATATTTCTGCACTAACCTTTTGTGATGTAGCAAAACCAAAGTTTTTGAGAATGGAGGCCCCGGAAAATCTTGTTCTTCACTTATGGGAGTCCATTGGCTTCACACACTTATAGTATGACTTCAGGTATTTGGGTCCAAGGAATACTCTGTCTTCATTGAACTTTGTGGCCTTCAGCTAGAGGACCCCATTTTCTTCACACACTCATAGTATGACTGCTCTGAATGGGGTCCCAGGAACTTGCACACAATGCTCTGTTTTGGTCATTGTGGCCTTCACCTATGGAACCCCATTTTCTTCACACACTCCTAGTATGACTGCTCTGAATGGGGTCCCAGGAACTTGCACACAATGCTCTGTTTTGGTCATTGTGGCCTTCACCTATGGAACCCCATTTTTTTCACACACTCATAGTATGACTGCTCTGAATGGGGTCCCAGGAACTTGAACACAATGCTCCGTCTTCCATGGTCATTGTGCTTTTCACCTATAGGACCCCATTTTCTTCACACACTCAAAGTATGACTGCTTTCAATGGGGTCCCAGGAAATTAACCACAATACTTTGGCTTCCAAAAATTGACCTATAAAGGAACTTACATTTATGTTGCATAACAGTGCACAATAAGGACAAATGCAAAACCATCTTGAGCATTTGGCCTAGTCTAAATTTACTCAAGAAGCATTTTCCTAAATTATTCGAAAACTGGCAAAAAAGCACCTATAAAAAAAAATCAATGGCCTCCTCCATTACCCCTACAGCCATCCTATCCATCAGCAAATAGGTATGTCTCTGCCACAGAATGCAGAGTCACGTTTTAACCAGTTTTCATATAATTTAGGACCCATGCACAAGATGGTGAGAGCTATAGCTCCACACGCAAATTTTTGGAACAACCCTTTCAACATTTACTCAGAATATTTCTGCACTAACCTTTTGTGATGTAGCAAAACTAAGGTTACTCAGAATGGAGGCAACGGAAAATCTTGATCTTCACTTATGGGAGTCCATGGTCTTCACACACATAGTATGACTTCAAGTATTTGGGTCCTAGGAATACTCTGTCTTCATTAAACTTTGTGGCCTTCACCTATGGAACCCCATTTTCTTCACACACTCATAGTATGACTGCTCTGAATGGGGTCCAAGGAACTTGCACACAATGCTCCGTCTTCCATGGTCATTGTGCTTTTCACCTATAGGACCCTATTTTCTTCACACACTCATAGTATGACTGCTTTCAATGGGGTCCCAGGAAATTAACCACAATACTTTGGCTTCCAAAAATTGACTTATAAAGGAACTTACATTTATGTTGCATAACAGTGCACAATAAGGACAAATGCAAAACCATCTTGAGCATTTGGCCTAGTCTAAATTTACTCAAGAAGCATTTTCAGAAATTATTCGAAAACTGGCAAAAAAGCACCTATAAAAAAAAATCAATGGCCTCCTCCATTACCCCTACAGCCATCCTATCCATCACCAAATAGGTATGTCTCTGCCACAGAATGCAGAGTCACGTTTTAACCAGTTTTCATATAATTTAGGACCCATGCACAAGATGGTGAGAGCTATAGCTCCACACGCAAATTTTTGGAACAACCCTTCCAACATTTACTCAGAATATTTCTGCACTAACCTTTTGTGATGTAGCAAAACCAAAGTTTTTGAGAATGGAGGCCACGGAAAATCTTGTTTTTCACTTATGGGAGTCCATTGGCTTCACACACTTATAGTATGACTTCAGGTATTTGGGTCCAAGGAATACTCTGTCTTCATTGAACTTTGTGGCCTTCACCTAGAAGACCCCATTTTCTTCACACACTCATAGTATGACTGCTCTGAATGGGGTCCCAGGAACTTGCACACAATGCTCTGTTTTGGTCATTGTGGCCTTCACCTATGGAACCCCATTTTCTTCACACACTCCTAGTATGACTGCTCTGAATGGGGTCCCAGGAACTTGCACACAATGCTCTGTTTTGGTCATTGTGGCCTTCACCTATGGAACCCCATTTTCTTCACACACTCATAGTATGACTGCTCTGAATGGGGTCCCAGGAACTTGAACACAATGCTCCGTCTTCCATGGTCATTGTGCTTTTCACCTATAGGACCCCATGTTCTTCACACACTCATAGTATGACTGCTTTCAATGGGGTCCCAGGAAATTAACCACAATACTTTGGCTTCCAAAAATTGACCTATAAAGGAACTTACATTTATGTTGCATAACAGTGCACAATAAGGACAAATGCAAAACCATCTTGAGCATTTGGCCTAGTCTAAATTTACCCAAGAAGCATTTTCCTAAATTATTCGAAAACTGGCAAAAAAGCACCTATAAAAAAAAATCAATGGCCTCCTCCATTACCCCTACAGCCATCCTATCCATCACCAAATAGGTATGTCTCTGCCACAGAATGCAGAGTCACGTTTTAACCAGTTTTCATATAATTTAGGACCCATGCACAAGATGGTGAGAGCTATAGCTCCACACGCAAATTTTTGGAACAACCCTTCCAACATTTACTCAGAATATTTCTGCACTAACCTTTTGTGATGTAGCAAAACCAAAGTTTTTGAGAATGGAGGCCCCGGAAAATCTTGTTCTTCACTTATGGGAGTCCATTGGCTTCACACACTTATAGTATGACTTCAGGTATTTGGGTCCAAGGAATACTCTGTCTTCATTGAACTTTGTGGCCTTCACCTAGAGGACCCCATTTTCTTCACACACTCATAGTATGACTGCTCTGAATGGGGTCCCAGGAAGTTGCACACAATGCTCTGTTTTGGTCATTGTGGCCTTCACCTATGGAACCCCATTTTCTTCACACACTCATAGTATGACTGCTCTGAATGGGGTCCCAGGAACTTGCACACAATGCTCTGTTTTGGTCATTGTGGCCTTCACCTATGGAACCCCATTTTCTTCACACACTCATAGTATGACTGCTCTGAATGGGGTCCCAGGAACTTGAACACAATGCTCCGTCTTCCATGGTCATTGTGCTTTTCACCTATAGGACCCCATTTTCTTCACACACTCATAGTATGACTGCTTTCAATGGGGTCCCAGGAAATTAACCACAATACTTTGGCTTCCAAAAATTGACCTATAAAGGAACTTACATTTATGTTGCATAACAGTGCACAATAAGGACAAATGCAAAACCATCTTGAGCATTTGGCCTAGTCTAAATTTACTCAAGAAGCATTTTCCTAAATTATTCGAAAACTGGCAAAAAAGCACCTATAAAAAAAAATCAATGGCCTCCTCCATTACCCCTACAGCTATCCTATCCATCACCAAATAGGTATGTCTCTGCCACAGAATGCAGAGTCACGTTTTAACCAGTTTTCATATAATTTAGGACCCATGCACAAGATGGTGAGAGCTATAGCTCCACACGCAAATTTTTGGAACAACCCTTTCAACATTTACTCAGAATATTTCTGCACTAACCTTTTGTGATGTAGCAAAACCAAGGTTACTCAGAATGGAGGCAACGGAAAATCTTGATCTTCACTTATGGGAGTCCATGGTCTTAACACACATAGTATGACTTCAAGTATTTGGGTCCTAGGAATACTCTGTCTTCATTAAACTTTGTGGCCTTCACCTATGGAACCCCATTTTCTTCACACACTCATAGTATGACTGCTCTGAATGGGGTCCCAGGAACTTGCACACAATGCTCCGTCTTCCATGGTCATTGTGCTTTTCACCTATAGGACCCTATTTTCTTCACACACTCATAGTATGACTGCTTTCAATGGGGTCCCAGGAAATTAACCACAATACTTTGGCTTCCAAAAATTGACTTATAAAGGAACTTACATTTATGTTGCATAACAGTGCACAATAAGGACAAATGCAAAACCATCTTGAGCATTTGGCCTAGTCTAAATTTACTCAAGAAGCATTTTCAGAAATTATTCGAAAACTGGCAAAAAAGCACCTATAAAAAAAAATCAATGGCCTCCTCCATTAGCCCTACAGCCATCCTATCCATCACCAAATAGGTATGTCTCTGCCACAGAATGCAGAGTCACGTTTTAACCAGTTTTCATATAATTTAGGACCCATGCACAAGATGGTGAGAGCTATAGCTCCACACGCAAATTTTTGGAACAACCCTTCCAACATTTACTCAGAATATTTCTGCACTAACCTTTTGTGATGTAGCAAAACCAAAGTTTTTGAGAATGGAGGCCACGGAAAATCTTGTTCTTCACTTATGGGAGTCCATTGGCTTCACACACTTATAGTATGACTTCAGGTATTTGGGTCCAAGGAATACTCTGTCTTCATTGAACTTTGTGGCCTTCACCTAGAAGACCCCATTTTCTTCACACACTCATAGTATGACTGCTCTGAATGGGGTCCCAGGAACTTGCACACAATGCTCTGTTTTGGTCATTGTGGCCTTCACCTATGGAACCCCATTTTCTTCACACACTCCTAGTATGACTGCTCTGAATGGGGTCCCAGGAACTTGCACAGAATGCTCTGTTTTGGTCATTGTGGCCTTCACCTATGGAACCCCATTTTCTTCACACACTCATAGTATGACTGCTCTGAATGGGGTCCCAGGAACTTGAACACAATGCTCCGTCTTCCATGGTCATTGTGCTTTTCACCTATAGGACCCCATTTTCTTCACACACTCATAGTATGACTGCTTTCAATGGGGTCCCAGGAAATTAACCACAATACTTTGGCTTCCAAAAATTGACCTATAAAGGAACTTACATTTATGTTGCATAACAGTGCACAATAAGGACAAATGCAAAACCATCTTGAGCATTTGGCCTAGTCTAAATTTACTCAAGAAGCATTTTCCTAAATTATTCGAAAACTGGCAAAAAAGCACCTATAAAAAAAAATCAATGGCCTCCTCCATTACCCCTACAGCCATCCTATCCATCACCAAATAGGTATGTCTCTGCCACAGAATGCAGAGTCACGTTTTAACCAGTTTTCATATAATTTAGGACCCATGCACAAGATGGTGAGAGCTATAGGTCCACACGCAAATTTTTGGAACAACCCTTTCAACATTTACTCAGAATATTTCTGCACTAACCTTTTGTGATGTAGCAAAACCAAAGTTTTTGAGAATGGAGGCCCCGGAAAATCTTGTTCTTCACTTATGGGAGTCCATTGGCTTCACACACTTATAGTATGACTTCAGGTATTTGGGTCCAAGGAATACTCTGTCTTCATTGAACTTTGTGGCCTTCACCTAGAGGACCCCATTTTCTTCACACACTCATAGTATGACTGCTCTGAATGGGGTCCCAGGAAGTTGCACACAATGCTCTGTTTTGGTCATTGTGGCCTTCACCTATGGAACCCCATTTTCTTCACACACTCATAGTATGACTGCTCTGAATGGGGTCCCAGGAACTTGCACACAATGCTCTGTTTTGGTCATTGTGGCCTTCACCTATGGAACCCCATTTTCTTCACACACTCATAGTATGACTGCTCTGAATGGGGTCCCAGGAACTTGAACACAATGCTCCGTCTTCCATGGTCATTGTGCTTTTCACCTATAGGACCCCATTTTCTTCACACACTCATAGTATGACTGCTTTCAATGGGGTCCCAGGAAATTAACCACAATACTTTGGCTTCCAAAAATTGACCTATAAAGGAACTTACATTTATGTTGCATAACAGTGCACAATAAGGACAAATGCAAAACCATCTTGAGCATTTGGCCTAGTCTAAATTTACTCAAGAAGCATTTTCCTAAATTATTCGAAAACTGGCAAAAAAGCACCTATAAAAAAAAATCAATGGCCTCCTCCATTACCCCTACAGCTATCCTATCCATCACCAAATAGGTATGTCTCTGCCACAGAATGCAGAGTCACGTTTTAACCAGTTTTCATATAATTTAGGACCCATGCACAAGATGGTGAGAGCTATAGCTCCACACGCAAATTTTTGGAACAACCCTTTCAACATTTACTCAGAATATTTCTGCACTAACCTTTTGTGATGTAGCAAAACCAAGGTTACTCAGAATGGAGGCAACGGAAAATCTTGATCTTCACTTATGGGAGTCCATGGTCTTCACACACATTGTATGACTTCAAGTATTTGGGTCCTAGGAATACTCTGTCTTCATTAAACTTTGTGGCCTTCACCTATGGAACCCCATTTTCTTCACACACTCATAGTATGACTGCTCTGAATGGGGTCTCAGGAACTTGCACACAATGCTCCGTCTTCCATGGTCATTGTGCTTTTCACCTATAGGACCCCATTTTCTTCACACACTTATAGTATGACTGCTTTCAATGGGGTCCCAGGAAATTAACCACAATACTTTGGCTTCCAAAAATTGACCTATAAAGGAACTTACATTCATGTTGCATAACAGTGCACAATAAGGACAAATGCAAAACCATCTTGAGCATTTGGCCTAGTCTAAATTTACTCAAGAAGCATTTTCCTAAATTATTCGAAAACTGGCAAAAAAGCACCTATAAAAAAAAATCAATGGCCTCCTCCATTACCCCTACAGCCATCCTATCCATCACCAAATAGGTATGTCTCTGCCACAGAATGCAGAGTCACGTTTTAACCAGTTTTCATATAATTTAGGACAAATGCACAAGATGGTGAGAGCTATAGCTCCACACGCAAATTTTTGGAACAACCCTTCCAACATTTACTCAGAATATTTCTGCACTAACCTTTTGTGATGTAGCAAAACCAAAGTTTTTGAGAATGGAGGCCACGGAAAATCTTGTTCTTCACTTATGGGAGTCCATTGGCTTCACGCACTTATAGTATGACTTCAGGTATTTGGGTCCAAGGAATACTCTGTCTTCATTGAACTTTGTGGCCTTCACCTAGAGGACCCCATTTTCTTCACACACTCATAGTATGACTGCCCTGAATGGGGTCCCAGGAACTTGCACACAATGCTCTGTTTTGGTCATTGTGGCCTTCACCTATGGAACCCCATTTTCTTCACACACTCATAGTATGACTGCTCTGAATGGGGTCCCAGGAACTTGCACACAATGCTCTGTTTTGGTCATTGTGGCCTTCACCTATGGAACCCCATTTTCTTCACACACTCATAGTATGACTGCTCTGAATGGGGTCCCAGGAACTTGCACACAATGCTCCGTCTTCCATGGTCATTGTGCTTTTCACCTATAGGACCCCATTTTCTTCACACACTCATAGTATGACTGCTCTGAATGGGGTCCCAGGAACTTGCACACAATGCTCTGTTTTGGTCATTGTGGCCTTCACCTATGGAACCCCATTTTCTTCACACACTCATAGTATGACTGCTCTGAATGGGGTCCCAGGAACTTGAACACAATGCTCCGTCTTCCATGGTCATTGTGCTTTTCACCTATAGGACCCCATTTTCTTCACACACTCATAGTATGACTGCTTTCAATGGGGTCCCAGGAAATTAACCACAATACTTTGGCTTCCAAAAATTGACCTATAAAGGAACTTACATTTATGTTGCATAACAGTGCACAATAAGGACAAATGCAAAACCATCTTGAGCATTTGGCCTAGTCTAAATTTACTCAAGAAGCATTTTCCTAAATTATTCGAAAACTGGCAAAAAAGCACCTATAAAAAAAAATCAATGGCCTCCTCCATTACCCCTACAGCCATCCTATCCATCACCAAATAGGTATGTCTCTGCCACAGAATGCAGAGTCACGTTTTAACCAGTTTTCATATAATTTAGGACCCATGCACAAGATGGTGAGAGCTATAGCTCCACACGCAAATTTTTGGAACAACCCTTCCAACATTTACTCAGAATATTTCTGCACTAACCTTTTGTGATGTAGCAAAACCAAAGTTTTTGAGAATGGAGGCCACGGAAAATCTTGTTCTTCACTTATGGGAGTCCATTGGCTTCACACACTTATAGTATGACTTCAGGTATTTGGGTCCAAGGAATACTCTGTCTTCATTGAACTTTGTGGCCTTCACCTAGAGGACCCCATTTTCTTCACACACTCATAGTATGACTGCTCTGAATGGGGTCCCAGGAACTTGCACACAATGCTCTGTTTTGGTCATTGTGGCCTTCACCTATGGAACCCCATTTTCTTCACACACTCATAGTATGACTGCTCTGAATGGGGTCCCAGGAACTTGCACACAATGCTCCGTCTTCCATGGTCATTGTGCTTTTCACCTATAGGACCCCATTTTCTTCACACACTCATAGTATGACTGCTCTGAATGGGGTCCCAGGAACTTGCACACAATGCTCTGTTTTGGTCATTGTGGCCTTCACCTATGGAACCCCATTTTCTTCACACACTCATAGTATGACTGCTCTGAATGGGGTCCCAGGAACTTGAACACAATGCTCCGTCTTCCATGGTCATTGTGCTTTTCACCTATAGGACCCCATTTTCTTCACACACTCATAGTATGACTGCTTTCAATGGGGTCCCAGGAAATTAACCACAATACTTTGGCTTCCAAAAATTGACCTATAAAGGAACTTACATTTATGTTGCATAACAGTGCACAATAAGGACAAATGCAAAACCATCTTGAGCATTTGGCCTAGTCTAAATTTACTCAAGAAGCATTTTCCTAAATTATTCGAAAACTGGCAAAAAAGCACCTATAAAAAAAAATCAATGGCCTCCTCCATTACCCCTACAGCTATCCTATCCATCACCAAATAGGTATGTCTCTGCCACAGAATGCAGAGTCACGTTTTAACCAGTTTTCATATAATTTAGGACCCATGCACAAGATGGTGAGAGCTATAGCTCCACACGCAAATTTTTGGAACAACCCTTTCAACATTTACTCAGAATATTTCTGCACTAACCTTTTGTGATGTAGCAAAACCAAGGTTACTCAGAATGGAGGCAACGGAAAATCTTGATCTTCACTTATGGGAGTCCATGGTCTTAACACACATAGTATGACTTCAAGTATTTGGGTCCTAGGAATACTCTGTCTTCATTAAACTTTGTGGCCTTCACCTATGGAACCCCATTTTCTTCACACACTCATAGTATGACTGCTCTGAATGGGGTCCCAGGAACTTGCACACAATGCTCCGTCTTCCATGGTCATTGTGCTTTTCACCTATAGGACCCCATTTTCTTCACACACTTATAGTATGACTGCTTTCAATGGGGTCCCAGGAAATTAACCACAATACTTTGGCTTCCAAAAATTGACTTATAAAGGAACTTACATTTATGTTGCATAACAGTGCACAATGAGGACAAATGCAAAACCATCTTGAGCATTTGGCCTAGTCTAAATTTACTCAAGATGCATTTTCCTAAATTATTCGAAAACTGGCAAAAAAGCACCTATAAAAAAAAATCAATGGCCTCCTCCATTACCCCTACAGCCATCCTATCCATCACCAAATAGGTATGTCTCTGCCACAGAATGCAGAGTCACGTTTTAACCAGTTTTCATATAATTTAGGACCCATGCACAAGATGGTGAGAGCTATAGCTCCACACGCAAATTTTTGGAACAACCCTTCCAACATTTACTCAGAATATTTCTGCACTAACCTTTTGTGATGTAGCAAAACCAAAGTTTTTGAGAATGGAGGCCACGGAAAATCTTGTTCTTCACTTATGGGAGTCCATTGGCTTCACACACTTATAGTATGACTTCAGGTATTTGGGTCCAAGGAATACTCTGTCTTCATTGAACTTTGTGGCCTTCACCTAGAGGACCCCATTTTCTTCACACACTCATAGTATGACTGCTCTGAATGGGGTCCCAGGAACTTGCACACAATGCTCTGTTTTGGTCATTGTGGCCTTCACCTATGGAACCCCATTTTCTTCACACACTCATAGTATGACTGCTCTGAATGGGGTCCCAGGAACTTGCACACAATGCTCTGTTTTGGTCATTGTGGCCTTCACCTATGGAACCCCATTTTCTTCACACACTCATAGTATGACTGCTCTGAATGGGGTCCCAGGAACTTGAACACAATGCTCCGTCTTCCATGGTCATTGTGCTTTTCACCTATAGGACCCCATTTTCTTCACACACTCATAGTATGACTGCTTTCAATGGGGTCCCAGGAAATTAACCACAATACTTTGGCTTCCAAAAATTGACCTATAAAGGAACTTACATTTATGTTGCATAACAGTGCACAATAAGGACAAATGCAAAACCATCTTGAGCATTTGGCCTAGTCTAAATTTACTCAAGAAGCATTTTCCTAAATTATTCGAAAACTGGCAAAAAAGCACCTATAAAAAAAAATCAATGGCCTCCTCCATTACCCCTACAGCCATCCTATCCATCACCAAATAGGTATGTCTCTGCCACAGAATGCAGAGTCACGTTTTAACCAGTTTTCATATAATTTAGGACCCATGCACAAGATGGTGAGAGCTATAGCTCCACACGCAAATTTTTGGAACAACCCTTTCAACATTTACTCAGAATATTTCTGCACTAACCTTTTGTGATGTAGCAAAACTAAGGTTACTCAGAATGGAGGCAACGGAAAATCTTGATCTTCACTTATGGGAGTCCATGGTCTTCACACACATAGTATGACTTCAAGTATTTGGGTCCTAGGAATACTCTGTCTTCATTAAACTTTGTGGCCTTCACCTATGGAACCCCATTTTCTTCACACACTCATAGTATGACTGCTCTGAATGGGGTCCAAGGAACTTGCACACAATGCTCCGTCTTCCATGGTCATTGTGCTTTTCACCTATAGGACCCTATTTTCTTCACACACTCATAGTATGACTGCTTTCAATGGGGTCCCAGGAAATTAACCACAATACTTTGGCTTCCAAAAATTGACTTATAAAGGAACTTACATTTATGTTGCATAACAGTGCACAATAAGGACAAATGCAAAACCATCTTGAGCATTTGGCCTAGTCTAAATTTACTCAAGAAGCATTTTCAGAAATTATTCGAAAACTGGCAAAAAAGCACCTATAAAAAAAAATCAATGGCCTCCTCCATTACCCCTACAGCCATCCTATCCATCACCAAATAGGTATGTCTCTGCCACAGAATGCAGAGTCACGTTTTAACCAGTTTTCATATAATTTAGGACCCATGCACAAGATGGTGAGAGCTATAGCTCCACACGCAAATTTTTGGAACAACCCTTCCAACATTTACTCAGAATATTTCTGCACTAACCTTTTGTGATGTAGCAAAACCAAAGTTTTTGAGAATGGAGGCCACGGAAAATCTTGTTTTTCACTTATGGGAGTCCATTGGCTTCACACACTTATAGTATGACTTCAGGTATTTGGGTCCAAGGAATACTCTGTCTTCATTGAACTTTGTGGCCTTCACCTAGAAGACCCCATTTTCTTCACACACTCATAGTATGACTGCTCTGAATGGGGTCCCAGGAACTTGCACACAATGCTCTGTTTTGGTCATTGTGGCCTTCACCTATGGAACCCCATTTTCTTCACACACTCCTAGTATGACTGCTCTGAATGGGGTCCCAGGAACTTGCACACAATGCTCTGTTTTGGTCATTGTGGCCTTCACCTATGGAACCCCATTTTCTTCACACACTCATAGTATGACTGCTCTGAATGGGGTCCCAGGAACTTGAACACAATGCTCCGTCTTCCATGGTCATTGTGCTTTTCACCTATAGGACCCCATGTTCTTCACACACTCATAGTATGACTGCTTTCAATGGGGTCCCAGGAAATTAACCACAATACTTTGGCTTCCAAAAATTGACCTATAAAGGAACTTACATTTATGTTGCATAACAGTGCACAATAAGGACAAATGCAAAACCATCTTGAGCATTTGGCCTAGTCTAAATTTACCCAAGAAGCATTTTCCTAAATTATTCGAAAACTGGCAAAAAAGCACCTATAAAAAAAAATCAATGGCCTCCTCCATTACCCCTACAGCCATCCTATCCATCACCAAATAGGTATGTCTCTGCCACAGAATGCAGAGTCACGTTTTAACCAGTTTTCATATAATTTAGGACCCATGCACAAGATGGTGAGAGCTATAGCTCCACACGCAAATTTTTGGAACAACCCTTCCAACATTTACTCAGAATATTTCTGCACTAACCTTTTGTGATGTAGCAAAACCAAAGTTTTTGAGAATGGAGGCCCCGGAAAATCTTGTTCTTCACTTATGGGAGTCCATTGGCTTCACACACTTATAGTATGACTTCAGGTATTTGGGTCCAAGGAATACTCTGTCTTCATTGAACTTTGTGGCCTTCACCTAGAGGACCCCATTTTCTTCACACACTCATAGTATGACTGCTCTGAATGGGGTCCCAGGAAGTTGCACACAATGCTCTGTTTTGGTCATTGTGGCCTTCACCTATGGAACCCCATTTTCTTCACACACTCATAGTATGACTGCTCTGAATGGGGTCCCAGGAACTTGCACACAATGCTCTGTTTTGGTCATTGTGGCCTTCACCTATGGAACCCCATTTTCTTCACACACTCATAGTATGACTGCTCTGAATGGGGTCCCAGGAACTTGAACACAATGCTCCGTCTTCCATGGTCATTGTGCTTTTCACCTATAGGACCCCATTTTCTTCACACACTCATAGTATGACTGCTTTCAATGGGGTCCCAGGAAATTAACCACAATACTTTGGCTTCCAAAAATTGACCTATAAAGGAACTTACATTTATGTTGCATAACAGTGCACAATAAGGACAAATGCAAAACCATCTTGAGCATTTGGCCTAGTCTAAATTTACTCAAGAAGCATTTTCCTAAATTATTCGAAAACTGGCAAAAAAGCACCTATAAAAAAAAATCAATGGCCTCCTCCATTACCCCTACAGCTATCCTATCCATCACCAAATAGGTATGTCTCTGCCACAGAATGCAGAGTCACGTTTTAACCAGTTTTCATATAATTTAGGACCCATGCACAAGATGGTGAGAGCTATAGCTCCACACGCAAATTTTTGGAACAACCCTTTCAACATTTACTCAGAATATTTCTGCACTAACCTTTTGTGATGTAGCAAAACCAAGGTTACTCAGAATGGAGGCAACGGAAAATCTTGATCTTCACTTATGGGAGTCCATGGTCTTAACACACATAGTATGACTTCAAGTATTTGGGTCCTAGGAATACTCTGTCTTCATTAAACTTTGTGGCCTTCACCTATGGAACCCCATTTTCTTCACACACTCATAGTATGACTGCTCTGAATGGGGTCCCAGGAACTTGCACACAATGCTCCGTCTTCCATGGTCATTGTGCTTTTCACCTATAGGACCCTATTTTCTTCACACACTCATAGTATGACTGCTTTCAATGGGGTCCCAGGAAATTAACCACAATACTTTGGCTTCCAAAAATTGACTTATAAAGGAACTTACATTTATGTTGCATAACAGTGCACAATAAGGACAAATGCAAAACCATCTTGAGCATTTGGCCTAGTCTAAATTTACTCAAGAAGCATTTTCAGAAATTATTCGAAAACTGGCAAAAAAGCACCTATAAAAAAAAATCAATGGCCTCCTCCATTAGCCCTACAGCCATCCTATCCATCACCAAATAGGTATGTCTCTGCCACAGAATGCAGAGTCACGTTTTAACCAGTTTTCATATAATTTAGGACCCATGCACAAGATGGTGAGAGCTATAGCTCCACACGCAAATTTTTGGAACAACCCTTCCAACATTTACTCAGAATATTTCTGCACTAACCTTTTGTGATGTAGCAAAACCAAAGTTTTTGAGAATGGAGGCCACGGAAAATCTTGTTCTTCACTTATGGGAGTCCATTGGCTTCACACACTTATAGTATGACTTCAGGTATTTGGGTCCAAGGAATACTCTGTCTTCATTGAACTTTGTGGCCTTCACCTAGAAGACCCCATTTTCTTCACACACTCATAGTATGACTGCTCTGAATGGGGTCCCAGGAACTTGCACACAATGCTCTGTTTTGGTCATTGTGGCCTTCACCTATGGAACCCCATTTTCTTCACACACTCCTAGTATGACTGCTCTGAATGGGGTCCCAGGAACTTGCACAGAATGCTCTGTTTTGGTCATTGTGGCCTTCACCTATGGAACCCCATTTTCTTCACACACTCATAGTATGACTGCTCTGAATGGGGTCCCAGGAACTTGAACACAATGCTCCGTCTTCCATGGTCATTGTGCTTTTCACCTATAGGACCCCATTTTCTTCACACACTCATAGTATGACTGCTTTCAATGGGGTCCCAGGAAATTAACCACAATACTTTGGCTTCCAAAAATTGACCTATAAAGGAACTTACATTTATGTTGCATAACAGTGCACAATAAGGACAAATGCAAAACCATCTTGAGCATTTGGCCTAGTCTAAATTTACTCAAGAAGCATTTTCCTAAATTATTCGAAAACTGGCAAAAAAGCACCTATAAAAAAAAATCAATGGCCTCCTCCATTACCCCTACAGCCATCCTATCCATCACCAAATAGGTATGTCTCTGCCACAGAATGCAGAGTCACGTTTTAACCAGTTTTCATATAATTTAGGACCCATGCACAAGATGGTGAGAGCTATAGGTCCACACGCAAATTTTTGGAACAACCCTTTCAACATTTACTCAGAATATTTCTGCACTAACCTTTTGTGATGTAGCAAAACCAAAGTTTTTGAGAATGGAGGCCCCGGAAAATCTTGTTCTTCACTTATGGGAGTCCATTGGCTTCACACACTTATAGTATGACTTCAGGTATTTGGGTCCAAGGAATACTCTGTCTTCATTGAACTTTGTGGCCTTCACCTAGAGGACCCCATTTTCTTCACACACTCATAGTATGACTGCTCTGAATGGGGTCCCAGGAAGTTGCACACAATGCTCTGTTTTGGTCATTGTGGCCTTCACCTATGGAACCCCATTTTCTTCACACACTCATAGTATGACTGCTCTGAATGGGGTCCCAGGAACTTGCACACAATGCTCTGTTTTGGTCATTGTGGCCTTCACCTATGGAACCCCATTTTCTTCACACACTCATAGTATGACTGCTCTGAATGGGGTCCCAGGAACTTGAACACAATGCTCCGTCTTCCATGGTCATTGTGCTTTTCACCTATAGGACCCCATTTTCTTCACACACTCATAGTATGACTGCTTTCAATGGGGTCCCAGGAAATTAACCACAATACTTTGGCTTCCAAAAATTGACCTATAAAGGAACTTACATTTATGTTGCATAACAGTGCACAATAAGGACAAATGCAAAACCATCTTGAGCATTTGGCCTAGTCTAAATTTACTCAAGAAGCATTTTCCTAAATTATTCGAAAACTGGCAAAAAAGCACCTATAAAAAAAAATCAATGGCCTCCTCCATTACCCCTACAGCTATCCTATCCATCACCAAATAGGTATGTCTCTGCCACAGAATGCAGAGTCACGTTTTAACCAGTTTTCATATAATTTAGGACCCATGCACAAGATGGTGAGAGCTATAGCTCCACACGCAAATTTTTGGAACAACCCTTTCAACATTTACTCAGAATATTTCTGCACTAACCTTTTGTGATGTAGCAAAACCAAGGTTACTCAGAATGGAGGCAACGGAAAATCTTGATCTTCACTTATGGGAGTCCATGGTCTTCACACACATTGTATGACTTCAAGTATTTGGGTCCTAGGAATACTCTGTCTTCATTAAACTTTGTGGCCTTCACCTATGGAACCCCATTTTCTTCACACACTCATAGTATGACTGCTCTGAATGGGGTCTCAGGAACTTGCACACAATGCTCCGTCTTCCATGGTCATTGTGCTTTTCACCTATAGGACCCCATTTTCTTCACACACTTATAGTATGACTGCTTTCAATGGGGTCCCAGGAAATTAACCACAATACTTTGGCTTCCAAAAATTGACCTATAAAGGAACTTACATTCATGTTGCATAACAGTGCACAATAAGGACAAATGCAAAACCATCTTGAGCATTTGGCCTAGTCTAAATTTACTCAAGAAGCATTTTCCTAAATTATTCGAAAACTGGCAAAAAAGCACCTATAAAAAAAAATCAATGGCCTCCTCCATTACCCCTACAGCCATCCTATCCATCACCAAATAGGTATGTCTCTGCCACAGAATGCAGAGTCACGTTTTAACCAGTTTTCATATAATTTAGGACAAATGCACAAGATGGTGAGAGCTATAGCTCCACACGCAAATTTTTGGAACAACCCTTCCAACATTTACTCAGAATATTTCTGCACTAACCTTTTGTGATGTAGCAAAACCAAAGTTTTTGAGAATGGAGGCCACGGAAAATCTTGTTCTTCACTTATGGGAGTCCATTGGCTTCACGCACTTATAGTATGACTTCAGGTATTTGGGTCCAAGGAATACTCTGTCTTCATTGAACTTTGTGGCCTTCACCTAGAGGACCCCATTTTCTTCACACACTCATAGTATGACTGCCCTGAATGGGGTCCCAGGAACTTGCACACAATGCTCTGTTTTGGTCATTGTGGCCTTCACCTATGGAACCCCATTTTCTTCACACACTCATAGTATGACTGCTCTGAATGGGGTCCCAGGAACTTGCACACAATGCTCTGTTTTGGTCATTGTGGCCTTCACCTATGGAACCCCATTTTCTTCACACACTCATAGTATGACTGCTCTGAATGGGGTCCCAGGAACTTGCACACAATGCTCCGTCTTCCATGGTCATTGTGCTTTTCACCTATAGGACCCCATTTTCTTCACACACTCATAGTATGACTGCTCTGAATGGGGTCCCAGGAACTTGCACACAATGCTCTGTTTTGGTCATTGTGGCCTTCACCTATGGAACCCCATTTTCTTCACACACTCATAGTATGACTGCTCTGAATGGGGTCCCAGGAACTTGAACACAATGCTCCGTCTTCCATGGTCATTGTGCTTTTCACCTATAGGACCCCATTTTCTTCACACACTCATAGTATGACTGCTTTCAATGGGGTCCCAGGAAATTAACCACAATACTTTGGCTTCCAAAAATTGACCTATAAAGGAACTTACATTTATGTTGCATAACAGTGCACAATAAGGACAAATGCAAAACCATCTTGAGCATTTGGCCTAGTCTAAATTTACTCAAGAAGCATTTTCCTAAATTATTCGAAAACTGGCAAAAAAGCACCTATAAAAAAAAATCAATGGCCTCCTCCATTACCCCTACAGCCATCCTATCCATCACCAAATAGGTATGTCTCTGCCACAGAATGCAGAGTCACGTTTTAACCAGTTTTCATATAATTTAGGACCCATGCACAAGATGGTGAGAGCTATAGCTCCACACGCAAATTTTTGGAACAACCCTTCCAACATTTACTCAGAATATTTCTGCACTAACCTTTTGTGATGTAGCAAAACCAAAGTTTTTGAGAATGGAGGCCACGGAAAATCTTGTTCTTCACTTATGGGAGTCCATTGGCTTCACACACTTATAGTATGACTTCAGGTATTTGGGTCCAAGGAATACTCTGTCTTCATTGAACTTTGTGGCCTTCACCTAGAGGACCCCATTTTCTTCACACACTCATAGTATGACTGCTCTGAATGGGGTCCCAGGAACTTGCACACAATGCTCTGTTTTGGTCATTGTGGCCTTCACCTATGGAACCCCATTTTCTTCACACACTCATAGTATGACTGCTCTGAATGGGGTCCCAGGAACTTGCACACAATGCTCCGTCTTCCATGGTCATTGTGCTTTTCACCTATAGGACCCCATTTTCTTCACACACTCATAGTATGACTGCTCTGAATGGGGTCCCAGGAACTTGCACACAATGCTCTGTTTTGGTCATTGTGGCCTTCACCTATGGAACCCCATTTTCTTCACACACTCATAGTATGACTGCTCTGAATGGGGTCCCAGGAACTTGAACACAATGCTCCGTCTTCCATGGTCATTGTGCTTTTCACCTATAGGACCCCATTTTCTTCACACACTCATAGTATGACTGCTTTCAATGGGGTCCCAGGAAATTAACCACAATACTTTGGCTTCCAAAAATTGACCTATAAAGGAACTTACATTTATGTTGCATAACAGTGCACAATAAGGACAAATGCAAAACCATCTTGAGCATTTGGCCTAGTCTAAATTTACTCAAGAAGCATTTTCCTAAATTATTCGAAAACTGGCAAAAAAGCACCTATAAAAAAAAATCAATGGCCTCCTCCATTACCCCTACAGCTATCCTATCCATCACCAAATAGGTATGTCTCTGCCACAGAATGCAGAGTCACGTTTTAACCAGTTTTCATATAATTTAGGACCCATGCACAAGATGGTGAGAGCTATAGCTCCACACGCAAATTTTTGGAACAACCCTTTCAACATTTACTCAGAATATTTCTGCACTAACCTTTTGTGATGTAGCAAAACCAAGGTTACTCAGAATGGAGGCAACGGAAAATCTTGATCTTCACTTATGGGAGTCCATGGTCTTAACACACATAGTATGACTTCAAGTATTTGGGTCCTAGGAATACTCTGTCTTCATTAAACTTTGTGGCCTTCACCTATGGAACCCCATTTTCTTCACACACTCATAGTATGACTGCTCTGAATGGGGTCCCAGGAACTTGCACACAATGCTCCGTCTTCCATGGTCATTGTGCTTTTCACCTATAGGACCCCATTTTCTTCACACACTTATAGTATGACTGCTTTCAATGGGGTCCCAGGAAATTAACCACAATACTTTGGCTTCCAAAAATTGACTTATAAAGGAACTTACATTTATGTTGCATAACAGTGCACAATGAGGACAAATGCAAAACCATCTTGAGCATTTGGCCTAGTCTAAATTTACTCAAGATGCATTTTCCTAAATTATTCGAAAACTGGCAAAAAAGCACCTATAAAAAAAAATCAATGGCCTCCTCCATTACCCCTACAGCCATCCTATCCATCACCAAATAGGTATGTCTCTGCCACAGAATGCAGAGTCACGTTTTAACCAGTTTTCATATAATTTAGGACCCATGCACAAGATGGTGAGAGCTATAGCTCCACACGCAAATTTTTGGAACAACCCTTCCAACATTTACTCAGAATATTTCTGCACTAACCTTTTGTGATGTAGCAAAACCAAAGTTTTTGAGAATGGAGGCCACGGAAAATCTTGTTCTTCACTTATGGGAGTCCATTGGCTTCACACACTTATAGTATGACTTCAGGTATTTGGGTCCAAGGAATACTCTGTCTTCATTGAACTTTGTGGCCTTCACCTAGAGGACCCCATTTTCTTCACACACTCATAGTATGACTGCTCTGAATGGGGTCCCAGGAACTTGCACACAATGCTCTGTTTTGGTCATTGTGGCCTTCACCTATGGAACCCCATTTTCTTCACACACTCATAGTATGACTGCTCTGAATGGGGTCCCAGGAACTTGCACACAATGCTCTGTTTTGGTCATTGTGGCCTTCACCTATGGAACCCCATTTTCTTCACACACTCATAGTATGACTGCTCTGAATGGGGTCCCAGGAACTTGAACACAATGCTCCGTCTTCCATGGTCATTGTGCTTTTCACCTATAGGACCCCATTTTCTTCACACACTCATAGTATGACTGCTTTCAATGGGGTCCCAGGAAATTAACCACAATACTTTGGCTTCCAAAAATTGACCTATAAAGGAACTTACATTTATGTTGCATAACAGTGCACAATAAGGACAAATGCAAAACCATCTTGAGCATTTGGCCTAGTCTAAATTTACTCAAGAAGCATTTTCCTAAATTATTCGAAAACTGGCAAAAAAGCACCTATAAAAAAAAATCAATGGCCTCCTCCATTACCCCTACAGCCATCCTATCCATCACCAAATAGGTATGTCTCTGCCACAGAATGCAGAGTCACGTTTTAACCAGTTTTCATATAATTTAGGACCCATGCACAAGATGGTGAGAGCTATAGCTCCACACGCAAATTTTTGGAACAACCCTTCCAACATTTACTCAGAATATTTCTGCACTAACCTTTTGTGATGTAGCAAAACCAAGGTTACTCAGAATGGAGGCAACGGAAAATCTTGATCTTCACTTATGGGAGTCCATGGTCTTCACACACATTGTATGACTTCAAGTATTTGGGTCCTAGGAATACTCTGTCTTCATTAAACTTTGTGGCCTTCACCTATGGAACCCCATTTTCTTCACACACTTATAGTATGACTGCTCTGAATGGGGTCTCAGGAACTTGCACACAATGCTCCGTCTTCCATGGTCATTGTGCTTTTCACCTATAGGACCCCATTTTCTTCACACACTTATAGTATGACTGCTTTCAATGGGGTCCCAGGAAATTAACCACAATACTTTGGCTTCCAAAAATTGACCTATAAAGGAACTTACATTTATGTTGCATAACAGTGCACAATAAGGACAAATGCAAAACCATCTTGAGCATTTGGCCTAGTCTAAATTTACTCAAGAAGCATTTTCCTAAATTATTCGAAAACTGGCAAAAAAGCACCTATAAAAAAAAATCAATGGCCTCCTCCATTACCCCTACAGCCATCCTATCCATCACCAAATAGGTATGTCTCTGCCACAGAATGCAGAGTCACGTTTTAACCAGTTTTCATATAATTTAGGACAAATGCACAAGATGGTGAGAGCTATAGCTCCACACGCAAATTTTTGGAACAACCCTTCCAACATTTACTCAGAATATTTCTGCACTAACCTTTTGTGATGTAGCAAAACCAAAGTTTTTGAGAATGGAGGCCACGGAAAATCTTGTTCTTCACTTATGGGAGTCCATTGGCTTCACACACTTATAGTATGACTTCAGGTATTTGGGTCCAAGGAATACTCTGTCTTCATTGAACTTTGTGGCCTTCACCTAGAGGACCCCATTTTCTTCACACACTCATAGTATGACTGCCCTGAATGGGGTCCCAGGAACTTGCACACAATGCTCTGTTTTGGTCATTGTGGCCTTCACCTATGGAACCCCATTTTCTTCACACACTCATAGTATGACTGCTCTGAATGGGGTCCCAGGAACTTGCACACAATGCTCTGTTTTGGTCATTGTGGCCTTCACCTATGGAACCCCATTTTCTTCACACACTCATAGTATGACTGCTCTGAATGGGGTCCCAGGAACTTGCACACAATGCTCCGTCTTCCATGGTCATTGTGCTTTTCACCTATAGGACCCCATTTTCTTCACACACTCATAGTATGACTGCTTTCAATGGGGTCCCAGGAAATTAACCACAATACTTTGGCTTCCAAAAATTGACCTATAAAGGAACTTACATTTATGTTGCATAACAGTGCACAATAAGGACAAATGCAAAACCATCTTGAGCATTTGGCCTAGTCTAAATTTACTCAAGAAGCATTTTCCTAAATTATTCGAAAACTGGCAAAAAAGCACCTATAAAAAAAAATCAATGGCCTCCTCCATTACCCCTACAGCCATCCTATCCATCACCAAATAGGTATGTCTCTGCCACAGAATGCAGAGTCACGTTTTAACCAGTTTTCATATAATTTAGGACCCATGCACAAGATGGTGAGAGCTATAGCTCCACACGCAAATTTTTGGAACAACCCTTCCAACATTTACTCAGAATATTTCTGAACTAACCTTTTGTGATGTAGCAAAACCAAGGTTACTCAGAATGGAGGCAACGGAGAATCTTGATCTTCACTTATGGGAGTCCATGGTCTTCACACACATAGTATGACTTCAAGTATTTGGGTCCTAGGAATACTCTGTCTTCATTAAACTTTGTGGCCTTCACCTATGGAACCCCATTTTCTTCACACACTCATAGTATGACTGCTCTGAATGGGGTCCCAGGAACTTGCACACAATGCTCCGTCTTCCATGGTCATTGTGCTTTTCACCTATAGGACCCCATTTTCTTCACACACTCATAGTATGACTGCTTTCAATGGGGTCCCAGGAAATTAACCACAATACTTTGGCTTCCAAAAATTGACTTATAAAGGAACTTACATTTATGTTGCATAACAGTGCACAATGAGGACAAATGCAAAACCATCTTGAGCATTTGGCCTAGTCTAAATTTACTCAAGAAGCATTTTCCTAAATTATTCGAAAACTGGCAAAAAAGCACCTATAAAAAAAAATCAATGGCCTCCTCCATTACCCCTACAGCCATCCTATCCATCACCAAATAGGTATGTCTCTGCCACAGAATGCAGAGTCACGTTTTAACCAGTTTTCATATAATTTAGGACCCATGCACAAGATGGTGAGAGCTATAGCTCCACACGCAAATTTTTGGAACAACCCTTCCAACATTTACTCAGAATATTTCTGCACTAACCTTTTGTGATGTAGCAAAACCACAGTTTTTGAGAATGGAGGCCACGGAAAATCTTGTTCTTCACTTATGGGAGTCCATTGGCTTCACACACTTATAGTATGACTTCAGGTATTTGGGTCCAAGGAATACTCTGTCTTCATTGAACTTTGTGGCCTTCACCTAGAGGACCCCATTTTCTTCACACACTCATAGTATGACTGCTCTGAATGGGGTCCCAGGAACTTGCACACAATGCTCTGTTTTGGTCATTGTGGCCTTCACCTATGGAACCCCATTTTCTTCACACACTCATAGTATGACTGCTCTGAATGGGGTCCCAGGAACTTGCACACAATGCTCCGTCTTCCATGGTCATTGTGCTTTTCACCTATAGGACCCCATTTTCTTCACACACTCATAGTATGACTGCTTTCAATGGGGTCCCAGGAAATTAACCACAATACTTTGGCTTCCAAAAATTGACCTATAAAGGAACTTACATTTATGTTGCATAACAGTGCACAATAAGGACAAATGCAAAACCATCTTGAGCATTTGGCCTAGTCTAAATTTACTCAAGAAGCATTTTCCTAAATTATTCGAAAACTGGCAAAAAAGCACCTATAAAAAAAAATCAATGGCCTCCTGCATTACCCCTACAGCCATCCTATCCATCACCAAATAGGTATGTCTCTGCCACAGAATGCAGAGTCACGTTTTAACCAGTTTTCATATAATTTAGGACAAATGCACAAGATGGTGAGAGCTATAGCTCCACACGCAAATTTTTGGAACAACCCTTCCAACATTTACTCAGAATATTTCTGCACTAACCTTTTGTGATGTAGCAAAACCAAAGTTTTTCAGAATGGAGGCCACGGAAAATCTTGTTCTTCACTTATGGGAGTCCATTGGCTTCACACACTTATAGTATGACTTCAGGTATTTGGGTCCAAGGAATACTCTGTCTTCATTGAACTTTGTGGCCTTCACCTAGAGGACCCCATTTTCTTCACACACTCATAGTATGACTGCTCTGAATGGGGTCCCAGGAAGTTGCACACAATGCTCTGTTTTGGTCATTGTGGCCTTCACCTATGGAACCCCATTTTCTTCACACACTCATAGTATGACTGCTCTGAATGGGGTCCCAGGAACTTGCACACAA
Source organism: Eleutherodactylus coqui (assembly GCF_035609145.1). Taxonomy (NCBI): domain Eukaryota; kingdom Metazoa; phylum Chordata; class Amphibia; order Anura; family Eleutherodactylidae; genus Eleutherodactylus; species Eleutherodactylus coqui. Next base: position 34,858,276 of record NC_089848.1, on the reverse strand, counting down.
TGCTCTGTTTTTGTCATTGTGGCCTTCACCTATGGAACCCCATTTTCTTCACACACTCATAGTATGACTGCTCTGAATGGGGTACCAGGAACTTGCACACAATGCTCCGTCTTCCATGGTCATTGTGCTTTTCACCTATAGGACCCCATTTTCTTCACACACTCATAGTATGACTGCTTTCAATGGGGTCCCAGGAAATTAACCACAATACTTTGGCTTCCAAAAATTGACCTATAAAGGAACTTACATTTATGTTGCATAACAGTGCACAATAAGGACAAATGCAAAACCATCTTGAGCATTTGGCCTAGTCTAAATTTACTCAAGAAGCATTTTCCTAAATTATTCGAAAACTGGCAAAAAAGCACCTATAAAAAAAAATCAATGGCCTCCTCCATTACCCCTACAGCCATCCTATCCATCACCAAATAGGTATGTCTCTGCCACAGAATGTAGAGTCACGTTTTAACCAGTTTTCATATAATTTAGGACCCATGCACAAGATGGTGAGAGCTATAGCTCCACACGCAAATTTTTGGAACAACCCTTTCAACATTTACTCAGAATATTTCTGAACTAACCTTTTGTGATGTAGCAAAACCAAGGTTACTCAGAATGGAGGCAACGGAGAATCTTGATCTTCACTTATGGGAGTCCATGGTCTTCACACACATAGTATGACTTCAAGTATTTGGGTCCTAGGAATACTCTGTCTTCATTAAACTTTGTGGCCTTCACCTATGGAACCCCATTTTCTTCACACACTCATAGTATGACTGCTCTGAATGGGGTCCCAGGAACTTGCACACAATGCTCCGTCTTCCATGGTCATTGTGCTTTTCACCTATAGGACCCCATTTTCTTCACACACTCATAGTATGACTGCTTTCAATGGGGTCCCAGGAAATTAACCACAATACTTTGGCTTCCAAAAATTGACTTATAAAGGAACTTACATTTATGTTGCATAACAGTGCACAATGAGGACAAATGCAAAACCATCTTGAGCATTTGGCCTAGTCTAAATTTACTCAAGAAGCATTTTCCTAAATTATTCGAAAACTGGCAAAAAAGCACCTATAAAAAAAAATCAATGGCCTCCTCCATTACCCCTACAGCCATCCTATCCATCACCAAATAGGTATGTCTCTGCCACAGAATGCAGAGTCACGTTTTAACCAGTTTTCATATAATTTAGGACCCATGCACAAGATGGTGAGAGCTATAGCTGCACACGCAAATTTTTGGAACAACCCTTCCAACATTTACTCAGAATATTTCTGCACTAACCTTTTGTGATGTAGCAAAACCAAAGTGTTTGAGAATGGAGGCCACGGAAAATCTTGTTCTTCACTTATGGGAGTCCATTGGCTTCACACACTTATAGTATGACTTCAGGTATTTGGGTCCAAGGAATACTCTGTCTTCATTGAACTTTGTGGCCTTCACCTAGAGGACCCCATTTTCTTCACACACTCATAGTATGACTGCTCTGAATGGGGTCCCAGGAACTTGCACACAATGCTCTGTTTTGGTCATTGTGGCCTTCACCTATGGAACCCCATTTTCTTCACACACTCATAGTATGACTGCTCTGAATGGGGTCCCAGGAACTTGCACACAATGCTCCGTCTTCCATGGTCATTGTGCTTTTCACCTATAGGACCCCATTTTCTTCACACACTCATAGTATGACTGCTTTCAATGGGGTCCCAGGAAATTAACCACAATACTTTGGCTTCCAAAAATTGACCTATAAAGGAACTTACATTTATGTTGCATAACAGTGCACAATAAGGACAAATGCAAAACCATCTTGAGCATTTGGCCTAGTCTAAATTTACTCAAGAAGCATTTTCCTAAATTATTCGAAAACTGGCAAAAAAGCACCTATAAAAAAAAATCAATGGCCTCCTCCATTACCCCTACAGCCATCCTATCCATCACCAAATAGGTATGTCTCTGCCACAGAATGCAGAGTCACGTTTTAACCAGTTTTCATATAATTTAGGACAAATGCACAAGATGGTGAGAGCTATAGCTCCACACGCAAATTTTTGGAACAACCCTTCCAACATTTACTCAGAATATTTCTGCACTAACCTTTTGTGATGTAGCAAAACCAAAGTTTTTGAGAATGGAGGCCACGGAAAATCTTGTTCTTCACTTATGGGAGTCCATTGGCTTCACACACTTATAGTATGACTTCAGGTATTTGGGTCCAAGGAATACTCTGTCTTCATTGAACTTTGTGGCCTTCACCTAGAGGACCCCATTTTCTTCACACACTCATAGTATGACTGCTCTGAATGGGGTCCCAGGAACTTGCACACAATGCTCTGTTTTGGTCATTGTGGCCTTCACCTATGGAACCCCATTTTCTTCACACACTCATAGTATGACTGCTCTGAATGGGGTCCCAGGAACTTGCACACAATGCTCTGTTTTGGTCATTGTGGCCTTCACCTATGGAACCCCATTTTCTTCACACACTCATAGTATGACTGCTCTGAATGGGGTCCCAGGAACTTGCACACAATGCTCCGTCTTCCATGGTCATTGTGCTTTTCACCTATAGGACCCCATTTTCTTCACACACTCATAGTATGACTGCTTTCAATGGGGTCCCAGGAAATTAACCACAATACTTTGGCTTCCAAAAATTGACCTATAAAGGAACTTACATTTATGTTGCATAACAGTGCACAATAAGGACAAATGCAAAACCATCTTGAGCATTTGGCCTAGTCTAAATTTACTCAAGAAGCATTTTCCTAAATTATTCGAAAACTGGCAAAAAAGCACCTATAAAAAAAAATCAATGGCCTCCTCCATTACCCCTACAGCCATCCTATCCATCACCAAATAGGTATGTCTCTGCCACAGAATGCAGAGTCACGTTTTAACCAGTTTTCATATAATTTAGGACCCATGCACAAGATGGTGAGAGCTATAGCTCCACACGCAAATTTTTGGAACAACCCTTCCAACATTTACTCAGAATATTTCTGCACTAACCTTTTGTGATGTAGCAAAACCAAAGTTTTTGAGAATGGAGGCCACGGAAAATCTTGTTCTTCACTTATGGGAGTCCATTGGCTTCACACACTTATAGTATGACTTCAGGTATTTGGGTCCAAGGAATACTCTGTCTTCATTGAACTTTGTGGCCTTCACCTAGAGGACCCCATTTTCTTCACACACTCATAGTATGACTGCTCTGAATGGGGTCCCAGGAACTTGCACACAATGCTCTGTTTTGGTCATTGTGGCCTTCACCTATGGAACCCCATTTTCTTCACACACTCATAGTATGACTGCTCTGAATGGGGTCCCAGGAACTTGCACACAATGCTCTGTTTTGGTCATTGTGGCCTTCACCTATGGAACCCCATTTTCTTCACACACTCATAGTATGACTGCTCTGAATGGGGTCCCAGGAACTTGCACACAATGCTCCGTCTTCCATGGTCATTGTGCTTTTCACCTATAGGACCCCATTTTCTTCACACACTCATAGTATGACTGCTTTCAATGGGGTCCCAGGAAATTAACCACAATACTTTGGCTTCCAAAAATTGACCTATAAAGGAACTTACATTTATGTTGCATAACAGTGCACAATAAGGACAAATGCAAAACCATCTTGAGCATTTGGCCTAGTCTAAATTTACTCAAGAAGCATTTTCCTAAATTATTCGAAAACTGGCAAAAAAGCACCTATAAAAAAAAATCAATGGCCTCCTCCATTACCCCTACAGCCATCCTATCCATCACCAAATAGGTATGTCTCTGCCACAGAATGCAGAGTCACGTTTTAACCAGTTTTCATATAATTTAGGACAAATGCACAAGATGGTGAGAGCTATAGCTCCACACGCAAATTTTTGGAACAACCCTTCCAACATTTACTCAGAATATTTCTGCACTAACCTTTTGTGATGTAGCAAAACCAAAGTTTTTCAGAATGGAGGCCACGGAAAATCTTGTTCTTCACTTATGGGAGTCCATTGGCTTCACACACTTATAGTATGACTTCAGGTATTTGGGTCCAAGGAATACTCTGTCTTCATTGAACTTTGTGGCCTTCACCTAGAGGACCCCATTTTCTTCACACACTCATAGTATGACTGCTCTGAATGGGGTCCCAGGAAGTTGCACACAATGCTCTGTTTTGGTCATTGTGGCCTTCACCTATGGAACCCCATTTTCTTCACACACTCATAGTATGACTGCTCTGAATGGGGTCCCAGGAACTTGCACACAATGCTCTGTTTTTGTCATTGTGGCCTTCACCTATGGAACCCCATTTTCTTCACACACTCATAGTATGACTGCTCTGAATGGGGTACCAGGAACTTGCACACAATGCTCCGTCTTCCATGGTCATTGTGCTTTTCACCTATAGGACCCCATTTTCTTCACACACTCATAGTATGACTGCTTTCAATGGGGTCCCAGGAAATTAACCACAATACTTTGGCTTCCAAAAATTGACCTATAAAGGAACTTACATTTATGTTGCATAACAGTGCACAATAAGGACAAATGCAAAACCATCTTGAGCATTTGGCCTAGTCTAAATTTACTCAAGAAGCATTTTCCTAAATTATTCGAAAACTGGCAAAAAAGCACCTATAAAAAAAAATCAATGGCCTCCTCCATTACCCCTACAGCCATCCTATCCATCACCAAATAGGTATGTCTCTGCCACAGAATGTAGAGTCACGTTTTAACCAGTTTTCATATAATTTAGGACCCATGCACAAGATGGTGAGAGCTATAGCTCCACACGCAAATTTTTGGAACAACCCTTTCAACATTTACTCAGAATATTTCTGAACTAACCTTTTGTGATGTAGCAAAACCAAGGTTACTCAGAATGGAGGCAACGGAGAATCTTGATCTTCACTTATGGGAGTCCATGGTCTTCACACACATAGTATGACTTCAAGTATTTGGGTCCTAGGAATACTCTGTCTTCATTAAACTTTGTGGCCTTCACCTATGGAACCCCATTTTCTTCACACACTCATAGTATGACTGCTCTGAATGGGGTCCCAGGAACTTGCACACAATGCTCCGTCTTCCATGGTCATTGTGCTTTTCACCTATAGGACCCCATTTTCTTCACACACTCATAGTATGACTGCTTTCAATGGGGTCCCAGGAAATTAACCACAATACTTTGGCTTCCAAAAATTGACTTATAAAGGAACTTACATTTATGTTGCATAACAGTGCACAATGAGGACAAATGCAAAACCATCTTGAGCATTTGGCCTAGTCTAAATTTACTCAAGAAGCATTTTCCTAAATTATTCGAAAACTGGCAAAAAAGCACCTATAAAAAAAAATCAATGGCCTCCTCCATTACCCCTACAGCCATCCTATCCATCACCAAATAGGTATGTCTCTGCCACAGAATGCAGAGTCACGTTTTAACCAGTTTTCATATAATTTAGGACCCATGCACAAGATGGTGAGAGCTATAGCTGCACACGCAAATTTTTGGAACAACCCTTCCAACATTTACTCAGAATATTTCTGCACTAACCTTTTGTGATGTAGCAAAACCAAAGTGTTTGAGAATGGAGGCCACGGAAAATCTTGTTCTTCACTTATGGGAGTCCATTGGCTTCACACACTTATAGTATGACTTCAGGTATTTGGGTCCAAGGAATACTCTGTCTTCATTGAACTTTGTGGCCTTCACCTAGAGGACCCCATTTTCTTCACACACTCATAGTATGACTGCTCTGAATGGGGTCCCAGGAACTTGCACACAATGCTCTGTTTTGGTCATTGTGGCCTTCACCTATGGAACCCCATTTTCTTCACACACTCATAGTATGACTGCTCTGAATGGGGTCCCAGGAACTTGCACACAATGCTCCGTCTTCCATGGTCATTGTGCTTTTCACCTATAGGACCCCATTTTCTTCACACACTCATAGTATGACTGCTTTCAATGGGGTCCCAGGAAATTAACCACAATACTTTGGCTTCCAAAAATTGACCTATAAAGGAACTTACATTTATGTTGCATAACAGTGCACAATAAGGACAAATGCAAAACCATCTTGAGCATTTGGCCTAGTCTAAATTTACTCAAGAAGCATTTTCCTAAATTATTCGAAAACTGGCAAAAAAGCACCTATAAAAAAAAATCAATGGCCTCCTCCATTACCCCTACAGCCATCCTATCCATCACCAAATAGGTATGTCTCTGCCACAGAATGCAGAGTCACGTTTTAACCAGTTTTCATATAATTTAGGACAAATGCACAAGATGGTGAGAGCTATAGCTCCACACGCAAATTTTTGGAACAACCCTTCCAACATTTACTCAGAATATTTCTGCACTAACCTTTTGTGATGTAGCAAAACCAAAGTTTTTGAGAATGGAGGCCACGGAAAATCTTGTTCTTCACTTATGGGAGTCCATTGGCTTCACACACTTATAGTATGACTTCAGGTATTTGGGTCCAAGGAATACTCTGTCTTCATTGAACTTTGTGGCCTTCACCTAGAGGACCCCATTTTCTTCACACACTCATAGTATGACTGCTCTGAATGGGGTCCCAGGAACTTGCACACAATGCTCTGTTTTGGTCATTGTGGCCTTCACCTATGGAACCCCATTTTCTTCACACACTCATAGTATGACTGCTCTGAATGGGGTCCCAGGAACTTGCACACAATGCTCTGTTTTGGTCATTGTGGCCTTCACCTATGGAACCCCATTTTCTTCACACACTCATAGTATGACTGCTCTGAATGGGGTCCCAGGAACTTGCACACAATGCTCCGTCTTCCATGGTCATTGTGCTTTTCACCTATAGGACCCCATTTTCTTCACACACTCATAGTATGACTGCTTTCAATGGGGTCCCAGGAAATTAACCACAATACTTTGGCTTCCAAAAATTGACCTATAAAGGAACTTACATTTATGTTGCATAACAGTGCACAATAAGGACAAATGCAAAACCATCTTGAGCATTTGGCCTAGTCTAAATTTACTCAAGAAGCATTTTCCTAAATTATTCGAAAACTGGCAAAAAAGCACCTATAAAAAAAAATCAATGGCCTCCTCCATTACCCCTACAGCCATCCTATCCATCACCAAATAGGTATGTCTCTGCCACAGAATGCAGAGTCACGTTTTAACCAGTTTTCATATAATTTAGGACCCATGCACAAGATGGTGAGAGCTATAGCTCCACACGCAAATTTTTGGAACAACCCTTCCAACATTTACTCAGAATATTTCTGCACTAACCTTTTGTGATGTAGCAAAACCAAAGTTTTTGAGAATGGAGGCCACGGAAAATCTTGTTCTTCACTTATGGGAGTCCATTGGCTTCACACACTTATAGTATGACTTCAGGTATTTGGGTCCAAGGAATACTCTGTCTTCATTGAACTTTGTGGCCTTCACCTAGAGGACCCCATTTTCTTCACACACTCATAGTATGACTGCTCTGAATGGGGTCCCAGGAACTTGCACACAATGCTCTGTTTTGGTCATTGTGGCCTTCACCTATGGAACCCCATTTTCTTCACACACTCATAGTATGACTGCTCTGAATGGGGTCCCAGGAACTTGCACACAATGCTCTGTTTTGGTCATTGTGGCCTTCACCTATGGAACCCCATTTTCTTCACACACTCATAGTATGACTGCTCTGAATGGGGTCCCAGGAACTTGCACACAATGCTCTGTTTTGGTCATTGTGGCCTTCACCTATGGAACCCCATTTTCTTCACACACTCATAGTATGACTGCTCTGAATGGGGTCCCAGGAACTTGCACACAATGCTCCGTCTTCCATGGTCATTGTGCTTTTCACCTATAGGACCCCATTTTCTTCACACACTCATAGTATGACTGCTTTCAATGGGGTCCCAGGAAATTAACCACAATACTTTGGCTTCCAAAAATTGACCTATAAAGGAACTTACATTTATGTTGCATAACAGTGCACAATAAGGACAAATGCAAAACCATCTTGAGCATTTGGCCTAGTCTAAATTTACTCAAGAAGCATTTTCCTAAATTATTCGAAAACTGGCAAAAAAGCACCTATAAAAAAAAATCAATGGCCTCCTCCATTACCCCTACAGCCATCCTATCCATCACCAAATAGGTATGTCTCTGCCACAGAATGCAGAGTCACGTTTTAACCAGTTTTCATATAATTTAGGACAAATGCACAAGATGGTGAGAGCTATAGCTCCACACGCAAATTTTTGGAACAACCCTTCCAACATTTACTCAGAATATTTCTGCACTAACCTTTTGTGATGTAGCAAAACCAAAGTTTTTGAGAATGGAGGCCACGGAAAATCTTGTTCTTCACTTATGGGAGTCCATTGGCTTCACACACTTATAGTATGACTTCAGGTATTTGGGTCCAAGGAATACTCTGTCTTCATTGAACTTTGTGGCCTTCACCTAGAGGACCCCATTTTCTTCACACACTCATAGTATGACTGCTCTGAATGGGGTCCCAGGAAGTTGCACACAATGCTCTGTTTTGGTCATTGTGGCCTTCACCTATGGAACCCCATTTTCTTCACACACTCATAGTATGACTGCTCTGAATGGGGTCCCAGGAACTTGCACACAATGCTCTGTTTTGGTCATTGTGGCCTTCACCTATGGAACCCCATTTTCTTCACACACTCATAGTATGACTGCTCTGAATGGGGTCCCAGGAACTTGCACACAATGCTCCGTCTTCCATGGTCATTGTGCTTTTCACCTATAGGACCCCATTTTCTTCACACACTCATAGTATGACTGCTTTCAATGGGGTCCCAGGAAATTAACCACAATACTTTGGCTTCCAAAAATTGACCTATAAAGGAACTTACATTTATGTTGCATAACAGTGCACAATAAGGACAAATGCAAAACCATCTTGAGCATTTGGCCTAGTCTAAATTTACTCAAGAAGCATTTTCCTAAATTATTCGAAAACTGGCAAAAAAGCACCTATAAAAAAAAATCAATGGCCTCCTCCATTACCCCTACAGCCATCCTATCCATCACCAAATAGGTATGTCTCTGCCACAGAATGCAGAGTCACGTTTTAACCAGTTTTCATATAATTTAGGACCCATGCACAAGATGGTGAGAGCTATAGCTCCACACGCAAATTTTTGGAACAACCCTTCCAACATTTACTCAGAATATTTCTGCACTAACCTTTTGTGATGTAGCAAAACCAAAGTTTTTGAGAATGGAGGCCACGGAAAATCTTGTTCTTCACTTATGGGAGTCCATTGGCTTCACACACTTATAGTATGACTTCAGGTATTTGGGTCCAAGGAATACTCTGTCTTCATTGAACTTTGTGGCCTCCACCTAGAGGACCCCATTTTCTTCACACACTCATAGTATGACTGCTCTGAATGGGGTCCCAGGAACTTGCACACAATGCTCTGTTTTGGTCATTGTGGCCTTCACCTATGGAACCCCATTTTCTTCACACACTCATAGTATGACTGCTCTGAATGGGGTCCCAGGAACTTGCACACAATGCTCTGTTTTGGTCATTGTGGCCTTCACCTATGGAACCCCATTTTCTTCACACACTCATAGTATGACTGCTCTGAATGGGGTCCCAGGAACTTGCACACAATGCTCTGTTTTGGTCATTGTGGCCTTCACCTATGGAACCCCATTTTCTTCACACACTCATAGTATGACTGCTCTGAATGGGGTCCCAGGAACTTGCACACAATGCTCCGTCTTCCATGGTCATTGTGCTTTTCACCTATAGGACCCCATTTTCTTCACACACTCATAGTATGACTGCTTTCAATGGGGTCCCAGGAAATTAACCACAATACTTTGGCTTCCAAAAATTGACTTATAAAGGAACTTACATTTTTGTTGCATAACAGTGCACAATGAGGACAAATGCAAAACCATCTTGAGCATTTGGCCTAGTCTAAATTTACTCAAAAAGCATTTTCCTAAATTATTCGAAAACTAGCAAAAAAGCACCTATAAAAAAAAATCAATGGCCTCCTCCATTACCCCTACAGCCATCCTATCCATCACCAAATAGGTATGTCTCTGACACAGAATGCAGAGTCACGTTTTAACCAGTTTTCATATAATTTAGGACCCATGCACAAGATGGTGAGAGCTATAGCTGCACACGCAAATTTTTGGAACAACCCTTCCAACATTTACTCAGAATATTTCTGCACTAACCTTTTGTGATGTAGCAAAACCAAAGTTTTTGAGAATGGAGGCCACGGAAAATCTTGTTCTTCACTTATGGGAGTCCATTGGCTTCACACACTTATAGTATGACTTCAGGTATTTGGGTCCAAGGAATACTCTGTCTTCATTGAACTTTGTGGCCTTCACCTAGAGGACCCCATTTTCTTCACACACTCATAGTATGACTGCTCTGAATGGGGTCCCAGGAACTTGCACACAATGCTCTGTTTTGGTCATTGTGGCCTTCACCTATGGAACCCCATTTTCTTCACACACTCATAGTATGACTGCTCTGAATGGGGTCCCAGGAAGTTGCACACAATGCTCTGTTTTGGTCATTGTGGCCTTCACCTATGGAACCCCATTTTCTTCACACACTCATAGTATGACTGCTCTGAATGGGGTCCCAGGAACTTGCACACAATGCTCCGTCTTCCATGGTCATTGTGCTTTTCACCTATAGGACCCCATTTTCTTCACACACTCATAGTATGACTGCTTTCAATGGGGTCCCAGGAAATTAACCACAATACTTTGGCTTCCAAAAATTGACCTATAAAGGAACTTACATTTATGTTGCATAACAGTGCACAATAAGGACAAATGCAAAACCATCTTGAGCATTTGGCCTAGTCTAAATTTACTCAAGAAGCATTTTCCTAAATTATTCGAAAACTGGCAAAAAAGCACCTATAAAAAAAAATCAATGGCCTCCTCCATTACCCCTACAGCCATCCTATCCATCACCAAATAGGTATGTCTCTGCCACAGAATGCAGAGTCACGTTTTAACCAGTTTTCATATAATTTAGGACCCATGCACAAGATGGTGAGAGCTATCGCTCCACACGCAAATTTTTGGAACAACCCTTCCAACATTTACTCAGAATATTTCTGCACTAACCTTTTGTGATGTAGCAAAACCAAAGTTTTTGAGAATGGAGGCCACGGAAAATCTTGTTCTTCACTTATGGGAGTCCATTGGCTTCACACACTTATAGTATGACTTCAGGTATTTGGGTCCAAGGAATACTCTGTCTTCATTGAACTTTGTGGCCTTCACCTAGAGGACCCAATTTTCTTCACACACTCATAGTATGACTGCTCTGAATGGGGTCCCAGGAAGTTGCACACAATGCTCTGTTTTGGTCATTGTGGCCTTCACCTATGGAACCCCATTTTCTTCACACACTCATAGTATGACTGCTCTGAATGGGGTCCCAGGAACTTGCACACAATGCTCTGTTTTGGTCATTGTGGCCTTCACCTATGGAACCCCATTTTCTTCACACACTCATAGTATGACTGCTCTGAATGGGGTCCCAGGAACTTGCACACAATGCTCCGTCTTCCATGGTCATTGTGCTTTTCACCTATAGGACCCCATTTTCTTCACACACTCATAGTATGACTGCTTTCAATGGGGTCCCAGGAAATTAACCACAATACTTTGGCTTCCAAAAATTGACTTATAAAGGAACTTACATTTATGTTGCATAACAGTGCACAATGAGGACAAATGCAAAACCATCTTGAGCATTTGGCCTAGTCTAAATTTACTCAAGAAGCATTTTCCTAAATTATTCGAAAACTGGCAAAAAAGCACCTATAAAAAAAAATCAATGGCCTCCTCCATTACCCCTACAGCCATCCTATCCATCACCAAATAGGTATGTCTCTGCCACAGAATGCAGAGTCACGTTTTAACCAGTTTTCATATAATTTAGGACCCATGCACAAGATGGTGAGAGCTATAGCTGCACACGCAAATTTTTGGAACAACCCTTCCAACATTTACTCAGAATATTTCTGCACTAACCTTTTGTGATGTAGCAAAACCAAAGTGTTTGAGAATGGAGGCCACGGAAAATCTTGTTCTTCACTTATGGGAGTCCATTGGCTTCACACACTTATAGTATGACTTCAGGTATTTGGGTCCAAGGAATACTCTGTCTTCATTGAACTTTGTGGCCTTCACCTAGAGGACCCCATTTTCTTCACACACTCATAGTATGACTGCTCTGAATGGGGTCCCAGGAACTTGCACACAATGCTCTGTTTTGGTCATTGTGGCCTTCACCTATGGAACCCCATTTTCTTCACACACTCATAGTATGACTGCTCTGAATGGGGTCCCAGGAACTTGCACACAATGCTCCGTCTTCCATGGTCATTGTGCTTTTCACCTATAGGACCCCATTTTCTTCACACACTCATAGTATGACTGCTTTCAATGGGGTCCCAGGAAATTAACCACAATACTTTGGCTTCCAAAAATTGACCTATAAAGGAACTTACATTTATGTTGCATAACAGTGCACAATAAGGACAAATGCAAAACCATCTTGAGCATTTGGCCTAGTCTAAATTTACTCAAGAAGCATTTTCCTAAATTATTCGAAAACTGGCAAAAAAGCACCTATAAAAAAAAATCAATGGCCTCCTCCATTACCCCTACAGCCATCCTATCCATCACCAAATAGGTATGTCTCTGCCACAGAATGCAGAGTCACGTTTTAACCAGTTTTCATATAATTTAGGACAAATGCACAAGATGGTGAGAGCTATAGCTCCACACGCAAATTTTTGGAACAACCCTTCCAACATTTACTCAGAATATTTCTGCACTAACCTTTTGTGATGTAGCAAAACCAAAGTTTTTGAGAATGGAGGCCACGGAAAATCTTGTTCTTCACTTATGGGAGTCCATTGGCTTCACACACTTATAGTATGACTTCAGGTATTTGGGTCCAAGGAATACTCTGTCTTCATTGAACTTTGTGGCCTTCACCTAGAGGACCCCATTTTCTTCACACACTCATAGTATGACTGCTCTGAATGGGGTCCCAGGAACTTGCACACAATGCTCTGTTTTGGTCATTGTGGCCTTCACCTATGGAACCCCATTTTCTTCACACACTCATAGTATGACTGCTCTGAATGGGGTCCCAGGAACTTGCACACAATGCTCTGTTTTGGTCATTGTGGCCTTCACCTATGGAACCCCATTTTCTTCACACACTCATAGTATGACTGCTCTGAATGGGGTCCCAGGAACTTGCACACAATGCTCCGTCTTCCATGGTCATTGTGCTTTTCACCTATAGGACCCCATTTTCTTCACACACTCATAGTATGACTGCTTTCAATGGGGTCCCAGGAAATTAACCACAATACTTTGGCTTCCAAAAATTGACCTATAAAGGAACTTACATTTATGTTGCATAACAGTGCACAATAAGGACAAATGCAAAACCATCTTGAGCATTTGGCCTAGTCTAAATTTACTCAAGAAGCATTTTCCTAAATTATTCGAAAACTGGCAAAAAAGCACCTATAAAAAAAAATCAATGGCCTCCTCCATTACCCCTACAGCCATCCTATCCATCACCAAATAGGTATGTCTCTGCCACAGAATGCAGAGTCACGTTTTAACCAGTTTTCATATAATTTAGGACCCATGCACAAGATGGTGAGAGCTATAGCTCCACACGCAAATTTTTGGAACAACCCTTCCAACATTTACTCAGAATATTTCTGCACTAACCTTTTGTGATGTAGCAAAACCAAAGTTTTTGAGAATGGAGGCCACGGAAAATCTTGTTCTTCACTTATGGGAGTCCATTGGCTTCACACACTTATAGTATGACTTCAGGTATTTGGGTCCAAGGAATACTCTGTCTTCATTGAACTTTGTGGCCTTCACCTAGAGGACCCCATTTTCTTCACACACTCATAGTATGACTGCTCTGAATGGGGTCCCAGGAACTTGCACACAATGCTCTGTTTTGGTCATTGTGGCCTTCACCTATGGAACCCCATTTTCTTCACACACTCATAGTATGACTGCTCTGAATGGGGTCCCAGGAACTTGCACACAATGCTCTGTTTTGGTCATTGTGGCCTTCACCTATGGAACCCCATTTTCTTCACACACTCATAGTATGACTGCTCTGAATGGGGTCCCAGGAACTTGCACACAATGCTCTGTTTTGGTCATTGTGGCCTTCACCTATGGAACCCCATTTTCTTCACACACTCATAGTATGACTGCTCTGAATGGGATCCCAGGAACTTGCACACAATGCTCCGTCTTCCATGGTCATTGTGCTTTTCACCTATAGGACCCCATTTTCTTCACACACTCATAGTATGACTGCTTTCAATGGGGTCCCAGGAAATTAACCACAATACTTTGGCTTCCAAAAATTGACCTATAAAGGAACTTACATTTATGTTGCATAACAGTGCACAATAAGGACAAATGCAAAACCATCTTGAGCATTTGGCCTAGTCTAAATTTACTCAAGAAGCATTTTCCTAAATTATTCGAAAACTGGCAAAAAAGCACCTATAAAAAAAAATCAATGGCCTCCTCCATTACCCCTACAGCCATCCTATCCATCACCAAATAGGTATGTCTCTGCCACAGAATGCAGAGTCACGTTTTAACCAGTTTTCATATAATTTAGGACAAATGCACAAGATGGTGAGAGCTATAGCTCCACACGCAAATTTTTGGAACAACCCTTCCAACATTTACTCAGAATATTTCTGCACTAACCTTTTGTGATGTAGCAAAACCAAAGTTTTTGAGAATGGAGGCCACGGAAAATCTTGTTCTTCACTTATGGGAGTCCATTGGCTTCACACACTTATAGTATGACTTCAGGTATTTGGGTCCAAGGAATACTCTGTCTTCATTGAACTTTGTGGCCTTCACCTAGAGGACCCCATTTTCTTCACACACTCATAGTATGACTGCTCTGAATGGGGTCCCAGGAAGTTGCACACAATGCTCTGTTTTGGTCATTGTGGCCTTCACCTATGGAACCCCATTTTCTTCACACACTCATAGTATGACTGCTCTGAATGGGGTCCCAGGAACTTGCACACAATGCTCTGTTTTGGTCATTGTGGCCTTCACCTATGGAACCCCATTTTCTTCACACACTCATAGTATGACTGCTCTGAATGGGGTCCCAGGAACTTGCACACAATGCTCCGTCTTCCATGGTCATTGTGCTTTTCACCTATAGGACCCCATTTTCTTCACACACTCATAGTATGACTGCTTTCAATGGGGTCCCAGGAAATTAACCACAATACTTTGGCTTCCAAAAATTGACCTATAAAGGAACTTACATTTATGTTGCATAACAGTGCACAATAAGGACAAATGCAAAACCATCTTGAGCATTTGGCCTAGTCTAAATTTACTCAAGAAGCATTTTCCTAAATTATTCGAAAACTGGCAAAAAAGCACCTATAAAAAAAAATCAATGGCCTCCTCCATTACCCCTACAGCCATCCTATCCATCACCAAATAGGTATGTCTCTGCCACAGAATGCAGAGTCACGTTTTAACCAGTTTTCATATAATTTAGGACCCATGCACAAGATGGTGAGAGCTATAGCTCCACACGCAAATTTTTGGAACAACCCTTCCAACATTTACTCAGAATATTTCTGCACTAACCTTTTGTGATGTAGCAAAACCAAAGTTTTTGAGAATGGAGGCCACGGAAAATCTTGTTCTTCACTTATGGGAGTCCATTGGCTTCACACACTTATAGTATGACTTCAGGTATTTGGGTCCAAGGAATACTCTGTCTTCATTGAACTTTGTGGCCTCCACCTAGAGGACCCCATTTTCTTCACACACTCATAGTATGACTGCTCTGAATGGGGTCCCAGGAACTTGCACACAATGCTCTGTTTTGGTCATTGTGGCCTTCACCTATGGAACCCCATTTTCTTCACACACTCATAGTATGACTGCTCTGAATGGGGTCCCAGGAACTTGCACACAATGCTCTGTTTTGGTCATTGTGGCCTTCACCTATGGAACCCCATTTTCTTCACACACTCATAGTATGACTGCTCTGAATGGGGTCCCAGGAACTTGCACACAATGCTCTGTTTTGGTCATTGTGGCCTTCACCTATGGAACCCCATTTTCTTCACACACTCATAGTATGACTGCTCTGAATGGGGTCCCAGGAACTTGCACACAATGCTCCGTCTTCCATGGTCATTGTGCTTTTCACCTATAGGACCCCATTTTCTTCACACACTCATAGTATGACTGCTTTCAATGGGGTCCCAGGAAATTAACCACAATACTTTGGCTTCCAAAAATTGACTTATAAAGGAACTTACATTTTTGTTGCATAACAGTGCACAATGAGGACAAATGCAAAACCATCTTGAGCATTTGGCCTAGTCTAAATTTACTCAAAAAGCATTTTCCTAAATTATTCGAAAACTAGCAAAAAAGCACCTATAAAAAAAAATCAATGGCCTCCTCCATTACCCCTACAGCCATCCTATCCATCACCAAATAGGTATGTCTCTGACACAGAATGCAGAGTCACGTTTTAACCAGTTTTCATATAATTTAGGACCCATGCACAAGATGGTGAGAGCTATAGCTGCACACGCAAATTTTTGGAACAACCCTTCCAACATTTACTCAGAATATTTCTGCACTAACCTTTTGTGATGTAGCAAAACCAAAGTTTTTGAGAATGGAGGCCACGGAAAATCTTGTTCTTCACTTATGGGAGTCCATTGGCTTCACACACTTATAGTATGACTTCAGGTATTTGGGTCCAAGGAATACTCTGTCTTCATTGAACTTTGTGGCCTTCACCTAGAGGACCCCATTTTCTTCACACACTCATAGTATGACTGCTCTGAATGGGGTCCCAGGAACTTGCACACAATGCTCTGTTTTGGTCATTGTGGCCTTCACCTATGGAACCCCATTTTCTTCACACACTCATAGTATGACTGCTCTGAATGGGGTCCCAGGAAGTTGCACACAATGCTCTGTTTTGGTCATTGTGGCCTTCACCTATGGAACCCCATTTTCTTCACACACTCATAGTATGACTGCTCTGAATGGGGTCCCAGGAACTTGCACACAATGCTCCGTCTTCCATGGTCATTGTGCTTTTCACCTATAGGACCCCATTTTCTTCACACACTCATAGTATGACTGCTTTCAATGGGGTCCCAGGAAATTAACCACAATACTTTGGCTTCCAAAAATTGACCTATAAAGGAACTTACATTTATGTTGCATAACAGTGCACAATAAGGACAAATGCAAAACCATCTTGAGCATTTGGCCTAGTCTAAATTTACTCAAGAAGCATTTTCCTAAATTATTCGAAAACTGGCAAAAAAGCACCTATAAAAAAAAATCAATGGCCTCCTCCATTACCCCTACAGCCATCCTATCCATCACCAAATAGGTATGTCTCTGCCACAGAATGCAGAGTCACGTTTTAACCAGTTTTCATATAATTTAGGACCCATGCACAAGATGGTGAGAGCTATCGCTCCACACGCAAATTTTTGGAACAACCCTTCCAACATTTACTCAGAATATTTCTGCACTAACCTTTTGTGATGTAGCAAAACCAAAGTTTTTGAGAATGGAGGCCACGGAAAATCTTGTTCTTCACTTATGGGAGTCCATTGGCTTCACACACTTATAGTATGACTTCAGGTATTTGGGTCCAAGGAATACTCTGTCTTCATTGAACTTTGTGGCCTTCACCTAGAGGACCCAATTTTCTTCACACACTCATAGTATGACTGCTCTGAATGGGGTCCCAGGAAGTTGCACACAATGCTCTGTTTTGGTCATTGTGGCCTTCACCTATGGAACCCCATTTTCTTCACACACTCATAGTATGACTGCTCTGAATGGGGTCCCAGGAAGTTGCACACAATGCTCTGTTTTGGTCATTGTGGCCTTCACCTATGGAACCCCATTTTCTTCACACACTCATAGTATGACTGCTCTGAATGGGGTCCCAGGAACTTGCACACAATGCTCCGTCTTCCATGGTCATTGTGCTTTTCACCTATAGGACCCCATTTTCTTCACACACTCATAGTATGACTGCTTTCAATGGGGTCCCAGGAAATTAACCACAATACTTTGGCTTCCAAAAATTGACCTATAAAGGAACTTACATTTATGTTGCATAACAGTGCACAATAAGGACAAATGCAAAACCATCTTGAGCATTTGGCCTAGTCTAAATTTACTCAAGAAGCATTTTCCTAAATTATTCGAAAACTGGCAAAAAAGCACCTATAAAAAAAAATCAATGGCCTCCTCCATTACCCCTACAGCCATCCTATCCATCACCAAATAGGTATGTCTCTGCCACAGAATGCAGAGTCACGTTTTAACCAGTTTTCATATAATTTAGGACCCATGCACAAGATGGTGAGAGCTATCGCTCCACACGCAAATTTTTGGAACAACCCTTCCAACATTTACTCAGAATATTTCTGCACTAACCTTTTGTGATGTAGCAAAACCAAAGTTTTTGAGAATGGAGGCCACGGAAAATCTTGTTCTTCACTTATGGGAGTCCATTGGCTTCACACACTTATAGTATGACTTCAGGTATTTGGGTCCAAGGAATACTCTGTCTTCATTGAACTTTGTGGCCTTCACCTAGAGGACCCAATTTTCTTCACACACTCATAGTATGACTGCTCTGAATGGGGTCCCAGGAAGTTGCACACAATGCTCTGTTTTGGTCATTGTGGCCTTCACCTATGGAACCCCATTTTCTTCACACACTCATAGTATGACTGCTCTGAATGGGGTCCCAGGAACTTGCACACAATGCTCTGTTTTGGTCATTGTGGCCTTCACCTATGGAACCCCATTTTCTTCACACACTCATAGTATGACTGCTCTGAATGGGGTCCCAGGAACTTGCACACAATGCTCTGTTTTGGTCATTGTGGCCTTCACCTATGGAACCCCATTTTCTTCACACACTCATAGTATGACTGCTCTGAATGGGGTCCCAGGAACTTGCACACAATGCTCCGTCTTCCATGGTCATTGTGCTTTTCACCTATAGGACCCCATTTTCTTCACACACTCATAGTATGACTGCTTTCAATGGGGTCCCAGGAAATTAACCACAATACTTTGGCTTCCAAAAATTGACCTATAAAGGAACTTACATTTATGTTGCATAACAGTGCACAATAAGGACAAATGCAAAACCATCTTGAGCATTTGGCCTAGTCTAAATTTACTCAAGAAGCATTTTCCTAAATTATTCGAAAACTGGCAAAAAAGCACCTATAAAAAAAAATCAATGGCCTCCTCCATTACCCCTACAGCCATCCTATCCATCACCAAATAGGTATGTCTCTGCCACAGAATGCAGAGTCACGTTTTAACCAGTTTTCATATAATTTAGGACAAATGCACAAGATGGTGAGAGCTATAGCTCCACACGCAAATTTTTGGAACAACCCTTCCAACATTTACTCAGAATATTTCTGCACTAACCTTTTGTGATGTAGCAAAACCAAAGTTTTTGAGAATGGAGGCCACGGAAAATCTTGTTCTTCACTTATGGGAGTCCATTGGCTTCACACACTTATAGTATGACTTCAGGTATTTGGGTCCAAGGAATACTCTGTCTTCATTGAACTTTGTGGCCTTCACCTAGAGGACCCCATTTTCTTCACACACTCATAGTATGACTGCTCTGAATGGGGTCCCAGGAAGTTGCACACAATGCTCTGTTTTGGTCATTGTGGCCTTCACCTATGGAACCCCATTTTCTTCACACACTCATAGTATGACTGCTCTGAATGGGGTCCCAGGAACTTGCACACAATGCTCTGTTTTGGTCATTGTGGCCTTCACCTATGGAACCCCATTTTCTTCACACACTCATAGTATGACTGCTCTGAATGGGGTCCCAGGAACTTGCACACAATGCTCCGTCTTCCATGGTCATTGTGCTTTTCACCTATAGGACCCCATTTTCTTCACACACTCATAGTATGACTGCTTTCAATGGGGTCCCAGGAAATTAACCACAATACTTTGGCTTCCAAAAATTGACCTATAAAGGAACTTACATTTATGTTGCATAACAGTGCACAATAAGGACAAATGCAAAACCATCTTGAGCATTTGGCCTAGTCTAAATTTACTCAAGAAGCATTTTCCTAAATTATTCGAAAACTGGCAAAAAAGCACCTATAAAAAAAAATCAATGGCCTCCTCCATTACCCCTACAGCCATCCTATCCATCACCAAATAGGTATGTCTCTGCCACAGAATGCAGAGTCACGTTTTAACCAGTTTTCATATAATTTAGGACCCATGCACAAGATGGTGAGAGCTATAGCTCCACACGCAAATTTTTGGAACAACCCTTCCAACATTTACTCAGAATATTTCTGCACTAACCTTTTGTGATGTAGCAAAACCAAAGTTTTTGAGAATGGAGGCCACGGAAAATCTTGTTCTTCACTTATGGGAGTCCATTGGCTTCACACACTTATAGTATGACTTCAGGTATTTGGGTCCAAGGAATACTCTGTCTTCATTGAACTTTGTGGCCTCCACCTAGAGGACCCCATTTTCTTCACACACTCATAGTATGACTGCTCTGAATGGGGTCCCAGGAACTTGCACACAATGCTCTGTTTTGGTCATTGTGGCCTTCACCTATGGAACCCCATTTTCTTCACACACTCATAGTATGACTGCTCTGAATGGGGTCCCAGGAACTTGCACACAATGCTCTGTTTTGGTCATTGTGGCCTTCACCTATGGAACCCCATTTTCTTCACACACTCATAGTATGACTGCTCTGAATGGGGTCCCAGGAACTTGCACACAATGCTCTGTTTTGGTCATTGTGGCCTTCACCTATGGAACCCCATTTTCTTCACACACTCATAGTATGACTGCTCTGAATGGGGTCCCAGGAACTTGCACACAATGCTCCGTCTTCCATGGTCATTGTGCTTTTCACCTATAGGACCCCATTTTCTTCACACACTCATAGTATGACTGCTTTCAATGGGGTCCCAGGAAATTAACCACAATACTTTGGCTTCCAAAAATTGACTTATAAAGGAACTTACATTTTTGTTGCATAACAGTGCACAATGAGGACAAATGCAAAACCATCTTGAGCATTTGGCCTAGTCTAAATTTACTCAAAAAGCATTTTCCTAAATTATTCGAAAACTAGCAAAAAAGCACCTATAAAAAAAAATCAATGGCCTCCTCCATTACCCCTACAGCCATCCTATCCATCACCAAATAGGTATGTCTCTGACACAGAATGCAGAGTCACGTTTTAACCAGTTTTCATATAATTTAGGACCCATGCACAAGATGGTGAGAGCTATAGCTGCACACGCAAATTTTTGGAACAACCCTTCCAACATTTACTCAGAATATTTCTGCACTAACCTTTTGTGATGTAGCAAAACCAAAGTTTTTGAGAATGGAGGCCACGGAAAATCTTGTTCTTCACTTATGGGAGTCCATTGGCTTCACACACTTATAGTATGACTTCAGGTATTTGGGTCCAAGGAATACTCTGTCTTCATTGAACTTTGTGGCCTTCACCTAGAGGACCCCATTTTCTTCACACACTCATAGTATGACTGCTCTGAATGGGGTCCCAGGAACTTGCACACAATGCTCTGTTTTGGTCATTGTGGCCTTCACCTATGGAACCCCATTTTCTTCACACACTCATAGTATGACTGCTCTGAATGGGGTCCCAGGAAGTTGCACACAATGCTCTGTTTTGGTCATTGTGGCCTTCACCTATGGAACCCCATTTTCTTCACACACTCATAGTATGACTGCTCTGAATGGGGTCCCAGGAACTTGCACACAATGCTCCGTCTTCCATGGTCATTGTGCTTTTCACCTATAGGACCCCATTTTCTTCACACACTCATAGTATGACTGCTTTCAATGGGGTCCCAGGAAATTAACCACAATACTTTGGCTTCCAAAAATTGACCTATAAAGGAACTTACATTTATGTTGCATAACAGTGCACAATAAGGACAAATGCAAAACCATCTTGAGCATTTGGCCTAGTCTAAATTTACTCAAGAAGCATTTTCCTAAATTATTCGAAAACTGGCAAAAAAGCACCTATAAAAAAAAATCAATGGCCTCCTCCATTACCCCTACAGCCATCCTATCCATCACCAAATAGGTATGTCTCTGCCACAGAATGCAGAGTCACGTTTTAACCAGTTTTCATATAATTTAGGACCCATGCACAAGATGGTGAGAGCTATCGCTCCACACGCAAATTTTTGGAACAACCCTTCCAACATTTACTCAGAATATTTCTGCACTAACCTTTTGTGATGTAGCAAAACCAAAGTTTTTGAGAATGGAGGCCACGGAAAATCTTGTTCTTCACTTATGGGAGTCCATTGGCTTCACACACTTATAGTATGACTTCAGGTATTTGGGTCCAAGGAATACTCTGTCTTCATTGAACTTTGTGGCCTTCACCTAGAGGACCCAATTTTCTTCACACACTCATAGTATGACTGCTCTGAATGGGGTCCCAGGAAGTTGCACACAATGCTCTGTTTTGGTCATTGTGGCCTTCACCTATGGAACCCCATTTTCTTCACACACTCATAGTATGACTGCTCTGAATGGGGTCCCAGGAACTTGCACACAATGCTCTGTTTTGGTCATTGTGGCCTTCACCTATGGAACCCCATTTTCTTCACACACTCATAGTATGACTGCTCTGAATGGGGTCCCAGGAACTTGCACACAATGCTCCGTCTTCCATGGTCATTGTGCTTTTCACCTATAGGACCCCATTTTCTTCACACACTCATAGTATGACTGCTTTCAATGGGGTCCCAGGAAATTAACCACAATACTTTGGCTTCCAAAAATTGACCTATAAAGGAACTTACATTTATGTTGCATAACAGTGCACAATAAGGACAAATGCAAAACCATCTTGAGCATTTGGCCTAGTCTAAATTTACTCAAGAAGCATTTTCCTAAATTATTCGAAAACTGGCAAAAAAGCACCTATAAAAAAAAATCAATGGCCTCCTCCATTACCCCTACAGCCATCCTATCCATCACCAAATAGGTATGTCTCTGCCACAGAATGCAGAGTCACGTTTTAACCAGTTTTCATATAATTTAGGACCCATGCACAAGATGGTGAGAGCTATCGCTCCACACGCAAATTTTTGGAACAACCCTTCCAACATTTACTCAGAATATTTCTGCACTAACCTTTTGTGATGTAGCAAAACCAAAGTTTTTGAGAATGGAGGCCACGGAAAATCTTGTTCTTCACTTATGGGAGTCCATTGGCTTCACACACTTATAGTATGACTTCAGGTATTTGGGTCCAAGGAATACTCTGTCTTCATTGAACTTTGTGGCCTTCACCTAGAGGACCCAATTTTCTTCACACACTCATAGTATGACTGCTCTGAATGGGGTCCCAGGAAGTTGCACACAATGCTCTGTTTTGGTCATTGTGGCCTTCACCTATGGAACCCCATTTTCTTCACACACTCATAGTATGACTGCTCTGAATGGGGTCCCAGGAACTTGCACACAATGCTCTGTTTTGGTCATTGTGGCCTTCACCTATGGAACCCCATTTTCTTCACACACTCATAGTATGACTGCTCTGAATGGGGTCCCAGGAACTTGAACACAATGCTCTGTTTTGGTCATTGTGGCCTTCACCTATGGAACCCCATTTTCTTCACACACTCATAGTATGACTGCTTTCAATGGGGTCCCAGGAAATTAACCACAATACTTTGGCTTCCAAAAATTGACCTATAAAGGAACTTACATTTATGTTGCATAACAGTGCACAATAAGGACAAATGCAAAACCATCTTGAGCATTTGGCCTAGTCTAAATTTACTCAAGAAGCATTTTCCTAAATTATTCGAAAACTGGCAAAAAAGCACCTATAAAAAAAAATCAATGGCCTCCTCCATTACCCCTACAGCCATCCTATCCATCACCAAATAGGTATGTCTCTGCCACAGAATGCAGAGTCACGTTTTAACCAGTTTTCATATAATTTAGGACCCATGCACAAGATGGTGAGAGCTATAGCTCCAGAAGCAAATTTTTGGAACAACCCTTTCAACATTTACTCAGAATATTTCTGCACTAACCTTTTGTGATGTAGCAAAACCAAGGTTACTCAGAATGGAGGCAACGGAAAATCTTGATCTTCACTTATGGGAGTCCATGGTCTTCACACACATAGTATGACTTCAAGTATTTGGGTCCTAGGAATACTCTGTCTTCATTAAACTTTGTGGCCTTCACCTATGGAACCCCATTTTCTTCACACACTCATAGTATGACTGCTCTGAATGGGGTCCCACGAACTTGCACACAATGCTCTGTTTTGGTCATTGTGGCCTTCACCTATGGAACCCCATTTTCTTCACACACTCATAGTATGACTGCTCTGAATGGGGTCCCACGAACTTGCACACAATGCTCTGTTTTGGTCATTGTGGCCTTCACCTATGGAACCCCATTTTCTTCACACACTCATAGTATGACTGCTCTGAATGGGGTCCCAGGAACTTGCACACAATGCTCCGTCTTCCATGGTCATTGTGCTTTTCACCTATAGGACCCCATTTTCTTCACACACTCATAGTATGACTGCTTTCAATGGGGTCCCAGGAAATTAACCACAATACTTTGGCTTCCAAAAATTGACTTATAAAGGAACTTACATTTATGTTGCATAACAGTGCACAATGAGGACAAATGCAAAACCATCTTGAGCATTTGGCCTAGTCTAAATTTACTCAAAAAGCATTTTCCTAAATTATTCGAAAACTGGCAAAAAAGCACCTATAAAAAAAAATCAATGGCCTCCTCCATTACCCCTACAGCCATCCTATCCATCACCAAATAGGTATGTCTCTGCCACAGAATGCAGAGTCACGTTTTAACCAGTTTTCATATAATTTAGGACCCATGCACAAGATGGTGAGAGCTATAGTTGCACACGCAAATTTTTGGAACAACCCTTCCAACATTTACTCAGAATATTTCTGCACTAACCTTTTGTGATGTAGCAAAACCAAAGTTTTTGAGAATGGAGGCCACGGAAAATCTTGTTCTTCACTTATGGGAGTCCATTGGCTTCACACACTTATAGTATGACTTCAGGTATTTGGGTCCAAGGAATACTCTGTCTTCATTGAACTTTGTGGCCTTCACCTAGAGGACCCCATTTTCTTCACACACTCATAGTATGACTGCTCTGAATGGGGTCCCAGGAAGTTGCACACAATGCTCTGTTTTGGTCATTGTGGCCTTCACCTATGGAACCCCATTTTCTTCACACACTCATAGTATGACTGCTCTGAATGGGGTCCCAGGAAGTTGCACACAATGCTCTGTTTTGGTCATTGTGGCCTTCACCTATGGAACCCCATTTTCTTCACACACTCATAGTATGACTGCTCTGAATGGGGTCCCAGGAACTTGCACACAATGCTCTGTTTTGGTCATTGTGGCCTTCACCTATGGAACCCCATTTTCTTCACACACTCATAGTATGACTGCTCTGAATGGGGTCCCAGGAACTTGCACACAATGCTCCGTCTTCCATGGTCATTGTGCTTTTCACCTATAGGACCCCATTTTCTTCACACACTCATAGTATAACTGCTTTCAATGGGGTCCCAGGAAATTAACCACAATACTTTGGCTTCCAAAAATTGACCTATAAAGGAACTTACATTTATGTTGCATAACAGTGCACAATAAGGACAAATGCAAAACCATCTTGAGCATTTGGCCTAGTCTAAATTTACTCAAGAAGCATTTTCCTAAATTATTCGAAAACTGGCAAAAAAGCACCTATAAAAAAAAATCAATGGCCTCCTCCATTACCCCTACAGCCATCCTATCCATCACCAAATAGGTATGTCTCTGCCACAGAATGCAGAGTCACGTTTTAACCAGTTTTCATATAATTTAGGACCCATGCACAAGATGGTGAGAGCTATAGCTCCACACGCAAATTTTTGGAACAACCCTTCCAACATTTACTCAGAATATTTCTGCACTAACCTTTTGTGATGTAGCAAAACCAAAGTTTTTGAGAATGGAGGCCACGGAAAATCTTGTTCTTCACTTATGGGAGTCCATTGGCTTCACACACTTATAGTATGACTTCAGGTATTTGGGTCCAAGGAATACTCTGTCTTCATTGAACTTTGTGGCCTTCACCTAGAGGACCCCATTTTCTTCACACACTCATAGTATGACTGCTCTGAATGGGGTCCCAGGAAGTTGCACACAATGCTCTGTTTTGGTCATTGTGGCCTTCACCTATGGAACCCCATTTTCTTCACACACTCATAGTATGACTGCTCTGAATGGGGTCCCAGGAACTTGCACACAATGCTCTGTTTTGGTCATTGTGGCCTTCACCTATGGAACCCCATTTTCTTCACACACTCATAGTATGACTGCTCTGAATGGGGTACCAGGAACTTGCACACAATGCTCCGTCTTCCATGGTCATTGTGCTTTTCACCTATAGGACCCCATTTTCTTCACACACTCATAGTATGACTGCTTTCAATGGGGTCCCAGGAAATTAACCACAATACTTTGGCTTCCAAAAATTGACCTATAAAGGAACTTACATTTATGTTGCATAACAGTGCACAATAAGGACAAATGCAAAACCATCTTGAGCATTTGGCCTAGTCTAAATTTACTCAAGAAGCATTTTCCTAAATTATTCGAAAACTGGCAAAAAAGCACCTATAAAAAAAAATCAATGGCCTCCTCCATTACCCCTACAGCCATCCTATCCATCACCAAATAGGTATGTCTCTGCCACAGAATGTAGAGTCACGTTTTAACCAGTTTTCATATAATTTAGGACCCATGCACAAGATGGTGAGAGCTATAGCTCCACACGCAAATTTTTGGAACAACCCTTTCAACATTTACTCAGAATATTTCTGAACTAACCTTTTGTGATGTAGCAAAACCAAGGTTACTCAGAATGGAGGCAACGGAGAATCTTGATCTTCACTTATGGGAGTCCATGGTCTTCACACACATAGTATGACTTCAAGTATTTGGGTCCTAGGAATACTCTGTCTTCATTAAACTTTGTGGCCTTCACCTATGGAACCCCATTTTCTTCACACACTCATAGTATGACTGCTCTGAATGGGGTCCCAGGAACTTGCACACAATGCTCCGTCTTCCATGGTCATTGTGCTTTTCACCTATAGGACCCCATTTTCTTCACACACTCATAGTATGACTGCTTTCAATGGGGTCCCAGGAAATTAACCACAATACTTTGGCTTCCAAAAATTGACTTATAAAGGAACTTACATTTATGTTGCATAACAGTGCACAATGAGGACAAATGCAAAACCATCTTGAGCATTTGGCCTAGTCTAAATTTACTCAAGAAGCATTTTCCTAAATTATTCGAAAACTGGCAAAAAAGCACCTATAAAAAAAAATCAATGGCCTCCTCCATTACCCCTACAGCCATCCTATCCATCACCAAATAGGTATGTCTCTGCCACAGAATGCAGAGTCACGTTTTAACCAGTTTTCATATAATTTAGGACCCATGCACAAGATGGTGAGAGCTATAGCTGCACACGCAAATTTTTGGAACAACCCTTCCAACATTTACTCAGAATATTTCTGCACTAACCTTTTGTGATGTAGCAAAACCAAAGTGTTTGAGAATGGAGGCCACGGAAAATCTTGTTCTTCACTTATGGGAGTCCATTGGCTTCACACACTTATAGTATGACTTCAGGTATTTGGGTCCAAGGAATACTCTGTCTTCATTGAACTTTGTGGCCTTCACCTAGAGGACCCCATTTTCTTCACACACTCATAGTATGACTGCTCTGAATGGGGTCCCAGGAACTTGCACACAATGCTCTGTTTTGGTCATTGTGGCCTTCACCTATGGAACCCCATTTTCTTCACACACTCATAGTATGACTGCTCTGAATGGGGTCCCAGGAACTTGCACACAATGCTCTGTTTTGGTCATTGTGGCCTTCACCTATGGAACCCCATTTTCTTCACACACTCATAGTATGACTGCTCTGAATGGGGTCCCAGGAACTTGCACACAATGCTCTGTTTTGGTCATTGTGGCCTTCACCTATGGAACCCCATTTTCTTCACACACTCATAGTATGACTGCTCTGAATGGGGTCCCAGGAACTTGCACACAATGCTCCGTCTTCCATGGTCATTGTGCTTTTCACCTATAGGACCCCATTTTCTTCACACACTCATAGTATGACTGCTTTCAATGGGGTCCCAGGAAATTAACCACAATACTTTGGCTTCCAAAAATTGACTTATAAAGGAACTTACATTTTTGTTGCATAACAGTGCACAATGAGGACAAATGCAAAACCATCTTGAGCATTTGGCCTAGTCTAAATTTACTCAAAAAGCATTTTCCTAAATTATTCGAAAACTAGCAAAAAAGCACCTATAAAAAAAAATCAATGGCCTCCTCCATTACCCCTACAGCCATCCTATCCATCACCAAATAGGTATGTCTCTGACACAGAATGCAGAGTCACGTTTTAACCAGTTTTCATATAATTTAGGACCCATGCACAAGATGGTGAGAGCTATAGCTGCACACGCAAATTTTTGGAACAACCCTTCCAACATTTACTCAGAATATTTCTGCACTAACCTTTTGTGATGTAGCAAAACCAAAGTTTTTGAGAATGGAGGCCACGGAAAATCTTGTTCTTCACTTATGGGAGTCCATTGGCTTCACACACTTATAGTATGACTTCAGGTATTTGGGTCCAAGGAATACTCTGTCTTCATTGAACTTTGTGGCCTTCACCTAGAGGACCCCATTTTCTTCACACACTCATAGTATGACTGCTCTGAATGGGGTCCCAGGAACTTGCACACAATGCTCTGTTTTGGTCATTGTGGCCTTCACCTATGGAACCCCATTTTCTTCACACACTCATAGTATGACTGCTCTGAATGGGGTCCCAGGAAGTTGCACACAATGCTCTGTTTTGGTCATTGTGGCCTTCACCTATGGAACCCCATTTTCTTCACACACTCATAGTATGACTGCTCTGAATGGGGTCCCAGGAACTTGCACACAATGCTCCGTCTTCCATGGTCATTGTGCTTTTCACCTATAGGACCCCATTTTCTTCACACACTCATAGTATGACTGCTTTCAATGGGGTCCCAGGAAATTAACCACAATACTTTGGCTTCCAAAAATTGACCTATAAAGGAACTTACATTTATGTTGCATAACAGTGCACAATAAGGACAAATGCAAAACCATCTTGAGCATTTGGCCTAGTCTAAATTTACTCAAGAAGCATTTTCCTAAATTATTCGAAAACTGGCAAAAAAGCACCTATAAAAAAAAATCAATGGCCTCCTCCATTACCCCTACAGCCATCCTATCCATCACCAAATAGGTATGTCTCTGCCACAGAATGCAGAGTCACGTTTTAACCAGTTTTCATATAATTTAGGACCCATGCACAAGATGGTGAGAGCTATCGCTCCACACGCAAATTTTTGGAACAACCCTTCCAACATTTACTCAGAATATTTCTGCACTAACCTTTTGTGATGTAGCAAAACCAAAGTTTTTGAGAATGGAGGCCACGGAAAATCTTGTTCTTCACTTATGGGAGTCCATTGGCTTCACACACTTATAGTATGACTTCAGGTATTTGGGTCCAAGGAATACTCTGTCTTCATTGAACTTTGTGGCCTTCACCTAGAGGACCCCATTTTCTTCACACACTCATAGTATGACTGCTCTGAATGGGGTCCCAGGAAGTTGCACACAATGCTCTGTTTTGGTCATTGTGGCCTTCACCTATGGAACCCCATTTTCTTCACACACTCATAGTATGACTGCTCTGAATGGGGTCCCAGGAACTTGCACACAATGCTCTGTTTTGGTCATTGTGGCCTTCACCTATGGAACCCCATTTTCTTCACACACTCATAGTATGACTGCTCTGAATGGGGTCCCAGGAACTTGAACACAATGCTCTGTTTTGGTCATTGTGGCCTTCACCTATGGAACCCCATTTTCTTCACACACTCATAGTATGACTGCTTTCAATGGGGTCCCAGGAAATTAACCACAATACTTTGGCTTCCAAAAATTGACCTATAAAGGAACTTACATTTATGTTGCATAACAGTGCACAATAAGGACAAATGCAAAACCATCTTGAGCATTTGGCCTAGTCTAAATTTACTCAAGAAGCATTTTCCTAAATTATTCGAAAACTGGCAAAAAAGCACCTATAAAAAAAAATCAATGGCCTCCTCCATTACCCCTACAGCCATCCTATCCATCACCAAATAGGTATGTCTCTGCCACAGAATGCAGAGTCACGTTTTAACCAGTTTTCATATAATTTAGGACCCATGCACAAGATGGTGAGAGCTATAGCTCCAGAAGCAAATTTTTGGAACAACCCTTCCAACATTTACTCAGAATATTTCTGCACTAACCTTTTGTGATGTAGCAAAACCAAAGTTTTTGAGAATGGAGGCCACGGAAAATCTTGTTCTTCACTTATGGGAGTCCATTGGCTTCACACACTTATAGTATGACTTCAGGTATTTGGGTCCAAGGAATACTCTGTCTTCATTGAACTTTGTGGCCTTCACCTAGAGGACCCCATTTTCTTCACACACTCATAGTATGACTGCTCTGAATGGGGTCCCAGGAAGTTGCACACAATGCTCTGTTTTGGTCATTGTGGCCTTCACCTATGGAACCCCATTTTCTTCACACACTCATAGTATGACTGCTCTGAATGGGGTCCCAGGAAGTTGCACACAATGCTCTGTTTTGGTCATTGTGGCCTTCACCTATGGAACCCCATTTTCTTCACACACTCATAGTATGACTGCTCTGAATGGGGTCCCAGGAACTTGCACACAATGCCCTGTTTTGGTCATTGTGGCCTTCACCTATGGAACCCCATTTTCTTCACACACTCATAGTATGACTGCTCTGAATGGGGTCCCAGGAACTTGCACACAATGCTCCGTCTTCCATGGTCATTGTGCTTTTCACCTATAGGACCCCATTTTCTTCACACACTCATAGTATAACTGCTTTCAATGGGGTCCCAGGAAATTAACCACAATACTTTGGCTTCCAAAAATTGACCTATAAAGGAACTTACATTTATGTTGCATAACAGTGCACAATAAGGACAAATGCAAAACCATCTTGAGCATTTGGCCTAGTCTAAATTTACTCAAGAAGCATTTTCCTAAATTATTCGAAAACTGGCAAAAAAGCACCTATAAAAAAAAATCAATGGCCTCCTCCATTACCCCTACAGCCATCCTATCCATCACCAAATAGGTATGTCTCTGCCACAGAATGCAGAGTCACGTTTTAACCAGTTTTCATATAATTTAGGACCCATGCACAAGATGGTGAGAGCTATAGCTCCACACGCAAATTTTTGGAACAACCCTTCCAACATTTACTCAGAATATTTCTGCACTAACCTTTTGTGATGTAGCAAAACCAAAGTTTTTGAGAATGGAGGCCACGGAAAATCTTGTTCTTCACTTATGGGAGTCCATTGGCTTCACACACTTATAGTATGACTTCAGGTATTTGGGTCCAAGGAATACTCTGTCTTCATTGAACTTTGTGGCCTTCACCTAGAGGACCCCATTTTCTTCACACACTCATAGTATGACTGCTCTGAATGGGGTCCCAGGAACTTGCACACAATGCTCTGTTTTGGTCATTGTGGCCTTCACCTATGGAACCCCATTTTCTTCACACACTCATAGTATGACTGCTCTGAATGGGGTCCCAGGAACTTGCACACAATGCTCTGTTTTGGTCATTGTGGCCTTCACCTATGGAACCCCATTTTCTTCACACACTCATAGTATGACTGCTCTGAATGGGGTACCAGGAACTTGCACACAATGCTCCGTCTTCCATGGTCATTGTGCTTTTCACCTATAGGACCCCATTTTCTTCACACACTCATAGTATGACTGCTTTCAATGGGGTCCCAGGAAATTAACCACAATACTTTGGCTTCCAAAAATTGACCTATAAAGGAACTTACATTTATGTTGCATAACAGTGCACAATAAGGACAAATGCAAAACCATCTTGAGCATTTGGCCTAGTCTAAATTTACTCAAGAAGCATTTTCCTAAATTATTCGAAAACTGGCAAAAAAGCACCTATAAAAAAAAATCAATGGCCTCCTCCATTACCCCTACAGCCATCCTATCCATCACCAAATAGGTATGTCTCTGCCACAGAATGTAGAGTCACGTTTTAACCAGTTTTCATATAATTTAGGACCCATGCACAAGATGGTGAGAGCTATAGCTCCACACGCAAATTTTTGGAACAACCCTTTCAACATTTACTCAGAATATTTCTGAACTAACCTTTTGTGATGTAGCAAAACCAAGGTTACTCAGAATGGAGGCAACGGAGAATCTTGATCTTCACTTATGGGAGTCCATGGTCTTCACACACATAGTATGACTTCAAGTATTTGGGTCCTAGGAATACTCTGTCTTCATTAAACTTTGTGGCCTTCACCTATGGAACCCCATTTTCTTCACACACTCATAGTATGACTGCTCTGAATGGGGTCCCAGGAACTTGCACACAATG
The DNA here is from genome assembly GCF_035609145.1 of Eleutherodactylus coqui. NCBI lineage: Eukaryota > Metazoa > Chordata > Amphibia > Anura > Eleutherodactylidae > Eleutherodactylus > Eleutherodactylus coqui. Next base: position 34,825,454 of record NC_089848.1, on the reverse strand, counting down.
CTCCGTCTTCCATGGTCATTGTGCTTTTCACCTATAGGACCCCATTTTCTTCACACACTCATAGTATGACTGCTTTCAATGGGGTCCCAGGAAATTAACCACAATACTTTGGCTTCCAAAAATTGACTTATAAAGGAACTTACATTTATGTTGCATAACAGTGCACAATGAGGACAAATGCAAAACCATCTTGAGCATTTGGCCTAGTCTAAATTTACTCAAGAAGCATTTTCCTAAATTATTCGAAAACTGGCAAAAAAGCACCTATAAAAAAAAATCAATGGCCTCCTCCATTACCCCTACAGCCATCCTATCCATCACCAAATAGGTATGTCTCTGCCACAGAATGCAGAGTCACGTTTTAACCAGTTTTCATATAATTTAGGACCCATGCACAAGATGGTGAGAGCTATAGCTGCACACGCAAATTTTTGGAACAACCCTTCCAACATTTACTCAGAATATTTCTGCACTAACCTTTTGTGATGTAGCAAAACCAAAGTGTTTGAGAATGGAGGCCACGGAAAATCTTGTTCTTCACTTATGGGAGTCCATTGGCTTCACACACTTATAGTATGACTTCAGGTATTTGGGTCCAAGGAATACTCTGTCTTCATTGAACTTTGTGGCCTTCACCTAGAGGACCCCATTTTCTTCACACACTCATAGTATGACTGCTCTGAATGGGGTCCCAGGAACTTGCACACAATGCTCTGTTTTGGTCATTGTGGCCTTCACCTATGGAACCCCATTTTCTTCACACACTCATAGTATGACTGCTCTGAATGGGGTCCCAGGAACTTGCACACAATGCTCTGTTTTGGTCATTGTGGCCTTCACCTATGGAACCCCATTTTCTTCACACACTCATAGTATGACTGCTCTGAATGGGGTCCCAGGAACTTGCACACAATGCTCTGTTTTGGTCATTGTGGCCTTCACCTATGGAACCCCATTTTCTTCACACACTCATAGTATGACTGCTCTGAATGGGGTCCCAGGAACTTGCACACAATGCTCCGTCTTCCATGGTCATTGTGCTTTTCACCTATAGGACCCCATTTTCTTCACACACTCATAGTATGACTGCTTTCAATGGGGTCCCAGGAAATTAACCACAATACTTTGGCTTCCAAAAATTGACTTATAAAGGAACTTACATTTTTGTTGCATAACAGTGCACAATGAGGACAAATGCAAAACCATCTTGAGCATTTGGCCTAGTCTAAATTTACTCAAAAAGCATTTTCCTAAATTATTCGAAAACTAGCAAAAAAGCACCTATAAAAAAAAAATCAATGGCCTCCTCCATTACCCCTACAGCCATCCTATCCATCACCAAATAGGTATGTCTCTGACACAGAATGCAGAGTCACGTTTTAACCAGTTTTCATATAATTTAGGACCCATGCACAAGATGGTGAGAGCTATAGCTGCACACGCAAATTTTTGGAACAACCCTTCCAACATTTACTCAGAATATTTCTGCACTAACCTTTTGTGATGTAGCAAAACCAAAGTTTTTGAGAATGGAGGCCACGGAAAATCTTGTTCTTCACTTATGGGAGTCCATTGGCTTCACACACTTATAGTATGACTTCAGGTATTTGGGTCCAAGGAATACTCTGTCTTCATTGAACTTTGTGGCCTTCACCTAGAGGACCCCATTTTCTTCACACACTCATAGTATGACTGCTCTGAATGGGGTCCCAGGAACTTGCACACAATGCTCTGTTTTGGTCATTGTGGCCTTCACCTATGGAACCCCATTTTCTTCACACACTCATAGTATGACTGCTCTGAATGGGGTCCCAGGAAGTTGCACACAATGCTCTGTTTTGGTCATTGTGGCCTTCACCTATGGAACCCCATTTTCTTCACACACTCATAGTATGACTGCTCTGAATGGGGTCCCAGGAACTTGCACACAATGCTCCGTCTTCCATGGTCATTGTGCTTTTCACCTATAGGACCCCATTTTCTTCACACACTCATAGTATGACTGCTTTCAATGGGGTCCCAGGAAATTAACCACAATACTTTGGCTTCCAAAAATTGACCTATAAAGGAACTTACATTTATGTTGCATAACAGTGCACAATAAGGACAAATGCAAAACCATCTTGAGCATTTGGCCTAGTCTAAATTTACTCAAGAAGCATTTTCCTAAATTATTCGAAAACTGGCAAAAAAGCACCTATAAAAAAAAATCAATGGCCTCCTCCATTACCCCTACAGCCATCCTATCCATCACCAAATAGGTATGTCTCTGCCACAGAATGCAGAGTCACGTTTTAACCAGTTTTCATATAATTTAGGACCCATGCACAAGATGGTGAGAGCTATCGCTCCACACGCAAATTTTTGGAACAACCCTTCCAACATTTACTCAGAATATTTCTGCACTAACCTTTTGTGATGTAGCAAAACCAAAGTTTTTGAGAATGGAGGCCACGGAAAATCTTGTTCTTCACTTATGGGAGTCCATTGGCTTCACACACTTATAGTATGACTTCAGGTATTTGGGTCCAAGGAATACTCTGTCTTCATTGAACTTTGTGGCCTTCACCTAGAGGACCCCATTTTCTTCACACACTCATAGTATGACTGCTCTGAATGGGGTCCCAGGAAGTTGCACACAATGCTCTGTTTTGGTCATTGTGGCCTTCACCTATGGAACCCCATTTTCTTCACACACTCATAGTATGACTGCTCTGAATGGGGTCCCAGGAACTTGCACACAATGCTCTGTTTTGGTCATTGTGGCCTTCACCTATGGAACCCCATTTTCTTCACACACTCATAGTATGACTGCTCTGAATGGGGTACCAGGAACTTGCACACAATGCTCCGTCTTCCATGGTCATTGTGCTTTTCACCTATAGGACCCCATTTTCTTCACACACTCATAGTATGACTGCTTTCAATGGGGTCCCAGGAAATTAACCACAATACTTTGGCTTCCAAAAATTGACCTATAAAGGAACTTACATTTATGTTGCATAACAGTGCACAATAAGGACAAATGCAAAACCATCTTGAGCATTTGGCCTAGTCTAAATTTACTCAAGAAGCATTTTCCTAAATTATTCGAAAACTGGCAAAAAAGCACCTATAAAAAAAAATCAATGGCCTCCTCCATTACCCCTACAGCCATCCTATCCATCACCAAATAGGTATGTCTCTGCCACAGAATGTAGAGTCACGTTTTAACCAGTTTTCATATAATTTAGGACCCATGCACAAGATGGTGAGAGCTATAGCTCCACACGCAAATTTTTGGAACAACCCTTCCAACATTTACTCAGAATATTTCTGCACTAACCTTTTGTGATGTAGCAAAACCAAAGTTTTTGAGAATGGAGGCCACGGAAAATCTTGTTCTTCACTTATGGGAGTCCATTGGCTTCACACACTTATAGTATGACTTCAGGTATTTGGGTCCAAGGAATACTCTGTCTTCATTGAACTTTGTGGCCTTCACCTAGAGGACCCCATTTTCTTCACACACTCATAGTATGACTGCTCTGAATGGGGTCCCAGGAAGTTGCACACAATGCTCTGTTTTGGTCATTGTGGCCTTCACCTATGGAACCCCATTTTCTTCACACACTCATAGTATGACTGCTCTGAATGGGGTCCCAGGAACTTGCACACAATGCTCTGTTTTGGTCATTGTGGCCTTCACCTATGGAACCCCATTTTCTTCACACACTCATAGTATGACTGCTCTGAATGGGGTCCCAGGAACTTGCACACAATGCTCCGTCTTCCATGGTCATTGTGCTTTTCACCTATAGGACCCCATTTTCTTCACACACTCATAGTATGACTGCTTTCAATGGGGTCCCAGGAAATTAACCACAATACTTTGGCTTCCAAAAATTGACCTATAAAGGAACTTACATTTATGTTGCATAACAGTGCACAATAAGGACAAATGCAAAACCATCTTGAGCATTTGGCCTAGTCTAAATTTACTCAAGAAGCATTTTCCTAAATTATTCGAAAACTGGCAAAAAAGCACCTATAAAAAAAAATCAATGGCCTCCTCCATTACCCCTACAGCCATCCTATCCATCACCAAATAGGTATGTCTCTGCCACAGAATGCAGAGTCACGTTTTAACCAGTTTTCATATAATTTAGGACCCATGCACAAGATGGTGAGAGCTATAGCTCCAGAAGCAAATTTTTGGAACAACCCTTCCAACATTTACTCAGAATATTTCTGCACTAACCTTTTGTGATGTAGCAAAACCAAAGTTTTTGAGAATGGAGGCCACGGAAAATCTTGTTCTTCACTTATGGGAGTCCATTGGCTTCACACACTTATAGTATGACTTCAGGTATTTGGGTCCAAGGAATACTCTGTCTTCATTGAACTTTGTGGCCTTCACCTAGAGGACCCCATTTTCTTCACACACTCATAGTATGACTGCTCTGAATGGGGTCCCAGGAAGTTGCACACAATGCTCTGTTTTGGTCATTGTGGCCTTCACCTATGGAACCCCATTTTCTTCACACACTCATAGTATGACTGCTCTGAATGGGGTCCCAGGAAGTTGCACACAATGCTCTGTTTTGGTCATTGTGGCCTTCACCTATGGAACCCCATTTTCTTCACACACTCATAGTATGACTGCTCTGAATGGGGTCCCAGGAACTTGCACACAATGCCCTGTTTTGGTCATTGTGGCCTTCACCTATGGAACCCCATTTTCTTCACACACTCATAGTATGACTGCTCTGAATGGGGTCCCAGGAACTTGCACACAATGCTCCGTCTTCCATGGTCATTGTGCTTTTCACCTATAGGACCCCATTTTCTTCACACACTCATAGTATAACTGCTTTCAATGGGGTCCCAGGAAATTAACCACAATACTTTGGCTTCCAAAAATTGACCTATAAAGGAACTTACATTTATGTTGCATAACAGTGCACAATAAGGACAAATGCAAAACCATCTTGAGCATTTGGCCTAGTCTAAATTTACTCAAGAAGCATTTTCCTAAATTATTCGAAAACTGGCAAAAAAGCACCTATAAAAAAAAATCAATGGCCTCCTCCATTACCCCTACAGCCATCCTATCCATCACCAAATAGGTATGTCTCTGCCACAGAATGCAGAGTCACGTTTTAACCAGTTTTCATATAATTTAGGACCCATGCACAAGATGGTGAGAGCTATAGCTCCACACGCAAATTTTTGGAACAACCCTTCCAACATTTACTCAGAATATTTCTGCACTAACCTTTTGTGATGTAGCAAAACCAAAGTTTTTGAGAATGGAGGCCACGGAAAATCTTGTTCTTCACTTATGGGAGTCCATTGGCTTCACACACTTATAGTATGACTTCAGGTATTTGGGTCCAAGGAATACTCTGTCTTCATTGAACTTTGTGGCCTTCACCTAGAGGAGCCCATTTTCTTCACACACTCATAGTATGACTGCTCTGAATGGGGTCCCAGGAACTTGCACACAATGCTCTGTTTTGGTCATTGTGGCCTTCACCTATGGAACCCCATTTTCTTCACACACTCATAGTATGACTGCTCTGAATGGGGTCCCAGGAACTTGCACACAATGCTCTGTTTTGGTCATTGTGGCCTTCACCTATGGAACCCCATTTTCTTCACACACTCATAGTATGACTGCTCTGAATGGGGTCCCAGGAACTTGAACACAATGCTCTGTTTTGGTCATTGTGGCCTTCACCTATGGAACCCCATTTTCTTCACACACTCATAGTATGACTGCTTTCAATGGGGTCCCAGGAAATTAACCACAATACTTTGGCTTCCAAAAATTGACCTGTAAAGGAACTTACATTTATGTTGCATAACAGTGCACAATAAGGACAAATGCAAAACCATCTTGAGCATTTGGCCTAGTCTAAATTTACTCAAGAAGCATTTTCCTAAATTATTCGAAAACTGGCAAAAAAGCACCTATAAAAAAAAATCAATGGCCTCCTCCATTACCCCTACAGCCATCCTATCCATCACCAAATAGGTATGTCTCTGCCACAGAATGCAGAGTCACGTTTTAACCAGTTTTCATATAATTTAGGACCCATGCACAAGATGGTGAGAGCTATAGCTCCAGAAGCAAATTTTTGGAACAACCCTTTCAACATTTACTCAGAATATTTCTGCACTAACCTTTTGTGATGTAGCAAAACCAAGGTTACTCAGAATGGAGGCAACGGAAAATCTTGATCTTCACTTATGGGAGTCCATGGTCTTCACACACATAGTATGACTTCAAGTATTTGGGTCCTAGGAATACTCTGTCTTCATTAAACTTTGTGGCCTTCACCTATGGAACCCCATTTTCTTCACACACTCATAGTATGACTGCTCTGAATGGGGACCCAGGAACTTGCACACAATGCTCCGTCTTCCATGGTCATTGTGCTTTTCACCTATAGGACCCCATTTTCTTCACACACTTATAGTATGACTGCTTTCAATGGGGTCCCAGGAAATTAACCACAATACTTTGGCTTCCAAAAATTGACCTATAAAGGAACTTACATTCATGTTGCATAACAGTGCACAATAAGGACAAATGCAAAACCATCTTGAGCATTTGGCCTAGTCTAAATTTACTCAAGAAGCATTTTCCTAAATTATTCGAAAACTGGCAAAAAAGCACCTATAAAAAAAAATCAATGGCCTCCTCCATTACCCCTACAGCCATCCTATCCATCACCAAATAGGTATGTCTCTGCCACAGAATGCAGAGTCACGTTTTAACCAGTTTTCATATAATTTAGGACCCATGCACAAGATGGTGAGAGCTATAGCTCCACACGCAAATTTTTGGAACAACCCTTCCAACATTTACTCAGAATATTTCTGCACTAACCTTTTGTGATGTAGCAAAACCAAAGTTTTTGAGAATGGAGGCCACGGAAAATCTTGTTCTTCACTTATGGGAGTCCATTGGCTTCACACACTTATAGTATGACTTCAGGTATTTGGGTCCAAGGAATACTCTGTCTTCATTGAACTTTGTGGCCTTCACCTAGAGGACCCCATTTTCTTCACACACTCATAGTATGACTGCTCTGAATGGGGTCCCAGGAAGTTGCACACAATGCTCTGTTTTGGTCATTGTGGCCTTCACCTATGGAACCCCATTTTCTTCACACACTCATAGTATGACTGCTCTGAATGGGGTCCCAGGAACTTGCACACAATGCTCTGTTTTGGTCATTGTGGCCTTCACCTATGGAACCCCATTTTCTTCACACACTCATAGTATGACTGCTCTGAATGGGGTCCCAGGAACTTGCACACAATGCTCCGTCTTCCATGGTCATTGTGCTTTTCACCTATAGGACCCCATTTTCTTCACACACTCATAGTATGACTGCTTTCAATGGGGTCCCAGGAAATTAACCACAATACTTTGGCTTCCAAAAATTGACCTATAAAGGAACTTACATTTATGTTGCATAACAGTGCACAATAAGGACAAATGCAAAACCATCTTGAGCATTTGGCCTAGTCTAAATTTACTCAAGAAGCATTTTCCTAAATTATTCGAAAACTGGCAAAAAAGCACCTATAAAAAAAAATCAATGGCCTCCTCCATTACCCCTACAGCCATCCTATCCATCACCAAATAGGTATGTCTCTGCCACAGAATGCAGAGTCACGTTTTAACCAGTTTTCATATAATTTAGGACCCATGCACAAGATGGTGAGAGCTATAGCTCCAGAAGCAAATTTTTGGAACAACCCTTCCAACATTTACTCAGAATATTTCTGCACTAACCTTTTGTGATGTAGCAAAACCAAAGTTTTTGAGAATGGAGGCCACGGAAAATCTTGTTCTTCACTTATGGGAGTCCATTGGCTTCACACACTTATAGTATGACTTCAGGTATTTGGGTCCAAGGAATACTCTGTCTTCATTGAACTTTGTGGCCTTCACCTAGAGGACCCCATTTTCTTCACACACTCATAGTATGACTGCTCTGAATGGGGTCCCAGGAAGTTGCACACAATGCTCTGTTTTGGTCATTGTGGCCTTCACCTATGGAACCCCATTTTCTTCACACACTCATAGTATGACTGCTCTGAATGGGGTCCCAGGAAGTTGCACACAATGCTCTGTTTTGGTCATTGTGGCCTTCACCTATGGAACCCCATTTTCTTCACACACTCATAGTATGACTGCTCTGAATGGGGTCCCAGGAACTTGCACACAATGCTCTGTTTTGGTCATTGTGGCCTTCACCTATGGAACCCCATTTTCTTCACACACTCATAGTATGACTGCTTTCAATGGGGTCCCAGGAAATTAACCACAATACTTTGGCTTCCAAAAATTGACCTATAAAGGAACTTACATTTATGTTGCATAACAGTGCACAATAAGGACAAATGCAAAACCATCTTGAGCATTTGGCCTAGTCTAAATTTACTCAAGAAGCATTTTCCTAAATTATTCGAAAACTGGCAAAAAAGCACCTATAAAAAAAAATCAATGGCCTCCTCCATTACCCCTACAGCCATCCTATCCATCACCAAATAGGTATGTCTCTGCCACAGAATGCAGAGTCACGTTTTAACCAGTTTTCATATAATTTAGGACCCATGCACAAGATGGTGAGAGCTATAGCTCCAGAAGCAAATTTTTGGAACAACCCTTTCAACATTTACTCAGAATATTTCTGCACTAACCTTTTGTGATATAGCAAAACCAAGGTTACTCAGAATGGAGGCAACGGAAAATCTTGATCTTCACTTATGGGAGTCCATGGTCTTCACACACATAGTATGACTTCAAGTATTTGGGTCCTAGGAATACTCTGTCTTCATTAAACTTTGTGGCCTTCACCTATGGAACCCCATTTTCTTCACACACTCATAGTATGACTGCTCTGAATGGGGACCCAGGAACTTGCACACAATGCTCCGTCTTCCATGGTCATTGTGCTTTTCACCTATAGGACCCCATTTTCTTCACACACTTATAGTATGACTGCTTTCAATGGGGTCCCAGGAAATTAACCACAATACTTTGGCTTCCAAAAATTGACCTATAAAGGAACTTACATTTATGTTGCATAACAGTGCACAATAAGGACAAATGCAAAACCATCTTGAGCATTTGGCCTAGTCTAAATTTACTCAAGAAGCATTTTCCTAAATTATTCGAAAACTGGCAAAAAAGCACCTATAAAAAAAAATCAATGGCCTCCTCCATTACCCCTACAGCCATCCTATCCATCACCAAATAGGTATGTCTCTGCCACAGAATGCAGAGTCACATTTTAACCAGTTTTCATATAATTTAGGACCCATGCACAAGATGGTGAGAGCTATAGCTCCACACGCAAATTTTTGGAACAACCCTTTCAACATTTACTCAGAATATTTCTGAACTAACCTTTTGTGATGTAGCAAAACCAAGGTTACTCAGAATGGAGGCAACGGAAAATCTTGATCTTCACTTATGGGAGTCCATGGTCTTCACACACATAGTATGACTTCAAGTATTTGGGTCCTAGGAATACTCTGTCTTCATTAAACTTTGTGGCCTTCACCTATGGAACCCCATTTTCTTCACACACTCATAGTATGACTGCTCTGAATGGGGTCCCAGGAACTTGCACACAATGCTCTGTTTTGGTCATTGTGGCCTTCACCTATGGAACCCCATTTTCTTCACACACTCATAGTATGACTGCTCTGAATGGGGTCCCAGGAACTTGCACACAATGCTCTGTTTTGGTCATTGTGGCCTTCACCTATGGAACCCCATTTTCTTCACACACTCATAGTATGACTGCTCTGAATGGGGTCCCAGGAACTTGCACACAATGCTCCGTCTTCCATGGTCATTGTGCTTTTCACCTATAGGACCCCATTTTCTTCACACACTCATAGTATGACTGCTTTCAATGGGGTCCCAGGAAATTAACCACAATACTTTGGCTTCCAAAAATTGACCTATAAAGGAACTTACATTTATGTTGCATAACAGTGCACAATAAGGACAAATGCAAAACCATCTTGAGCATTTGGCCTAGTCTAAATTTACTCAAGAAGCATTTTCCTAAATTATTCGAAAACTGGCAAAAAAGCACCTATAAAAAAAAATCAATGGCCTCCTCCATTACCCCTACAGCCATCCTATCCATCACCAAATAGGTATGTCTCTGCCACAGAATGCAGAGTCACGTTTTAACCAGTTTTCATATAATTTAGGACCCATGCACAAGATGGTGAGAGCTATAGCTCCACACGCAAATTTTTGGAACAACCCTTCCAACATTTACTCAGAATATTTCTGCACTAACCTTTTGTGATGTAGCAAAACCAAAGTTTTTGAGAATGGAGGCCACGGAAAATCTTGTTCTTCACTTATGGGAGTCCATTGGCTTCACACACTTATAGTATGACTTCAGGTATTTGGGTCCAAGGAATACTCTGTCTTCATTGAACTTTGTGGCCTTCACCTAGAGGACCCCATTTTCTTCACACACTCATAGTATGACTGCTCTGAATGGGGTCCCAGGAACTTGCACACAATGCTCTGTTTTGGTCATTGTGGCCTTCACCTATGGAACCCCATTTTCTTCACACACTCATAGTATGACTGCTCTGAATGGGGTCCCAGGAACTTGCACACAATGCTCTGTTTTGGTCATTGTGGCCTTCACCTATGGAACCCCATTTTCTTCACACACTCATAGTATGACTGCTCTGAATGGGGTCCCAGGAACTTGCACACAATGCTCTGTTTTGGTCATTGTGGCCTTCACCTATGGAACCCCATTTTCTTCACACACTCATAGTATGACTGCTCTGAATGGGGTCCCAGGAACTTGCACACAATGCTCCGTCTTCCATGGTCATTGTGCTTTTCACCTATAGGACCCCATTTTCTTCACACACTCATAGTATGACTGCTTTCAATGGGGTCCCAGGAAATTAACCACAATACTTTGGCTTCCAAAAATTGACTTATAAAGGAACTTACATTTTTGTTGCATAACAGTGCACAATGAGGACAAATGCAAAACCATCTTGAGCATTTGGCCTAGTCTAAATTTACTCAAAAAGCATTTTCCTAAATTATTCGAAAACTAGCAAAAAAGCACCTATAAAAAAAAATCAATGGCCTCCTCCATTACCCCTACAGCCATCCTATCCATCACCAAATAGGTATGTCTCTGCCACAGAATGCAGAGTCACGTTTTAACCAGTTTTCATATAATTTAGGACCCATGCACAAGATGGTGAGAGCTATAGCTCCACACGCAAATTTTTGGAACAACCCTTCCAACATTTACTCAGAATATTTCTGCACTAACCTTTTGTGATGTAGCAAAACCAAAGTTTTTGAGAATGGAGGCCACGGAAAATCTTGTTCTTCACTTATGGGAGTCCATTGGCTTCACACACTTATAGTATGACTTCAGGTATTTGGGTCCAAGGAATACTCTGTCTTCATTGAACTTTGTGGCCTTCACCTAGAGGAGCCCATTTTCTTCACACACTCATAGTATGACTGCTCTGAATGGGGTCCCAGGAACTTGCACACAATGCTCTGTTTTGGTCATTGTGGCCTTCACCTATGGAACCCCATTTTCTTCACACACTCATAGTATGACTGCTCTGAATGGGGTCCCAGGAACTTGCACACAATGCTCTGTTTTGGTCATTGTGGCCTTCACCTATGGAACCCCATTTTCTTCACACACTCATAGTATGACTGCTCTGAATGGGGTCCCAGGAACTTGAACACAATGCTCTGTTTTGGTCATTGTGGCCTTCACCTATGGAACCCCATTTTCTTCACACACTCATAGTATGACTGCTTTCAATGGGGTCCCAGGAAATTAACCACAATACTTTGGCTTCCAAAAATTGACCTGTAAAGGAACTTACATTTATGTTGCATAACAGTGCACAATAAGGACAAATGCAAAACCATCTTGAGCATTTGGCCTAGTCTAAATTTACTCAAGAAGCATTTTCCTAAATTATTCGAAAACTGGCAAAAAAGCACCTATAAAAAAAAATCAATGGCCTCCTCCATTACCCCTACAGCCATCCTATCCATCACCAAATAGGTATGTCTCTGCCACAGAATGCAGAGTCACGTTTTAACCAGTTTTCATATAATTTAGGACCCATGCACAAGATGGTGAGAGCTATAGCTCCAGAAGCAAATTTTTGGAACAACCCTTTCAACATTTACTCAGAATATTTCTGCACTAACCTTTTGTGATGTAGCAAAACCAAGGTTACTCAGAATGGAGGCAACGGAAAATCTTGATCTTCACTTATGGGAGTCCATGGTCTTCACACACATAGTATGACTTCAAGTATTTGGGTCCTAGGAATACTCTGTCTTCATTAAACTTTGTGGCCTTCACCTATGGAACCCCATTTTCTTCACACACTCATAGTATGACTGCTCTGAATGGGGACCCAGGAACTTGCACACAATGCTCCGTCTTCCATGGTCATTGTGCTTTTCACCTATAGGACCCCATTTTCTTCACACACTTATAGTATGACTGCTTTCAATGGGGTCCCAGGAAATTAACCACAATACTTTGGCTTCCAAAAATTGACCTATAAAGGAACTTACATTCATGTTGCATAACAGTGCACAATAAGGACAAATGCAAAACCATCTTGAGCATTTGGCCTAGTCTAAATTTACTCAAGAAGCATTTTCCTAAATTATTCGAAAACTGGCAAAAAAGCACCTATAAAAAAAAATCAATGGCCTCCTCCATTACCCCTACAGCCATCCTATCCATCACCAAATAGGTATGTCTCTGCCACAGAATGCAGAGTCACGTTTTAACCAGTTTTCATATAATTTAGGACCCATGCACAAGATGGTGAGAGCTATAGCTCCACACGCAAATTTTTGGAACAACCCTTCCAACATTTACTCAGAATATTTCTGCACTAACCTTTTGTGATGTAGCAAAACCAAAGTTTTTGAGAATGGAGGCCACGGAAAATCTTGTTCTTCACTTATGGGAGTCCATTGGCTTCACACACTTATAGTATGACTTCAGGTATTTGGGTCCAAGGAATACTCTGTCTTCATTGAACTTTGTGGCCTTCACCTAGAGGACCCCATTTTCTTCACACACTCATAGTATGACTGCTCTGAATGGGGTCCCAGGAAGTTGCACACAATGCTCTGTTTTGGTCATTGTGGCCTTCACCTATGGAACCCCATTTTCTTCACACACTCATAGTATGACTGCTCTGAATGGGGTCCCAGGAACTTGCACACAATGCTCTGTTTTGGTCATTGTGGCCTTCACCTATGGAACCCCATTTTCTTCACACACTCATAGTATGACTGCTCTGAATGGGGTCCCAGGAACTTGCACACAATGCTCCGTCTTCCATGGTCATTGTGCTTTTCACCTATAGGACCCCATTTTCTTCACACACTCATAGTATGACTGCTTTCAATGGGGTCCCAGGAAATTAACCACAATACTTTGGCTTCCAAAAATTGACCTATAAAGGAACTTACATTTATGTTGCATAACAGTGCACAATAAGGACAAATGCAAAACCATCTTGAGCATTTGGCCTAGTCTAAATTTACTCAAGAAGCATTTTCCTAAATTATTCGAAAACTGGCAAAAAAGCACCTATAAAAAAAAATCAATGGCCTCCTCCATTACCCCTACAGCCATCCTATCCATCACCAAATAGGTATGTCTCTGCCACAGAATGCAGAGTCACGTTTTAACCAGTTTTCATATAATTTAGGACCCATGCACAAGATGGTGAGAGCTATAGCTCCAGAAGCAAATTTTTGGAACAACCCTTCCAACATTTACTCAGAATATTTCTGCACTAACCTTTTGTGATGTAGCAAAACCAAAGTTTTTGAGAATGGAGGCCACGGAAAATCTTGTTCTTCACTTATGGGAGTCCATTGGCTTCACACACTTATAGTATGACTTCAGGTATTTGGGTCCAAGGAATACTCTGTCTTCATTGAACTTTGTGGCCTTCACCTAGAGGACCCCATTTTCTTCACACACTCATAGTATGACTGCTCTGAATGGGGTCCCAGGAAGTTGCACACAATGCTCTGTTTTGGTCATTGTGGCCTTCACCTATGGAACCCCATTTTCTTCACACACTCATAGTATGACTGCTCTGAATGGGGTCCCAGGAAGTTGCACACAATGCTCTGTTTTGGTCATTGTGGCCTTCACCTATGGAACCCCATTTTCTTCACACACTCATAGTATGACTGCTCTGAATGGGGTCCCAGGAACTTGCACACAATGCTCTGTTTTGGTCATTGTGGCCTTCACCTATGGAACCCCATTTTCTTCACACACTCATAGTATGACTGCTTTCAATGGGGTCCCAGGAAATTAACCACAATACTTTGGCTTCCAAAAATTGACCTATAAAGGAACTTACATTTATGTTGCATAACAGTGCACAATAAGGACAAATGCAAAACCATCTTGAGCATTTGGCCTAGTCTAAATTTACTCAAGAAGCATTTTCCTAAATTATTCGAAAACTGGCAAAAAAGCACCTATAAAAAAAAATCAATGGCCTCCTCCATTACCCCTACAGCCATCCTATCCATCACCAAATAGGTATGTCTCTGCCACAGAATGCAGAGTCACGTTTTAACCAGTTTTCATATAATTTAGGACCCATGCACAAGATGGTGAGAGCTATAGCTCCAGAAGCAAATTTTTGGAACAACCCTTTCAACATTTACTCAGAATATTTCTGCACTAACCTTTTGTGATATAGCAAAACCAAGGTTACTCAGAATGGAGGCAACGGAAAATCTTGATCTTCACTTATGGGAGTCCATGGTCTTCACACACATAGTATGACTTCAAGTATTTGGGTCCTAGGAATACTCTGTCTTCATTAAACTTTGTGGCCTTCACCTATGGAACCCCATTTTCTTCACACACTCATAGTATGACTGCTCTGAATGGGGACCCAGGAACTTGCACACAATGCTCCGTCTTCCATGGTCATTGTGCTTTTCACCTATAGGACCCCATTTTCTTCACACACTTATAGTATGACTGCTTTCAATGGGGTCCCAGGAAATTAACCACAATACTTTGGCTTCCAAAAATTGACCTATAAAGGAACTTACATTTATGTTGCATAACAGTGCACAATAAGGACAAATGCAAAACCATCTTGAGCATTTGGCCTAGTCTAAATTTACTCAAGAAGCATTTTCCTAAATTATTCGAAAACTGGCAAAAAAGCACCTATAAAAAAAAATCAATGGCCTCCTCCATTACCCCTACAGCCATCCTATCCATCACCAAATAGGTATGTCTCTGCCACAGAATGCAGAGTCACATTTTAACCAGTTTTCATATAATTTAGGACCCATGCACAAGATGGTGAGAGCTATAGCTCCACACGCAAATTTTTGGAACAACCCTTTCAACATTTACTCAGAATATTTCTGAACTAACCTTTTGTGATGTAGCAAAACCAAGGTTACTCAGAATGGAGGCAACGGAAAATCTTGATCTTCACTTATGGGAGTCCATGGTCTTCACACACATAGTATGACTTCAAGTATTTGGGTCCTAGGAATACTCTGTCTTCATTAAACTTTGTGGCCTTCACCTATGGAACCCCATTTTCTTCACACACTCATAGTATGACTGCTCTGAATGGGGTCCCAGGAACTTGCACACAATGCTCTGTTTTGGTCATTGTGGCCTTCACCTATGGAACCCCATTTTCTTCACACACTCATAGTATGACTGCTCTGAATGGGGTCCCAGGAACTTGCACACAATGCTCTGTTTTGGTCATTGTGGCCTTCACCTATGGAACCCCATTTTCTTCACACACTCATAGTATGACTGCTCTGAATGGGGTCCCAGGAACTTGCACACAATGCTCCGTCTTCCATGGTCATTGTGCTTTTCACCTATAGGACCCCATTTTCTTCACACACTCATAGTATGACTGCTTTCAATGGGGTCCCAGGAAATTAACCACAATACTTTGGCTTCCAAAAATTGACCTATAAAGGAACTTACATTTATGTTGCATAACAGTGCACAATAAGGACAAATGCAAAACCATCTTGAGCATTTGGCCTAGTCTAAATTTACTCAAGAAGCATTTTCCTAAATTATTCGAAAACTGGCAAAAAAGCACCTATAAAAAAAAATCAATGGCCTCCTCCATTACCCCTACAGCCATCCTATCCATCACCAAATAGGTATGTCTCTGCCACAGAATGCAGAGTCACGTTTTAACCAGTTTTCATATAATTTAGGACCCATGCACAAGATGGTGAGAGCTATAGCTCCACACGCAAATTTTTGGAACAACCCTTCCAACATTTACTCAGAATATTTCTGCACTAACCTTTTGTGATGTAGCAAAACCAAAGTTTTTGAGAATGGAGGCCACGGAAAATCTTGTTCTTCACTTATGGGAGTCCATTGGCTTCACACACTTATAGTATGACTTCAGGTATTTGGGTCCAAGGAATACTCTGTCTTCATTGAACTTTGTGGCCTTCACCTAGAGGACCCCATTTTCTTCACACACTCATAGTATGACTGCTCTGAATGGGGTCCCAGGAACTTGCACACAATGCTCTGTTTTGGTCATTGTGGCCTTCACCTATGGAACCCCATTTTCTTCACACACTCATAGTATGACTGCTCTGAATGGGGTCCCAGGAACTTGCACACAATGCTCTGTTTTGGTCATTGTGGCCTTCACCTATGGAACCCCATTTTCTTCACACACTCATAGTATGACTGCTCTGAATGGGGTCCCAGGAACTTGCACACAATGCTCTGTTTTGGTCATTGTGGCCTTCACCTATGGAACCCCATTTTCTTCACACACTCATAGTATGACTGCTCTGAATGGGGTCCCAGGAACTTGCACACAATGCTCCGTCTTCCATGGTCATTGTGCTTTTCACCTATAGGACCCCATTTTCTTCACACACTCATAGTATGACTGCTTTCAATGGGGTCCCAGGAAATTAACCACAATACTTTGGCTTCCAAAAATTGACTTATAAAGGAACTTACATTTTTGTTGCATAACAGTGCACAATGAGGACAAATGCAAAACCATCTTGAGCATTTGGCCTAGTCTAAATTTACTCAAAAAGCATTTTCCTAAATTATTCGAAAACTAGCAAAAAAGCACCTATAAAAAAAAATCAATGGCCTCCTCCATTACCCCTACAGCCATCCTATCCATCACCAAATAGGTATGTCTCTGACACAGAATGCAGAGTCACGTTTTAACCAGTTTTCATATAATTTAGGACCCATGCACAAGATGGTGAGAGCTATAGCTGCACACGCAAATTTTTGGAACAACCCTTCCAACATTTACTCAGAATATTTCTGCACTAACCTTTTGTGATGTAGCAAAACCAAAGTTTTTGAGAATGGAGGCCACGGAAAATCTTGTTCTTCACTTATGGGAGTCCATTGGCTTCACACACTTATAGTATGACTTCAGGTATTTGGGTCCAAGGAATACTCTGTCTTCATTGAACTTTGTGGCCTTCACCTAGAGGACCCCATTTTCTTCACACACTCATAGTATGACTGCTCTGAATGGGGTCCCAGGAAGTTGCACACAATGCTCTGTTTTGGTCATTGTGGCCTTCACCTATGGAACCCCATTTTCTTCACACACTCATAGTATGACTGCTCTGAATGGGGTCCCAGGAACTTGCACACAATGCTCTGTTTTGGTCATTGTGGCCTTCACCTATGGAACCCCATTTTCTTCACACACTCATAGTATGACTGCTCTGAATGGGGTCCCAGGAACTTGCACACAATGCTCCGTCTTCCATGGTCATTGTGCTTTTCACCTATAGGACCCCATTTTCTTCACACACTCATAGTATGACTGCTTTCAATGGGGTCCCAGGAAATTAACCACAATACTTTGGCTTCCAAAAATTGACCTATAAAGGAACTTACATTTATGTTGCATAACAGTGCACAATAAGGACAAATGCAAAACCATCTTGAGCATTTGGCCTAGTCTAAATTTACTCAAGAAGCATTTTCCTAAATTATTCGAAAACTGGCAAAAAAGCACCTATAAAAAAAAATCAATGGCCTCCTCCATTACCCCTACAGCCATCCTATCCATCACCAAATAGGTATGTCTCTGCCACAGAATGCAGAGTCACGTTTTAACCAGTTTTCATATAATTTAGGACCCATGCACAAGATGGTGAGAGCTATCGCTCCACACGCAAATTTTTGGAACAACCCTTCCAACATTTACTCAGAATATTTCTGCACTAACCTTTTGTGATGTAGCAAAACCAAAGTTTTTGAGAATGGAGGCCACGGAAAATCTTGTTCTTCACTTATGGGAGTCCATTGGCTTCACACACTTATAGTATGACTTCAGGTATTTGGGTCCAAGGAATACTCTGTCTTCATTGAACTTTGTGGCCTTCACCTAGAGGACCCCATTTTCTTCACACACTCATAGTATGACTGCTCTGAATGGGGTCCCAGGAAGTTGCACACAATGCTCTGTTTTGGTCATTGTGGCCTTCACCTATGGAACCCCATTTTCTTCACACACTCATAGTATGACTGCTCTGAATGGGGTCCCAGGAACTTGCACACAATGCTCTGTTTTGGTCATTGTGGCCTTCACCTATGGAACCCCATTTTCTTCACACACTCATAGTATGACTGCTCTGAATGGGGTCCCAGGAACTTGAACACAATGCTCTGTTTTGGTCATTGTGGCCTTCCCCTATGGAACCCCATTTTCTTCACACACTCATAGTATGACTGCTTTCAATGGGGTCCCAGGAAATTAACCACAATACTTTGGCTTCCAAAAATTGACCTATAAAGGAACTTACATTTATGTTGCATAACAGTGCACAATAAGGACAAATGCAAAACCATCTTGAGCATGTGGCCTAGTCTAAATTTACTCAAGAAGCATTTTCCTAAATTATTCGAAAACTGGCAAAAAAGCACCTATAAAAAAAAATCAATGGCCTCCTCCATTACCCCTACAGCCATCCTATCCATCACCAAATAGGTATGTCTCTGCCACAGAATGCAGAGTCACGTTTTAACCAGTTTTCATATAATTTAGGACCCATGCACAAGATGGTGAGAGCTATAGCTCCAGAAGCAAATTTTTGGAACAACCCTTTCAACATTTACTCAGAATATTTCTGCACTAACCTTTTGTGATGTAGCAAAACCAAGGTTACACAGAAGGGAGGCAACGGAAAATCTTGATCTTCACTTATGGGAGTCCATGGTCTTCACACACATAGTATGACTTCAAGTATTTGGGTCCTAGGAATACTCTGTCTTCATTAAACTTTGTGGCCTTCACCTATGGAACCCCATTTTCTTCACACACTCATAGTATGACTGCTCTGAATGGGGTCCCAGGAACTTGCACACAATGCTCTGTTTTGGTCATTGTGGCCTTCACCTATGGAACCCCATTTTCTTCACACACTCATAGTATGACTGCTCTGAATGGGGTCCCAGGAACTTGCACACAATGCTCCGTCTTCCATGGTCATTGTGCTTTTCACCTATAGGACCCCATTTTCTTCACACACTCATAGTATGACTGCTTTCAATGGGGTCCCAGGAAATTAACCACAATACTTTGGCTTCCAAAAATTGACTTATAAAGGAACTTACATTTATGTTGCATAACAGTGCACAATGAGGACAAATGCAAAACCATCTTGAGCATTTGGCCTAGTCTAAATTTACTCAAAAAGCATTTTCCTAAATTATTCGAAAACTGGCAAAAAAGCACCTATAAAAAAAAATCAATGGCCTCCTCCATTACCCCTACAGCCATCCTATCCATCACCAAATAGGTATGTCTCTGCCACAGAATGCAGAGTCACGTTTTAACCAGTTTTCATATAATTTAGGACCCATGCACAAGATGGTGAGAGCTATAGTTGCACACGCAAATTTTTGGAACAACCCTTCCAACATTTACTCAGAATATTTCTGCACTAACCTTTTGTGATGTAGCAAAACCAAAGTTTTTGAGAATGGAGGCCACGGAAAATCTTGTTCTTCACTTATGGGAGTCCATTGGCTTCACACACTTATAGTATGACTTCAGGTATTTGGGTCCAAGGAATACTCTGTCTTCATTGAACTTTGCGCCTTCACCTAGAGGACCCCATTTTCTTCACACACTCATAGTATGACTGCTCTGAATGGGGTCCCAGGAAGTTGCACACAATGCTCTGTTTTGGTCATTGTGGCCTTCACCTATGGAACCCCATTTTCTTCACACACTCATAGTATGACTGCTCTGAATGGGGTCCCAGGAAGTTGCACACAATGCTCTGTTTTGGTCATTGTGGCCTTCACCTATGGAACCCCATTTTCTTCACACACTCATAGTATGACTGCTCTGAATGGGGTCCCAGGAACTTGCACACAATGCCCTGTTTTGGTCATTGTGGCCTTCACCTATGGAACCCCATTTTCTTCACACACTCATAGTATGACTGCTCTGAATGGGGTCCCAGGAACTTGCACACAATGCTCCGTCTTCCATGGTCATTGTGCTTTTCACCTATAGGACCCCATTTTCTTCACACACTCATAGTATAACTGCTTTCAATGGGGTCCCAGGAAATTAACCACAATACTTTGGCTTCCAAAAATTGACCTATAAAGGAACTTACATTTATGTTGCATAACAGTGCACAATAAGGACAAATGCAAAACCATCTTGAGCATTTGGCCTAGTCTAAATTTACTCAAGAAGCATTTTCCTAAATTATTCGAAAACTGGCAAAAAAGCACCTATAAAAAAAAATCAATGGCCTCCTCCATTACCCCTACAGCCATCCTATCCATCACCAAATAGGTATGTCTCTGCCACAGAATGCAGAGTCACGTTTTAACCAGTTTTCATATAATTTAGGACCCATGCACAAGATGGTGAGAGCTATAGCTCCACACGCAAATTTTTGGAACAACCCTTCCAACATTTACTCAGAATATTTCTGCACTAACCTTTTGTGATGTAGCAAAACCAAAGTTTTTGAGAATGGAGGCCACGGAAAATCTTGTTCTTCACTTATGGGAGTCCATTGGCTTCACACACTTATAGTATGACTTCAGGTATTTGGGTCCAAGGAATACTCTGTCTTCATTGAACTTTGTGGCCTTCACCTAGAGGAGCCCATTTTCTTCACACACTCATAGTATGACTGCTCTGAATGGGGTCCCAGGAACTTGCACACAATGCTCTGTTTTGGTCATTGTGGCCTTCACCTATGGAACCCCATTTTCTTCACACACTCATAGTATGACTGCTCTGAATGGGGTCCCAGGAACTTGCACACAATGCTCTGTTTTGGTCATTGTGGCCTTCACCTATGGAACCCCATTTTCTTCACACACTCATAGTATGACTGCTCTGAATGGGGTCCCAGGAACTTGAACACAATGCTCTGTTTTGGTCATTGTGGCCTTCACCTATGGAACCCCATTTTCTTCACACACTCATAGTATGACTGCTTTCAATGGGGTCCCAGGAAATTAACCACAATACTTTGGCTTCCAAAAATTGACCTATAAAGGAACTTACATTTATGTTGCATAACAGTGCACAATAAGGACAAATGCAAAACCATCTTGAGCATTTGGCCTAGTCTAAATTTACTCAAGAAGCATTTTCCTAAATTATTCGAAAACTGGCAAAAAAGCACCTATAAAAAAAAATCAATGGCCTCCTCCATTACCCCTACAGCCATCCTATCCATCACCAAATAGGTATGTCTCTGCCACAGAATGCAGAGTCACGTTTTAACCAGTTTTCATATAATTTAGGACCCATGCACAAGATGGTGAGAGCTATAGCTCCAGAAGCAAATTTTTGGAACAACCCTTTCAACATTTACTCAGAATATTTCTGCACTAACCTTTTGTGATGTAGCAAAACCAAGGTTACTCAGAATGGAGGCAACGGAAAATCTTGATCTTCACTTATGGGAGTCCATGGTCTTCACACACATAGTATGACTTCAAGTATTTGGGTCCTAGGAATACTCTGTCTTCATTAAACTTTGTGGCCTTCACCTATGGAACCCCATTTTCTTCACACACTCATAGTATGACTGCTCTGAATGGGGACCCAGGAACTTGCACACAATGCTCCGTCTTCCATGGTCATTGTGCTTTTCACCTATAGGACCCCATTTTCTTCACACACTTATAGTATGACTGCTTTCAATGGGGTCCCAGGAAATTAACCACAATACTTTGGCTTCCAAAAATTGACCTATAAAGGAACTTACATTCATGTTGCATAACAGTGCACAATAAGGACAAATGCAAAACCATCTTGAGCATTTGGCCTAGTCTAAATTTACTCAAGAAGCATTTTCCTAAATTATTCGAAAACTGGCAAAAAAGCACCTATAAAAAAAAAATCAATGGCCTCCTCCATTACCCCTACAGCCATCCTATCCATCACCAAATAGGTATGTCTCTGCCACAGAATGCAGAGTCACGTTTTAACCAGTTTTCATATAATTTAGGACCCATGCACAAGATGGTGAGAGCTATAGCTCCACACGCAAATTTTTGGAACAACCCTTCCAACATTTACTCAGAATATTTCTGCACTAACCTTTTGTGATGTAGCAAAACCAAAGTTTTTGAGAATGGAGGCCACGGAAAATCTTGTTCTTCACTTATGGGAGTCCATTGGCTTCACACACTTATAGTATGACTTCAGGTATTTGGGTCCAAGGAATACTCTGTCTTCATTGAACTTTGTGGCCTTCACCTAGAGGACCCCATTTTCTTCACACACTCATAGTATGACTGCTCTGAATGGGGTCCCAGGAAGTTGCACACAATGCTCTGTTTTGGTCATTGTGGCCTTCACCTATGGAACCCCATTTTCTTCACACACTCATAGTATGACTGCTCTGAATGGGGTCCCAGGAACTTGCACACAATGCTCTGTTTTGGTCATTGTGGCCTTCACCTATGGAACCCCATTTTCTTCACACACTCATAGTATGACTGCTCTGAATGGGGTCCCAGGAACTTGCACACAATGCTCCGTCTTCCATGGTCATTGTGCTTTTCACCTATAGGACCCCATTTTCTTCACACACTCATAGTATGACTGCTTTCAATGGGGTCCCAGGAAATTAACCACAATACTTTGGCTTCCAAAAATTGACCTATAAAGGAACTTACATTTATGTTGCATAACAGTGCACAATAAGGACAAATGCAAAACCATCTTGAGCATTTGGCCTAGTCTAAATTTACTCAAGAAGCATTTTCCTAAATTATTCGAAAACTGGCAAAAAAGCACCTATAAAAAAAAATCAATGGCCTCCTCCATTACCCCTACAGCCATCCTATCCATCACCAAATAGGTATGTCTCTGCCACAGAATGCAGAGTCACGTTTTAACCAGTTTTCATATAATTTAGGACCCATGCACAAGATGGTGAGAGCTATAGCTCCAGAAGCAAATTTTTGGAACAACCCTTCCAACATTTACTCAGAATATTTCTGCACTAACCTTTTGTGATGTAGCAAAACCAAAGTTTTTGAGAATGGAGGCCACGGAAAATCTTGTTCTTCACTTATGGGAGTCCATTGGCTTCACACACTTATAGTATGACTTCAGGTATTTGGGTCCAAGGAATACTCTGTCTTCATTGAACTTTGTGGCCTTCACCTAGAGGACCCCATTTTCTTCACACACTCATAGTATGACTGCTCTGAATGGGGTCCCAGGAAGTTGCACACAATGCTCTGTTTTGGTCATTGTGGCCTTCACCTATGGAACCCCATTTTCTTCACACACTCATAGTATGACTGCTCTGAATGGGGTCCCAGGAAGTTGCACACAATGCTCTGTTTTGGTCATTGTGGCCTTCACCTATGGAACCCCATTTTCTTCACACACTCATAGTATGACTGCTCTGAATGGGGTCCCAGGAACTTGCACACAATGCTCTGTTTTGGTCATTGTGGCCTTCACCTATGGAACCCCATTTTCTTCACACACTCATAGTATGACTGCTTTCAATGGGGTCCCAGGAAATTAACCACAATACTTTGGCTTCCAAAAATTGACCTATAAAGGAACTTACATTTATGTTGCATAACAGTGCACAATAAGGACAAATGCAAAACCATCTTGAGCATTTGGCCTAGTCTAAATTTACTCAAGAAGCATTTTCCTAAATTATTCGAAAACTGGCAAAAAAGCACCTATAAAAAAAAATCAATGGCCTCCTCCATTACCCCTACAGCCATCCTATCCATCACCAAATAGGTATGTCTCTGCCACAGAATGCAGAGTCACGTTTTAACCAGTTTTCATATAATTTAGGACCCATGCACAAGATGGTGAGAGCTATAGCTCCAGAAGCAAATTTTTGGAACAACCCTTCCAACATTTACTCAGAATATTTCTGCACTAACCTTTTGTGATATAGCAAAACCAAGGTTACTCAGAATGGAGGCAACGGAAAATCTTGATCTTCACTTATGGGAGTCCATGGTCTTCACACACATAGTATGACTTCAAGTATTTGGGTCCTAGGAATACTCTGTCTTCATTAAACTTTGTGGCCTTCACCTATGGAACCCCATTTTCTTCACACACTCATAGTATGACTGCTCTGAATGGGGACCCAGGAACTTGCACACAATGCTCCGTCTTCCATGGTCATTGTGCTTTTCACCTATAGGACCCCATTTTCTTCACACACTTATAGTATGACTGCTTTCAATGGGGTCCCAGGAAATTAACCACAATACTTTGGCTTCCAAAAATTGATCTATAAAGGAACTTACATTTATGTTGCATAACAGTGCACAATAAGGACAAATGCAAAACCATCTTGAGCATTTGGCCTAGTCTAAATTTACTCAAGAAGCATTTTCCTAAATTATTCGAAAACTGGCAAAAAAGCACCTATAAAAAAAAATCAATGGCCTCCTCCATTACCCCTACAGCCATCCTATCCATCACCAAATAGGTATGTCTCTGCCACAGAATGCAGAGTCACGTTTTAACCAGTTTTCATATAATTTAGGACCCATGCACAAGATGGTGAGAGCTATAGCTCCAGAAGCAAATTTTTGGAACAACCCTTTCAACATTTACTCAGAATATTTCTGCACTAACCTTTTGTGATATAGCAAAACCAAGGTTACTCAGAATGGAGGCAACGGAAAATCTTGATCTTCACTTATGGGAGTCCATGGTCTTCACACACATAGTATGACTTCAAGTATTTGGGTCCTAGGAATACTCTGTCTTCATTAAACTTTGTGGCCTTCACCTATGGAACCCCATTTTCTTCACACACTCATAGTATGACTGCTCTGAATGGGGACCCAGGAACTTGCACACAATGCTCCGTCTTCCATGGTCATTGTGCTTTTCACCTATAGGACCCCATTTTCTTCACACACTTATAGTATGACTGCTTTCAATGGGGTCCCAGGAAATTAACCACAATACTTTGGCTTCCAAAAATTGACCTATAAAGGAACTTACATTTATGTTGCATAACAGTGCACAATAAGGACAAATGCAAAACCATCTTGAGCATTTGGCCTAGTCTAAATTTACTCAAGAAGCATTTTCCTAAATTATTCGAAAACTGGCAAAAAAGCACCTATAAAAAAAAATCAATGGCCTCCTCCATTACCCCTACAGCCATCCTATCCATCACCAAATAGGTATGTCTCTGCCACAGAATGCAGAGTCACATTTTAACCAGTTTTCATATAATTTAGGACCCATGCACAAGATGGTGAGAGCTATAGCTCCACACGCAAATTTTTGGAACAACCCTTTCAACATTTACTCAGAATATTTCTGAACTAACCTTTTGTGATGTAGCAAAACCAAGGTTACTCAGAATGGAGGCAACGGAAAATCTTGATCTTCACTTATGGGAGTCCATGGTCTTCACACACATAGTATGACTTCAAGTATTTGGGTCCTAGGAATACTCTGTCTTCATTAAACTTTGTGGCCTTCACCTATGGAACCCCATTTTCTTCACACACTCATAGTATGACTGCTCTGAATGGGGTCCCAGGAACTTGCACACAATGCTCCGTCTTCCATGGTCATTGTGCTTTTCACCTATAGGACCCCATTTTCTTCACACACTCATAGTATGACTGCTTTCAATGGGGTCCCAGGAAATTAACCACAATACTTTGGCTCCAAAAATTGACCTATAAAGGACCTTACATTTATGTTGCATAACAGTGCACAATAAGGACAAATGCAAAACCATCTTGAGCATTTGGCCTAGTCTAAATTTACTCAAGAAGCATTTTCAGAAATTATTCGAAAACTGGCAAAAAAGCACCTATAAAAAAAAATCAATGGCCTCCTCCATTACCCCTACAGCCATCCTATCCATCACCAAATAGGTATGTCTCTGCCACAGAATGCAGAGTCACGTTTTAACCAGTTTTCATATAATTTAGGACCCATGCACAAGATGGTGAGAGCTATAGCTCCACAGGCAAATTTTTGGAACAACCCTTCCAACATTTACTCAGAATATTTCTGCACTAACCTTTTGTGATGTAGCAAAACCAAAGTTTTTGAGAATGGAGGCCACGGAAAATCTTGTTCACCTATGGGAGTCCATTGGCTTCACACACTTATAGTATGACTTCAGGTATTTGGGTCCAAGGAATACTCTGTCTTCATTGAACTTTGTGGCCTTCACCTAGAGGACCCCATTTTCTTCACACACTCATAGTATGACTGCTCTGAATGGGGTCCCAGGAACTTGCACACAATGCTCTGTTTTGGTGATTATGGCCTTCACCTATGGAACCCCATTTTCTTCACACACTCATAGTATGACTGCTTTCAATGGGGTCCCAGGAAATTAACCACAATACTTTGGCTTCCAAAAATTGACCTATAAAGGAACTTACATTTATGTTGCATAACAGTGCACAATAAGGACAAATGCAAAACCATCTTGAGCATTTGGCCTAGTCTAAATTTACTCAAGAAGCATTTTCAGAAATTATTCGAAAACTGGCAAAAAAGCACCTATAAAAAAATCAATGGCCTCCTCCATTACCCCTACAGCCATCCTATCCATCACCAAATAGGTATGCCTCTGCCACAGAATGCAGAGTCACACTTTAACCAGTTTTCATATAATTTAGGACGCATGCACAAGATGGTGAGAGCTATAGCTCCACACGCAAATTTTTGGAACAACCCTTCCAACATTTACTCAGAATATTTCTGCACTAACCTTTTGTGATGTAGCAAAACCAAGGTTTTTCAGAATGGAGGCCACGGAAAATCTTGTTCTTCACGTATGGGAGTCCATTGGCTTCACACACTTATAGTATGACTTCAGGTATTTGGGTCCAAGGAATACTATGTCTTCATTGAACTTTGTGGCCTTCACCTAGAGGACCCCATTTTCTTCACACACTCATAGTATGACTGCTCTGAATGGGGTCCCAGGAACTTGAACACAATGCTCTTTTTTGGTCACTGTGGCCTTCACCTATGGAACCCCATTTTTTTCACACACTCATAGTATGACTGCTTTCAATGGGGTCCCAGGAAATTAACCACAATACTTTGGCTTCCAAAAATTGACCTATAAAGGAACTTACATTTATGTTGCATAACAGTGCACAATAAGGACAAATGCAAAACCATCTTGAGCATTTAGCCTAGTCTAAATTTACTCAAGAAGCATTTTCCTAAATTATTCGAAAACTGGCAAAAAAAAAACCTATAAAAAAAAATCAATGGCCTCCTCCATTACCCCTACAGCCATCCTATCCATCACCAAATAGGTATGTCTCTGCCACAGAATGCAGAGTCACGTTTTAACCAGTTTTCATATAATTTAGGACCCATGCACAAGATGGTGAGAGCTATAGCTCCACACGCAAATTTTTGGAACAACCCTTTCAACATTTACTCAGAATATTTCTGCACTAACCTTTTGTGATGTAGCAAAACCAAGGTTACTCAGAATGGAGGCAACGGAAAATCTTGATCTTCACTTATGGGAGTTCATGGTCTTCACACACATAGTATGACTTCAAGTATTTGGGTCCTAGGAATACTCTGTCTTCATTAAACTTTGTGGCCTTCACCTATGGAACCCCATTTTCTTCACACACTCATAGTATGACTGCTCTGAATGGGGTCCCAGGAACTTGAACACAATGCTCTTTTTTGGTCACTGTGGCCTTCACCTATGGAACCCCATTTTCTTCACACACTCATAGTATGACTGCTTTCAATGGGGTCCCAGGAAACCAAAGTTTTTCAGAATGGAGGCCACGGAAAATCTTGTTCTTCACCTATGGGAGTCCATTGGCTTCACACACTTATAGTATGACTTCAGGTATTTGGGTCCAAGGAATACTCTGTCTTCATTGAACTTTGTGGCCTTCAACTAGAGGACCCCATTTTCTCTGAATGGGGTCCCAGAAAATTGCACACAATGCTCTGTTTTGGTCATTGTGGCCTTCACCTATGGAACCCCATTTTCTTCACACACTCATAGTATGACTGCTCTGAATGGGGTCCCAGGAACTTGCAAACAATGCTCTGTTTTGGTCATTGTGGCCTTCACCTATGGAACCCCATTTTCTTCACACACTCATAGTATGACTGCTCTGAATGGGGTTCCAGGAACTTGCACACAATGCTCCGTCTTCCATGGCCATTGTGCTTTTCACCTATAGGACCCCATTTTCTTCACACACTCATAGTATGACTGCTTTCAATGGGGTCCCAGGAAATTAACCACAATACTTTGGCTTCCAAAAATTGACCTATAAAGGAACTTACATTTATGTTGCATAACAGTGCACAATAAGGACAAATGCAAAACCATCTTGAGCATTTGGCCTAGTCTAAATTTACTCAAGAAGCATTTTCCTAAATTATCCGAAAACTGGCAAAAAAGCACCTATAAAAAAAAATCAATGGCCTCCTCCATTACCCCTACAGCCATCCTATCCATCACCAAATAGGTATGCCTCTGCCACAGAATGCAGAGTCACACTTTAACCAGTTTTCATATAATTTAGGACGCATGCACAAGATGGTGAGAGCTATAGCTCCACACGCAAATTTTTGGAACAACCCTTTCAACATTTACTCAGAATATTTCTGCACTAACCTTTTGTGATGTAGCAAAACCAAGGTTACTCAGAATGGAGGCAACGGAAAATCTTGATCTTCACTTATGGGAGTTCATGGTCTTCACACACATAGTATGACTTCAAGTATTTGGGTCCTAGGAATACTCTGTCTTCATTAAACTTTGTGGCCTTCACCTATGGAACCCCATTTTCTTCACACACTCATAGTATGACTGCTCTGAATGGGGTCCCAGGAACTTGCACACAATGCTCCGTCTTCCATGGTCATTGTGCTTTTCACCTATAGGACCCCATTTTCTTCACACACTCATAGTATGACTGCTTTCAATGGGGTCCCAGGAAATTAACCACAATACTTTGGCTCAAAAAAATTGACCTATAAAGGACCTTACATTTATGTTGCATAACAGTGCACAATAAGGACAAATGCAAAACCATCTTGAGCATTTGGCCTAGTCTAAATTTACTCAAGAAGCATTTTCAGAAATTATTCGAAAACTGGCAAAAAAGCACCTATAAAAAAAAATCAATGGCCTCCTCCATTACCCCTACAGCCATCCTATCCATCACCAAATAGGTATGTCTCTGCCACAGAATGCAGAGTCACGTTTTAACCAGTTTTCATATAATTTAGGACCCATGCACAAGATGGTGAGAGCTATAGCTCCACAGGCAAATTTTTGGAACAACCCTTCCAACATTTACTCAGAATATTTCTGCACTAACCTTTTGTGATGTAGCAAAACCAAAGTTTTTGAGAATGGAGGCCACGGAAAATCTTGTTCACCTATGGGAGTCCATTGGCTTCACACACTTATAGTATGACTTCAGGTATTTGGGTCCAAGGAATACTCTGTCTTCATTGAACTTTGTGGCCTTCACCTAGAGGACCCCATTTTCTTCACACACTCATAGTATGACTGCTCTGAATGGGGTCCCAGGAACTTGCACACAATGCTCTGTTTTGGTGATTATGGCCTTCACCTATGGAACCCCATTTTCTTCACACACTCATAGTATGACTGCTTTCAATGGGGTCCCAGGAAATTAACCACAATACTTTGGCTTCCAAAAATTGACCTATAAAGGAACTTACATTTATGTTGCATAACAGTGCACAATAAGGACAAATGCAAAACCATCTTGAGCATTTGGCCTAGTCTAAATTTACTCAAGAAGCATTTTCAGAAATTATTCGAAAACTGGCAAAAAAGCACCTATAAAAAAATCAATGGCCTCCTCCATTACCCCTACAGCCATCCTATCCATCACCAAATAGGTATGCCTCTGCCACAGAATGCAGAGTCACACTTTAACCAGTTTTCATATAATTTAGGACGCATGCACAAGATGGTGAGAGCTATAGCTCCACACGCAAATTTTTGGAACAACCCTTCCAACATTTACTCAGAATATTTCTGCACTAACCTTTTGTGATGTAGCAAAACCAAGGTTTTTCAGAATGGAGGCCACGGAAAATCTTGTTCTTCACGTATGGGAGTCCATTGGCTTCACACACTTATAGTATGACTTCAGGTATTTGGGTCCAAGGAATACTATGTCTTCATTGAACTTTGTGGCCTTCACCTAGAGGACCCCATTTTCTTCACACACTCATAGTATGACTGCTCTGAATGGGGTCCCAGGAACTTGAACACAATGCTCTTTTTTGGTCACTGTGGCCTTCACCTATGGAACCCCATTTTTTTCACACACTCATAGTATGACTGCTTTCAATGGGGTCCCAGGAAATTAACCACAATACTTTGGCTTCCAAAAATTGACCTATAAAGGAACTTACATTTATGTTGCATAACAGTGCACAATAAGGACAAATGCAAAACCATCTTGAGCATTTAGCCTAGTCTAAATTTACTCAAGAAGCATTTTCCTAAATTATTCGAAAACTGGCAAAAAAAAAACCTATAAAAAAAAATCAATGGCCTCCTCCATTACCCCTACAGCCATCCTATCCATCACCAAATAGGTATGTCTCTGCCACAGAATGCAGAGTCACGTTTTAACCAGTTTTCATATAATTTAGGACCCATGCACAAGATGGTGAGAGATATAGCTCCACACGCAAATTTTTGGAACAACCCTTCCAACATTTACTCAGAATATTTCTGCACTAACCTTTTGTGATGTAGCAAAACCAAAGATTTTCAGAATGGAGGCCACGGAAAATCTTGTTCTTCACCTATGGGAGTCCATTGGCTTCACACACTTATAGTATGACTTCAGGTATTTGGGTCCAAGGAATACTCTGTCTTCATTGAACTTTGTGGCCTTCAACTAGAGGACCCCATTTTCTCTGAATGGGGTCCCAGAAAATTGCACACAATGCTCTGTTTTGGTCATTGTGGCCTTCACCTATGGAACCCCATTTTCTTCACACACTCATAGTATGACTGCTCTGAATGGGGTTCCAGGAACTTGCACACAATGCTCCGTCTTCCATGGTCATTGTGCTTTTCACCTATAGGACCCCATTTTCTTCACACACTCATAGTATGACTGCTTTCAATGGGGTCCCAGGAAATTAACCACAATACTTTGGCTTCCAAAAATTGACCTATAAAGGAACTTACATTTATGTTGCATAACAGTGCACAATAAGGACAAATGAAAACCATCTTGAGCATTTGGCCTAGTCTAAATTTACTCAAGAAGCATTTTCCTAAATTATTTGAAAACTGGCAAAAAAGCACCTATAAAAAAAAATCAATGGCCTCCTCCATTACCCCTACAGCCATCCTATCCATCACCAAATAGGTATGTCTCTGCCACAGAATGCAGAGTCACGTTTTAACCAGTTTTCATATAATTTAGGACCCATGCACAAGATGGTGAGAGCTATAGCTCCACACGCAAATTTTTGGAACAACCCTTTCAACATTTACTCAGAATATTTCTGCACTAACCTTTTGTGATGTAGCAAAACCAAGGTTACTCAGAATGGAGGCAACGGAAAATCTTGATCTTCACTTATGGGAGTTCATGGTCTTCACACACATAGTATGACTTCAAGTATTTGGGTCCTAGGAATACTCTGTCTTCATTAAACTTTGTGGCCTTCACCTATGGAACCCCATTTTCTTCACACACTCATAGTATGACTGCTCTGAATGGGGTC
Organism: Eleutherodactylus coqui; assembly: GCF_035609145.1. Lineage (NCBI taxonomy): Eukaryota > Metazoa > Chordata > Amphibia > Anura > Eleutherodactylidae > Eleutherodactylus > Eleutherodactylus coqui. Next base: position 34,793,078 of record NC_089848.1, on the reverse strand, counting down.
CCAGGAACTTGAACACAATGCTCTTTTTTGGTCACTGTGGCCTTCACCTATGGAACCCCATTTTCTTCACACACTCATAGTATGACTGCTTTCAATGGGGTCCCAGGAAATTAACCACAATACTTTGGCTTCCAAAAATTGACCTATAAAGGAACTTACATTTATGTTGCATAACAGTGCACAATAAGGACAAATGCAAAACCATCTTGAGCATTTAGCCTAGTCTAAATTTACTCAAGAAGCATTTTCCTAAATTATTCGAAAACTGGCAAAAAAAAAACCTATAAAAAAAAATCAATGGCCTCCTCCATTACCCCTACAGCCATCCTATCCATCACCAAACAGGTATGTCTCTGCCACAGAATGCAGAGTCACGTTTTAACCAGTTTTCATATAATTTAGGACCCATGCACAAGATGGTGAGAGCTATAGCTCCACACGCAAATTTTTGGAACAACCCTTTCAACATTTACTCAGAATATTTCTGCACTAATCTTTTGTGATGTAGCAAAACTAAAGTTTTTCAGAATGGAGGCCACGGAAAATCTTGTTCTTCACCTATGGGAGTCCATTGGCTTCACACACTTATAGTATGACTTCAGGTATTTGGGTCCAAGGAATACTCTGTCTTCATTGAACTTTGTGGCCTTCAACTAGAGGACCCCATTTTCTCTGAATGGGGTCCCAGAAAATTGCACACAATGCTCTGTTTTGGTCATTGTGGCCTTCACCTATGGAACCCCATTTTCTTCACACACTCATAGTATGACTGCTCTGAATGGGGTCCCAGGAACTTGCAAACAATGCTCTGTTTTGGTCATTGTGGCCTTCACCTATGGAACCCCATTTTCTTCACACACTCATAGTATGACTGCTCTGAATGGGGTCCCAGGAACTTGCACACAATGCTCTGTTTTGGTCATTGTGGCCTTCACCTATGGAACCCCATTTTCTTCACACACTCATAGTATGACTGCTCTGAATGGGGTCCCAGGAACTTGCACACAATGCTCTGTTTTGGTCATTGTGGCCTTCACCTATGGAACCCCATTTTCTTCACACACTCATAGTATGACTGCTCTGAATGGTGTCCCAGGAACTTGCACACAATGCTCTGTTTTGGTCATTGTGGCCTTCACCTATGGAACCCCATTTTCTTCACACACTCATAGTATGACTGCTCTGAATGGGGTCCCAGGAACTTGCACACAATGCTCCGTCTTCCATGGCCATTGTGCTTTTCACCTATAGGACCCCATTTTCTTCACACACTCATAGTATGACTGCTTTCAATGGGGTCCCAGGAAATTAACCACAATACTTTGGCTTCCAAAAATTGACCTATAAAGGAACTTACATTTATGTTGCATAACAGTGCACAATAAGGACAAATGCAAAACCATCTTGAGCATTTGGCCTAGTCTAAATTTACTCAAGAAGCATTTTCCTAAATTATTCGAAAACTGGCAAAAAAGCACCTATAAAAAAAAATCAATGGCCTCCTCTATTACCCCTACAGCCATCCTATCCATCACCAAATAGGTATGTCTCTGCCACAGAATGCAGAGTCACGTTTTAACCAGTTTTCATATAATTTAGGACCCATGCACAAGATGGTGAGAGCTATAGCTCCACACGCAAATTTTTGGAACAACCCTTTCAACATTTACTCAGAATATTTCTGAACTAACCTTTTGTGATGTAGCAAAACCAAGGTTACTCAGAATGGAGGCAACGGAAAATCTTGATCTTCACTTATGGGAGTCCATGGTCTTCACACACATAGTATGACTTCAAGTATTTGGGTCCTAGGAATACTCTGTCTTCATTAAACTTTGTGGCCTTCACCTATGGAACCCCATTTTCTTCACACACTCATAGTATGACTGCTCTGAATGGGGTCCCAGGAACTTGCACACAATGCTCCGTCTTCCATGGTCATTGTGCTTTTCACCTATAGGACCCCATTTTCTTCACACACTTATAGTATGACTGCTTTCAATGGGGTCCCAGGAAATTAACCACAATACTTTGGCTTCCAAAAATTGACCTATAAAGGAACTTACATTTATGTTGCATAACAGTGCACAATAAGGACAAATGCAAAACCATCTTGAGCATTTGGCCTAGTCTAAATTTACTCAAGAAGCATTTTCCTAAATTATTCGAAAACTGGCAAAAAAAGACCTATAAAAAAAAAAATCAATGGCCTCCTCCATTACCCCTACAGCCATCCTATCCATCACCAAATAGGTATGTCTCTGCCACAGAATGCAGAGTCACGTTTTAACCAGTTTTCATATAATTTAGGACCCATGCACAAGATGGTGAGAGCTATAGCTCCACAGGCAAATTTTTGGAACAACCCTTCCAACATTTACTCAGAATATTTCTGCACTAACCTTTTGTGATGTAGCAAAACCAAAGTTTTTGAGAATGGAGGCCACGGAAAATCTTGTTCTTCACTTATGGGAGTCCATTGGCTTCACACACTTATAGTATGACTTCAGGTATTTGGGTCCAAGGAATACTCTGTCTTCATTGAACTTTGTGGCCTTCACCTAGAGGACCCCATTTTCTTCACACACTCATAGTATGACTGCTCTGAATGGGGTCCCAGGAACTTGCACACAATGCTCTGTTTTGGTCATTGTGGCCTTCACCTATGGAACCCCATTTTCTTTACACACTCATAGTATGACTGCTCTGAATGGGGTCCCAGGAATTTGCACACAATGCTCTGTTTTGGTCATTGTGGCCTTCACCTATGGAACCCCATTTTCTTCACACACTCATAGTATGACTGCTCTGAATGGGGTCCCAGGAACTTGCACACAATGCTCCGTCTTCCATGGTCATTGTGCTTTTCACCTATAGGACCCCATTTTCTTCACACACTCATAGTATGACTGCTTTCAATGGGGTCCCAGGAAATTAACCACAATACTTTGGCTTCCAAAAATTGACCTATAAAGGAACTTACATTTATGTTGCATAACAGTGCACAATAAGGACAAATGCAAAACCATCTTGAGCATTTGGCCTAGTCTAAATTTACTCAAGAAGCATTTTCCTAAATTATTCGAAAACTGGCAAAAAAGCACCTATAAAAAAAAATCAATGGCCTCCTCCATTACCCCTACAGCCATCCTATCCATCACCAAATAGGTATGTCTCTGCCACAGAATGCAGAGTCACGTTTTAACCAGTTTTCATATAATTTAGGACCCATGCACAAGATGGTGAGAGCTATAGCTCCACACGCAAATTTTTGGAACAACCCTTTCAACATTTACTCAGAATATTTCTGAACTAACCTTTTGTGATGTAGCAAAACCAAGGTTACTCAGAATGGAGGCAACGGAAAATCTTGATCTTCACTTATGGGAGTCCATGGTCTTCACACACATAGTATGACTTCAAGTATTTGGGTCCTAGGAATACTCTGTCTTCATTAAACTTTGTGGCCTTCACCTATGGAACCCCATTTTCTTCACACACTCATAGTATGACTGCTCTGAATGGGGTCCCAGGAACCTGCACACAATGCTCCGTCTTCCATGGTCATTGTGCTTTTCACCTATAGGACCCCATTTTCTTCACACACTTATAGCATGACTGCTTTCAATGGGGTCCCAGGAAATTAACCACAATACTTTGGCTTCCAAAAATTGACCTATAAAGGAACTTACATTTATGTTGCATAACAGTGCACAATAAGGACAAATGCAAAACCACCTTGAGCATTTGGCCTAGTCTAAATTTACTCAAGAAGCATTTTCCTAAATTATTCGAAAACTGGCAAAAAAGCACCTATAAAAAAAAATCAATGGCCTCCTCCATTACCCCTACAGCCATCCTATCCATCACCAAATAGTCTCTGCCACAGAATGTCTCTGCCACAGAATGCAGAGTCACGTTTTAACCAGTTTTCATATAATTTAGGACAAATGCACAAGATGGTGAGAGCTATAGCTCCACACGCAAATTTTTGGAACAACCCTTCCAACATTTACTCAGAATATTTCTGCACTAACCTTTTGTGATGTAGCAAAACCAAAGTTTTTGAGAATGGAGGCCACGGAAAATCTTGTTCTTCACTTATGGGAGTCCATTGGCTTCACACACTTATAGTATGACTTCAGGTATTTGGGTCCAAGGAATACTCTGTCTTCATTGAACTTTGTGGCCTTCACCTAGAGGACCCCATTTTCTTCACACACTCATAGTATGACTGCTCTGAATGGGGTCCCAGGAACTTGCACACAATGCTCTGTTTTGGTCATTGTGGCCTTCACCTATGGAACCCCATTTTCTTCACACACTCATAGTATGACTGCTCTGAATGGGGTCCCAGGAACTTGCACACAATGCTCTGTTTTGGTCATTGTGGCCTTCACCTATGGAACCCCATTTTCTTCACACACTCATAGTATGACTGCTCTGAATGGGGTCCCAGGAACTTGCACACAATGCTCCGTCTTCCATGGTCATTGTGCTTTTCACCTATAGGACCCCATTTTCTTCACACACTCATAGTATGACTGCTTTCAATGGGGTCCCAGGAAATTAACCACAATACTTTGGCTTCCAAAAATTGACCTATAAAAGAACTTACATTTATGTTGCATAACAGTGCACAATAAGGACAAATGCAAAACCATCTTGAGCATTTGGCCTAGTCTAAATTTACTCAAGAAGCATTTTCCTAAATTATTCGAAAACTGGCAAAAAAGCACCTATAAAAAAAAATCAATGGCCTCCTCCATTACCCCTACAGCCATCCTATCCATCACCAAATAGGTATGTCTCTGCCACAGAATGCAGAGTCACGTTTTAACCAGTTTTCATATAATTTAGGACCCATGCACAAGATGGTGAGAGCTATAGCTCCACACGCAAATTTTTGGAACAACCCTTTCAACATTTACTCAGAATATTTCTGCACTAACCTTTTGTGATGTAGCAAAACCAAGGTTACTCAGAATGGAGGCCACGGAAAATCTTGTTCTTCACTTATGGGAGTCCATTGGCTTCACACACTTATAGTATGACTTCAGGTATTTGGGTCCAAGGAATACTCTGTCTTCATTGAACTTTGTGGCCTTCACCTAGAGGACCCCATTTTCTTCACACACTCATAGTATGACTGCTCTGAATGGGGTCCCAGGAAGTTGCACACAATGCTCTGTTTTGGTCATTGTGGCCTTCACCTATGGAACCCCATTTTCTTCACACACTCATAGTATGACTGCTCTGAATGGGGTCCCAGGAACTTGCACACAATGCTCTGTTTTGGTCATTGTGGCCTTCACCTATGGAACCCCATTTTCTTCACACACTCATAGTATGACTGCTCTGAATGGGGTCCCAGGAACTTGCACACAATGCTCCGTCTTCCATGGTCATTGTGCTTTTCACCTATAGAACCCCATTTTCTTCACACACTCATAGTATGACTGCTTTCAATGGGGTCCCAGGAAATTAACCACAATACTTTGGCTTCCAAAAATTGACCTATAAAGGAACTTACATTTATGTTGCATAACAGTGCACAATAAGGACAAATGCAAAACCATCTTGAGCATTTGGCCTAGTCTAAATTTACTCAAGAAGCATTTTCCTAAATTATTCGAAAACTGGCAAAAAAGCACCTATAAAAAAAAATCAATGGCCTCCTCCATTACCCCTACAGCCATCCTATCCATCACCAAATAGGTATGTCTCTGCCACAGAATGCAGAGTCACGTTTTAACCAGTTTTCATATAATTAAGGACCCATGCACAAGATGGTGAGAGCTATAGCTCCACACGCAAATTTTTGGAACAACCCTTTCAACATTTACTCAGAATATTTCTGAACTAACCTTTTGTGATGTAGCAAAACCAAGGTTACTCAGAATGGAGGCAACGGAAAATCTTGATCTTCACTTATGGGAGTCCATGGTCTTCACACACAAAGTATGACTTCAAGTATTTGGTTCCTAGGAATACTCTGTCTTCATTAAACTTTGTGGCCTTCACCTATGGAACCCCATTTTCTTCACACACTCATAGTATGACTGCTCTGAATGGGGTCCCAGGAACTTGCACACAATGCTCCGTCTTCCATGGTCATTGTGCTTTTCACCTATAGGACCCCATTTTCTTCACACACTCATAGTATGACTGCTTTCAATGGGGTCCCAGGAAATTAACCACAATACTTTGGCTTCCAAAAATTGACTTATAAAGGAACTTACATTTATGTTGCATAACAGTGCACAATGAGGACAAATGCAAAACCATCTTGAGCATTTGGCCTAGTCTAAATTTACTCAAGAAGCATTTTCCTAAATTATTCGAAAACTGGCAAAAAAGCACCTATAAAAAAAAATCAATGGCCTCCTCCATTACCCCTACAGCCATCCTATCCATCACCAAATAGGTATGTCTCTGCCACAGAATGCAGAGTCACGTTTTAACCAGTTTTCATATAATTTAGGACCCATGCACAAGATGGTGAGAGCTATAGCTCCACACGCAAATTTTTGGAACAACCCTTCCAACATTTACTCAGAATATTTCTGCACTAACCTTTTGTGATGTAGCAAAACCAAAGTTTTTGAGAATGGAGGCCACGGAAAATCTTGTTCTTCACTTATGGGAGTCCATTGGCTTCACACACTTATAGTATGACTTCAGATATTTGGGTCCAAGGAATACTCTGTCTTCATTGAACTTTGTGGCCTTCACCTAGAGGACCCCATTTTCTTCACACACTCATAGTATGACTGCTCTGAATGGGGTCCCAGGAACTTGCACACAATGCTCTGTTTTGGTCATTGTGGCCTTCACCTATGGAACCCCATTTTCTTCACACACTCATAGTATGACTGCTCTGAATGGGGTCCCAGGAACTTGCACACAATGCTCTGTTTTGGTCATTGTGGCCTTCACCTATGGAACCCCATTTTCTTCACACACTCATAGTATGACTGCTCTGAATGGTGTCCCAGGAACTTGCACACAATGCTCTGTTTTGGTCATTGTGGCCTTCACCTATGGAACCCCATTTTCTTCACACACTCATAGTATGACTGCTCTGAATGGGGTCCCAGGAACTTGCACACAATGCTCCGTCTTCCATGGCCATTGTGCTTTTCACCTATAGGACCCCATTTTCTTCACACACTCATAGTATGACTGCTTTCAATGGGGTCCCAGGAAATTAACCACAATACTTTGGCTTCCAAAAATTGACCTATAAAGGAACTTACATTTATGTTGCATAACAGTGCACAATAAGGACAAATGCAAAACCATCTTGAGCATTTGGCCTAGTCTAAATTTACTCAAGAAGCATTTTCAGAAATTATTCGAAAACTGGCAAAAAAGCACCTATAAAAAAATCAATGGCCTCCTCCATTACCCCTACAGCCATCCTATCCATCACCAAATAGGTATGCCTCTGCCACAGAATGCAGAGTCACACTTTAACCAGTTTTCATATAATTTAGGACGCATGCACAAGATGGTGAGAGCTATAGCTCCACACGCAAATTTTTGGAACAACCCTTCCAACATTTACTCAGAATATTTCTGCACTAACCTTTTGTGATGTAGCAAAACCAAGGTTTTTCAGAATGGAGGCCACGGAAAATCTTGTTCTTCACGTATGGGAGTCCATTGGCTTCACACACTTATAGTATGACTTCAGGTATTTGGGTCCAAGGAATACTATGTCTTCATTGAACTTTGTGGCCTTCACCTAGAGGACCCCATTTTCTTCACACACTCATAGTATGACTGCTCTGAATGGGGTCCCAGGAACTTGAACACAATGCTCTTTTTTGGTCACTGTGGCCTTCACCTATGGAACCCCATTTTTTTCACACACTCATAGTATGACTGCTTTCAATGGGGTCCCAGGAAATTAACCACAATACTTTGGCTTCCAAAAATTGACCTATAAAGGAACTTACATTTATGTTGCATAACAGTGCACAATAAGGACAAATGCAAAACCATCTTGAGCATTTAGCCTAGTCTAAATTTACTCAAGAAGCATTTTCCTAAATTATTCGAAAACTGGCAAAAAAAAAACCTATAAAAAAAAATCAATGGCCTCCTCCATTACCCCTACAGCCATCCTATCCATCACCAAATAGGTATGTCTCTGCCACAGAATGCAGAGTCACGTTTTAACCAGTTTTCATATAATTTAGGACCCATGCACAAGATGGTGAGAGCTATAGCTCCACACGCAAATTTTTGGAACAACCCTTCCAACATTTACTCAGAATATTTCTGCACTAACCTTTTGTGATGTAGCAAAACCAAAGATTTTCAGAATGGAGGCCACGGAAAATCTTGTTCTTCACCTATGGGAGTCCATTGGCTTCACACACTTAGGCCTTAGTCACACGAGCGTTTTTTTCGCGCGTTTTGCGCATGCGCATGCGTTTTGCGCATATATGGAACCAATGGTTCGCTATGGCATCGGTCACATGTCCGCTTTTGCGAAAAATTATAGGACAAGGCGATTCGCAAATCGCGGCTATCGGCGTTTTGCGATTATTGTGCGCACCAAAATCATTTTTTTCGCCGGTCAGACGAAGTTTCATGCGCATTTTGATGCGCACGGCGATTTTTCTCCGGTCAGACGGGCGTTTTGCAGTGACGATAAACGCGGGTAGGTGCAGATTTTTCCCGCGATTTTTCGCCTCCGGTCACGCGATTTGCGCATGCGCATCCGACATGCGATGCGCAAATCGCGCGAAAAAACGCCCGTGTGACTAAGGCCTTATAGTATGACTTCAGGTATTTGGGTCCAAGGAATACTCTGTCTTCATTGAACTTTGTGGCCTTCAACTAGAGGACCCCATTTTCTCTGAATGGGGTCCCAGAAAATTGCACACAATGCTCTGTTTTGGTCATTGTGGCCTTCACCTATGGAACCCCATTTTCTTCACACACTCATAGTATGACTGCTCTGAATGGGGTCCCAGGAACTTGCACACAATGCTCTGTTTTGGTCATTGTGGCCTTCACCTATGGAACCCCATTTTCTTCACACACTCATAGTATGACTGCTCTGAATGGGGTTCCAGGAACTTGCACACAATGCTCCGTCTTCCATGGTCATTGTGCTTTTCACCTATAGGACCCCATTTTCTTCACACACTCATAGTATGACTGCTTTCAATGGGGTCCCAGGAAATTAACCACAATACTTTGGCTTCCAAAAATTGACCTATAAAGGAACTTACATTTATGTTGCATAACAGTGCACAATAAGGACAAATGAAAACCATCTTGAGCATTTGGCCTAGTCTAAATTTACTCAAGAAGCATTTTCCTAAATTATTTGAAAACTGGCAAAAAAGCACCTATAAAAAAAAATCAATGGCCTCCTCCATTACCCCTACAGCCATCCTATCCATCACCAAATAGGTATGTCTCTGCCACAGAATGCAGAGTCACGTTTTAACCAGTTTTCATATAATTTAGGACCCATGCACAAGATGGTGAGAGCTATAGCTCCACACGCAAATTTTTGGAACAACCCTTTCAACATTTACTCAGAATATTTCTGCACTAACCTTTTGTGATGTAGCAAAACCAAGGTTACTCAGAATGGAGGCAACGGAAAATCTTGATCTTCACTTATGGGAGTTCATGGTCTTCACACACATAGTATGACTTCAAGTATTTGGGTCCTAGGAATACTCTGTCTTCATTAAACTTTGTGGCCTTCACCTATGGAACCCCATTTTCTTCACACACTCATAGTATGACTGCTCTGAATGGGGTCCCAGGAACTTGAACACAATGCTCTTTTTTGGTCACTGTGGCCTTCACCTATGGAACCCCATTTTCTTCACACACTCATAGTATGACTGCTTTCAATGGGGTCCCAGGAAATTAACCACAATACTTTGGCTTCCAAAAATTGACCTATAAAGGAACTTACATTTATGTTGCATAACAGTGCACAATAAGGACAAATGCAAAACCATCTTGAGCATTTAGCCTAGTCTAAATTTACTCAAGAAGCATTTTCCTAAATTATTCGAAAACTGGCAAAAAAAAAACCTATAAAAAAAAATCAATGGCCTCCTCCATTACCCCTACAGCCATCCTATCCATCACCAAACAGGTATGTCTCTGCCACAGAATGCAGAGTCACGTTTTAACCAGTTTTCATATAATTTAGGACCCATGCACAAGATGGTGAGAGCTATAGCTCCACACGCAAATTTTTGGAACAACCCTTTCAACATTTACTCAGAATATTTCTGCACTAATCTTTTGTGATGTAGCAAAACTAAAGTTTTTCAGAATGGAGGCAACGGAAAATCTTGTTCTTCACCTATGGGAGTCCATTGGCTTCACACACTTATAGTATGACTTCAGGTATTTGGGTCCAAGGAATACTCTGTCTTCATTGAACTTTGTGGCCTTCAACTAGAGGACCCCATTTTCTCTGAATGGGGTCCCAGAAAATTGCACACAATGCTCTGTTTTGGTCATTGTGGCCTTCACCTATGGAACCCCATTTTCTTCACACACTCATAGTATGACTGCTCTGAATGGGGTCCCAGGAACTTGCAAACAATGCTCTGTTTTGGTCATTGTGGCCTTCACCTATGGAACCCCATTTTCTTCACACACTCATAGTATGACTGCTCTGAATGGGGTCCCAGGAACTTGCACACAATGCTCTGTTTTGGTCATTGTGGCCTTCACCTATGGAACCCCATTTTCTTCACACACTCATAGTATGACTGCTCTGAATGGGGTCCCAGGAACTTGCACACAATGCTCTGTTTTGGTCATTGTGGCCTTCACCTATGGAACCCCATTTTCTTCACACACTCATAGTATGACTGCTCTGAATGGTGTCCCAGGAACTTGCACACAATGCTCTGTTTTGGTCATTGTGGCCTTCACCTATGGAACCCCATTTTCTTCACACACTCATAGTATGACTGCTCTGAATGGGGTCCCAGGAACTTGCACACAATGCTCCGTCTTCCATGGCCATTGTGCTTTTCACCTATAGGACCCCATTTTCTTCACACACTCATAGTATGACTGCTTTCAATGGGGTCCCAGGAAATTAACCACAATACTTTGGCTTCCAAAAATTGACCTATAAAGGAACTTACATTTATGTTGCATAACAGTGCACAATAAGGACAAATGCAAAACCATCTTGAGCATTTGGCCTAGTCTAAATTTACTCAAGAAGCATTTTCCTAAATTATTCGAAAACTGGCAAAAAAGCACCTATAAAAAAAAATCAATGGCCTCCTCCATTACCCCTACAGCCATCCTATCCATCACCAAATAGGTATGTCTCTGCCACAGAATGCAGAGTCACGTTTTAACCAGTTTTCATATAATTTAGGACCCATGCACAAGATGGTGAGAGCTATAGCTCCACACGCAAATTTTTGGAACAACCCTTTCAACATTTACTCAGAATATTTCTGAACTAACCTTTTGTGATGTAGCAAAACCAAGGTTACTCAGAATGGAGGCAACGGAAAATCTTGATCTTCACTTATGGGAGTCCATGGTCTTCACACACATAGTATGACTTCAAGTATTTGGGTCCTAGGAATACTCTGTCTTCATTAAACTTTGTGGCCTTCACCTATGGAACCCCATTTTCTTCACACACTCATAGTATGACTGCTCTGAATGGGGTCCCAGGAACTTGCACACAATGCTCCGTCTTCCATGGTCATTGTGCTTTTCACCTATAGGACCCCATTTTCTTCACACACTTATAGTATGACTGCTTTCAATGGGGTCCCAGGAAATTAACCACAATACTTTGGCTTCCAAAAATTGACCTATAAAGGAACTTACATTTATGTTGCATAACAGTGCACAATAAGGACAAATGCAAAACCATCTTGAGCATTTGGCCTAGTCTAAATTTACTCAAGAAGCATTTTCCTAAATTATTCGAAAACTGGCAAAAAAAGACCTATAAAAAAAAAAATCAATGGCCTCCTCCATTACCCCTACAGCCATCCTATCCATCACCAAATAGGTATGTCTCTGCCACAGAATGCAGAGTCACGTTTTAACCAGTTTTCATATAATTTAGGACCCATGCACAAGATGGTGAGAGCTATAGCTCCACAGGCAAATTTTTGGAACAACCCTTCCAACATTTACTCAGAATATTTCTGCACTAACCTTTTGTGATGTAGCAAAACCAAAGTTTTTGAGAATGGAGGCCACGGAAAATCTTGTTCTTCACTTATGGGAGTCCATTGGCTTCACACACTTATAGTATGACTTCAGGTATTTGGGTCCAAGGAATACTCTGTCTTCATTGAACTTTGTGGCCTTCACCTAGAGGACCCCATTTTCTTCACACACTCATAGTATGACTGCTCTGAATGGGGTCCCAGGAACTTGCACACAATGCTCTGTTTTGGTCATTGTGGCCTTCACCTATGGAACCCCATTTTCTTTACACACTCATAGTATGACTGCTCTGAATGGGGTCCCAGGAATTTGCACACAATGCTCTGTTTTGGTCATTGTGGCCTTCACCTATGGAACCCCATTTTCTTCACACACTCATAGTATGACTGCTCTGAATGGGGTCCCAGGAACTTGCACACAATGCTCCGTCTTCCATGGTCATTGTGCTTTTCACCTATAGGACCCCATTTTCTTCACACACTCATAGTATGACTGCTTTCAATGGGGTCCCAGGAAATTAACCACAATACTTTGGCTTCCAAAAATTGACCTATAAAGGAACTTACATTTATGTTGCATAACAGTGCACAATAAGGACAAATGCAAAACCATCTTGAGCATTTGGCCTAGTCTAAATTTACTCAAGAAGCATTTTCCTAAATTATTCGAAAACTGGCAAAAAAGCACCTATAAAAAAAAATCAATGGCCTCCTCCATTACCCCTACAGCCATCCTATCCATCACCAAATAGGTATGTCTCTGCCACAGAATGCAGAGTCACGTTTTAACCAGTTTTCATATAATTTAGGACCCATGCACAAGATGGTGAGAGCTATAGCTCCACACGCAAATTTTTGGAACAACCCTTTCAACATTTACTCAGAATATTTCTGAACTAACCTTTTGTGATGTAGCAAAACCAAGGTTACTCAGAATGGAGGCAACGGAAAATCTTGATCTTCACTTATGGGAGTCCATGGTCTTCACACACATAGTATGACTTCAAGTATTTGGGTCCTAGGAATACTCTGTCTTCATTAAACTTTGTGGCCTTCACCTATGGAACCCCATTTTCTTCACACACTCATAGTATGACTGCTCTGAATGGGGTCCCAGGAACCTGCACACAATGCTCCGTCTTCCATGGTCATTGTGCTTTTCACCTATAGGACCCCATTTTCTTCACACACTTATAGCATGACTGCTTTCAATGGGGTCCCAGGAAATTAACCACAATACTTTGGCTTCCAAAAATTGACCTATAAAGGAACTTACATTTATGTTGCATAACAGTGCACAATAAGGACAAATGCAAAACCATCTTGAGCATTTGGCCTAGTCTAAATTTACTCAAGAAGCATTTTCCTAAATTATTCGAAAACTGGCAAAAAAGCACCTATAAAAAAAAATCAATGGCCTCCTCCATTACCCCTACAGCCATCCTATCCATCACCAAATAGTCTCTGCCACAGAATGTCTCTGCCACAGAATGCAGAGTCACGTTTTAACCAGTTTTCATATAATTTAGGACAAATGCACAAGATGGTGAGAGCTATAGCTCCACACGCAAATTTTTGGAACAACCCTTCCAACATTTACTCAGAATATTTCTGCACTAACCTTTTGTGATGTAGCAAAACCAAAGTTTTTGAGAATGGAGGCCACGGAAAATCTTGTTCTTCACTTATGGGAGTCCATTGGCTTCACACACTTATAGTATGACTTCAGGTATTTGGGTCCAAGGAATACTCTGTCTTCATTGAACTTTGTGGCCTTCACCTAGAGGACCCCATTTTCTTCACACACTCATAGTATGACTGCTCTGAATGGGGTCCCAGGAACTTGCACACAATGCTCTGTTTTGGTCATTGTGGCCTTCACCTATGGAACCCCATTTTCTTCACACACTCATAGTATGACTGCTCTAAATGGGGTCCCAGGAACTTGCACACAATGCTCTGTTTTGGTCATTGTGGCCTTCACCTATGGAACCCCATTTTCTTCACACACTCATAGTATGACTGCTCTGAATGGGGTCCCAGGAACTTGCACACAATGCTCCGTCTTCCATGGTCATTGTGCTTTTCACCTATAGGACCCCATTTTCTTCACACACTCATAGTATGACTGCTTTCAATGGGGTCCCAGGAAATTAACCACAATACTTTGGCTTCCAAAAATTGACCTATAAAAGAACTTACATTTATGTTGCATAACAGTGCACAATAAGGACAAATGCAAAACCATCTTGAGCATTTGGCCTAGTCTAAATTTACTCAAGAAGCATTTTCCTAAATTATTCGAAAACTGGCAAAAAAGCACCTATAAAAAAAAATCAATGGCCTCCTCCATTACCCCTACAGCCATCCTATCCATCACCAAATAGGTATGTCTCTGCCACAGAATGCAGAGTCACGTTTTAACCAGTTTTCATATAATTTAGGACCCATGCACAAGATGGTGAGAGCTATAGCTCCACACGCAAATTTTTGGAACAACCCTTTCAACATTTACTCAGAATATTTCTGCACTAACCTTTTGTGATGTAGCAAAACCAAGGTTACTCAGAATGGAGGCCACGGAAAATCTTGTTCTTCACTTATGGGAGTCCATTGGCTTCACACACTTATAGTATGACTTCAGGTATTTGGGTCCAAGGAATACTCTGTCTTCATTGAACTTTGTGGCCTTCACCTAGAGGACCCCATTTTCTTCACACACTCATAGTATGACTGCTCTGAATGGGGTCCCAGGAACTTGCACACAATGCTCTGTTTTGGTCATTGTGGCCTTCACCTATGGAACCCCATTTTCTTCACACACTCATAGTATGACTGCTCTGAATGGGGTCCCAGGAACTTGCACACAATGCTCTGTTTTGGTCATTGTGGCCTTCACCTATGGAACCCCATTTTCTTCACACACTCATAGTATGACTGCTCTGAATGGGGTCCCAGGAACTTGCACACAATGCTCCGTCTTCCATGGCCATTGTGCTTTTCACCTATAGGACCCCATTTTCTTCACACACTCATAGTATGACTGCTTTCAATGGGGTCCCAGGAAATTAACCACAATACTTTGGCTTCCAAAAATTGACCTATAAAGGAACTTACATTTATGTTGCATAACAGTGCACAATAAGGACAAATGCAAAACCATCTTGAGCATTTGGCCTAGTCTAAATTTACTCAAGAAGCATTTTCAGAAATTATTCGAAAACTGGCAAAAAAGCACCTATAAAAAAATCAATGGCCTCCTCCATTACCCCTACAGCCATCCTATCCATCACCAAATAGGTATGCCTCTGCCACAGAATGCAGAGTCACACTTTAACCAGTTTTCATATAATTTAGGACGCATGCACAAGATGGTGAGAGCTATAGCTCCACACGCAAATTTTTGGAACAACCCTTCCAACATTTACTCAGAATATTTCTGCACTAACCTTTTGTGATGTAGCAAAACCAAGGTTTTTCAGAATGGAGGCCACGGAAAATCTTGTTCTTCACGTATGGGAGTCCATTGGCTTCACACACTTATAGTATGACTTCAGGTATTTGGGTCCAAGGAATACTATGTCTTCATTGAACTTTGTGGCCTTCACCTAGAGGACCCCATTTTCTTCACACACTCATAGTATGACTGCTCTGAATGGGGTCCCAGGAACTTGAACACAATGCTCTTTTTTGGTCACTGTGGCCTTCACCTATGGAACCCCATTTTTTTCACACACTCATAGTATGACTGCTTTCAATGGGGTCCCAGGAAATTAACCACAATACTTTGGCTTCCAAAAATTGACCTATAAAGGAACTTACATTTATGTTGCATAACAGTGCACAATAAGGACAAATGCAAAACCATCTTGAGCATTTAGCCTAGTCTAAATTTACTCAAGAAGCATTTTCCTAAATTATTCGAAAACTGGCAAAAAAAAAACCTATTAAAAAAAATCAATGGCCTCCTCCATTACCCCTACAGCCATCCTATCCATCACCAAATAGGTATGTCTCTGCCACAGAATGCAGAGTCACGTTTTAACCAGTTTTCATATAATTTAGGACCCATGCACAAGATGGTGAGAGCTATAGCTCCACACGCAAATTTTTGGAACAACCCTTCCAACATTTACTCAGAATATTTCTGCACTAACCTTTTGTGATGTAGCAAAACCAAAGATTTTCAGAATGGAGGCCACGGAAAATCTTGTTCTTCACCTATGGGAGTCCATTGGCTTCACACACTTATAGTATGACTTCAGGTATTTGGGTCCAAGGAATACTCTGTCTTCATTGAACTTTGTGGCCTTCAACTAGAGGACCCCATTTTCTCTGAATGGGGTCCCAGAAAATTGCACACAATGCTCTGTTTTGGTCATTGTGGCCTTCACCTATGGAACCCCATTTTCTTCACACACTCATAGTATGACTGCTCTGAATGGGGTCCCAGGAACTTGCACACAATGCTCTGTTTTGGTCATTGTGGCCTTCACCTATGGAACCCCATTTTCTTCACACACTCATAGTATGACTGCTCTGAATGGGGTTCCAGGAACTTGCACACAATGCTCCGTCTTCCATGGTCATTGTGCTTTTCACCTATAGGACCCCATTTTCTTCACACACTCATAGTATGACTGCTTTCAATGGGGTCCCAGGAAATTAACCACAATACTTTGGCTTCCAAAAATTGACCTATAAAGGAACTTACATTTATGTTGCATAACAGTGCACAATAAGGACAAATGAAAACCATCTTGAGCATTTGGCCTAGTCTAAATTTACTCAAGAAGCATTTTCCTAAATTATTTGAAAACTGGCAAAAAAGCACCTATAAAAAAAAATCAATGGCCTCCTCCATTACCCCTACAGCCATCCTATCCATCACCAAATAGGTATGTCTCTGCCACAGAATGCAGAGTCACGTTTTAACCAGTTTTCATATAATTTAGGACCCATGCACAAGATGGTGAGAGCTATAGCTCCACACGCAAATTTTTGGAACAACCCTTTCAACATTTACTCAGAATATTTCTGCACTAACCTTTTGTGATGTAGCAAAACCAAGCTTACTCAGAATGGAGGCAACGGAAAATCTTGATCTTCACTTATGGGAGTTCATGGTCTTCACACACATAGTATGACTTCAAGTATTTGGGTCCTAGGAATACTCTGTCTTCATTAAACTTTGTGGCCTTCACCTATGGAACCCCATTTTCTTCACACACTCATAGTATGACTGCTCTGAATGGGGTCCCAGGAACTTGAACACAATGCTCTTTTTTGGTCACTGTGGCCTTCACCTATGGAACCCCATTTTCTTCACACACTCATAGTATGACTGCTTTCAATGGGGTCCCAGGAAATTAACCACAATACTTTGGCTTCCAAAAATTGACCTATAAAGGAACTTACATTTATGTTGCATAACAGTGCACAATAAGGACAAATGCAAAACCATCTTGAGCATTTAGCCTAGTCTAAATTTACTCAAGAAGCATTTTCCTAAATTATTCGAAAACTGGCAAAAAAAAAACCTATAAAAAAAAATCAATGGCCTCCTCCATTACCCCTACAGCCATCCTATCCATCACCAAACAGGTATGTCTCTGCCACAGAATGCAGAGTCACGTTTTAACCAGTTTTCATATAATTTAGGACCCATGCACAAGATGGTGAGAGCTATAGCTCCACACGCAAATTTTTGGAACAACCCTTTCAACATTTACTCAGAATATTTCTGCACTAATCTTTTGTGATGTAGCAAAACCAAAGTTTTTCAGAATGGAGGCCACGGAAAATCTTGTTCTTCACCTATGGGAGTCCATTGGCTTCACACACTTATAGTATGACTTCAGGTATTTGGGTCCAAGGAATACTCTGTCTTCATTGAACTTTGTGGCCTTCAACTAGAGGACCCCATTTTCTCTGAATGGGGTCCCAGAAAATTGCACACAATGCTCTGTTTTGGTCATTGTGGCCTTCACCTATGGAACCCCATTTTCTTCACACACTCATAGTATGACTGCTCTGAATGGGGTCCCAGGAACTTGCAAACAATGCTCTGTTTTGGTCATTGTGGCCTTCACCTATGGAACCCCATTTTCTTCACACACTCATAGTATGACTGCTCTGAATGGGGTTCCAGGAACTTGCACACAATGCTCCGTCTTCCATGGTCATTGTGCTTTTCACCTATAGGACCCCATTTTCTTCACACACTCATAGTATGACTGCTTTCAATGGGGTCCCAGGAAATTAACCACAATACTTTGGCTTCCAAAAATTGACCTATAAAGGAACTTACATTTATGTTGCATAACAGTGCACAATAAGGACAAATGCAAAACCATCTTGAGCATTTGGCCTAGTCTAAATTTACTCAAGAAGCATTTTCCTAAATTATCCGAAAACTGGCAAAAAAGCACCTATAAAAAAAAATCAATGGCCTCCTCCATTACCCCTACAGCCATCCTATCCATCACCAAATAGGTATGTCTCTGCCACAGAATGCAGAGTCACGTTTTAACCAGTTTTCATATAATTTAGGACCCATGCACAAGATGGTGAGAGCTATAGCTCCACACGCAAATTTTTGGAACAACCCTTTCAACATTTACTCAGAATATTTCTGCACTAACCTTTTGTGATGTAGCAAAACCAAGGTTACTCAGAATGGAGGCAACGGAATATCTTGATCTTCACTTATGGGAGTCCATGGTCTTCACACACATAGTATGACTTCAAGTATTTGGGTCCTAGGAATACTCTGTCTTCATTAAACTTTGTGGCCTTCACCTATGGAACCCCATTTTCTTCACACACTCATAGTATGACTGCTCTGAATGGGGTCCCAGGAACTTGCACACAATGCTCCGTCTTCCATGGTCATTGTGCTTTTCACCTATAGGACCCCATTTTCTTCACACACTCATAGTATGACTGCTTTCAATGGGGTCCCAGGAAATTAACCACAATACTTTGGCTTCCAAAAATTGACTTATAAAGGAACTTACATTTATGTTGCATAACAGTGCACAATAAGGACAAATGCAAAACCATCTTGAGCATTTGGCCTAGTCTTAATTTACTCAAGAAGCATTTTCCTAAATTATTCGAAAACTGGCCAAAAACACCTATAAAAAAAATCAATGGCCTCCTCCATTACCCCTACAGCCATCCTATCCATCACCAAATAGGTATGTCTCTGCCACAGAATGCAGAGTCACGTTTTAACCAGTTTTCATATAATTTAGGACCCATGCACAAGATGGTGAGAGCTATAGCTCCACACGCAAATTTTTGGAACAACCCTTCCAACATTTACTCAGAATATTTCTGCACTAACCTTTTGTGATGTAGCAAAACCAAAGTTTTTGAGAATGGAGGCCACGGAAAATCTTGTTCTTCACTTATGGGAGTCCATTGGCTTCACACACTTATAGTATGACTTCAGGTATTTGGGTCCAAGGAATACTCTGTCTTCATTGAACTTTGTGGCCTTCACCTAGAGGACCCCATTTTCTTCACACACTCATAGTATGACTGCTCTGAATGGGGTCCCAGGAACTTGCACACAATGCTCTGTTTTGGTCATTGTGGCCTTCACCTATGGAACCCCATTTTCTTCACACACTCATAGTATGACTGCTCTGAATGGGGTCCCAGGAACTTGCACACAATGCTCTGTTTTGGTCATTGTGGCCTTCACCTATGGAACCCCATTTTCTTCACACACTCATAGTATGACTGCTCTGAATGGGGTCCCAGGAACTTGCACACAATGCTCCGTCTTCCATGGTCATTGTGCTTTTCACCTATAGAACCCCATTTTCTTCACACACTCATAGTATGACTGCTTTCAATGGGGTCCCAGGAAATTAACCACAATACTTTGGCTTCCAAAAATTGACCTATAAAGGAACTTACATTTATGTTGCATAACAGTGCACAATAAGGACAAATGCAAAACCATCTTGAGCATTTGGCCTAGTCTAAATTTACTCAAGAAGCATTTTCCTAAATTATTCGAAAACTGGCAAAAAAGCACCTATAAAAAAAAATCAATGGCCTCCTCCATTACCCCTACAGCCATCCTATCCATCACCAAATAGGTATGTCTCTGCCACAGAATGCAGAGTCACGTTTTAACCAGTTTTCATATAATTAAGGACCCATGCACAAGATGGTGAGAGCTATAGCTCCACACGCAAATTTTTGGAACAACCCTTTCAACATTTACTCAGAATATTTCTGAACTAACCTTTTGTGATGTAGCAAAACCAAGGTTACTCAGAATGGAGGCAACGGAAAATCTTGATCTTCACTTATGGGAGTCCATGGTCTTCACACACATAGTATGACTTCAAGTATTTGGTTCCTAGGAATACTCTGTCTTCATTAAACTTTGTGGCCTTCACCTATGGAACCCCATTTTCTTCACACACTCATAGTATGACTGCTCTGAATGGGGTCCCAGGAACTTGCACACAATGCTCCGTCTTCCATGGTCATTGTGCTTTTCACCTATAGGACCCCATTTTCTTCACACACTCATAGTATGACTGCTTTCAATGGGGTCCCAGGAAATTAACCACAATACTTTGGCTTCCAAAAATTGACTTATAAAGGAACTTACATTTATGTTGCATAACAGTGCACAATGAGGACAAATGCAAAACCATCTTGAGCATTTGGCCTAGTCTAAATTTACTCAAGAAGCATTTTCCTAAATTATTCGAAAACTGGCAAAAAAGCACCTATAAAAAAAAATCAATGGCCTCCTCCATTACCCCTACAGCCATCCTATCCATCACCAAATAGGTATGTCTCTGCCACAGAATGCAGAGTCACGTTTTAACCAGTTTTCATATAATTTAGGACCCATGCACAAGATGGTGAGAGCTATAGCTCCACACGCAAATTTTTGGAACAACCCTTCCAACATTTACTCAGAATATTTCTGCACTAACCTTTTGTGATGTAGCAAAACCAAAGTTTTTGAGAATGGAGGCCACGGAAAATCTTGTTCTTCACTTATGGGAGTCCATTGGCTTCACACACTTATAGTATGACTTCAGATATTTGGGTCCAAGGAATACTCTGTCTTCATTGAACTTTGTGGCCTTCACCTAGAGGACCCCATTTTCTTCACACACTCATAGTATGACTGCTCTGAATGGGGTCCCAGGAACTTGCACACAATGCTCTGTTTTGGTCATTGTGGCCTTCACCTATGGAACCCCATTTTCTTCACACACTCATAGTATGACTGCTCTGAATGGGGTCCCAGGAACTTGCACACAATGCTCTGTTTTGGTCATTGTGGCCTTCACCTATGGAACCCCATTTTCTTCACACACTCATAGTATGACTGCTCTGAATGGTGTCCCAGGAACTTGCACACAATGCTCTGTTTTGGTCATTGTGGCCTTCACCTATGGAACCCCATTTTCTTCACACACTCATAGTATGACTGCTCTGAATGGTGTCCCAGGAACTTGCACACAATGCTCTGTTTTGGTCATTGTGGCCTTCACCTATGGAACCCCATTTTCTTCACACACTCATAGTATGACTGCTCTGAATGGGGTCCCAGGAACTTGCACACAATGCTCCGTCTTCCATGGCCATTGTGCTTTTCACCTATAGGACCCCATTTTCTTCACACACTCATAGTATGACTGCTTTCAATGGGGTCCCAGGAAATTAACCACAATACTTTGGCTTCCAAAAATTGACCTATAAAGGAACTTACATTTATGTTGCATAACAGTGCACAATAAGGACAAATGCAAAACCATCTTGAGCATTTGGCCTAGTCTAAATTTACTCAAGAAGCATTTTCCTAAATTATTCGAAAACTGGCAAAAAAGCACCTAGAAAAAAAAATCAATGGCCTCCTCCATTACCCCTACAGCCATCCTATCCATCACCAAATAGGTATGTCTCTGCCACAGAATGCAGAGTCACGTTTTAACCAGTTTTCATATAATTTAGGACCCATGCACAAGATGGTGAGAGCTATAGCTCCACACGCAAATTTTTGGAACAACCCTTTCAACATTTACTCAGAATATTTCTGAACTAACCTTTTGTGATGTAGCAAAACCAAGGTTACTCAGAATGGAGGCAACGGAAAATCTTGATCTTCACTTATGGGAGTCCATGGTCTTCACACACATAGTATGACTTCAAGTATTTGGGTCCTAGGAATACTCTGTCTTCATTAAACTTTGTGGCCTTCACCTATGGAACCCCATTTTCTTCACACACTCATAGTATGACTGCTCTGAATGGGGTCCCAGGAACTTGCACACAATGCTCCGTCTTCCATGGTCATTGTGCTTTTCACCTATAGGACCCCATTTTCTTCACACACTTATAGTATGACTGCTTTCAATGGGGTCCCAGGAAATTAACCACAATACTTTGGCTTCCAAAAATTGACCTATAAAGGAACTTACATTTATGTTGCATAACAGTGCACAATAAGGACAAATGCAAAACCATCTTGAGCATTTGGCCTAGTCTAAATTTACTCAAGAAGCATTTTCCTAAATTATTCGAAAACTGGCAAAAAAAGACCTATAAAAAAAAAAATCAATGGCCTCCTCCATTACCCCTACAGCCATCCTATCCATCACCAAATAGGTATGTCTCTGCCACAGAATGCAGAGTCACGTTTTAACCAGTTTTCATATAATTTAGGACCCATGCACAAGATGGTGAGAGCTATAGCTCCACAGGCAAATTTTTGGAACAACCCTTCCAACATTTACTCAGAATATTTCTGCACTAACCTTTTGTGATGTAGCAAAACCAAAGTTTTTGAGAATGGAGGCCACGGAAAATCTTGTTCTTCACTTATGGGAGTCCATTGGCTTCACACACTTATAGTATGACTTCAGGTATTTGGGTCCAAGGAATACTCTGTCTTCATTGAACTTTGTGGCCTTCACCTAGAGGACCCCATTTTCTTCACACACTCATAGTATGACTGCTCTGAATGGGGTCCCAGGAACTTGCACACAATGCTCTGTTTTGGTCATTGTGGCCTTCACCTATGGAACCCCATTTTCTTTACACACTCATAGTATGACTGCTCTGAATGGGGTCCCAGGAATTTGCACACAATGCTCTGTTTTGGTCATTGTGGCCTTCACCTATGGAACCCCATTTTCTTCACACACTCATAGTATGACTGCTCTGAATGGTGTCCCAGGAACTTGCACACAATGCTCTGTTTTGGTCATTGTGGCCTTCACCTATGGAACCCCATTTTCTTCACACACTCATAGTATGACTGCTCTGAATGGGGTCCCAGGAACTTGCACACAATGCTCCGTCTTCCATGGCCATTGTGCTTTTCACCTATAGGACCCCATTTTCTTCACACACTCATAGTATGACTGCTTTCAATGGGGTCCCAGGAAATTAACCACAATACTTTGGCTTCCAAAAATTGACCTATAAAGGAACTTACATTTATGTTGCATAACAGTGCACAATAAGGACAAATGCAAAACCATCTTGAGCATTTGGCCTAGTCTAAATTTACTCAAGAAGCATTTTCAGAAATTATTCGAAAACTGGCAAAAAAGCACCTATAAAAAAATCAATGGCCTCCTCCATTACCCCTACAGCCATCCTATCCATCACCAAATAGGTATGCCTCTGCCACAGAATGCAGAGTCACACTTTAACCAGTTTTCATATAATTTAGGACGCATGCACAAGATGGTGAGAGCTATAGCTCCACACGCAAATTTTTGGAACAACCCTTCCAACATTTACTCAGAATATTTCTGCACTAACCTTTTGTGATGTAGCAAAACCAAGGTTTTTCAGAATGGAGGCCACGGAAAATCTTGTTCTTCACGTATGGGAGTCCATTGGCTTCACACACTTATAGTATGACTTCAGGTATTTGGGTCCAAGGAATACTATGTCTTCATTGAACTTTGTGGCCTTCACCTAGAGGACCCCATTTTCTTCACACACTCATAGTATGACTGCTCTGAATGGGGTCCCAGGAACTTGAACACAATGCTCTTTTTTGGTCACTGTGGCCTTCACCTATGGAACCCCATTTTTTTCACACACTCATAGTATGACTGCTTTCAATGGGGTCCCAGGAAATTAACCACAATACTTTGGCTTCCAAAAATTGACCTATAAAGGAACTTACATTTATGTTGCATAACAGTGCACAATAAGGACAAATGCAAAACCATCTTGAGCATTTAGCCTAGTCTAAATTTACTCAAGAAGCATTTTCCTAAATTATTCGAAAACTGGCAAAAAAAAAACCTATAAAAAAAAATCAATGGCCTCCTCCATTACCCCTACAGCCATCCTATCCATCACCAAATAGGTATGTCTCTGCCACAGAATGCAGAGTCACGTTTTAACCAGTTTTCATATAATTTAGGACCCATGCACAAGATGGTGAGAGCTATAGCTCCACACGCAAATTTTTGGAACAACCCTTCCAACATTTACTCAGAATATTTCTGCACTAACCTTTTGTGATGTAGCAAAACCAAAGATTTTCAGAATGGAGGCCACGGAAAATCTTGTTCTTCACCTATGGGAGTCCATTGGCTTCACACACTTATAGTATGACTTCAGGTATTTGGGTCCAAGGAATACTCTGTCTTCATTGAACTTTGTGGCCTTCAACTAGAGGACCCCATTTTCTCTGAATGGGGTCCCAGAAAATTGCACACAATGCTCTGTTTTGGTCATTGTGGCCTTCACCTATGGAACCCCATTTTCTTCACACACTCATAGTATGACTGCTCTGAATGGGGTCCCAGGAACTTGCACACAATGCTCTGTTTTGGTCATTGTGGCCTTCACCTATGGAACCCCATTTTCTTCACACACTCATAGTATGACTGCTCTGAATGGGGTTCCAGGAACTTGCACACAATGCTCCGTCTTCCATGGTCATTGTGCTTTTCACCTATAGGACCCCATTTTCTTCACACACTCATAGTATGACTGCTTTCAATGGGGTCCCAGGAAATTAACCACAATACTTTGGCTTCCAAAAATTGACCTATAAAGGAACTTACATTTATGTTGCATAACAGTGCACAATAAGGACAAATGAAAACCATCTTGAGCATTTGGCCTAGTCTAAATTTACTCAAGAAGCATTTTCCTAAATTATTTGAAAACTGGCAAAAAAGCACCTATAAAAAAAAATCAATGGCCTCCTCCATTACCCCTACAGCCATCCTATCCATCACCAAATAGGTATGTCTCTGCCACAGAATGCAGAGTCACGTTTTAACCAGTTTTCATATAATTTAGGACCCATGCACAAGATGGTGAGAGCTATAGCTCCACACGCAAATTTTTGGAACAACCCTTTCAACATTTACTCAGAATATTTCTGCACTAACCTTTTGTGATGTAGCAAAACCAAGGTTACTCAGAATGGAGGCAACGGAAAATCTTGATCTTCACTTATGGGAGTTCATGGTCTTCACACACATAGTATGACTTCAAGTATTTGGGTCCTAGGAATACTCTGTCTTCATTAAACTTTGTGGCCTTCACCTATGGAACCCCATTTTCTTCACACACTCATAGTATGACTGCTCTGAATGGGGTCCCAGGAACTTGAACACAATGCTCTTTTTTGGTCACTGTGGCCTTCACCTATGGAACCCCATTTTCTTCACACACTCATAGTATGACTGCTTTCAATGGGGTCCCAGGAAATTAACCACAATACTTTGGCTTCCAAAAATTGACCTATAAAGGAACTTACATTTATGTTGCATAACAGTGCACAATAAGGACAAATGCAAAACCATCTTGAGCATTTAGCCTAGTCTAAATTTACTCAAGAAGCATTTTCCTAAATTATTCGAAAACTGGCAAAAAAAAAACCTATAAAAAAAAATCAATGGCCTCCTCCATTACCCCTACAGCCATCCTATCCATCACCAAACAGGTATGTCTCTGCCACAGAATGCAGAGTCACGTTTTAACCAGTTTTCATATAATTTAGGACCCATGCACAAGATGGTGAGAGCTATAGCTCCACACGCAAATTTTTGGAACAACCCTTTCAACATTTACTCAGAATATTTCTGCACTAATCTTTTGTGATGTAGCAAAACCAAAGTTTTTCAGAATGGAGGCCACGGAAAATCTTGTTCTTCACCTATGGGAGTCCATTGGCTTCACACACTTATAGTATGACTTCAGGTATTTGGGTCCAAGGAATACTCTGTCTTCATTGAACTTTGTGGCCTTCAACTAGAGGACCCCATTTTCTCTGAATGGGGTCCCAGAAAATTGCACACAATGCTCTGTTTTGGTCATTGTGGCCTTCACCTATGGAACCCCATTTTCTTCACACACTCATAGTATGACTGCTCTGAATGGGGTCCCAGGAACTTGCAAACAATGCTCTGTTTTGGTCATTGTGGCCTTCACCTATGGAACCCCATTTTCTTCACACACTCATAGTATGACTGCTCTGAATGGGGTTCCAGGAACTTGCACACAATGCTCCGTCTTCCATGGTCATTGTGCTTTTCACCTATAGGACCCCATTTTCTTCACACACTCATAGTATGACTGCTTTCAATGGGGTCCCAGGAAATTAACCACAATACTTTGGCTTCCAAAAATTGACCTATAAAGGAACTTACATTTATGTTGCATAACAGTGCACAATAAGGACAAATGCAAAACCATCTTGAGCATTTGGCCTAGTCTAAATTTACTCAAGAAGCATTTTCCTAAATTATCCGAAAACTGGCAAAAAAGCACCTATAAAAAAAAATCAATGGCCTCCTCCATTACCCCTACAGCCATCCTATCCATCACCAAATAGGTATGTCTCTGCCACAGAATGCAGAGTCACGTTTTAACCAGTTTTCATATAATTTAGGACCCATGCACAAGATGGTGAGAGCTATAGCTCCACACGCAAATTTTTGGAACAACCCTTTCAACATTTACTCAGAATATTTCTGCACTAACCTTTTGTGATGTAGCAAAACCAAGGTTACTCAGAATGGAGGCAACGGAATATCTTGATCTTCACTTATGGGAGTCCATGGTCTTCACACACATAGTATGACTTCAAGTATTTGGGTCCTAGGAATACTCTGTCTTCATTAAACTTTGTGGCCTTCACCTATGGAACCCCATTTTCTTCACACACTCATAGTATGACTGCTCTGAATGGGGTCCCAGGAACTTGCACACAATGCTCCGTCTTCCATGGTCATTGTGCTTTTCACCTATAGGACCCCATTTTCTTCACACACTCATAGTATGACTGCTTTCAATGGGGTCCCAGGAAATTAACCACAATACTTTGGCTTCCAAAAATTGACTTATAAAGGAACTTACATTTATGTTGCATAACAGTGCACAATGAGGACAAATGCAAAACCATCTTGAGCATTTGGCCTAGTCTAAATTTACTCAAGAAGCATTTTCCTAAATTATTCGAAAACTGGCAAAAAAGCACCTATAAAAAAAAATCAATGGCCTCCTCCATTACCCCTACAGCCATCCTATCCATCACCAAATAGGTATGTCTCTGCCACAGAATGCAGAGTCACGTTTTAACCAGTTTTCATATAATTTAGGACCCATGCACAAGATGGTGAGAGCTATAGCTCCACACGCAAATTTTTGGAACAACCCTTCCAACATTTACTCAGAATATTTCTGCACTAACCTTTTGTGATGTAGCAAAACCAAAGTTTTTGAGAATGGAGGCCACGGAAAATCTTGTTCTTCACTTATGGGAGTCCATTGGCTTCACATACTTATAGTATGACTTCAGATATTTGGGTCCAAGGAATACTCTGTCTTCATTGAACTTTGTGGCCTTCACCTAGAGGACCCCATTTTCTTCACACACTCATAGTATGACTGCTCTGAATGGGGTCCCAGGAACTTGCACACAATGCTCTGTTTTGGTCATTGTGGCCTTCACCTATGGAACCCCATTTTCTTCACACACTCATAGTATGACTGCTCTGAATGGGGTCCCAGGAACTTGCACACAATGCTCTGTTTTGGTCATTGTGGCCTTCACCTATGGAACCCCATTTTCTTCACACACTCATAGTATGACTGCTCTGAATGGTGTCCCAGGAACTTGCACACAATGCTCTGTTTTGGTCATTGTGGCCTTCACCTATGGAACCCCATTTTCTTCACACACTCATAGTATGACTGCTCTGAATGGGGTCCCAGGAACTTGCACACAATGCTCCGTCTTCCATGGCCATTGTGCTTTTCACCTATAGGACCCCATTTTCTTCACACACTCATAGTATGACTGCTTTCAATGGGGTCCCAGGAAATTAACCACAATACTTTGGCTTCCAAAAATTGACCTATAAAGGAACTTACATTTATGTTGCATAACAGTGCACAATAAGGACAAATGCAAAACCATCTTGAGCATTTGGCCTAGTCTAAATTTACTCAAGAAGCATTTTCCTAAATTATTCGAAAACTGGCAAAAAAGCACCTATAAAAAAAAATCAATGGCCTCCTCCATTACCCCTACAGCCATCCTATCCATCACCAAATAGGTATGTCTCTGCCACAGAATGCAGAGTCACGTTTTAACCAGTTTTCATATAATTTAGGACCCATGCACAAGATGGTGAGAGCTATAGCTCCACACGCAAATTTTTGGAACAACCCTTTCAACATTTACTCAGAATATTTCTGAACTAACCTTTTGTGATGTAGCAAAACCAAGGTTACTCAGAATGGAGGCAACGGAAAATCTTGATCTTCACTTATGGGAGTCCATGGTCTTCACACACATAGTATGACTTCAAGTATTTGGGTCCTAGGAATACTCTGTCTTCATTAAACTTTGTGGCCTTCACCTATGGAACCCCATTTTCTTCACACACTCATAGTATGACTGCTCTGAATGGGGTCCCAGGAACTTGCACACAATGCTCCGTCTTCCATGGTCATTGTGCTTTTCACCTATAGGACCCCATTTTCTTCACACACTTATAGTATGACTGCTTTCAATGGGGTCCCAGGAAATTAACCACAATACTTTGGCTTCCAAAAATTGACCTATAAAGGAACTTACATTTATGTTGCATAACAGTGCACAATAAGGACAAATGCAAAACCATCTTGAGCATTTGGCCTAGTCTAAATTTACTCAAGAAGCATTTTCCTAAATTATTCGAAAACTGGCAAAAAAAGACCTATAAAAAAAAAAATCAATGGCCTCCTCCATTACCCCTACAGCCATCCTATCCATCACCAAATAGGTATGTCTCTGCCACAGAATGCAGAGTCACGTTTTAACCAGTTTTCATATAATTTAGGACCCATGCACAAGATGGTGAGAGCTATAGCTCCACAGGCAAATTTTTGGAACAACCCTTCCAACATTTACTCAGAATATTTCTGCACTAACCTTTTGTGATGTAGCAAAACCAAAGTTTTTGAGAATGGAGGCCACGGAAAATCTTGTTCTTCACTTATGGGAGTCCATTGGCTTCACACACTTATAGTATGACTTCAGGTATTTGGGTCCAAGGAATACTCTGTCTTCATTGAACTTTGTGGCCTTCACCTAGAGGACCCCATTTTCTTCACACACTCATAGTATGACTGCTCTGAATGGGGTCCCAGGAACTTGCACACAATGCTCTGTTTTGGTCATTGTGGCCTTCACCTATGGAACCCCATTTTCTTTACACACTCATAGTATGACTGCTCTGAATGGGGTCCCAGGAATTTGCACACAATGCTCTGTTTTGGTCATTGTGGCCTTCACCTATGGAACCCCATTTTCTTCACACACTCATAGTATGACTGCTCTGAATGGGGTCCCAGGAACTTGCACACAATGCTCCGTCTTCCATGGTCATTGTGCTTTTCACCTATAGGACCCCATTTTCTTCACACACTCATAGTATGACTGCTTTCAATGGGGTCCCAGGAAATTAACCACAATACTTTAGCTTCCAAAAATTGACCTATAAAGGAACTTACATTTATGTTGCATAACAGTGCACAATAAGGACAAATGCAAAACCATCTTGAGCATTTGGCCTAGTCTAAATTTACTCAAGAAGCATTTTCCTAAATTATTCGAAAACTGGCAAAAAAGCACCTATAAAAAAAAATCAATGGCCTCCTCCATTACCCCTACAGCCATCCTATCCATCACCAAATAGGTATGTCTCTGCCACAGAATGCAGAGTCACGTTTTAACCAGTTTTCATATAATTTAGGACCCATGCACAAGATGGTGAGAGCTATAGCTCCACACGCAAATTTTTGGAACAACCCTTTCAACATTTACTCAGAATATTTCTGAACTAACCTTTTGTGATGTAGCAAAACCAAGGTTACTCAGAATGGAGGCAACGGAAAATCTTGATCTTCACTTATGGGAGTCCATGGTCTTCACACACATAGTATGACTTCAAGTATTTGGGTCCTAGGAATACTCTGTCTTCATTAAACTTTGTGGCCTTCACCTATGGAACCCCATTTTCTTCACACACTCATAGTATGACTGCTCTGAATGGGGTCCCAGGAACCTGCACACAATGCTCCGTCTTCCATGGTCATTGTGCTTTTCACCTATAGGACCCCATTTTCTTCACACACTTATAGCATGACTGCTTTCAATGGGGTCCCAGGAAATTAACCACAATACTTTGGCTTCCAAAAATTGACCTATAAAGGAACTTACATTTATGTTGCATAACAGTGCACAATAAGGACAAATGCAAAACCATCTTGAGCATTTGGCCTAGTCTAAATTTACTCAAGAAGCATTTTCCTAAATTATTCGAAAACTGGCAAAAAAGCACCTATAAAAAAAAATCAATGGCCTCCTCCATTACCCCTACAGCCATCCTATCCATCACCAAATAGTCTCTGCCACAGAATGTCTCTGCCACAGAATGCAGAGTCACGTTTTAACCAGTTTTCATATAATTTAGGACAAATGCACAAGATGGTGAGAGCTATAGCTCCACACGCAAATTTTTGGAACAACCCTTCCAACATTTACTCAGAATATTTCTGCACTAACCTTTTGTGATGTAGCAAAACCAAAGTTTTTGAGAATGGAGGCCACGGAAAATCTTGTTCTTCACTTATGGGAGTCCATTGGCTTCACACACTTATAGTATGACTTCAGGTATTTGGGTCCAAGGAATACTCTGTCTTCATTGAACTTTGTGGCCTTCACCTAGAGGACCCCATTTTCTTCACACACTCATAGTATGACTGCTCTGAATGGGGTCCCAGGAACTTGCACACAATGCTCTGTTTTGGTCATTGTGGCCTTCACCTATGGAACCCCATTTTCTTCACACACTCATAGTATGACTGCTCTGAATGGGGTCCCAGGAACTTGCACACAATGCTCTGTTTTGGTCATTGTGGCCTTCACCTATGGAACCCCATTTTCTTCACACACTCATAGTATGACTGCTCTGAATGGGGTCCCAGGAACTTGCACACAATGCTCCGTCTTCCATGGTCATTGTGCTTTTCACCTATAGGACCCCATTTTCTTCACACACTCATAGTATGACTGCTTTCAATGGGGTCCCAGGAAATTAACCACAATACTTTGGCTTCCAAAAATTGACCTATAAAGGAACTTACATTTATGTTGCATAACAGTGCACAATAAGGACAAATGCAAAACCATCTTGAGCATTTGGCCTAGTCTAAATTTACTCAAGAAGCATTTTCCTAAATTATTCGAAAACTGGCAAAAAAGCACCTATAAAAAAAAATCAATGGCCTCCTCCATTACCCCTACAGCCATCCTATCCATCACCAAATAGGTATGTCTCTGCCACAGAATGCAGAGTCACGTTTTAACCAGTTTTCATATAATTTAGGACCCATGCACAAGATGGTGAGAGCTATAGCTCCACACGCAAATTTTTGGAACAACCCTTTCAACATTTACTCAGAATATTTCTGCACTAACCTTTTGTGATGTAGCAAAACCAAGGTTACTCAGAATGGAGGCAATGGAAAATCTTGATCTTCACTTATGGGAGCCCATGGTCTTCACACACATAGTATGACTTCAAGTATTTGGGTCCTAGGAATACTCTGTCTTCATTAAACTTTGTGGCCTTCACCTATGGAACCCCATTTTCTTCACACACTCATAGTATGACTGCTCTGAATGGGGTCCCAGGAACTTGCACACAATGCTCCGTCTTCCATGGTCATTGTGCTTTTCACCTATAGGACCCCATTTTCTTCACACACTCATAGTATGACTGCTTTCAATGGGGTCCCAGGAAATTAACCACAATACTTTGGCTTCCAAAAATTGACCTATAAAGGAACTTACATTTATGTTGCATAACAGTGCACAATAAGGACAAATGCAAAACCATCTTGAGCATTTAGCCTAGTCTAAATTTACTCAAGAAGCATTTTCCTAAATTATTCGAAAACTGGCAAAAAAAAAACCTATAAAAAAAAATCAATGGCCTCCTCCATTACCCCTACAGCCATCCTATCCATCACCAAACAGGTATGTCTCTGCCACAGAATGCAGAGTCACGTTTTAACCAGTTTTCATATAATTTAGGACCCATGCACAAGATGGTGAGAGCTATAGCTCCACACGCAAATTTTTGGAACAACCCTTTCAACATTTACTCAGAATATTTCTGCACTAATCTTTTGTGATGTAGCAAAACCAAAGTTTTTCAGAATGGAGGCCACGGAAAATCTTGTTCTTCACCTATGGGAGTCCATTGGCTTCACACACTTATAGTATGACTTCAGGTATTTGGGTCCAAGGAATACTCTGTCTTCATTGAACTTTGTGGCCTTCAACTAGAGGACCCCATTTTCTCTGAATGGGGTCCCAGAAAATTGCACACAATGCTCTGTTTTGGTCATTGTGGCCTTCACCTATGGAACCCCATTTTCTTCACACACTCATAGTATGACTGCTCTGAATGGGGTCCCAGGAACTTGCAAACAATGCTCTGTTTTGGTCATTGTGGCCTTCACCTATGGAACCCCATTTTCTTCACACACTCATAGTATGACTGCTCTGAATGGGGTTCCAGGAACTTGCACACAATGCTCCGTCTTCCATGGTCATTGTGCTTTTCACCTATAGGACCCCATTTTCTTCACACACTCATAGTATGACTGCTTTCAATGGGGTCCCAGGAAATTAACCACAATACTTTGGCTTCCAAAAATTGACCTATAAAGGAACTTACATTTATGTTGCATAACAGTGCACAATAAGGACAAATGCAAAACCATCTTGAGCATTTGGCCTAGTCTAAATTTACTCAAGAAGCATTTTCCTAAATTATCCGAAAACTGGCAAAAAAGCACCTATAAAAAAAAATCAATGGCCTCCTCCATTACCCCTACAGCCATCCTATCCATCACCAAATAGGTATGTCTCTGCCACAGAATGCAGAGTCACGTTTTAACCAGTTTTCATATAATTTAGGACCCATGCACAAGATGGTGAGAGCTATAGCTCCACACGCAAATTTTTGGAACAACCCTTTCAACATTTACTCAGAATATTTCTGCACTAACCTTTTGTGATGTAGCAAAACCAAGGTTACTCAGAATGGAGGCAACGGAATATCTTGATCTTCACTTATGGGAGTCCATGGTCTTCACACACATAGTATGACTTCAAGTATTTGGGTCCTAGGAATACTCTGTCTTCATTAAACTTTGTGGCCTTCACCTATGGAACCCCATTTTCTTCACACACTCATAGTATGACTGCTCTGAATGGGGTCCCAGGAACTTGCACACAATGCTCCGTCTTCCATGGTCATTGTGCTTTTCACCTATAGGACCCCATTTTCTTCACACACTCATAGTATGACTGCTTTCAATGGGGTCCCAGGAAATTAACCACAATACTTTGGCTTCCAAAAATTGACTTATAAAGGAACTTACATTTATGTTGCATAACAGTGCACAATAAGGACAAATGCAAAACCATCTTGAGCATTTGGCCTAGTCTTAATTTACTCAAGAAGCATTTTCCTAAATTATTCGAAAACTGGCCAAAAACACCTATAAAAAAAATCAATGGCCTCCTCCATTACCCCTACAGCCATCCTATCCATCACCAAATAGGTATGTCTCTGCCACAGAATGCAGAGTCACGTTTTAACCAGTTTTCATATAATTTAGGACCCATGCACAAGATGGTGAGAGCTATAGCTCCACACGCAAATTTTTGGAACAACCCTTCCAACATTTACTCAGAATATTTCTGCACTAACCTTTTGTGATGTAGCAAAACCAAAGTTTTTGAGAATGGAGGCCACGGAAAATCTTGTTCTTCACTTATGGGAGTCCATTGGCTTCACACACTTATAGTATGACTTCAGGTATTTGGGTCCAAGGAATACTCTGTCTTCATTGAACTTTGTGGCCTTCACCTAGAGGACCCCATTTTCTTCACACACTCATAGTATGACTGCTCTGAATGGGGTCCCAGGAACTTGCACACAATGCTCTGTTTTGGTCATTGTGGCCTTCACCTATGGAACCCCATTTTCTTCACACACTCATAGTATGACTGCTCTGAATGGGGTCCCAGGAACTTGCACACAATGCTCTGTTTTGGTCATTGTGGCCTTCACCTATGGAACCCCATTTTCTTCACACACTCATAGTATGACTGCTCTGAATGGGGTCCCAGGAACTTGCACACAATGCTCCGTCTTCCATGGTCATTGTGCTTTTCACCTATAGAACCCCATTTTCTTCACACACTCATAGTATGACTGCTTTCAATGGGGTCCCAGGAAATTAACCACAATACTTTGGCTTCCAAAAATTGACCTATAAAGGAACTTACATTTATGTTGCATAACAGTGCACAATAAGGACAAATGCAAAACCATCTTGAGCATTTGGCCTAGTCTAAATTTACTCAAGAAGCATTTTCCTAAATTATTCGAAAACTGGCAAAAAAGCACCTATAAAAAAAAATCAATGGCCTCCTCCATTACCCCTACAGCCATCCTATCCATCACCAAATAGGTATGTCTCTGCCACAGAATGCAGAGTCACGTTTTAACCAGTTTTCATATAATTAAGGACCCATGCACAAGATGGTGAGAGCTATAGCTCCACACGCAAATTTTTGGAACAACCCTTTCAACATTTACTCAGAATATTTCTGAACTAACCTTTTGTGATGTAGCAAAACCAAGGTTACTCAGAATGGAGGCAACGGAAAATCTTGATCTTCACTTATGGGAGTCCATGGTCTTCACACACATAGTATGACTTCAAGTATTTGGTTCCTAGGAATACTCTGTCTTCATTAAACTTTGTGGCCTTCACCTATGGAACCCCATTTTCTTCACACACTCATAGTATGACTGCTCTGAATGGGGTCCCAGGAACTTGCACACAATGCTCCGTCTTCCATGGTCATTGTGCTTTTCACCTATAGGACCCCATTTTCTTCACACACTCATAGTATGACTGCTTTCAATGGGGTCCCAGGAAATTAACCACAATACTTTGGCTTCCAAAAATTGACTTATAAAGGAACTTACATTTATGTTGCATAACAGTGCACAATGAGGACAAATGCAAAACCATCTTGAGCATTTGGCCTAGTCTAAATTTACTCAAGAAGCATTTTCCTAAATTATTCGAAAACTGGCAAAAAAGCACCTATAAAAAAAAATCAATGGCCTCCTCCATTACCCCTACAGCCATCCTATCCATCACCAAATAGGTATGTCTCTGCCACAGAATGCAGAGTCACGTTTTAACCAGTTTTCATATAATTTAGGACCCATGCACAAGATGGTGAGAGCTATAGCTCCACACGCAAATTTTTGGAACAACCCTTCCAACATTTACTCAGAATATTTCTGCACTAACCTTTTGTGATGTAGCAAAACCAAAGTTTTTGAGAATGGAGGCCACGGAAAATCTTGTTCTTCACTTATGGGAGTCCATTGGCTTCACACACTTATAGTATGACTTCAGATATTTGGGTCCAAGGAATACTCTGTCTTCATTGAACTTTGTGGCCTTCACCTAGAGGACCCCATTTTCTTCACACACTCATAGTATGACTGCTCTGAATGGGGTCCCAGGAACTTGCACACAATGCTCTGTTTTGGTCATTGTGGCCTTCACCTATGGAACCCCATTTTCTTCACACACTCATAGTATGACTGCTCTGAATGGGGTCCCAGGAACTTGCACACAATGCTCTGTTTTGGTCATTGTGGCCTTCACCTATGGAACCCCATTTTCTTCACACACTCATAGTATGACTGCTCTGAATGGTGTCCCAGGAACTTGCACACAATGCTCTGTTTTGGTCATTGTGGCCTTCACCTATGGAACCCCATTTTCTTCACACACTCATAGTATGACTGCTCTGAATGGGGTCCCAGGAACTTGCACACAATGCTCCGTCTTCCATGGCCATTGTGCTTTTCACCTATAGGACCCCATTTTCTTCACACACTCATAGTATGACTGCTTTCAATGGGGTCCCAGGAAATTAACCACAATACTTTGGCTTCCAAAAATTGACCTATAAAGGAACTTACATTTATGTTGCATAACAGTGCACAATAAGGACAAATGCAAAACCATCTTGAGCATTTGGCCTAGTCTAAATTTACTCAAGAAGCATTTTCCTAAATTATTCGAAAACTGGCAAAAAAGCACCTAGAAAAAAAAATCAATGGCCTCCTCCATTACCCCTACAGCCATCCTATCCATCACCAAATAGGTATGTCTCTGCCACAGAATGCAGAGTCACGTTTTAACCAGTTTTCATATAATTTAGGACCCATGCACAAGATGGTGAGAGCTATAGCTCCACACGCAAATTTTTGGAACAACCCTTTCAACATTTACTCAGAATATTTCTGAACTAACCTTTTGTGATGTAGCAAAACCAAGGTTACTCAGAATGGAGGCAACGGAAAATCTTGATCTTCACTTATGGGAGTCCATGGTCTTCACACACATAGTATGACTTCAAGTATTTGGGTCCTAGGAATACTCTGTCTTCATTAAACTTTGTGGCCTTCACCTATGGAACCCCATTTTCTTCACACACTCATAGTATGACTGCTCTGAATGGGGTCCCAGGAACTTGCACACAATGCTCCGTCTTCCATGGTCATTGTGCTTTTCACCTATAGGACCCCATTTTCTTCACACACTTATAGTATGACTGCTTTCAATGGGGTCCCAGGAAATTAACCACAATACTTTGGCTTCCAAAAATTGACCTATAAAGGAACTTACATTTATGTTGCATAACAGTGCACAATAAGGACAAATGCAAAACCATCTTGAGCATTTGGCCTAGTCTAAATTTACTCAAGAAGCATTTTCCTAAATTATTCGAAAACTGGCAAAAAAAGACCTATAAAAAAAAAAATCAATGGCCTCCTCCATTACCCCTACAGCCATCCTATCCATCACCAAATAGGTATGTCTCTGCCACAGAATGCAGAGTCACGTTTTAACCAGTTTTCATATAATTTAGGACCCATGCACAAGATGGTGAGAGCTATAGCTCCACAGGCAAATTTTTGGAACAACCCTTCCAACATTTACTCAGAATATTTCTGCACTAACCTTTTGTGATGTAGCAAAACCAAAGTTTTTGAGAATGGAGGCCACGGAAAATCTTGTTCTTCACTTATGGGAGTCCATTGGCTTCACACACTTATAGTATGACTTCAGGTATTTGGGTCCAAGGAATACTCTGTCTTCATTGAACTTTGTGGCCTTCACCTAGAGGACCCCATTTTCTTCACACACTCATAGTATGACTGCTCTGAATGGGGTCCCAGGAACTTGCACACAATGCTCTGTTTTGGTCATTGTGGCCTTCACCTATGGAACCCCATTTTCTTTACACACTCATAGTATGACTGCTCTGAATGGGGTCCCAGGAATTTGCACACAATGCTCTGTTTTGGTCATTGTGGCCTTCACCTATGGAACCCCATTTTCTTCACACACTCATAGTATGACTGCTCTGAATGGTGTCCCAGGAACTTGCACACAATGCTCTGTTTTGGTCATTGTGGCCTTCACCTATGGAACCCCATTTTCTTCACACACTCATAGTATGACTGCTCTGAATGGGGTCCCAGGAACTTGCACACAATGCTCCGTCTTCCATGGCCATTGTGCTTTTCACCTATAGGACCCCATTTTCTTCACACACTCATAGTATGACTGCTTTCAATGGGGTCCCAGGAAATTAACCACAATACTTTGGCTTCCAAAAATTGACCTATAAAGGAACTTACATTTATGTTGCATAACAGTGCACAATAAGGACAAATGCAAAACCATCTTGAGCATTTGGCCTAGTCTAAATTTACTCAAGAAGCATTTTCAGAAATTATTCGAAAACTGGCAAAAAAGCACCTATAAAAAAATCAATGGCCTCCTCCATTACCCCTACAGCCATCCTATCCATCACCAAATAGGTATGCCTCTGCCACAGAATGCAGAGTCACACTTTAACCAGTTTTCATATAATTTAGGACGCATGCACAAGATGGTGAGAGCTATAGCTCCACACGCAAATTTTTGGAACAACCCTTCCAACATTTACTCAGAATATTTCTGCACTAACCTTTTGTGATGTAGCAAAACCAAGGTTTTTCAGAATGGAGGCCACGGAAAATCTTGTTCTTCACGTATGGGAGTCCATTGGCTTCACACACTTATAGTATGACTTCAGGTATTTGGGTCCAAGGAATACTATGTCTTCATTGAACTTTGTGGCCTTCACCTAGAGGACCCCATTTTCTTCACACACTCATAGTATGACTGCTCTGAATGGGGTCCCAGGAACTTGAACACAATGCTCTTTTTTGGTCACTGTGGCCTTCACCTATGGAACCCCATTTTTTTCACACACTCATAGTATGACTGCTTTCAATGGGGTCCCAGGAAATTAACCACAATACTTTGGCTTCCAAAAATTGACCTATAAAGGAACTTACATTTATGTTGCATAACAGTGCACAATAAGGACAAATGCAAAACCATCTTGAGCATTTAGCCTAGTCTAAATTTACTCAAGAAGCATTTTCCTAAATTATTCGAAAACTGGCAAAAAAAAAACCTATAAAAAAAAATCAATGGCCTCCTCCATTACCCCTACAGCCATCCTATCCATCACCAAATAGGTATGTCTCTGCCACAGAATGCAGAGTCACGTTTTAACCAGTTTTCATATAATTTAGGACCCATGCACAAGATGGTGAGAGCTATAGCTCCACACGCAAATTTTTGGAACAACCCTTCCAACATTTACTCAGAATATTTCTGCACTAACCTTTTGTGATGTAGCAAAACCAAAGATTTTCAGAATGGAGGCCACGGAAAATCTTGTTCTTCACCTATGGGAGTCCATTGGCTTCACACACTTATAGTATGACTTCAGGTATTTGGGTCCAAGGAATACTCTGTCTTCATTGAACTTTGTGGCCTTCAACTAGAGGACCCCATTTTCTCTGAATGGGGTCCCAGAAAATTGCACACAATGCTCTGTTTTGGTCATTGTGGCCTTCACCTATGGAACCCCATTTTCTTCACACACTCATAGTATGACTGCTCTGAATGGGGTCCCAGGAACTTGCACACAATGCTCTGTTTTGGTCATTGTGGCCTTCACCTATGGAACCCCATTTTCTTCACACACTCATAGTATGACTGCTCTGAATGGGGTTCCAGGAACTTGCACACAATGCTCCGTCTTCCATGGTCATTGTGCTTTTCACCTATAGGACCCCATTTTCTTCACACACTCATAGTATGACTGCTTTCAATGGGGTCCCAGGAAATTAACCACAATACTTTGGCTTCCAAAAATTGACCTATAAAGGAACTTACATTTATGTTGCATAACAGTGCACAATAAGGACAAATGAAAACCATCTTGAGCATTTGGCCTAGTCTAAATTTACTCAAGAAGCATTTTCCTAAATTATTTGAAAACTGGCAAAAAAGCACCTATAAAAAAAAATCAATGGCCTCCTCCATTACCCCTACAGCCATCCTATCCATCACCAAATAGGTATGTCTCTGCCACAGAATGCAGAGTCACGTTTTAACCAGTTTTCATATAATTTAGGACCCATGCACAAGATGGTGAGAGCTATAGCTCCACACGCAAATTTTTGGAACAACCCTTTCAACATTTACTCAGAATATTTCTGCACTAACCTTTTGTGATGTAGCAAAACCAAGGTTACTCAGAATGGAGGCAACGGAAAATCTTGATCTTCACTTATGGGAGTTCATGGTCTTCACACACATAGTATGACTTCAAGTATTTGGGTCCTAGGAATACTCTGTCTTCATTAAACTTTGTGGCCTTCACCTATGGAACCCCATTTTCTTCACACACTCATAGTATGACTGCTCTGAATGGGGTCCCAGGAACTTGAACACAATGCTCTTTTTTGGTCACTGTGGCCTTCACCTATGGAACCCCATTTTCTTCACACACTCATAGTATGACTGCTTTCAATGGGGTCCCAGGAAATTAACCACAATACTTTGGCTTCCAAAAATTGACCTATAAAGGAACTTACATTTATGTTGCATAACAGTGCACAATAAGGACAAATGCAAAACCATCTTGAGCATTTAGCCTAGTCTAAATTTACTCAAGAAGCATTTTCCTAAATTATTCGAAAACTGGCAAAAAAAAAACCTATAAAAAAAAATCAATGGCCTCCTCCATTACCCCTACAGCCATCCTATCCATCACCAAACAGGTATGTCTCTGCCACAGAATGCAGAGTCACGTTTTAACCAGTTTTCATATAATTTAGGACCCATGCACAAGATGGTGAGAGCTATAGCTCCACACGCAAATTTTTGGAACAACCCTTTCAACATTTACTCAGAATATTTCTGCACTAATCTTTTGTGATGTAGCAAAACCAAAGTTTTTCAGAATGGAGGCCACGGAAAATCTTGTTCTTCACCTATGGGAGTCCATTGGCTTCACACACTTATAGTATGACTTCAGGTATTTGGGTCCAAGGAATACTCTGTCTTCATTGAACTTTGTGGCCTTCAACTAGAGGACCCCATTTTCTCTGAATGGGGTCCCAGAAAATTGCACACAATGCTCTGTTTTGGTCATTGTGGCCTTCACCTATGGAACCCCATTTTCTTCACACACTCATAGTATGACTGCTCTGAATGGGGTCCCAGGAACTTGCAAACAATGCTCTGTTTTGGTCATTGTGGCCTTCACCTATGGAACCCCATTTTCTTCACACACTCATAGTATGACTGCTCTGAATGGGGTTCCAGGAACTTGCACACAATGCTCCGTCTTCCATGGTCATTGTGCTTTTCACCTATAGGACCCCATTTTCTTCACACACTCATAGTATGACTGCTTTCAATGGGGTCCCAGGAAATTAACCACAATACTTTGGCTTCCAAAAATTGACCTATAAAGGAACTTACATTTATGTTGCATAACAGTGCACAATAAGGACAAATGCAAAACCATCTTGAGCATTTGGCCTAGTCTAAATTTACTCAAGAAGCATTTTCCTAAATTATCCGAAAACTGGCAAAAAAGCACCTATAAAAAAAAATCAATGGCCTCCTCCATTACCCCTACAGCCATCCTATCCATCACCAAATAGGTATGTCTCTGCCACAGAATGCAGAGTCACGTTTTAACCAGTTTTCATATAATTTAGGACCCATGCACAAGATGGTGAGAGCTATAGCTCCACACGCAAATTTTTGGAACAACCCTTTCAACATTTACTCAGAATATTTCTGCACTAACCTTTTGTGATGTAGCAAAACCAAGGTTACTCAGAATGGAGGCAACGGAATATCTTGATCTTCACTTATGGGAGTCCATGGTCTTCACACACATAGTATGACTTCAAGTATTTGGGTCCTAGGAATACTCTGTCTTCATT
Organism: Eleutherodactylus coqui; assembly: GCF_035609145.1. Lineage (NCBI taxonomy): Eukaryota > Metazoa > Chordata > Amphibia > Anura > Eleutherodactylidae > Eleutherodactylus > Eleutherodactylus coqui. Next base: position 34,750,855 of record NC_089848.1, on the reverse strand, counting down.
AAACTTTGTGGCCTTCACCTATGGAACCCCATTTTCTTCACACACTCATAGTATGACTGCTCTGAATGGGGTCCCAGGAACTTGCACACAATGCTCCGTCTTCCATGGTCATTGTGCTTTTCACCTATAGGACCCCATTTTCTTCACACACTCATAGTATGACTGCTTTCAATGGGGTCCCAGGAAATTAACCACAATACTTTGGCTTCCAAAAATTGACTTATAAAGGAACTTACATTTATGTTGCATAACAGTGCACAATGAGGACAAATGCAAAACCATCTTGAGCATTTGGCCTAGTCTAAATTTACTCAAGAAGCATTTTCCTAAATTATTCGAAAACTGGCAAAAAAGCACCTATAAAAAAAAATCAATGGCCTCCTCCATTACCCCTACAGCCATCCTATCCATCACCAAATAGGTATGTCTCTGCCACAGAATGCAGAGTCACGTTTTAACCAGTTTTCATATAATTTAGGACCCATGCACAAGATGGTGAGAGCTATAGCTCCACACGCAAATTTTTGGAACAACCCTTCCAACATTTACTCAGAATATTTCTGCACTAACCTTTTGTGATGTAGCAAAACCAAAGTTTTTGAGAATGGAGGCCACGGAAAATCTTGTTCTTCACTTATGGGAGTCCATTGGCTTCACATACTTATAGTATGACTTCAGATATTTGGGTCCAAGGAATACTCTGTCTTCATTGAACTTTGTGGCCTTCACCTAGAGGACCCCATTTTCTTCACACACTCATAGTATGACTGCTCTGAATGGGGTCCCAGGAACTTGCACACAATGCTCTGTTTTGGTCATTGTGGCCTTCACCTATGGAACCCCATTTTCTTCACACACTCATAGTATGACTGCTCTGAATGGGGTCCCAGGAACTTGCACACAATGCTCTGTTTTGGTCATTGTGGCCTTCACCTATGGAACCCCATTTTCTTCACACACTCATAGTATGACTGCTCTGAATGGTGTCCCAGGAACTTGCACACAATGCTCTGTTTTGGTCATTGTGGCCTTCACCTATGGAACCCCATTTTCTTCACACACTCATAGTATGACTGCTCTGAATGGGGTCCCAGGAACTTGCACACAATGCTCCGTCTTCCATGGCCATTGTGCTTTTCACCTATAGGACCCCATTTTCTTCACACACTCATAGTATGACTGCTTTCAATGGGGTCCCAGGAAATTAACCACAATACTTTGGCTTCCAAAAATTGACCTATAAAGGAACTTACATTTATGTTGCATAACAGTGCACAATAAGGACAAATGCAAAACCATCTTGAGCATTTGGCCTAGTCTAAATTTACTCAAGAAGCATTTTCCTAAATTATTCGAAAACTGGCAAAAAAGCACCTATAAAAAAAAATCAATGGCCTCCTCCATTACCCCTACAGCCATCCTATCCATCACCAAATAGGTATGTCTCTGCCACAGAATGCAGAGTCACGTTTTAACCAGTTTTCATATAATTTAGGACCCATGCACAAGATGGTGAGAGCTATAGCTCCACACGCAAATTTTTGGAACAACCCTTTCAACATTTACTCAGAATATTTCTGAACTAACCTTTTGTGATGTAGCAAAACCAAGGTTACTCAGAATGGAGGCAACGGAAAATCTTGATCTTCACTTATGGGAGTCCATGGTCTTCACACACATAGTATGACTTCAAGTATTTGGGTCCTAGGAATACTCTGTCTTCATTAAACTTTGTGGCCTTCACCTATGGAACCCCATTTTCTTCACACACTCATAGTATGACTGCTCTGAATGGGGTCCCAGGAACTTGCACACAATGCTCCGTCTTCCATGGTCATTGTGCTTTTCACCTATAGGACCCCATTTTCTTCACACACTTATAGTATGACTGCTTTCAATGGGGTCCCAGGAAATTAACCACAATACTTTGGCTTCCAAAAATTGACCTATAAAGGAACTTACATTTATGTTGCATAACAGTGCACAATAAGGACAAATGCAAAACCATCTTGAGCATTTGGCCTAGTCTAAATTTACTCAAGAAGCATTTTCCTAAATTATTCGAAAACTGGCAAAAAAAGACCTATAAAAAAAAAAATCAATGGCCTCCTCCATTACCCCTACAGCCATCCTATCCATCACCAAATAGGTATGTCTCTGCCACAGAATGCAGAGTCACGTTTTAACCAGTTTTCATATAATTTAGGACCCATGCACAAGATGGTGAGAGCTATAGCTCCACAGGCAAATTTTTGGAACAACCCTTCCAACATTTACTCAGAATATTTCTGCACTAACCTTTTGTGATGTAGCAAAACCAAAGTTTTTGAGAATGGAGGCCACGGAAAATCTTGTTCTTCACTTATGGGAGTCCATTGGCTTCACACACTTATAGTATGACTTCAGGTATTTGGGTCCAAGGAATACTCTGTCTTCATTGAACTTTGTGGCCTTCACCTAGAGGACCCCATTTTCTTCACACACTCATAGTATGACTGCTCTGAATGGGGTCCCAGGAACTTGCACACAATGCTCTGTTTTGGTCATTGTGGCCTTCACCTATGGAACCCCATTTTCTTTACACACTCATAGTATGACTGCTCTGAATGGGGTCCCAGGAATTTGCACACAATGCTCTGTTTTGGTCATTGTGGCCTTCACCTATGGAACCCCATTTTCTTCACACACTCATAGTATGACTGCTCTGAATGGGGTCCCAGGAACTTGCACACAATGCTCCGTCTTCCATGGTCATTGTGCTTTTCACCTATAGGACCCCATTTTCTTCACACACTCATAGTATGACTGCTTTCAATGGGGTCCCAGGAAATTAACCACAATACTTTAGCTTCCAAAAATTGACCTATAAAGGAACTTACATTTATGTTGCATAACAGTGCACAATAAGGACAAATGCAAAACCATCTTGAGCATTTGGCCTAGTCTAAATTTACTCAAGAAGCATTTTCCTAAATTATTCGAAAACTGGCAAAAAAGCACCTATAAAAAAAAATCAATGGCCTCCTCCATTACCCCTACAGCCATCCTATCCATCACCAAATAGGTATGTCTCTGCCACAGAATGCAGAGTCACGTTTTAACCAGTTTTCATATAATTTAGGACCCATGCACAAGATGGTGAGAGCTATAGCTCCACACGCAAATTTTTGGAACAACCCTTTCAACATTTACTCAGAATATTTCTGAACTAACCTTTTGTGATGTAGCAAAACCAAGGTTACTCAGAATGGAGGCAACGGAAAATCTTGATCTTCACTTATGGGAGTCCATGGTCTTCACACACATAGTATGACTTCAAGTATTTGGGTCCTAGGAATACTCTGTCTTCATTAAACTTTGTGGCCTTCACCTATGGAACCCCATTTTCTTCACACACTCATAGTATGACTGCTCTGAATGGGGTCCCAGGAACCTGCACACAATGCTCCGTCTTCCATGGTCATTGTGCTTTTCACCTATAGGACCCCATTTTCTTCACACACTTATAGCATGACTGCTTTCAATGGGGTCCCAGGAAATTAACCACAATACTTTGGCTTCCAAAAATTGACCTATAAAGGAACTTACATTTATGTTGCATAACAGTGCACAATAAGGACAAATGCAAAACCATCTTGAGCATTTGGCCTAGTCTAAATTTACTCAAGAAGCATTTTCCTAAATTATTCGAAAACTGGCAAAAAAGCACCTATAAAAAAAAATCAATGGCCTCCTCCATTACCCCTACAGCCATCCTATCCATCACCAAATAGTCTCTGCCACAGAATGTCTCTGCCACAGAATGCAGAGTCACGTTTTAACCAGTTTTCATATAATTTAGGACAAATGCACAAGATGGTGAGAGCTATAGCTCCACACGCAAATTTTTGGAACAACCCTTCCAACATTTACTCAGAATATTTCTGCACTAACCTTTTGTGATGTAGCAAAACCAAAGTTTTTGAGAATGGAGGCCACGGAAAATCTTGTTCTTCACTTATGGGAGTCCATTGGCTTCACACACTTATAGTATGACTTCAGGTATTTGGGTCCAAGGAATACTCTGTCTTCATTGAACTTTGTGGCCTTCACCTAGAGGACCCCATTTTCTTCACACACTCATAGTATGACTGCTCTGAATGGGGTCCCAGGAACTTGCACACAATGCTCTGTTTTGGTCATTGTGGCCTTCACCTATGGAACCCCATTTTCTTCACACACTCATAGTATGACTGCTCTGAATGGGGTCCCAGGAACTTGCACACAATGCTCTGTTTTGGTCATTGTGGCCTTCACCTATGGAACCCCATTTTCTTCACACACTCATAGTATGACTGCTCTGAATGGGGTCCCAGGAACTTGCACACAATGCTCCGTCTTCCATGGTCATTGTGCTTTTCACCTATAGGACCCCATTTTCTTCACACACTCATAGTATGACTGCTTTCAATGGGGTCCCAGGAAATTAACCACAATACTTTGGCTTCCAAAAATTGACCTATAAAGGAACTTACATTTATGTTGCATAACAGTGCACAATAAGGACAAATGCAAAACCATCTTGAGCATTTGGCCTAGTCTAAATTTACTCAAGAAGCATTTTCCTAAATTATTCGAAAACTGGCAAAAAAGCACCTATAAAAAAAAATCAATGGCCTCCTCCATTACCCCTACAGCCATCCTATCCATCACCAAATAGGTATGTCTCTGCCACAGAATGCAGAGTCACGTTTTAACCAGTTTTCATATAATTTAGGACCCATGCACAAGATGGTGAGAGCTATAGCTCCACACGCAAATTTTTGGAACAACCCTTTCAACATTTACTCAGAATATTTCTGCACTAACCTTTTGTGATGTAGCAAAACCAAGGTTACTCAGAATGGAGGCAATGGAAAATCTTGATCTTCACTTATGGGAGCCCATGGTCTTCACACACATAGTATGACTTCAAGTATTTGGGTCCTAGGAATACTCTGTCTTCATTAAACTTTGTGGCCTTCACCTATGGAACCCCATTTTCTTCACACACTCATAGTATGACTGCTCTGAATGGGGTCCCAGGAACTTGCACACAATGCTCCGTCTTCCATGGTCATTGTGCTTTTCACCTATAGGACCCCATTTTCTTCACACACTCATAGTATGACTGCTTTCAATGGGGTCCCAGGAAATTAACCACAATACTTTGGCTTCCAAAAATTGACCTATAAAGGAACTTACATTTATGTTGCATAACAGTGCACAATAAGGACAAATGCAAAACCATCTTGAGCATTTGGCCTAGTCTAAATTTACTCAAGAAGCATTTTCCTAAATTATCCGAAAACTGGCAAAAAAGCACCTATAAAAAAAAATCAATGGCCTCCTCCATTACCCCTACAGCCATCCTATCCATCACCAAATAGGTATGTCTCTGCCACAGAATGCAGAGTCACGTTTTAACCAGTTTTCATATAATTTAGGACCCATGCACAAGATGGTGAGAGCTATAGCTCCACACGCAAATTTTTGGAACAACCCTTTCAACATTTACTCAGAATATTTCTGCACTAACCTTTTGTGATGTAGCAAAACCAAGGTTACTCAGAATGGAGGCAACGGAATATCTTGATCTTCACTTATGGGAGTCCATGGTCTTCACACACATAGTATGACTTCAAGTATTTGGGTCCTAGGAATACTCTGTCTTCATTAAACTTTGTGGCCTTCACCTATGGAACCCCATTTTCTTCACACACTCATAGTATGACTGCTCTGAATGGGGTCCCAGGAACTTGCACACAATGTTCCGTCTTCCATGGTCATTGTGCTTTTCACCTATAGGACCCCATTTTCTTCACACACTCATAGTATGACTGCTTTCAATGGGGTCCCAGGAAATTAACCACAATACTTTGGCTTCCAAAAATTGACTTATAAAGGAACTTACATTTATGTTGCATAACAGTGCACAATAAGGACAAATGCAAAACCATCTTGAGCATTTGGCCTAGTCTTAATTTACTCAAGAAGCATTTTCCTAAATTATTCGAAAACTGGTCAAAAACACCTATAAAAAAAATCAATGGCCTCCTCCATTACCCCTACAGCCATCCTATCCATCACCAAATAGGTATGTCTCTGCCACAGAATGCAGAGTCACGTTTTAACCAGTTTTCATATAATTTAGGACCCATGCACAAGATGGTGAGAGCTATAGCTCCACAGGCAAATTTTTGGAACAACCCTTCCAACATTTACTCAGAATATTTCTGCACTAACCTTTTGTGATGTAGCAAAACCAAAGTTTTTGAGAATGGAGGCCACGGAAAATCTTGTTCACCTATGGGAGTCCATTGGCTTCACACACTTATAGTATGACTTCAGGTATTTGGGTCCAAGGAATACTCTGTCTTCATTGAACTTTGTGGCCTTCACCTAGAGGACCCCATTTTCTTCACACACTCATAGTATGACTGCTCTGAATGGGGTCCCAGGAACTTGCACACAATGCTCTGTTTTGGTGATTATGGCCTTCACCTATGGAACCCCATTTTCTTCACACACTCATAGTATGACTGCTTTCAATGGGGTCCCAGGAAATTAACCACAATACTTTGGCTTCCAAAAATTGACCTATAAAGGAACTTACATTTATGTTGCATAACAGTGCACAATAAGGACAAATGCAAAACCATCTTGAGCATTTGGCCTAGTCTAAATTTACTCAAGAAGCATTTTCAGAAATTATTCGAAAACTGGCAAAAAAGCACCTATAAAAAAATCAATGGCCTCCTCCATTACCCCTACAGCCATCCTATCCATCACCAAATAGGTATGCCTCTGCCACAGAATGCAGAGTCACACTTTAACCAGTTTTCATATAATTTAGGACGCATGCACAAGATGGTGAGAGCTATAGCTCCACACGCAAATTTTTGGAACAACCCTTCCAACATTTACTCAGAATATTTCTGCACTAACCTTTTGTGATGTAGCAAAACCAAGGTTTTTCAGAATGGAGGCCACGGAAAATCTTGTTCTTCACGTATGGGAGTCCATTGGCTTCACACACTTATAGTATGACTTCAGGTATTTGGGTCCAAGGAATACTATGTCTTCATTGAACTTTGTGGCCTTCACCTAGAGGACCCCATTTTCTTCACACACTCATAGTATGACTGCTCTGAATGGGGTCCCAGGAACTTGAACACAATGCTCTTTTTTGGTCACTGTGGCCTTCACCTATGGAACCCCATTTTTTTCACACACTCATAGTATGACTGCTTTCAATGGGGTCCCAGGAAATTAACCACAATACTTTGGCTTCCAAAAATTGACCTATAAAGGAACTTACATTTATGTTGTATAACAGTGCACAATAAGGACAAATGCAAAACCATCTTGAGCATTTAGCCTAGTCTAAATTTACTCAAGAAGCATTTTCCTAAATTATTCGAAAACTGGTAAAAAAAAAACCTATAAAAAAAAATTAATGGCCTCCTCCATTACCCCTACAGCCATCCTATCCATCACCAAATAGGTATGTCTCTGCCACAGAATGCAGAGTCACGTTTTAACCAGTTTTCATATAATTTAGGACCCATGCACAAGATGGTGAGAGCTATAGCTCCACACGCAAATTTTTGGAACAACCCTTCCAACATTTACTCAGACTATTTCTGCCCTAACCTTTTGTGATGTAGCAAAACCAAAGATTTTCAGAATGGAGGCCACGGAAAATCTTGTTCTTCACCTATGGGAGTCCATTGGCTTCACACACTTATAGTATGACTTCAGATATTTGGGTCCAAGGAATACTCTGTCTTCATTGAACTTTGTGGCCTTCAACTAGAGGACCCCATTTTCTCTGAATGGGGTCCCAGAAAATTGCACACAATGCTCTGTTTTGGTCATTGTGGCCTTCACCTATGGAACCCCATTTTCTTCACACACTCATAGTATGACTGCTCTGAATGGGGACCCAGGAACTTGCACACAATGCTCTGTTTTGGTCATTGTGGCCTTCACCTATGGAACCCCATTTTCTTCACACACTCATAGTATGACTGCTCTGAATGGGCTTCCAGGAACTTGCACACAATGCTCCGTCTTCCATGGTCATTGTGCTTTTCACCTATAGGACCCCATTTTCTTCACACACTCATAGTATGACTGCTTTCAATGGGGTCCCAGGAAATTAACCACAATACTTTGGCTTCCAAAAATTGACCTATAAAGGAACTTACATTTATGTTGCATAACAGTGCACAATAAGGACAAATGAAAACCATCTTGAGCATTTGGCCTAGTCTAAATTTACTCAAGAAGCATTTTCCTAAATTATTCGAAAACTGGCAAAAAAGCACCTATAAAAAAAAATCAATGGCCTCCTCCATTACCCCTACAGCCATCCTATCCATCACCAAATAGGCATGTCTCTGCCACAGAATGCAGAGTCACGTTTTAACCAGTTTTCATATAATTTAGGACCCATGCACAAGATGGTGAGAGCTATAGCTCCATACGCAAATTTTTGGAACAACCCTTTCAACATTTACTCAGAATATTTCTGCACTAACCTTTTGTGATGTAGCAAAACCAAGGTTACTCAGAATGGAGGCAACGGAAAATCTTGATCTTCACTTATGGGAGTTCATGGTCTTCACACACATAGTATGACTTCAAGTATTTGGGTCCTAGGAATACTCTGTCTTCATTAAACTTTGTGGCCTTCACCTATGGAACCCCATTTTCTTCACACACTCATAGTATGACTGCTCTGAATGGGGTCCCAGGAACTTGAACACAATGCTCTTTTTTGGTCACTGTGGCCTTCACCTATGGAACCCCATTTTCTTCACACACTCATAGTATGACTGCTTTCAATGGGGTCCCAGGAAATTAACCACAATACTTTGGCTTCCAAAAATTGACCTATAAAGGAACTTACATTTATGTTGCATAACAGTGCACAATAAGGACAAATGCAAAACCATCTTGAGCATTTAGCCTAGTCTAAATTTACTCAAGAAGCATTTTCCTAAATTATTCGAAAACTGGCAAAAAAAAAACCTATAAAAAAAAATCAATGGCCTCCTCCATTACCCCTACAGCCATCCTATCCATCACCAAACAGGTATGTCTCTGCCACAGAATGCAGAGTCACGTTTTAACCAGTTTTCATATAATTTAGGACCCATGCACAAGATGGTGAGAGCTATAGCTCCACACGCAAATTTTTGGAACAACCCTTTCAACATTTACTCAGAATATTTCTGCACTAATCTTTTGTGATGTAGCAAAACCAAAGTTTTTCAGAATGGAGGCCACGGAAAATCTTGTTCTTCACCTATGGGAGTCCATTGGCTTCACACACTTATAGTATGACTTCAGGTATTTGGGTCCAAGGAATACTCTGTCTTCATTGAACTTTGTGGCCTTCAACTAGAGGACCCCATTTTCTCTGAATGGGGTCCCAGAAAATTGCACACAATGCTCTGTTTTGGTCATTGTGGCCTTCACCTATGGAACCCCATTTTCTTCACACACTCATAGTATGACTGCTCTGAATGGGGTCCCAGGAACTTGCAAACAATGCTCTGTTTTGGTCATTGTGGCCTTCACCTATGGAACCCCATTTTCTTCACACACTCATAGTATGACTGCTCTGAATGGGGTTCCAGGAACTTGCACACAATGCTCCGTCTTCCATGGTCATTGTGCTTTTCACCTATAGGACCCCATTTTCTTCACACACTCATAGTATGACTGCTTTCAATGGGGTCCCAGGAAATTAACCACAATACATTGGCTTCCAAAAATTGACCTATAAAGGAACTTACATTTATGTTGCATAACAGTGCACAATAAGGACAAATGAAAACCATCTTGAGCATTTGGCCTAGTCTAAATTTACTCAAGAAGCATTTTCCTAAATTATTCGAAAACTGGCAAAAAAGCACCTATAAAAAAAAATCAATGGCCTCCTCCATTACCCCTACAGCCATCCTATCCATCACCAAATAGGTATGCCTCTGCCACAGAATGCAGAGTCACACTTTAACCAGTTTTCATATAATTTAGGACGCATGCACAAGATGGTGATAGCTATAGCTCCACACGCAAATTTTTGGAACAACCCTTTCAACATTTACTCAGAATATTTCTGCACTAACCTTTTGTGATGTAGCAAAACCAAGGTTACTCAGAATGGAGGCAACGGAAAATCTTGATCTTCACTTATGGGAGTTCATGGTCTTCACACACATAGTATGACTTCAAGTATTTGGGTCCTAGGAATACTCTGTCTTCATTAAACTTTGTGGCCTTCACCTATGGAACCCCATTTTCTTCACACACTCATAGTATGACTGCTCTGAATGGGGTCCCAGGAACTTGCACACAATGCTCCGTCTTCCATGGTCATTGTGCTTTTCACCTATAGGACCCCATTTTCTTCACACACTCATAGTATGACTGCTTTCAATGGGGTCCCAGGAAATTAACCACAATACTTTGGCTCCAAAAATTGACCTATAAAGGACCTTACATTTATGTTGCATAACAGTGCACAATAAGGACAAATGCAAAACCATCTTGAGCATTTGGCCTAGTCTAAATTTACTCAAGAAGCATTTTCAGAAATTATTCGAAAACTGGCAAAAAAGCACCTATAAAAAAAAATCAATGGCCTCCTCCATTACCCCTACAGCCATCCTATCCATCACCAAATAGGTATGTCTCTGCCACAGAATGCAGAGTCACGTTTTAACCAGTTTTCATATAATTTAGGACCCATGCACAAGATGGTGAGAGCTATAGCTCCACAGGCAAATTTTTGGAACAACCCTTCCAACATTTACTCAGAATATTTCTGCACTAACCTTTTGTGATGTAGCAAAACCAAAGTTTTTGAGAATGGAGGCCACGGAAAATCTTGTTCACCTATGGGAGTCCATTGGCTTCACACACTTATAGTATGACTTCAGGTATTTGGGTCCAAGGAATACTCTGTCTTCATTGAACTTTGTGGCCTTCACCTAGAGGACCCCATTTTCTTCACACACTCATAGTATGACTGCTCTGAATGGGGTCCCAGGAACTTGCACACAATGCTCTGTTTTGGTGATTATGGCCTTCACCTATGGAACCCCATTTTCTTCACACACTCATAGTATGACTGCTTTCAATGGGGTCCCAGGAAATTAACCACAATACTTTGGCTTCCAAAAATTGACCTATAAAGGAACTTACATTTATGTTGCATAACAGTGCACAATAAGGACAAATGCAAAACCATCTTGAGCATTTGGCCTAGTCTAAATTTACTCAAGAAGCATTTTCAGAAATTATTCGAAAACTGGCAAAAAAGCACCTATAAAAAAATCAATGGCCTCCTCCATTACCCCTACAGCCATCCTATCCATCACCAAATAGGTATGCCTCTGCCACAGAATGCAGAGTCACACTTTAACCAGTTTTCATATAATTTAGGATGCATGCACAAGATGGTGAGAGCTATAGCTCCACACGCAAATTTTTGGAACAACCCTTCCAACATTTACTCAGAATATTTCTGCACTAACCTTTTGTGATGTAGCAAAACCAAGGTTTTTCAGAATGGAGGCCACGGAAAATCTTGTTCTTCACGTATGGGAGTCCATTGGCTTCACACACTTATAGTATGACTTCAGGTATTTGGGTCCAAGGAATACTATGTCTTCATTGAACTTTGTGGCCTTCACCTAGAGGACCCCATTTTCTTCACACACTCATAGTATGACTGCTCTGAATGGGGTCCCAGGAACTTGAACACAATGCTCTTTTTTGGTCACTGTGGCCTTCACCTATGGAACCCCATTTTTTTCACACACTCATAGTATGACTGCTTTCAATGGGGTCCCAGGAAATTAACCACAATACTTTGGCTTCCAAAAATTGACCTATAAAGGAACTTACATTTATGTTGCATAACAGTGCACAATAAGGACAAATGCAAAACCATCTTGAGCATTTAGCCTAGTCTAAATTTACTCAAGAAGCATTTTCCTAAATTATTCGAAAACTGGCAAAAAAAAAACCTATAAAAAAAAATCAATGGCCTCCTCCATTACCCCTACAGCCATCCTATCCATCACCAAATAGGTATGTCTCTGCCACAGAATGCAGAGTCACGTTTTAACCAGTTTTCATATAATTTAGGACCCATGCACAAGATGGTGAGAGCTATAGCTCCACACGCAAATTTTTGGAACAACCCTTCCAACATTTACTCAGAATATTTCTGCACTAACCTTTTGTGATGTAGCAAAACCAAAGATTTTCAGAATGGAGGCCACGGAAAATCTTGTTCTTCACCTATGGGAGTCCATTGGCTTCACACACTTATAGTATGACTTCAGGTATTTGGGTCCAAGGAATACTCTGTCTTCATTGAACTTTGTGGCCTTCAACTAGAGGACCCCATTTTCTCTGAATGGGGTCCCAGAAAATTGCACACAATGCTCTGTTTTGGTCATTGTGGCCTTCACCTATGGAACCCCATTTTCTTCACACACTCATAGTATGACTGCTCTGAATGGGGTCCCAGGAACTTGCACACAATGCTCTGTTTTGGTCATTGTGGCCTTCACCTATGGAACCCCATTTTCTTCACACACTCATAGTATGACTGCTCTGAATGGGGTTCCAGGAACTTGCACACAATGCTCCGTCTTCCATGGTCATTGTGCTTTTCACCTATAGGACCCCATTTTCTTCACACACTCATAGTATGACTGCTTTCAATGGGGTCCCAGGAAATTAACCACAATACTTTGGCTTCCAAAAATTGACCTATAAAGGAACTTACATTTATGTTGCATAACAGTGCACAATAAGGACAAATGAAAACCATCTTGAGCATTTGGCCTAGTCTAAATTTACTCAAGAAGCATTTTCCTAAATTATTCGAAAACTGGCAAAAAAGCACCTATAAAAAAAAATCAATGGCCTCCTCCATTACCCCTACAGCCATCCTATCCATCACCAAATAGGTATGTCTCTGCCACAGAATGCAGAGTCACGTTTTAACCAGTTTTCATATAATTTAGGACCCATGCACAAGATGGTGAGAGCTATAGCTCCACACGCAAATTTTTGGAACAACCCTTTCAACATTTACTCAGAATATTTCTGCACTAACCTTTTGTGATGTAGCAAAACCAAGGTTACTCAGAATGGAGGCAACGGAAAATCTTGATCTTCACTTATGGGAGTTCATGGTCTTCACACACATAGTATGACTTCAAGTATTTGGGTCCTAGGAATACTCTGTCTTCATTAAACTTTGTGGCCTTCACCTATGGAACCCCATTTTCTTCACACACTCATAGTATGACTGCTCTGAATGGGGTCCCAGGAACTTGAACACAATGCTCTTTTTTGGTCACTGTGGCCTTCACCTATGGAACCCCATTTTCTTCACACACTCATAGTATGACTGCTTTCAATGGGGTCCCAGGAAATTAACCACAATACTTTGGCTTCCAAAAATTGACCTATAAAGGAACTTACATTTATGTTGCATAACAGTGCACAATAAGGACAAATGCAAAACCATCTTGAGCATTTAGCCTAGTCTAAATTTACTCAAGAAGCATTTTCCTAAATTATTCGAAAACTGGCAAAAAAAAAACCTATAAAAAAAAATCAATGGCCTCCTCCATTACCCCTACAGCCATCCTATCCATCACCAAACAGGTATGTCTCTGCCACAGAATGCAGAGTCACGTTTTAACCAGTTTTCATATAATTTAGGACCCATGCACAAGATGGTGAGAGCTATAGCTCCACACGCAAATTTTTGGAACAACCCTTTCAACATTTACTCAGAATATTTCTGCACTAATCTTTTGTGATGTAGCAAAACCAAAGTTTTTCAGAATGGAGGCCACGGAAAATCTTGTTCTTCACCTATGGGAGTCCATTGGCTTCACACACTTATAGTATGACTTCAGGTATTTGGGTCCAAGGAATACTCTGTCTTCATTGAACTTTGTGGCCTTCAACTAGAGGACCCCATTTTCTCTGAATGGGGTCCCAGAAAATTGCACACAATGCTCTGTTTTGGTCATTGTGGCCTTCACCTATGGAACCCCATTTTCTTCACACACTCATAGTATGACTGCTCTGAATGGGGTCCCAGGAACTTGCACACAATGCTCTGTTTTGGTCATTGTGGCCTTCACCTATGGAACCCCATTTTCTTCACACACTCATAGTATGACTGCTCTGAATGGGGTTCCAGGAACTTGCACACAATGCTCCGTCTTCCATGGTCATTGTGCTTTTCACCTATAGGACCCCATTTTCTTCACACACTCATAGTATGACTGCTTTCAATGGGGTCCCAGGAAATTAACCACAATACTTTGGCTTCCAAAAATTGACCTATAAAGGAACTTACATTTATGTTGCATAACAGTGCACAATAAGGACAAATGCAAAACCATCTTGAGCATTTGGCCTAGTCTAAATTTACTCAAGAAGCATTTTCCTAAATTATCCGAAAACTGGCAAAAAAGCACCTATAAAAAAAAATCAATGGCCTCCTCCATTACCCCTACAGCCATCCTATCCATCACCAAATAGGTATGTCTCTGCCACAGAATGCAGAGTCACGTTTTAACCAGTTTTCATATAATTTAGGACCCATGCACAAGATGGTGAGAGCTATAGCTCCACACGCAAATTTTTGGAACAACCCTTTCAACATTTACTCAGAATATTTCTGCACTAACCTTTTGTGATGTAGCAAAACCAAGGTTACTCAGAATGGAGGCAACGGAATATCTTGATCTTCACTTATGGGAGTCCATGGTCTTCACACACATAGTATGACTTCAAGTATTTGGGTCCTAGGAATACTCTGTCTTCATTAAACTTTGTGGCCTTCACCTATGGAACCCCATTTTCTTCACACACTCATAGTATGACTGCTCTGAATGGGGTCCCAGGAACTTGCACACAATGCTCCGTCTTCCATGGTCATTGTGCTTTTCACCTATAGGACCCCATTTTCTTCACACACTCATAGTATGACTGCTTTCAATGGGGTCCCAGGAAATTAACCACAATACTTTGGCTTCCAAAAATTGACTTATAAAGGAACTTACATTTATGTTGCATAACAGTGCACAATAAGGACAAATGCAAAACCATCTTGAGCATTTGGCCTAGTCTTAATTTACTCAAGAAGCATTTTCCTAAATTATTCGAAAACTGGCCAAAAACACCTATAAAAAAAATCAATGGCCTCCTCCATTACCCCTACAGCCATCCTATCCATCACCAAATAGGTATGTCTCTGCCACAGAATGCAGAGTCACGTTTTAACCAGTTTTCATATAATTTAGGACCCATGCACAAGATGGTGAGAGCTATAGCTCCACACGCAAATTTTTGGAACAACCCTTCCAACATTTACTCAGAATATTTCTGCACTAACCTTTTGTGATGTAGCAAAACCAAAGTTTTTGAGAATGGAGGCCACGGAAAATCTTATTCTTCACTTATGGGAGTCCATTGGCTTCACACACTTATAGTATGACTTCAGGTATTTGGGTCCAAGGAATACTCTGTCTTCATTGAACTTTGTGGCCTTCACCTAGAGGACCCCATTTTCTTCACACACTCATAGTATGACTGCTCTGAATGGGGTCCCAGGAAGTTGCACACAATGCTCTGTTTAGGTCATTGTGGCCTTCACCTATGGAACCCCATTTTCTTCACACACTCATAGTATGACTGCTCTGAATGGGGTCCCAGGAACTTGCACACAATGCTCTGTTTTGGTCATTGTGGCCTTCACCTATGGAACCCCATTTTCTTCACACACTCATAGTATGACTGCTCTGAATGGGGTCCCAGGAATTTGCACACAATGCTCTGTTTTGGTCATTGTGGCCTTCACCTATGGAACCCCATTTTCTTCACACACTCATAGTATGACTGCTCTGAATGGGGTCCCAGGAAATTAACCACAATACTTTGGCTTCCAAAAATTGACTTATAAAGGAACTTACATTTATGTTGCATAACAGTGCACAATAACGACAAATGCAAAACCATCTTGAGCATTTGGCCTAGTCTAAATTTACTCAAGAAGCATTTTCCTAAATTATTCGAAAACTGGCAAAAAAGGACCTATAAAAAAATCAATGGCCTCCTCCATTACCCCTACAGCCATCCTATCCATCACCAAATAGGTATGCCTCTGCCACAGAATGCAGAGTCACACTTTAACCAGTTTTCATATAATTTAGGACGCATGCACAAGATGGTGATAGCTATAGCTCCACACGCAAATTTTTGGAACAACCCTTTCAACATTTACTCAGAATATTTCTGCACTAACCTTTTGTGATGTAGCAAAACCAAGGTTACTCAGAATGGAGGCAACGGAAAATCTTGATCTTCACTTATGGGAGTTCATGGTCTTCACACACATAGTATGACTTCAAGTATTTGGGTCCTAGGAATACTCTGTCTTCATTAAACTTTGTGGCCTTCACCTATGGAACCCCATTTTCTTCACACACTCATAGTATGACTGCTCTGAATGGGGTCCCAGGAACTTGCACACAATGCTCCGTCTTCCATGGTCATTGTGCTTTTCACCTATAGGACCCCATTTTCTTCACACACTCATAGTATGACTGCTTTCAATGGGGTCCCAGGAAATTAACCACAATACTTTGGCTCCAAAAATTGACCTATAAAGGACCTTACAGTTATGTTGCATAACAGTGCACAATAAGGACAAATGCAAAACCATCTTGAGCATTTGGCCTAGTCTAAATTTACTCAAGAAGCATTTTCAGAAATTATTCGAAAACTGGCAAAAAAGCACCTATAAAAAAAAATCAATGGCCTCCTCCATTACCCCTACAGCCATCCTATCCATCACCAAATAGGTATGTCTCTGCCACAGAATGCAGAGTCACGTTTTAACCAGTTTTCATATAATTTAGGACCCATGCACAAGATGGTGAGAGCTATAGCTCCACAGGCAAATTTTTGGAACAACCCTTCCAACATTTACTCAGAATATTTCTGCACTAACCTTTTGTGATGTAGCAAAACCAAAGTTTTTGAGAATGGAGGCCACGGAAAATCTTGTTCACCTATGGGAGTCCATTGGCTTCACACACTTATAGTATGACTTCAGGTATTTGGGTCCAAGGAATACTCTGTCTTCATTGAACTTTGTGGCCTTCACCTAGAGGACCCCATTTTCTTCACACACTCATAGTATGACTGCTCTGAATGGGGTCCCAGGAACTTGCACACAATGCTCTGTTTTGGTGATTATGGCCTTCACCTATG
Organism: Eleutherodactylus coqui; assembly: GCF_035609145.1. NCBI lineage: Eukaryota > Metazoa > Chordata > Amphibia > Anura > Eleutherodactylidae > Eleutherodactylus > Eleutherodactylus coqui. The sequence continues at coordinate 34,733,503 of NC_089848.1, read as the reverse complement.
GAACCCCATTTTCTTCACACACTCATAGTATGACTGCTTTCAATGGGGTCCCAGGAAATTAACCACAATACTTTGGCTTCCAAAAATTGACCTATAAAGGAACTTACATTTATGTTGCATAACAGTGCACAATAAGGACAAATGCAAAACCATCTTGAGCATTTGGCCTAGTCTAAATTTACTCAAGAAGCATTTTCAGAAATTATTCGAAAACTGGCAAAAAAGCACCTATAAAAAAATCAATGGCCTCCTCCATTACCCCTACAGCCATCCTATCCATCACCAAATAGGTATGCCTCTGCCACAGAATGCAGAGTCACACTTTAACCAGTTTTCATATAATTTAGGACGCATGCACAAGATGGTGAGAGCTATAGCTCCACACGCAAATTTTTGGAACAACCCTTCCAACATTTACTCAGAATATTTCTGCACTAACCTTTTGTGATGTAGCAAAACCAAGGTTTTTCAGAATGGAGGCCACGGAAAATCTTGTTCTTCACGTATGGGAGTCCATTGGCTTCACACACTTATAGTATGACTTCAGGTATTTGGGTCCAAGGAATACTATGTCTTCATTGAACTTTGTGGCCTTCACCTAGAGGACCCCATTTTCTTCACACACTCATAGTATGACTGCTCTGAATGGGGTCCCAGGAACTTGAACACAATGCTCTTTTTTGGTCACTGTGGCCTTCACCTATGGAACCCCATTTTTTTCACACACTCATAGTATGACTGCTTTCAATGGGGTCCCAGGAAATTAACCACAATACTTTGGCTTCCAAAAATTGACCTATAAAGGAACTTACATTTATGTTGTATAACAGTGCACAATAAGGACAAATGCAAAACCATCTTGAGCATTTAGCCTAGTCTAAATTTACTCAAGAAGCATTTTCCTAAATTATTCGAAAACTGGTAAAAAAAAAACCTATAAAAAAAAATTAATGGCCTCCTCCATTACCCCTACAGCCATCCTATCCATCACCAAATAGGTATGTCTCTGCCACAGAATGCAGAGTCACGTTTTAACCAGTTTTCATATAATTTAGGACCCATGCACAAGATGGTGAGAGCTATAGCTCCACACGCAAATTTTTGGAACAACCCTTCCAACATTTACTCAGACTATTTCTGCCCTAACCTTTTGTGATGTAGCAAAACCAAAGATTTTCAGAATGGAGGCCACGGAAAATCTTGTTCTTCACCTATGGGAGTCCATTGGCTTCACACACTTATAGTATGACTTCAGATATTTGGGTCCAAGGAATACTCTGTCTTCATTGAACTTTGTGGCCTTCAACTAGAGGACCCCATTTTCTCTGAATGGGGTCCCAGAAAATTGCACACAATGCTCTGTTTTGGTCATTGTGGCCTTCACCTATGGAACCCCATTTTCTTCACACACTCATAGTATGACTGCTCTGAATGGGGACCCAGGAACTTGCACACAATGCTCTGTTTTGGTCATTGTGGCCTTCACCTATGGAACCCCATTTTCTTCACACACTCATAGTATGACTGCTCTGAATGGGCTTCCAGGAACTTGCACACAATGCTCCGTCTTCCATGGTCATTGTGCTTTTCACCTATAGGACCCCATTTTCTTCACACACTCATAGTATGACTGCTTTCAATGGGGTCCCAGGAAATTAACCACAATACTTTGGCTTCCAAAAATTGACCTATAAAGGAACTTACATTTATGTTGCATAACAGTGCACAATAAGGACAAATGAAAACCATCTTGAGCATTTGGCCTAGTCTAAATTTACTCAAGAAGCATTTTCCTAAATTATTCGAAAACTGGCAAAAAAGCACCTATAAAAAAAAATCAATGGCCTCCTCCATTACCCCTACAGCCATCCTATCCATCACCAAATAGGTATGTCTCTGCCACAGAATGCAGAGTCACGTTTTAACCAGTTTTCATATAATTTAGGACCCATGCACAAGATGGTGAGAGCTATAGCTCCATACGCAAATTTTTGGAACAACCCTTTCAACATTTACTCAGAATATTTCTGCACTAACCTTTTGTGATGTAGCAAAACCAAGGTTACTCAGAATGGAGGCAACGGAAAATCTTGATCTTCACTTATGGGAGTTCATGGTCTTCACACACATAGTATGACTTCAAGTATTTGGGTCCTAGGAATACTCTGTCTTCATTAAACTTTGTGGCCTTCACCTATGGAACCCCATTTTCTTCACACACTCATAGTATGACTGCTCTGAATGGGGTCCCAGGAACTTGAACACAATGCTGTTTTTTGGTCACTGTGGCCTTCACCTATGGAACCCCATTTTCTTCACACACTCATAGTATGACTGCTTTCAATGGGGTCCCAGGAAATTAACCACAATACTTTGGCTTCCAAAAATTGACCTATAAAGGAACTTACATTTATGTTGCATAACAGTGCACAATAAGGACAAATGCAAAACCATCTTGAGCATTTAGCCTAGTCTAAATTTACTCAAGAAGCATTTTCCTAAATTATTCGAAAACTGGCAAAAAAAAAACCTATAAAAAAAAATCAATGGCCTCCTCCATTACCCCTACAGCCATCCTATCCATCACCAAACAGGTATGTCTCTGCCACAGAATGCAGAGTCACGTTTTAACCAGTTTTCATATAATTTAGGACCCATGCACAAGATGGTGAGAGCTATAGCTCCACACGCAAATTTTTGGAACAACCCTTTCAACATTTACTCAGAATATTTCTGCACTAATCTTTTGTGATGTAGCAAAACCAAAGTTTTTCAGAATGGAGGCCACGGAAAATCTTGTTCTTCACCTATGGGAGTCCATTGGCTTCACACACTTATAGTATGACTTCAGGTATTTGGGTCCAAGGAATACTCTGTCTTCATTGAACTTTGTGGCCTTCAACTAGAGGACCCCATTTTCTCTGAATGGGGTCCCAGAAAATTGCACACAATGCTCTGTTTTGGTCATTGTGGCCTTCACCTATGGAACCCCATTTTCTTCACACACTCATAGTATGACTGCTCTGAATGGGGTCCCAGGAACTTGCAAACAATGCTCTGTTTTGGTCATTGTGGCCTTCACCTATGGAACCCCATTTTCTTCACACACTCATAGTATGACTGCTCTGAATGGGGTTCCAGGAACTTGCACACAATGCTCCGTCTTCCATGGTCATTGTGCTTTTCACCTATAGGACCCCATTTTCTTCACACACTCATAGTATGACTGCTTTCAATGGGGTCCCAGGAAATTAACCACAATACATTGGCTTCCAAAAATTGACCTATAAAGGAACTTACATTTATGTTGCATAACAGTGCACAATAAGGACAAATGAAAACCATCTTGAGCATTTGGCCTAGTCTAAATTTACTCAAGAAGCATTTTCCTAAATTATTCGAAAACTGGCAAAAAAGCACCTATAAAAAAAAATCAATGGCCTCCTCCATTACCCCTACAGCCATCCTATCCATCACCAAATAGGTATGCCTCTGCCACAGAATGCAGAGTCACACTTTAACCAGTTTTCATATAATTTAGGACGCATGCACAAGATGGTGATAGCTATAGCTCCACACGCAAATTTTTGGAACAACCCTTTCAACATTTACTCAGAATATTTCTGCACTAACCTTTTGTGATGTAGCAAAACCAAGGTTACTCAGAATGGAGGCAACGGAAAATCTTGATCTTCACTTATGGGAGTTCATGGTCTTCACACACATAGTATGACTTCAAGTATTTGGGTCCTAGGAATACTCTGTCTTCATTAAACTTTGTGGCCTTCACCTATGGAACCCCATTTTCTTCACACACTCATAGTATGACTGCTCTGAATGGGGTCCCAGGAACTTGCACACAATGCTCCGTCTTCCATGGTCATTGTGCTTTTCACCTATAGGACCCCATTTTCTTCACACACTCATAGTATGACTGCTTTCAATGGGGTCCCAGGAAATTAACCACAATACTTTGGCTCCAAAAATTGACCTATAAAGGACCTTACATTTATGTTGCATAACAGTGCACAATAAGGACAAATGCAAAACCATCTTGAGCATTTGGCCTAGTCTAAATTTACTCAAGAAGCATTTTCAGAAATTATTCGAAAACTGGCAAAAAAGCACCTATAAAAAAAAATCAATGGCCTCCTCCATTACCCCTACAGCCATCCTATCCATCACCAAATAGGTATGTCTCTGCCACAGAATGCAGAGTCACGTTTTAACCAGTTTTCATATAATTTAGGACCCATGCACAAGATGGTGAGAGCTATAGCTCCACAGGCAAATTTTTGGAACAACCCTTCCAACATTTACTCAGAATATTTCTGCACTAACCTTTTGTGATGTAGCAAAACCAAAGTTTTTGAGAATGGAGGCCACGGAAAATCTTGTTCACCTATGGGAGTCCATTGGCTTCACACACTTATAGTATGACTTCAGGTATTTGGGTCCAAGGAATACTCTGTCTTCATTGAACTTTGTGGCCTTCACCTAGAGGACCCCATTTTCTTCACACACTCATAGTATGACTGCTCTGAATGGGGTCCCAGGAACTTGCACACAATGCTCTGTTTTGGTGATTATGGCCTTCACCTATGGAACCCCATTTTCTTCACACACTCATAGTATGACTGCTTTCAATGGGGTCCCAGGAAATTAACCACAATACTTTGGCTTCCAAAAATTGACCTATAAAGGAACTTACATTTATGTTGCATAACAGTGCACAATAAGGACAAATGCAAAACCATCTTGAGCATTTGGCCTAGTCTAAATTTACTCAAGAAGCATTTTCAGAAATTATTCGAAAACTGGCAAAAAAGCACCTATAAAAAAATCAATGGCCTCCTCCATTACCCCTACAGCCATCCTATCCATCACCAAATAGGTATGCCTCTGCCACAGAATGCAGAGTCACACTTTAACCAGTTTTCATATAATTTAGGATGCATGCACAAGATGGTGAGAGCTATAGCTCCACACGCAAATTTGTGGAACAACCCTTCCAACATTTACTCAGAATATTTCTGCACTAACCTTTTGTGATGTAGCAAAACCAAGGTTTTTCAGAATGGAGGCCACGGAAAATCTTGTTCTTCACGTATGGGAGTCCATTGGCTTCACACACTTATAGTATGACTTCAGGTATTTGGGTCCAAGGAATACTATGTCTTCATTGAACTTTGTGGCCTTCACCTAGAGGACCCCATTTTCTTCACACACTCATAGTATGACTGCTCTGAATGGGGTCCCAGGAACTTGAACACAATGCTCTTTTTTGGTCACTGTGGCCTTCACCTATGGAACCCCATTTTTTTCACACACTCATAGTATGACTGCTTTCAATGGGGTCCCAGGAAATTAACCACAATACTTTGGCTTCCAAAAATTGACCTATAAAGGAACTTACATTTATGTTGCATAACAGTGCACAATAAGGACAAATGCAAAACCATCTTGAGCATTTAGCCTAGTCTAAATTTACTCAAGAAGCATTTTCCTAAATTATTCGAAAACTGGCAAAAAAAAAACCTATAAAAAAAAATCAATGGCCTCCTCCATTACCCCTACAGCCATCCTATCCATCACCAAATAGGTATGTCTCTGCCACAGAATGCAGAGTCACGTTTTAACCAGTTTTCATATAATTTAGGACCCATGCACAAGATGGTGAGAGCTATAGCTCCACACGCAAATTTTTGGAACAACCCTTCCAACATTTACTCAGAATATTTCTGCACTAACCTTTTGTGATGTAGCAAAACCAAAGATTTTCAGAATGGAGGCCACGGAAAATCTTGTTCTTCACCTATGGGAGTCCATTGGCTTCACACACTTATAGTATGACTTCAGGTATTTGGGTCCAAGGAATACTCTGTCTTCATTGAACTTTGTGGCCTTCAACTAGAGGACCCCATTTTCTCTGAATGGGGTCCCAGAAAATTGCACACAATGCTCTGTTTTGGTCATTGTGGCCTTCACCTATGGAACCCCATTTTCTTCACACACTCATAGTATGACTGCTCTGAATGGGGTCCCAGGAACTTGCACACAATGCTCTGTTTTGGTCATTGTGGCCTTCACCTATGGAACCCCATTTTCTTCACACACTCATAGTATGACTGCTCTGAATGGGGTTCCAGGAACTTGCACACAATGCTCCGTCTTCCATGGTCATTGTGCTTTTCACCTATAGGACCCCATTTTCTTCACACACTCATAGTATGACTGCTTTCAATGGGGTCCCAGGAAATTAACCACAATACTTTGGCTTCCAAAAATTGACCTATAAAGGAACTTACATTTATGTTGCATAACAGTGCACAATAAGGACAAATGAAAACCATCTTGAGCATTTGGCCTAGTCTAAATTTACTCAAGAAGCATTTTCCTAAATTATTCGAAAACTGGCAAAAAAGCACCTATAAAAAAAAATCAATGGCCTCCTCCATTACCCCTACAGCCATCCTATCCATCACCAAATAGGTATGTCTCTGCCACAGAATGCAGAGTCACGTTTTAACCAGTTTTCATATAATTTAGGACCCATGCACAAGATGGTGAGAGCTATAGCTCCACACGCAAATTTTTGGAACAACCCTTTCAACATTTACTCAGAATATTTCTGCACTAACCTTTTGTGATGTAGCAAAACCAAGGTTACTCAGAATGGAGGCAACGGAAAATCTTGATCTTCACTTATGGGAGTTCATGGTCTTCACACACATAGTATGACTTCAAGTATTTGGGTCCTAGGAATACTCTGTCTTCATTAAACTTTGTGGCCTTCACCTATGGAACCCCATTTTCTTCACACACTCATAGTATGACTGCTCTGAATGGGGTCCCAGGAACTTGAACACAATGCTCTTTTTTGGTCACTGTGGCCTTCACCTATGGAACCCCATTTTCTTCACACACTCATAGTATGACTGCTTTCAATGGGGTCCCAGGAAATTAACCACAATACTTTGGCTTCCAAAAATTGACCTATAAAGGAACTTACATTTATGTTGCATAACAGTGCACAATAAGGACAAATGCAAAACCATCTTGAGCATTTAGCCTAGTCTAAATTTACTCAAGAAGCATTTTCCTAAATTATTCGAAAACTGGCAAAAAAAAAACCTATAAAAAAAAATCAATGGCCTCCTCCATTACCCCTACAGCCATCCTATCCATCACCAAACAGGTATGTCTCTGCCACAGAATGCAGAGTCACGTTTTAACCAGTTTTCATATAATTTAGGACCCATGCACAAGATGGTGAGAGCTATAGCTCCACACGCAAATTTTTGGAACAACCCTTTCAACATTTACTCAGAATATTTCTGCACTAATCTTTTGTGATGTAGCAAAACCAAAGTTTTTCAGAATGGAGGCCACGGAAAATCTTGTTCTTCACCTATGGGAGTCCATTGGCTTCACACACTTATAGTATGACTTCAGGTATTTGGGTCCAAGGAATACTCTGTCTTCATTGAACTTTGTGGCCTTCAACTAGAGGACCCCATTTTCTCTGAATGGGGTCCCAGAAAATTGCACACAATGCTCTGTTTTGGTCATTGTGGCCTTCACCTATGGAACCCCATTTTCTTCACACACTCATAGTATGACTGCTCTGAATGGGGTCCCAGGAACTTGCACACAATGCTCTGTTTTGGTCATTGTGGCCTTCACCTATGGAACCCCATTTTCTTCACACACTCATAGTATGACTGCTCTGAATGGGGTTCCAGGAACTTGCACACAATGCTCCGTCTTCCATGGTCATTGTGCTTTTCACCTATAGGACCCCATTTTCTTCACACACTCATAGTATGACTGCTTTCAATGGGGTCCCAGGAAATTAACCACAATACTTTGGCTTCCAAAAATTGACCTATAAAGGAACTTACATTTATGTTGCATAACAGTGCACAATAAGGACAAATGCAAAACCATCTTGAGCATTTGGCCTAGTCTAAATTTACTCAAGAAGCATTTTCCTAAATTATCCGAAAACTGGCAAAAAAGCACCTATAAAAAAAAATCAATGGCCTCCTCCATTACCCCTACAGCCATCCTATCCATCACCAAATAGGTATGTCTCTGCCACAGAATGCAGAGTCACGTTTTAACCAGTTTTCATATAATTTAGGACCCATGCACAAGATGGTGAGAGCTATAGCTCCACACGCAAATTTTTGGAACAACCCTTTCAACATTTACTCAGAATATTTCTGCACTAACCTTTTGTGATGTAGCAAAACCAAGGTTACTCAGAATGGAGGCAACGGAATATCTTGATCTTCACTTATGGGAGTCCATGGTCTTCACACACATAGTATGACTTCAAGTATTTGGGTCCTAGGAATACTCTGTCTTCATTAAACTTTGTGGCCTTCACCTATGGAACCCCATTTTCTTCACACACTCATAGTATGACTGCTCTGAATGGGGTCCCAGGAACTTGCACACAATGCTCCGTCTTCCATGGTCATTGTGCTTTTCACCTATAGGACCCCATTTTCTTCACACACTCATAGTATGACTGCTTTCAATGGGGTCCCAGGAAATTAACCACAATACTTTGGCTTCCAAAAATTGACTTATAAAGGAACTTACATTTATGTTGCATAACAGTGCACAATAAGGACAAATGCAAAACCATCTTGAGCATTTGGCCTAGTCTTAATTTACTCAAGAAGCATTTTCCTAAATTATTCGAAAACTGGCCAAAAACACCTATAAAAAAAATCAATGGCCTCCTCCATTACCCCTACAGCCATCCTATCCATCACCAAATAGGTATGTCTCTGCCACAGAATGCAGAGTCACGTTTTAACCAGTTTTCATATAATTTAGGACCCATGCACAAGATGGTGAGAGCTATAGCTCCACACGCAAATTTTTGGAACAACCCTTCCAACATTTACTCAGAATATTTCTGCACTAACCTTTTGTGATGTAGCAAAACCAAAGTTTTTGAGAATGGAGGCCACGGAAAATCTTATTCTTCACTTATGGGAGTCCATTGGCTTCACACACTTATAGTATGACTTCAGGTATTTGGGTCCAAGGAATACTCTGTCTTCATTGAACTTTGTGGCCTTCAACTAGAGGACCCCATTTTCTCTGAATGGGGTCCCAGAAAATTGCACACAATGCTCTGTTTTGGTCATTGTGGCCTTCACCTATGGAACCCCATTTTCTTCACACACTCATAGTATGACTGCTCTGAATGGGGTCCCAGGAACTTGCACACAATGCTCTGTTTTGGTCATTGTGGCCTTCACCTATGGAACCCCATTTTCTTCACACACTCATAGTATGACTGCTCTGAATGGGGTTCCAGGAACTTGCACACAATGCTCCGTCTTCCATGGTCATTGTGCTTTTCACCTATAGGACCCCATTTTCTTCACACACTCATAGTATGACTGCTTTCAATGGGGTCCCAGGAAATTAACCACAATACTTTGGCTTCCAAAAATTGACCTATAAAGGAACTTACATTTATGTTGCATAACAGTGCACAATAAGGACAAATGAAAACCATCTTGAGCATTTGGCCTAGTCTAAATTTACTCAAGAAGCATTTTCCTAAATTATTCGAAAACTGGCAAAAAAGCACCTATAAAAAAAAATCAATGGCCTCCTCCATTACCCCTACAGCCATCCTATCCATCACCAAATAGGTATGTCTCTGCCACAGAATGCAGAGTCACGTTTTAACCAGTTTTCATATAATTTAGGACCCATGCACAAGATGGTGAGAGCTATAGCTCCACACGCAAATTTTTGGAACAACCCTTTCAACATTTACTCAGAATATTTCTGCACTAACCTTTTGTGATGTAGCAAAACCAAGGTTACTCAGAATGGAGGCAACGGAAAATCTTGATCTTCACTTATGGGAGTTCATGGTCTTCACACACATAGTATGACTTCAAGTATTTGGGTCCTAGGAATACTCTGTCTTCATTAAACTTTGTGGCCTTCACCTATGGAACCCCATTTTCTTCACACACTCATAGTATGACTGCTCTGAATGGGGTCCCAGGAACTTGAACACAATGCTCTTTTTTGGTCACTGTGGCCTTCACCTATGGAACCCCATTTTCTTCACACACTCATAGTATGACTGCTTTCAATGGGGTCCCAGGAAATTAACCACAATACTTTGGCTTCCAAAAATTGACCTATAAAGGAACTTACATTTATGTTGCATAACAGTGCACAATAAGGACAAATGCAAAACCATCTTGAGCATTTAGCCTAGTCTAAATTTACTCAAGAAGCATTTTCCTAAATTATTCGAAAACTGGCAAAAAAAAAACCTATAAAAAAAAATCAATGGCCTCCTCCATTACCCCTACAGCCATCCTATCCATCACCAAACAGGTATGTCTCTGCCACAGAATGCAGAGTCACGTTTTAACCAGTTTTCATATAATTTAGGACCCATGCACAAGATGGTGAGAGCTATAGCTCCACACGCAAATTTTTGGAACAACCCTTTCAACATTTACTCAGAATATTTCTGCACTAATCTTTTGTGATGTAGCAAAACCAAAGTTTTTCAGAATGGAGGCCACGGAAAATCTTGTTCTTCACCTATGGGAGTCCATTGGCTTCACACACTTATAGTATGACTTCAGGTATTTGGGTCCAAGGAATACTCTGTCTTCATTGAACTTTGTGGCCTTCAACTAGAGGACCCCATTTTCTCTGAATGGGGTCCCAGAAAATTGCACACAATGCTCTGTTTTGGTCATTGTGGCCTTCACCTATGGAACCCCATTTTCTTCACACACTCATAGTATGACTGCTCTGAATGGGGTCCCAGGAACTTGCACACAATGCTCTGTTTTGGTCATTGTGGCCTTCACCTATGGAACCCCATTTTCTTCACACACTCATAGTATGACTGCTCTGAATGGGGTTCCAGGAACTTGCACACAATGCTCCGTCTTCCATGGTCATTGTGCTTTTCACCTATAGGACCCCATTTTCTTCACACACTCATAGTATGACTGCTTTCAATGGGGTCCCAGGAAATTAACCACAATACTTTGGCTTCCAAAAATTGACCTATAAAGGAACTTACATTTATGTTGCATAACAGTGCACAATAAGGACAAATGCAAAACCATCTTGAGCATTTGGCCTAGTCTAAATTTACTCAAGAAGCATTTTCCTAAATTATCCGAAAACTGGCAAAAAAGCACCTATAAAAAAAAATCAATGGCCTCCTCCATTACCCCTACAGCCATCCTATCCATCACCAAATAGGTATGTCTCTGCCACAGAATGCAGAGTCACGTTTTAACCAGTTTTCATATAATTTAGGACCCATGCACAAGATGGTGAGAGCTATAGCTCCACACGCAAATTTTTGGAACAACCCTTTCAACATTTACTCAGAATATTTCTGCACTAACCTTTTGTGATGTAGCAAAACCAAGGTTACTCAGAATGGAGGCAACGGAATATCTTGATCTTCACTTATGGGAGTCCATGGTCTTCACACACATAGTATGACTTCAAGTATTTGGGTCCTAGGAATACTCTGTCTTCATTAAACTTTGTGGCCTTCACCTATGGAACCCCATTTTCTTCACACACTCATAGTATGACTGCTCTGAATGGGGTCCCAGGAACTTGCACACAATGCTCCGTCTTCCATGGTCATTGTGCTTTTCACCTATAGGACCCCATTTTCTTCACACACTCATAGTATGACTGCTTTCAATGGGGTCCCAGGAAATTAACCACAATACTTTGGCTTCCAAAAATTGACTTATAAAGGAACTTACATTTATGTTGCATAACAGTGCACAATAAGGACAAATGCAAAACCATCTTGAGCATTTGGCCTAGTCTTAATTTACTCAAGAAGCATTTTCCTAAATTATTCGAAAACTGGCCAAAAACACCTATAAAAAAAATCAATGGCCTCCTCCATTACCCCTACAGCCATCCTATCCATCACCAAATAGGTATGTCTCTGCCACAGAATGCAGAGTCACGTTTTAACCAGTTTTCATATAATTTAGGACCCATGCACAAGATGGTGAGAGCTATAGCTCCACACGCAAATTTTTGGAACAACCCTTCCAACATTTACTCAGAATATTTCTGCACTAACCTTTTGTGATGTAGCAAAACCAAAGTTTTTGAGAATGGAGGCCACGGAAAATCTTATTCTTCACTTATGGGAGTCCATTGGCTTCACACACTTATAGTATGACTTCAGGTATTTGGGTCCAAGGAATACTCTGTCTTCATTGAACTTTGTGGCCTTCACCTAGAGGACCCCATTTTCTTCACACACTCATAGTATGACTGCTCTGAATGGGGTCCCAGGAAGTTGCACACAATGCTCTGTTTAGGTCATTGTGGCCTTCACCTATGGAACCCCATTTTCTTCACACACTCATAGTATGACTGCTCTGAATGGGGTCCCAGGAACTTGCACACAATGCTCTGTTTTGGTCATTGTGGCCTTCACCTATGGAACCCCATTTTCTTCACACACTCATAGTATGACTGCTCTGAATGGGGTCCCAGGAATTTGCACACAATGCTCTGTTTTGGTCATTGTGGCCTTCACCTATGGAACCCCATTTTCTTCACACACTCATAGTATGACTGCTCTGAATGGGGTCCCAGGAAATTAACCACAATACTTTGGCTTCCAAAAATTGACTTATAAAGGAACTTACATTTATGTTGCATAACAGTGCACAATAACGACAAATGCAAAACCATCTTGAGCATTTGGCCTAGTCTAAATTTACTCAAGAAGCATTTTCCTAAATTATTCGAAAACTGGCAAAAAAGGACCTATAAAAAAATCAATGGCCTCCTCCATTACCCCTACAGCCATCCTATCCATCACCAAATAGGTATGCCTCTGCCACAGAATGCAGAGTCACACTTTAACCAGTTTTCATATAATTTAGGACGCATGCACAAGATGGTGATAGCTATAGCTCCACACGCAAATTTTTGGAACAACCCTTTCAACATTTACTCAGAATATTTCTGCACTAACCTTTTGTGATGTAGCAAAACCAAGGTTACTCAGAATGGAGGCAACGGAAAATCTTGATCTTCACTTATGGGAGTTCATGGTCTTCACACACATAGTATGACTTCAAGTATTTGGGTCCTAGGAATACTCTGTCTTCATTAAACTTTGTGGCCTTCACCTATGGAACCCCATTTTCTTCACACACTCATAGTATGACTGCTCTGAATGGGGTCCCAGGAACTTGCACACAATGCTCCGTCTTCCATGGTCATTGTGCTTTTCACCTATAGGACCCCATTTTCTTCACACACTCATAGTATGACTGCTTTCAATGGGGTCCCAGGAAATTAACCACAATACTTTGGCTCCAAAAATTGACCTATAAAGGACCTTACAGTTATGTTGCATAACAGTGCACAATAAGGACAAATGCAAAACCATCTTGAGCATTTGGCCTAGTCTAAATTTACTCAAGAAGCATTTTCAGAAATTATTCGAAAACTGGCAAAAAAGCACCTATAAAAAAAAATCAATGGCCTCCTCCATTACCCCTACAGCCATCCTATCCATCACCAAATAGGTATGTCTCTGCCACAGAATGCAGAGTCACGTTTTAACCAGTTTTCATATAATTTAGGACCCATGCACAAGATGGTGAGAGCTATAGCTCCACAGGCAAATTTTTGGAACAACCCTTCCAACATTTACTCAGAATATTTCTGCACTAACCTTTTGTGATGTAGCAAAACCAAAGTTTTTGAGAATGGAGGCCACGGAAAATCTTGTTCACCTATGGGAGTCCATTGGCTTCACACACTTATAGTATGACTTCAGGTATTTGGGTCCAAGGAATACTCTGTCTTCATTGAACTTTGTGGCCTTCACCTAGAGGACCCCATTTTCTTCACACACTCATAGTATGACTGCTCTGAATGGGGTCCCAGGAACTTGCACACAATGCTCTGTTTTGGTGATTATGGCCTTCACCTATGGAACCCCATTTTCTTCACACACTCATAGTATGACTGCTTTCAATGGGGTCCCAGGAAATTAACCACAATACTTTGGCTTCCAAAAATTGACCTATAAAGGAACTTACATTTATGTTGCATAACAGTGCACAATAAGGACAAATGCAAAACCATCTTGAGCATTTGGCCTAGTCTAAATTTACTCAAGAAGCATTTTCAGAAATTATTCGAAAACTGGCAAAAAAGCACCTATAAAAAAATCAATGGCCTCCTCCATTACCCCTACAGCCATCCTATCCATCACCAAATAGGTATGCCTCTGCCACAGAATGCAGAGTCACACTTTAACCAGTTTTCATATAATTTAGGACGCATGCACAAGATGGTGAGAGCTATAGCTCCACACGCAAATTTTTGGAACAACCCTTCCAACATTTACTCAGAATATTTCTGCACTAACCTTTTGTGATGTAGCAAAACCAAGGTTTTTCAGAATGGAGGCCACGGAAAATCTTGTTCTTCACGTATGGGAGTCCATTGGCTTCACACACTTATAGTATGACTTCAGGTATTTGGGTCCAAGGAATACTATGTCTTCATTGAACTTTGTGGCCTTCACCTAGAGGACCCCATTTTCTTCACACACTCATAGTATGACTGCTCTGAATGGGGTCCCAGGAACTTGAACACAATGCTCTTTTTTGGTCACTGTGGCCTTCACCTATGGAACCCCATTTTTTTCACACACTCATAGTATGACTGCTTTCAATGGGGTCCCAGGAAATTAACCACAATACTTTGGCTTCCAAAAATTGACCTATAAAGGAACTTACATTTATGTTGTATAACAGTGCACAATAAGGACAAATGCAAAACCATCTTGAGCATTTAGCCTAGTCTAAATTTACTCAAGAAGCATTTTCCTAAATTATTCGAAAACTGGTAAAAAAAAAACCTATAAAAAAAAATTAATGGCCTCCTCCATTACCCCTACAGCCATCCTATCCATCACCAAATAGGTATGTCTCTGCCACAGAATGCAGAGTCACGTTTTAACCAGTTTTCATATAATTTAGGACCCATGCACAAGATGGTGAGAGCTATAGCTCCACACGCAAATTTTTGGAACAACCCTTCCAACATTTACTCAGACTATTTCTGCCCTAACCTTTTGTGATGTAGCAAAACCAAAGATTTTCAGAATGGAGGCCACGGAAAATCTTGTTCTTCACCTATGGGAGTCCATTGGCTTCACACACTTATAGTATGACTTCAGATATTTGGGTCCAAGGAATACTCTGTCTTCATTGAACTTTGTGGCCTTCAACTAGAGGACCCCATTTTCTCTGAATGGGGTCCCAGAAAATTGCACACAATGCTCTGTTTTGGTCATTGTGGCCTTCACCTATGGAACCCCATTTTCTTCACACACTCATAGTATGACTGCTCTGAATGGGGACCCAGGAACTTGCACACAATGCTCTGTTTTGGTCATTGTGGCCTTCACCTATGGAACCCCATTTTCTTCACACACTCATAGTATGACTGCTCTGAATGGGCTTCCAGGAACTTGCACACAATGCTCCGTCTTCCATGGTCATTGTGCTTTTCACCTATAGGACCCCATTTTCTTCACACACTCATAGTATGACTGCTTTCAATGGGGTCCCAGGAAATTAACCACAATACTTTGGCTTCCAAAAATTGACCTATAAAGGAACTTACATTTATGTTGCATAACAGTGCACAATAAGGACAAATGAAAACCATCTTGAGCATTTGGCCTAGTCTAAATTTACTCAAGAAGCATTTTCCTAAATTATTCGAAAACTGGCAAAAAAGCACCTATAAAAAAAAATCAATGGCCTCCTCCATTACCCCTACAGCCATCCTATCCATCACCAAATAGGTATGTCTCTGCCACAGAATGCAGAGTCACGTTTTAACCAGTTTTCATATAATTTAGGACCCATGCACAAGATGGTGAGAGCTATAGCTCCATACGCAAATTTTTGGAACAACCCTTTCAACATTTACTCAGAATATTTCTGCACTAACCTTTTGTGATGTAGCAAAACCAAGGTTACTCAGAATGGAGGCAACGGAAAATCTTGATCTTCACTTATGGGAGTTCATGGTCTTCACACACATAGTATGACTTCAAGTATTTGGGTCCTAGGAATACTCTGTCTTCATTAAACTTTGTGGCCTTCACCTATGGAACCCCATTTTCTTCACACACTCATAGTATGACTGCTCTGAATGGGGTCCCAGGAACTTGAACACAATGCTGTTTTTTGGTCACTGTGGCCTTCACCTATGGAACCCCATTTTCTTCACACACTCATAGTATGACTGCTTTCAATGGGGTCCCAGGAAATTAACCACAATACTTTGGCTTCCAAAAATTGACCTATAAAGGAACTTACATTTATGTTGCATAACAGTGCACAATAAGGACAAATGCAAAACCATCTTGAGCATTTAGCCTAGTCTAAATTTACTCAAGAAGCATTTTCCTAAATTATTCGAAAACTGGCAAAAAAAAAACCTATAAAAAAAAATCAATGGCCTCCTCCATTACCCCTACAGCCATCCTATCCATCACCAAACAGGTATGTCTCTGCCACAGAATGCAGAGTCACGTTTTAACCAGTTTTCATATAATTTAGGACCCATGCACAAGATGGTGAGAGCTATAGCTCCACACGCAAATTTTTGGAACAACCCTTTCAACATTTACTCAGAATATTTCTGCACTAATCTTTTGTGATGTAGCAAAACCAAAGTTTTTCAGAATGGAGGCCACGGAAAATCTTGTTCTTCACCTATGGGAGTCCATTGGCTTCACACACTTATAGTATGACTTCAGGTATTTGGGTCCAAGGAATACTCTGTCTTCATTGAACTTTGTGGCCTTCAACTAGAGGACCCCATTTTCTCTGAATGGGGTCCCAGAAAATTGCACACAATGCTCTGTTTTGGTCATTGTGGCCTTCACCTATGGAACCCCATTTTCTTCACACACTCATAGTATGACTGCTCTGAATGGGGTCCCAGGAACTTGCAAACAATGCTCTGTTTTGGTCATTGTGGCCTTCACCTATGGAACCCCATTTTCTTCACACACTCATAGTATGACTGCTCTGAATGGGGTTCCAGGAACTTGCACACAATGCTCCGTCTTCCATGGTCATTGTGCTTTTCACCTATAGGACCCCATTTTCTTCACACACTCATAGTATGACTGCTTTCAATGGGGTCCCAGGAAATTAACCACAATACATTGGCTTCCAAAAATTGACCTATAAAGGAACTTACATTTATGTTGCATAACAGTGCACAATAAGGACAAATGAAAACCATCTTGAGCATTTGGCCTAGTCTAAATTTACTCAAGAAGCATTTTCCTAAATTATTCGAAAACTGGCAAAAAAGCACCTATAAAAAAAAATCAATGGCCTCCTCCATTACCCCTACAGCCATCCTATCCATCACCAAATAGGTATGCCTCTGCCACAGAATGCAGAGTCACACTTTAACCAGTTTTCATATAATTTAGGACGCATGCACAAGATGGTGATAGCTATAGCTCCACACGCAAATTTTTGGAACAACCCTTTCAACATTTACTCAGAATATTTCTGCACTAACCTTTTGTGATGTAGCAAAACCAAGGTTACTCAGAATGGAGGCAACGGAAAATCTTGATCTTCACTTATGGGAGTTCATGGTCTTCACACACATAGTATGACTTCAAGTATTTGGGTCCTAGGAATACTCTGTCTTCATTAAACTTTGTGGCCTTCACCTATGGAACCCCATTTTCTTCACACACTCATAGTATGACTGCTCTGAATGGGGTCCCAGGAACTTGCACACAATGCTCCGTCTTCCATGGTCATTGTGCTTTTCACCTATAGGACCCCATTTTCTTCACACACTCATAGTATGACTGCTTTCAATGGGGTCCCAGGAAATTAACCACAATACTTTGGCTCCAAAAATTGACCTATAAAGGACCTTACATTTATGTTGCATAACAGTGCACAATAAGGACAAATGCAAAACCATCTTGAGCATTTGGCCTAGTCTAAATTTACTCAAGAAGCATTTTCAGAAATTATTCGAAAACTGGCAAAAAAGCACCTATAAAAAAAAATCAATGGCCTCCTCCATTACCCCTACAGCCATCCTATCCATCACCAAATAGGTATGTCTCTGCCACAGAATGCAGAGTCACGTTTTAACCAGTTTTCATATAATTTAGGACCCATGCACAAGATGGTGAGAGCTATAGCTCCACAGGCAAATTTTTGGAACAACCCTTCCAACATTTACTCAGAATATTTCTGCACTAACCTTTTGTGATGTAGCAAAACCAAAGTTTTTGAGAATGGAGGCCACGGAAAATCTTGTTCACCTATGGGAGTCCATTGGCTTCACACACTTATAGTATGACTTCAGGTATTTGGGTCCAAGGAATACTCTGTCTTCATTGAACTTTGTGGCCTTCACCTAGAGGACCCCATTTTCTTCACACACTCATAGTATGACTGCTCTGAATGGGGTCCCAGGAACTTGCACACAATGCTCTGTTTTGGTGATTATGGCCTTCACCTATGGAACCCCATTTTCTTCACACACTCATAGTATGACTGCTTTCAATGGGGTCCCAGGAAATTAACCACAATACTTTGGCTTCCAAAAATTGACCTATAAAGGAACTTACATTTATGTTGCATAACAGTGCACAATAAGGACAAATGCAAAACCATCTTGAGCATTTGGCCTAGTCTAAATTTACTCAAGAAGCATTTTCAGAAATTATTCGAAAACTGGCAAAAAAGCACCTATAAAAAAATCAATGGCCTCCTCCATTACCCCTACAGCCATCCTATCCATCACCAAATAGGTATGCCTCTGCCACAGAATGCAGAGTCACACTTTAACCAGTTTTCATATAATTTAGGATGCATGCACAAGATGGTGAGAGCTATAGCTCCACACGCAAATTTGTGGAACAACCCTTCCAACATTTACTCAGAATATTTCTGCACTAACCTTTTGTGATGTAGCAAAACCAAGGTTTTTCAGAATGGAGGCCACGGAAAATCTTGTTCTTCACGTATGGGAGTCCATTGGCTTCACACACTTATAGTATGACTTCAGGTATTTGGGTCCAAGGAATACTATGTCTTCATTGAACTTTGTGGCCTTCACCTAGAGGACCCCATTTTCTTCACACACTCATAGTATGACTGCTCTGAATGGGGTCCCAGGAACTTGAACACAATGCTCTTTTTTGGTCACTGTGGCCTTCACCTATGGAACCCCATTTTTTTCACACACTCATAGTATGACTGCTTTCAATGGGGTCCCAGGAAATTAACCACAATACTTTGGCTTCCAAAAATTGACCTATAAAGGAACTTACATTTATGTTGCATAACAGTGCACAATAAGGACAAATGCAAAACCATCTTGAGCATTTAGCCTAGTCTAAATTTACTCAAGAAGCATTTTCCTAAATTATTCGAAAACTGGCAAAAAAAAAACCTATAAAAAAAAATCAATGGCCTCCTCCATTACCCCTACAGCCATCCTATCCATCACCAAATAGGTATGTCTCTGCCACAGAATGCAGAGTCACGTTTTAACCAGTTTTCATATAATTTAGGACCCATGCACAAGATGGTGAGAGCTATAGCTCCACACGCAAATTTTTGGAACAACCCTTCCAACATTTACTCAGAATATTTCTGCACTAACCTTTTGTGATGTAGCAAAACCAAAGATTTTCAGAATGGAGGCCACGGAAAATCTTGTTCTTCACCTATGGGAGTCCATTGGCTTCACACACTTATAGTATGACTTCAGGTATTTGGGTCCAAGGAATACTCTGTCTTCATTGAACTTTGTGGCCTTCAACTAGAGGACCCCATTTTCTCTGAATGGGGTCCCAGAAAATTGCACACAATGCTCTGTTTTGGTCATTGTGGCCTTCACCTATGGAACCCCATTTTCTTCACACACTCATAGTATGACTGCTCTGAATGGGGTCCCAGGAACTTGCACACAATGCTCTGTTTTGGTCATTGTGGCCTTCACCTATGGAACCCCATTTTCTTCACACACTCATAGTATGACTGCTCTGAATGGGGTTCCAGGAACTTGCACACAATGCTCCGTCTTCCATGGTCATTGTGCTTTTCACCTATAGGACCCCATTTTCTTCACACACTCATAGTATGACTGCTTTCAATGGGGTCCCAGGAAATTAACCACAATACTTTGGCTTCCAAAAATTGACCTATAAAGGAACTTACATTTATGTTGCATAACAGTGCACAATAAGGACAAATGAAAACCATCTTGAGCATTTGGCCTAGTCTAAATTTACTCAAGAAGCATTTTCCTAAATTATTCGAAAACTGGCAAAAAAGCACCTATAAAAAAAAATCAATGGCCTCCTCCATTACCCCTACAGCCATCCTATCCATCACCAAATAGGTATGTCTCTGCCACAGAATGCAGAGTCACGTTTTAACCAGTTTTCATATAATTTAGGACCCATGCACAAGATGGTGAGAGCTATAGCTCCACACGCAAATTTTTGGAACAACCCTTTCAACATTTACTCAGAATATTTCTGCACTAACCTTTTGTGATGTAGCAAAACCAAGGTTACTCAGAATGGAGGCAACGGAAAATCTTGATCTTCACTTATGGGAGTTCATGGTCTTCACACACATAGTATGACTTCAAGTATTTGGGTCCTAGGAATACTCTGTCTTCATTAAACTTTGTGGCCTTCACCTATGGAACCCCATTTTCTTCACACACTCATAGTATGACTGCTCTGAATGGGGTCCCAGGAACTTGAACACAATGCTCTTTTTTGGTCACTGTGGCCTTCACCTATGGAACCCCATTTTCTTCACACACTCATAGTATGACTGCTTTCAATGGGGTCCCAGGAAATTAACCACAATACTTTGGCTTCCAAAAATTGACCTATAAAGGAACTTACATTTATGTTGCATAACAGTGCACAATAAGGACAAATGCAAAACCATCTTGAGCATTTAGCCTAGTCTAAATTTACTCAAGAAGCATTTTCCTAAATTATTCGAAAACTGGCAAAAAAAAAACCTATAAAAAAAAATCAATGGCCTCCTCCATTACCCCTACAGCCATCCTATCCATCACCAAACAGGTATGTCTCTGCCACAGAATGCAGAGTCACGTTTTAACCAGTTTTCATATAATTTAGGACCCATGCACAAGATGGTGAGAGCTATAGCTCCACACGCAAATTTTTGGAACAACCCTTTCAACATTTACTCAGAATATTTCTGCACTAATCTTTTGTGATGTAGCAAAACCAAAGTTTTTCAGAATGGAGGCCACGGAAAATCTTGTTCTTCACCTATGGGAGTCCATTGGCTTCACACACTTATAGTATGACTTCAGGTATTTGGGTCCAAGGAATACTCTGTCTTCATTGAACTTTGTGGCCTTCAACTAGAGGACCCCATTTTCTCTGAATGGGGTCCCAGAAAATTGCACACAATGCTCTGTTTTGGTCATTGTGGCCTTCACCTATGGAACCCCATTTTCTTCACACACTCATAGTATGACTGCTCTGAATGGGGTCCCAGGAACTTGCACACAATGCTCTGTTTTGGTCATTGTGGCCTTCACCTATGGAACCCCATTTTCTTCACACACTCATAGTATGACTGCTCTGAATGGGGTTCCAGGAACTTGCACACAATGCTCCGTCTTCCATGGTCATTGTGCTTTTCACCTATAGGACCCCATTTTCTTCACACACTCATAGTATGACTGCTTTCAATGGGGTCCCAGGAAATTAACCACAATACTTTGGCTTCCAAAAATTGACCTATAAAGGAACTTACATTTATGTTGCATAACAGTGCACAATAAGGACAAATGCAAAACCATCTTGAGCATTTGGCCTAGTCTAAATTTACTCAAGAAGCATTTTCCTAAATTATCCGAAAACTGGCAAAAAAGCACCTATAAAAAAAAATCAATGGCCTCCTCCATTACCCCTACAGCCATCCTATCCATCACCAAATAGGTATGTCTCTGCCACAGAATGCAGAGTCACGTTTTAACCAGTTTTCATATAATTTAGGACCCATGCACAAGATGGTGAGAGCTATAGCTCCACACGCAAATTTTTGGAACAACCCTTTCAACATTTACTCAGAATATTTCTGCACTAACCTTTTGTGATGTAGCAAAACCAAGGTTACTCAGAATGGAGGCAACGGAATATCTTGATCTTCACTTATGGGAGTCCATGGTCTTCACACACATAGTATGACTTCAAGTATTTGGGTCCTAGGAATACTCTGTCTTCATTAAACTTTGTGGCCTTCACCTATGGAACCCCATTTTCTTCACACACTCATAGTATGACTGCTCTGAATGGGGTCCCAGGAACTTGCACACAATGCTCCGTCTTCCATGGTCATTGTGCTTTTCACCTATAGGACCCCATTTTCTTCACACACTCATAGTATGACTGCTTTCAATGGGGTCCCAGGAAATTAACCACAATACTTTGGCTTCCAAAAATTGACTTATAAAGGAACTTACATTTATGTTGCATAACAGTGCACAATAAGGACAAATGCAAAACCATCTTGAGCATTTGGCCTAGTCTTAATTTACTCAAGAAGCATTTTCCTAAATTATTCGAAAACTGGCCAAAAACACCTATAAAAAAAATCAATGGCCTCCTCCATTACCCCTACAGCCATCCTATCCATCACCAAATAGGTATGTCTCTGCCACAGAATGCAGAGTCACGTTTTAACCAGTTTTCATATAATTTAGGACCCATGCACAAGATGGTGAGAGCTATAGCTCCACACGCAAATTTTTGGAACAACCCTTCCAACATTTACTCAGAATATTTCTGCACTAACCTTTTGTGATGTAGCAAAACCAAAGTTTTTGAGAATGGAGGCCACGGAAAATCTTATTCTTCACTTATGGGAGTCCATTGGCTTCACACACTTATAGTATGACTTCAGGTATTTGGGTCCAAGGAATACTCTGTCTTCATTGAACTTTGTGGCCTTCAACTAGAGGACCCCATTTTCTCTGAATGGGGTCCCAGAAAATTGCACACAATGCTCTGTTTTGGTCATTGTGGCCTTCACCTATGGAACCCCATTTTCTTCACACACTCATAGTATGACTGCTCTGAATGGGGTCCCAGGAACTTGCACACAATGCTCTGTTTTGGTCATTGTGGCCTTCACCTATGGAACCCCATTTTCTTCACACACTCATAGTATGACTGCTCTGAATGGGGTTCCAGGAACTTGCACACAATGCTCCGTCTTCCATGGTCATTGTGCTTTTCACCTATAGGACCCCATTTTCTTCACACACTCATAGTATGACTGCTTTCAATGGGGTCCCAGGAAATTAACCACAATACTTTGGCTTCCAAAAATTGACCTATAAAGGAACTTACATTTATGTTGCATAACAGTGCACAATAAGGACAAATGAAAACCATCTTGAGCATTTGGCCTAGTCTAAATTTACTCAAGAAGCATTTTCCTAAATTATTCGAAAACTGGCAAAAAAGCACCTATAAAAAAAAATCAATGGCCTCCTCCATTACCCCTACAGCCATCCTATCCATCACCAAATAGGTATGTCTCTGCCACAGAATGCAGAGTCACGTTTTAACCAGTTTTCATATAATTTAGGACCCATGCACAAGATGGTGAGAGCTATAGCTCCACACGCAAATTTTTGGAACAACCCTTTCAACATTTACTCAGAATATTTCTGCACTAACCTTTTGTGATGTAGCAAAACCAAGGTTACTCAGAATGGAGGCAACGGAAAATCTTGATCTTCACTTATGGGAGTTCATGGTCTTCACACACATAGTATGACTTCAAGTATTTGGGTCCTAGGAATACTCTGTCTTCATTAAACTTTGTGGCCTTCACCTATGGAACCCCATTTTCTTCACACACTCATAGTATGACTGCTCTGAATGGGGTCCCAGGAACTTGAACACAATGCTCTTTTTTGGTCACTGTGGCCTTCACCTATGGAACCCCATTTTCTTCACACACTCATAGTATGACTGCTTTCAATGGGGTCCCAGGAAATTAACCACAATACTTTGGCTTCCAAAAATTGACCTATAAAGGAACTTACATTTATGTTGCATAACAGTGCACAATAAGGACAAATGCAAAACCATCTTGAGCATTTAGCCTAGTCTAAATTTACTCAAGAAGCATTTTCCTAAATTATTCGAAAACTGGCAAAAAAAAAACCTATAAAAAAAAATCAATGGCCTCCTCCATTACCCCTACAGCCATCCTATCCATCACCAAACAGGTATGTCTCTGCCACAGAATGCAGAGTCACGTTTTAACCAGTTTTCATATAATTTAGGACCCATGCACAAGATGGTGAGAGCTATAGCTCCACACGCAAATTTTTGGAACAACCCTTTCAACATTTACTCAGAATATTTCTGCACTAATCTTTTGTGATGTAGCAAAACCAAAGTTTTTCAGAATGGAGGCCACGGAAAATCTTGTTCTTCACCTATGGGAGTCCATTGGCTTCACACACTTATAGTATGACTTCAGGTATTTGGGTCCAAGGAATACTCTGTCTTCATTGAACTTTGTGGCCTTCAACTAGAGGACCCCATTTTCTCTGAATGGGGTCCCAGAAAATTGCACACAATGCTCTGTTTTGGTCATTGTGGCCTTCACCTATGGAACCCCATTTTCTTCACACACTCATAGTATGACTGCTCTGAATGGGGTCCCAGGAACTTGCACACAATGCTCTGTTTTGGTCATTGTGGCCTTCACCTATGGAACCCCATTTTCTTCACACACTCATAGTATGACTGCTCTGAATGGGGTTCCAGGAACTTGCACACAATGCTCCGTCTTCCATGGTCATTGTGCTTTTCACCTATAGGACCCCATTTTCTTCACACACTCATAGTATGACTGCTTTCAATGGGGTCCCAGGAAATTAACCACAATACTTTGGCTTCCAAAAATTGACCTATAAAGGAACTTACATTTATGTTGCATAACAGTGCACAATAAGGACAAATGCAAAACCATCTTGAGCATTTGGCCTAGTCTAAATTTACTCAAGAAGCATTTTCCTAAATTATCCGAAAACTGGCAAAAAAGCACCTATAAAAAAAAATCAATGGCCTCCTCCATTACCCCTACAGCCATCCTATCCATCACCAAATAGGTATGTCTCTGCCACAGAATGCAGAGTCACGTTTTAACCAGTTTTCATATAATTTAGGACCCATGCACAAGATGGTGAGAGCTATAGCTCCACACGCAAATTTTTGGAACAACCCTTTCAACATTTACTCAGAATATTTCTGCACTAACCTTTTGTGATGTAGCAAAACCAAGGTTACTCAGAATGGAGGCAACGGAATATCTTGATCTTCACTTATGGGAGTCCATGGTCTTCACACACATAGTATGACTTCAAGTATTTGGGTCCTAGGAATACTCTGTCTTCATTAAACTTTGTGGCCTTCACCTATGGAACCCCATTTTCTTCACACACTCATAGTATGACTGCTCTGAATGGGGTCCCAGGAACTTGCACACAATGCTCCGTCTTCCATGGTCATTGTGCTTTTCACCTATAGGACCCCATTTTCTTCACACACTCATAGTATGACTGCTTTCAATGGGGTCCCAGGAAATTAACCACAATACTTTGGCTTCCAAAAATTGACTTATAAAGGAACTTACATTTATGTTGCATAACAGTGCACAATAAGGACAAATGCAAAACCATCTTGAGCATTTGGCCTAGTCTTAATTTACTCAAGAAGCATTTTCCTAAATTATTCGAAAACTGGCCAAAAACACCTATAAAAAAAATCAATGGCCTCCTCCATTACCCCTACAGCCATCCTATCCATCACCAAATAGGTATGTCTCTGCCACAGAATGCAGAGTCACGTTTTAACCAGTTTTCATATAATTTAGGACCCATGCACAAGATGGTGAGAGCTATAGCTCCACACGCAAATTTTTGGAACAACCCTTCCAACATTTACTCAGAATATTTCTGCACTAACCTTTTGTGATGTAGCAAAACCAAAGTTTTTGAGAATGGAGGCCACGGAAAATCTTATTCTTCACTTATGGGAGTCCATTGGCTTCACACACTTATAGTATGACTTCAGGTATTTGGGTCCAAGGAATACTCTGTCTTCATTGAACTTTGTGGCCTTCACCTAGAGGACCCCATTTTCTTCACACACTCATAGTATGACTGCTCTGAATGGGGTCCCAGGAAGTTGCACACAATGCTCTGTTTAGGTCATTGTGGCCTTCACCTATGGAACCCCATTTTCTTCACACACTCATAGTATGACTGCTCTGAATGGGGTCCCAGGAACTTGCACACAATGCTCTGTTTTGGTCATTGTGGCCTTCACCTATGGAACCCCATTTTCTTCACACACTCATAGTATGACTGCTCTGAATGGGGTCCCAGGAATTTGCACACAATGCTCTGTTTTGGTCATTGTGGCCTTCACCTATGGAACCCCATTTTCTTCACACACTCATAGTATGACTGCTCTGAATGGGGTCCCAGGAAATTAACCACAATACTTTGGCTTCCAAAAATTGACTTATAAAGGAACTTACATTTATGTTGCATAACAGTGCACAATAACGACAAATGCAAAACCATCTTGAGCATTTGGCCTAGTCTAAATTTACTCAAGAAGCATTTTCCTAAATTATTCGAAAACTGGCAAAAAAGGACCTATAAAAAAATCAATGGCCTCCTCCATTACCCCTACAGCCATCCTATCCATCACCAAATAGGTATGCCTCTGCCACAGAATGCAGAGTCACACTTTAACCAGTTTTCATATAATTTAGGACGCATGCACAAGATGGTGATAGCTATAGCTCCACACGCAAATTTTTGGAACAACCCTTTCAACATTTACTCAGAATATTTCTGCACTAACCTTTTGTGATGTAGCAAAACCAAGGTTACTCAGAATGGAGGCAACGGAAAATCTTGATCTTCACTTATGGGAGTTCATGGTCTTCACACACATAGTATGACTTCAAGTATTTGGGTCCTAGGAATACTCTGTCTTCATTAAACTTTGTGGCCTTCACCTATGGAACCCCATTTTCTTCACACACTCATAGTATGACTGCTCTGAATGGGGTCCCAGGAACTTGCACACAATGCTCCGTCTTCCATGGTCATTGTGCTTTTCACCTATAGGACCCCATTTTCTTCACACACTCATAGTATGACTGCTTTCAATGGGGTCCCAGGAAATTAACCACAATACTTTGGCTCCAAAAATTGACCTATAAAGGACCTTACAGTTATGTTGCATAACAGTGCACAATAAGGACAAATGCAAAACCATCTTGAGCATTTGGCCTAGTCTAAATTTACTCAAGAAGCATTTTCAGAAATTATTCGAAAACTGGCAAAAAAGCACCTATAAAAAAAAATCAATGGCCTCCTCCATTACCCCTACAGCCATCCTATCCATCACCAAATAGGTATGTCTCTGCCACAGAATGCAGAGTCACGTTTTAACCAGTTTTCATATAATTTAGGACCCATGCACAAGATGGTGAGAGCTATAGCTCCACAGGCAAATTTTTGGAACAACCCTTCCAACATTTACTCAGAATATTTCTGCACTAACCTTTTGTGATGTAGCAAAACCAAAGTTTTTGAGAATGGAGGCCACGGAAAATCTTGTTCACCTATGGGAGTCCATTGGCTTCACACACTTATAGTATGACTTCAGGTATTTGGGTCCAAGGAATACTCTGTCTTCATTGAACTTTGTGGCCTTCACCTAGAGGACCCCATTTTCTTCACACACTCATAGTATGACTGCTCTGAATGGGGTCCCAGGAACTTGCACACAATGCTCTGTTTTGGTGATTATGGCCTTCACCTATGGAACCCCATTTTCTTCACACACTCATAGTATGACTGCTTTCAATGGGGTCCCAGGAAATTAACCACAATACTTTGGCTTCCAAAAATTGACCTATAAAGGAACTTACATTTATGTTGCATAACAGTGCACAATAAGGACAAATGCAAAACCATCTTGAGCATTTGGCCTAGTCTAAATTTACTCAAGAAGCATTTTCAGAAATTATTCGAAAACTGGCAAAAAAGCACCTATAAAAAAATCAATGGCCTCCTCCATTACCCCTACAGCCATCCTATCCATCACCAAATAGGTATGCCTCTGCCACAGAATGCAGAGTCACACTTTAACCAGTTTTCATATAATTTAGGACGCATGCACAAGATGGTGAGAGCTATAGCTCCACACGCAAATTTTTGGAACAACCCTTCCAACATTTACTCAGAATATTTCTGCACTAACCTTTTGTGATGTAGCAAAACCAAGGTTTTTCAGAATGGAGGCCACGGAAAATCTTGTTCTTCACGTATGGGAGTCCATTGGCTTCACACACTTATAGTATGACTTCAGGTATTTGGGTCCAAGGAATACTATGTCTTCATTGAACTTTGTGGCCTTCACCTAGAGGACCCCATTTTCTTCACACACTCATAGTATGACTGCTCTGAATGGGGTCCCAGGAACTTGAACACAATGCTCTTTTTTGGTCACTGTGGCCTTCACCTATGGAACCCCATTTTTTTCACACACTCATAGTATGACTGCTTTCAATGGGGTCCCAGGAAATTAACCACAATACTTTGGCTTCCAAAAATTGACCTATAAAGGAACTTACATTTATGTTGCATAACAGTGCACAATAAGGACAAATGCAAAACCATCTTGAGCATTTAGCCTAGTCTAAATTTACTCAAGAAGCATTTTCCTAAATTATTCGAAAACTGGCAAAAAAAAAACCTATAAAAAAAAATTAATGGCCTCCTCCATTACCCCTACAGCCATCCTATCCATCACCAAATAGGTATGTCTCTGCCACAGAATGCAGAGTCACGTTTTAACCAGTTTTCATATAATTTAGGACCCATGCACAAGATGGTGAGAGCTATAGCTCCACACGCAAATTTTTGGAACAACCCTTCCAACATTTACTCAGACTATTTCTGCACTAACCTTTTGTGATGTAGCAAAACCAAAGATTTTCAGAATGGAGGCCACGGAAAATCTTGTTCTTCACCTATGGGAGTCCATTGGCTTCACACACTTATAGTATGACTTCAGGTATTTGGGTCCAAGGAATACTCTGTCTTCATTGAACTTTGTGGCCTTCAACTAGAGGACCCCATTTTCTCTGAATGGGGTCCCAGAAAATTGCACACAATGCTCTGTTTTGGTCATTGTGGCCTTCACCTATGGAACCCCATTTTCTTCACACACTCATAGTATGACTGCTCTGAATGGGGTCCCAGGAACTTGCACACAATGCTCTGTTTTGGTCATTGTGGCCTTCACCTATGGAACCCCATTTTCTTCACACACTCATAGTATGACTGCTCTGAATGGGCTTCCAGGAACTTGCACACAATGCTCCGTCTTCCATGGTCATTGTGCTTTTCACCTATAGGACCCCATTTTCTTCACACACTCATAGTATGACTGCTTTCAATGGGGTCCCAGGAAATTAACCACAATACTTTGGCTTCCAAAAATTGACCTATAAAGGAACTTACATTTATGTTGCATAACAGTGCACAATAAGGACAAATGAAAACCATCTTGAGCATTTGGCCTAGTCTAAATTTACTCAAGAAGCATTTTCCTAAATTATTCGAAAACTGGCAAAAAAGCACCTATAAAAAAAAATCAATGGCCTCCTCCATTACCCCTACAGCCATCCTATCCATCACCAAATAGGTATGTCTCTGCCACAGAATGCAGAGTCACGTTTTAACCAGTTTTCATATAATTTAGGACCCATGCACAAGATGGTGAGAGCTATAGCTCCATACGCAAATTTTTGGAACAACCCTTTCAACATTTACTCAGAATATTTCTGCACTAACCTTTTGTGATGTAGCAAAACCAAGGTTACTCAGAATGGAGGCAACGGAAAATCTTGATCTTCACTTATGGGAGTTCATGGTCTTCACACACATAGTATGACTTCAAGTATTTGGGTCCTAGGAATACTCTGTCTTCATTAAACTTTGTGGCCTTCACCTATGGAACCCCATTTTCTTCACACACTCATAGTATGACTGCTCTGAATGGGGTCCCAGGAACTTGAACACAATGCTCTTTTTTGGTCACTGTGGCCTTCACCTATGGAACCCCATTTTCTTCACACACTCATAGTATGACTGCTTTCAATGGGGTCCCAGGAAATTAACCACAATACTTTGGCTTCCAAAAATTGACCTATAAAGGAACTTACATTTATGTTGCATAACAGTGCACAATAAGGACAAATGCAAAACCATCTTGAGCATTTAGCCTAGTCTAAATTTACTCAAGAAGCATTTTCCTAAATTATTCGAAAACTGGCAAAAAAAAAACCTATAAAAAAAAATCAATGGCCTCCTCCATTACCCCTACAGCCATCCTATCCATCACCAAACAGGTATGTCTCTGCCACAGAATGCAGAGTCACGTTTTAACCAGTTTTCATATAATTTAGGACCCATGCACAAGATGGTGAGAGCTATAGCTCCACACGCAAATTTTTGGAACAACCCTTTCAACATTTACTCAGAATATTTCTGCACTAATCTTTTGTGATGTAGCAAAACCAAAGTTTTTCAGAATGGAGGCCACGGAAAATCTTGTTCTTCACCTATGGGAGTCCATTGGCTTCACACACTTATAGTATGACTTCAGGTATTTGGGTCCAAGGAATACTCTGTCTTCATTGAACTTTGTGGCCTTCAACTAGAGGACCCCATTTTCTCTGAATGGGGTCCCAGAAAATTGCACACAATGCTCTGTTTTGGTCATTGTGGCCTTCACCTATGGAACCCCATTTTCTTCACACACTCATAGTATGACTGCTCTGAATGGGGTCCCAGGAACTTGCAAACAATGCTCTGTTTTGGTCATTGTGGCCTTCACCTATGGAACCCCATTTTCTTCACACACTCATAGTATGACTGCTCTGAATGGGGTTCCAGGAACTTGCACACAATGCTCCGTCTTCCATGGTCATTGTGCTTTTCACCTATAGGACCCCATTTTCTTCACACACTCATAGTATGACTGCTTTCAATGGGGTCCCAGGAAATTAACCACAATACTTTGGCTTCCAAAAATTGACCTATAAAGGAACTTACATTTATGTTGCATAACAGTGCACAATAAGGACAAATGAAAACCATCTTGAGCATTTGGCCTAGTCTAAATTTACTCAAGAAGCATTTTCCTAAATTATTCGAAAACTGGCAAAAAAGCACCTATAAAAAAAAATCAATGGCCTCCTCCATTACCCCTACAGCCATCCTATCCATCACCAAATAGGTATGTCTCTGCCACAGAATGCAGAGTCACGTTTTAACCAGTTTTCATATAATTTAGGACCCATGCACAAGATGGTGAGAGCTATAGCTCCACACGCAAATTTTTGGAACAACCCTTTCAACATTTACTCAGAATATTTCTGCACTAACCTTTTGTGATGTAGCAAAACCAAGGTTACTCAGAATGGAGGCAACGGAAAATCTTGATCTTCACTTATGGGAGTTCATGGTCTTCACACACATAGTATGACTTCAAGTATTTGGGTCCTAGGAATACTCTGTCTTCATTAAACTTTGTGGCCTTCACCTATGGAACCCCATTTTCTTCACACACTCATAGTATGACTGCTCTGAATGGGGTCCCAGGAACTTGAACACAATGCTCTTTTTTGGTCACTGTGGCCTTCACCTATGGAACCCCATTTTCTTCACACACTCATAGTATGACTGCTTTCAATGGGGTCCCAGGAAATTAACCACAATACTTTGGCTTCCAAAAATTGACCTATAAAGGAACTTACATTTATGTTGCATAACAGTGCACAATAAGGACAAATGCAAAACCATCTTGAGCATTTAGCCTAGTCTAAATTTACTCAAGAAGCATTTTCCTAAATTATTCGAAAACTGGCAAAAAAAAAACCTATAAAAAAAAATCAATGGCCTCCTCCATTACCCCTACAGCCATCCTATCCATCACCAAACAGGTATGTCTCTGCCACAGAATGCAGAGTCACGTTTTAACCAGTTTTCATATAATTTAGGACCCATGCACAAGATGGTGAGAGCTATAGCTCCACACGCAAATTTTTGGAACAACCCTTTCAACATTTACTCAGAATATTTCTGCACTAATCTTTTGTGATGTAGCAAAACCAAAGTTTTTCAGAATGGAGGCCACGGAAAATCTTGTTCTTCACCTATGGGAGTCCATTGGCTTCACACACTTATAGTATGACTTCAGGTATTTGGGTCCAAGGAATACTCTGTCTTCATTGAACTTTGTGGCCTTCAACTAGAGGACCCCATTTTCTCTGAATGGGGTCCCAGAAAATTGCACACAATGCTCTGTTTTGGTCATTGTGGCCTTCACCTATGGAACCCCATTTTCTTCACACACTCATAGTATGACTGCTCTGAATGGGGTCCCAGGAACTTGCAAACAATGCTCTGTTTTGGTCATTGTGGCCTTCACCTATGGAACCCCATTTTCTTCACACACTCATAGTATGACTGCTCTGAATGGGGTTCCAGGAACTTGCACACAATGCTCCGTCTTCCATGGTCATTGTGCTTTTCACCTATAGGACCCCATTTTCTTCACACACTCATAGTATGACGGCTTTCAATGGGGTCCCAGGAAATTAACCACAATACTTTGGCTTCCAAAAATTGACCTATAAAGGAACTTACATTTATGTTGCATAACAGTGCACAATAAGGACAAATGCAAAACCATCTTGAGCATTTGGCCTAGTCTAAATTTACTCAAGAAGCATTTTCCTAAATTATCCGAAAACTGGCAAAAAAGCACCTATAAAAAAAAATCAATGGCCTCCTCCATTACCCCTACAGCCATCCTATCCATCACCAAATAGGTATGCCTCTGCCACAGAATGCAGAGTCACACTTTAACCAGTTTTCATATAATTTAGGACGCATGCACAAGATGGTGATAGCTATAGCTCCACACGCAAATTTTTGGAACAACCCTTTCAACATTTACTCAGAATATTTCTGCACTAACCTTTTGTGATGTAGCAAAACCAAGGTTACTCAGAATGGAGGCAACGGAAAATCTTGATCTTCACTTATGGGAGTTCATGGTCTTCACACACATAGTATGACTTCAAGTATTTGGGTCCTAGGAATACTCTGTCTTCATTAAACTTTGTGGCCTTCACCTATGGAACCCCATTTTCTTCACACACTCATAGTATGACTGCTCTGAATGGGGTCCCAGGAACTTGCACACAATGCTCCGTCTTCCATGGTCATTGTGCTTTTCACCTATAGGACCCCATTTTCTTCACACACTCATAGTATGACTGCTTTCAATGGGGTCCCAGGAAATTAACCACAATACTTTGGCTCCAAAAATTGACCTATAAAGGACCTTACATTTATGTTGCATAACAGTGCACAATAAGGACAAATGCAAAACCATCTTGAGCATTTGGCCTAGTCTAAATTTACTCAAGAAGCATTTTCAGAAATTATTCGAAAACTGGCAAAAAAGCACCTATAAAAAAAAATCAATGGCCTCCTCCATTACCCCTACAGCCATCCTATCCATCACCAAATAGGTATGTCTCTGCCACAGAATGCAGAGTCACGTTTTAACCAGTTTTCATATAATTTAGGACCCATGCACAAGATGGTGAGAGCTATAGCTCCACAGGCAAATTTTTGGAACAACCCTTCCAACATTTACTCAGAATATTTCTGCACTAACCTTTTGTGATGTAGCAAAACCAAAGTTTTTGAGAATGGAGGCCACGGAAAATCTTGTTCACCTATGGGAGTCCATTGGCTTCACACACTTATAGTATGACTTCAGGTATTTGGGTCCAAGGAATACTCTGTCTTCATTGAACTTTGTGGCCTTCACCTAGAGGACCCCATTTTCTTCACACACTCATAGTATGACTGCTCTGAATGGGGTCCCAGGAACTTGCACACAATGCTCTGTTTTGGTGATTATGGCCTTCACCTATGGAACCCCATTTTCTTCACACACTCATAGTATGACTGCTTTCAATGGGGTCCCAGGAAATTAACCACAATACTTTGGCTTCCAAAAATTGACCTATAAAGGAACTTACATTTATGTTGCATAACAGTGCACAATAAGGACAAATGCAAAACCATCTTGAGCATTTGGCCTAGTCTAAATTTACTCAAGAAGAATTTTCAGAAATTATTCGAAAACTGGCAAAAAAGCACCTATAAAAAAATCAATGGCCTCCTCCATTACCCCTACAGCCATCCTATCCATCACCAAATAGGTATGCCTCTGCCACAGAATGCAGAGTCACACTTTAACCAGTTTTCATATAATTTAGGACGCATGCACAAGATGGTGAGAGCTATAGCTCCACACGCAAATTTTTGGAACAACCCTTCCAACATTTACTCAGAATATTTCTGCACTAACCTTTTGTGATGTAGCAAAACCAAGGTTTTTCAGAATGGAGGCCACGGAAAATCTTGTTCTTCACGTATGGGAGTCCATTGGCTTCACACACTTATAGTATGACTTCAGGTATTTGGGTCCAAGGAATACTATGTCTTCATTGAACTTTGTGGCCTTCACCTAGAGGACCCCATTTTCTTCACACACTCATAGTATGACTGCTCTGAATGGGGTCCCAGGAACTTGAACACAATGCTCTTTTTTGGTCACTGTGGCCTTCACCTATGGAACCCCATTTTTTTCACACACTCATAGTATGACTGCTTTCAATGGGGTCCCAGGAAATTAACCACAATACTTTGGCTTCCAAAAATTGACCTATAAAGGAACTTACATTTATGTTGCATAACAGTGCACAATAAGGACAAATGCAAAACCATCTTGAGCATTTAGCCTAGTCTAAATTTACTCAAGAAGCATTTTCCTAAATTATTCGAAAACTGGCAAAAAAAAAACCTATAAAAAAAAATCAATGGCCTCCTCCATTACCCCTACAGCCATCCTATCCATCACCAAATAGGTATGTCTCTGCCACAGAATGCAGAGTCACGTTTTAACCAGTTTTCATATAATTTAGGACCCATGCACAAGATGGTGAGAGCTATAGCTCCACACGCAAATTTTTGGAACAACCCTTCCAACATTTACTCAGAATATTTCTGCACTAACCTTTTGTGATGTAGCAAAACCAAAGATTTTCAGAATGGAGGCCACGGAAAATCTTGTTCTTCACCTATGGGAGTCCATTGGCTTCACACACTTATAGTATGACTTCAGGTATTTGGGTCCAAGGAATACTCTGTCTTCATTGAACTTTGTGGCCTTCAACTAGAGGACCCCATTTTCTCTGAATGGGGTCCCAGAAAATTGCACACAATGCTCTGTTTTGGTCATTGTGGCCTTCAGCTATGGAACCCCATTTTCTTCACACACTCATAGTATGACTGCTCTGAATGGGGTCCCAGGAACTTGCACACAATGCTCTGTTTTGGTCATTGTGGCCTTCACCTATGGAACCCCATTTTCTTCACACACTCATAGTATGACTGCTCTGAATGGGGTTCCAGGAACTTGCACACAATGCTCCGTCTTCCATGGTCATTGTGCTTTTCACCTATAGGACCCCATTTTCTTCACACACTCATAGTATGACTGCTTTCAATGGGGTCCCAGGAAATTAACCACAATACTTTGGCTTCCAAAAATTGACCTATAAAGGAACTTACATTTATGTTGCATAACAGTGCACAATAAGGACAAATGAAAACCATCTTGAGCATTTGGCCTAGTCTAAATTTACTCAAGAAGCATTTTCCTAAATTATTCGAAAACTGGCAAAAAAGCACCTATAAAAAAAAATCAATGGCCTCCTCCATTACCCCTACAGCCATCCTATCCATCACCAAATAGGTATGTCTCTGCCACAGAATGCAGAGTCACGTTTTAACCAGTTTTCATATAATTTAGGACCCATGCACAAGATGGTGAGAGCTATAGCTCCACACGCAAATTTTTGGAACAACCCTTTCAACATTTACTCAGAATATTTCTGCACTAACCTTTTGTGATGTAGCAAAACCAAGGTTACTCAGAATGGAGGCAACGGAAAATCTTGATCTTCACTTATGGGAGTTCATGGTCTTCACACACATAGTATGACTTCAAGTATTTGGGTCCTAGGAATACTCTGTCTTCATTAAACTTTGTGGCCTTCACCTATGGAACCCCATTTTCTTCACACACTCATAGTATGACTGCTCTGAATGGGGTCCCAGGAACTTGAACACAATGCTCTTTTTTGGTCACTGTGGCCTTCACCTATGGAACCCCATTTTCTTCACACACTCATAGTATGACTGCTTTCAATGGGGTCCCAGGAAATTAACCACAATACTTTGGCTTCCAAAAATTGACCTATAAAGGAACTTACATTTATGTTGCATAACAGTGCACAATAAGGACAAATGCAAAACCATCTTGAGCATTTAGCCTAGTCTAAATTTACTCAAGAAGCATTTTCCTAAATTATTCGAAAACTGGCAAAAAAAAAACCTATAAAAAAAAATCAATGGCCTCCTCCATTACCCCTACAGCCATCCTATCCATCACCAAACAGGTATGTCTCTGCCACAGAATGCAGAGTCACGTTTTAACCAGTTTTCATATAATTTAGGACCCATGCACAAGATGGTGAGAGCTATAGCTCCACACGCAAATTTTTGGAACAACCCTTTCAACATTTACTCAGAATATTTCTGCACTAATCTTTTGTGATGTAGCAAAACCAAAGTTTTTCAGAATGGAGGCCACGGAAAATCTTGTTCTTCACCTATGGGAGTCCATTGGCTTCACACACTTATAGTATGACTTCAGGTATTTGGGTCCAAGGAATACTCTGTCTTCATTGAACTTTGTGGCCTTCAACTAGAGGACCCCATTTTCTCTGAATGGGGTCCCAGAAAATTGCACACAATGCTCTGTTTTGGTCATTGTGGCCTTCACCTATGGAACCCCATTTTCTTCACACACTCATAGTATGACTGCTCTGAATGGGGTCCCAGGAACTTGCACACAATGCTCTGTTTTGGTCATTGTGGCCTTCACCTATGGAACCCCATTTTCTTCACACACTCATAGTATGACTGCTCTGAATGGGGTCCCAGGAACTTGCACACAATGCTCTGTTTTGGTCATTGTGGCCTTCACCTATGGAACCCCATTTTCTTCACACACTCATAGTATGACTGCTCTGAATGGGGTTCCAGGAACTTGCACACAATGCTCCGTCTTCCATGGTCATTGTGCTTTTCACCTATAGGACCCCATTTTCTTCACACACTCATAGTATGACTGCTTTCAATGGGGTCCCAGGAAATTAACCACAATACTTTGGCTTCCAAAAATTGACCTATAAAGGAACTTACATTTATGTTGCATAACAGTGCACAATAAGGACAAATGCAAAACCATCTTGAGCATTTGGCCTAGTCTAAATTTACTCAAGAAGCATTTTCCTAAATTATCCGAAAACTGGCAAAAAAGCACCTATAAAAAAAAATCAATGGCCTCCTCCATTACCCCTACAGCCATCCTATCCATCACCAAATAGGTATGTCTCTGCCACAGAATGCAGAGTCACGTTTTAACCAGTTTTCATATAATTTAGGACCCATGCACAAGATGGTGAGAGCTATAGCTCCACACGCAAATTTTTGGAACAACCCTTTCAACATTTACTCAGAATATTTCTGCACTAACCTTTTGTGATGTAGCAAAACCAAGGTTACTCAGAATGGAGGCAACGGAATATCTTGATCTTCACTTATGGGAGTCCATGGTCTTCACACACATAGTATGACTTCAAGTATTTGGGTCCTAGGAATACTCTGTCTTCATTAAACTTTGTGGCCTTCACCTATGGAACCCCATTTTCTTCACACACTCATAGTATGACTGCTCTGAATGGGGTCCCAGGAACTTGCACACAATGCTCCGTCTTCCATGGTCATTGTGCTTTTCACCTATAGGACCCCATTTTCTTCACACACTCATAGTATGACTGCTTTCAATGGGGTCCCAGGAAATTAACCACAATACTTTGGCTTCCAAAAATTGACTTATAAAGGAACTTACATTTATGTTGCATAACAGTGCACAATAAGGACAAATGCAAAACCATCTTGAGCATTTGGCCTAGTCTTAATTTACTCAAGAAGCATTTTCCTAAATTATTCGAAAACTGGCCAAAAACACCTATAAAAAAAATCAATGGCCTCCTCCATTACCCCTACAGCCATCCTATCCATCACCAAACAGGTATGTCTCTGCCACAGAATGCAGAGTCACGTTTTAACCAGTTTTCATATAATTTAGGACCCATGCACAAGATGGTGAGAGCTATAGCTCCACACGCAAATTTTTGGAACAACCCTTTCAACATTTACTCAGAATATTTCTGCACTAATCTTTTGTGATGTAGCAAAACCAAAGTTTTTCAGAATGGAGGCCACGGAAAATCTTGTTCTTCACCTATGGGAGTCCATTGGCTTCACACACTTATAGTATGACTTCAGGTATTTGGGTCCAAGGAATACTCTGTCTTCATTGAACTTTGTGGCCTTCAACTAGAGGACCCCATTTTCTCTGAATGGGGTCCCAGAAAATTGCACACAATGCTCTGTTTTGGTCATTGTGGCCTTCACCTATGGAACCCCATTTTCTACACACACTCATAGTATGACTGCTCTGAATGGGGTCCCAGGAACTTGCAAACAATGCTCTGTTTTGGTCATTGTGGCCTTCACCTATGGAACCCCATTTTCTTCACACACTCATAGTATGACTGCTCTGAATGGGGTCCCAGGAACTTGCACACAATGCTCTGTTTTGGTCATTGTGGCCTTCACCTATGGAACCCCATTTTCTTCACACACTCATAGTATGACTGCTCTGAATGGGGTTCCAGGAACTTGCACACAATGCTCCGTCTTCCATGGTCATTGTGCTTTTCACCTATAGGACCCCATTTTCTTCACACACTCATAGTATGACTGCTTTCAATGGGGTCCCAGGAAATTAACCACAATACTTTGGCTTCCAAAAATTGACCTATAAAGGAACTTACATTTATGTTGCATAACAGTGCACAATAAGGACAAATGCAAAACCATCTTGAGCATTTGGCCTAGTCTAAATTTACTCAAGAAGCATTTTCCTAAATTATCCGAAAACTGGCAAAAAAGCACCTATAAAAAAAAATCAATGGCCTCCTCCATTACCCCTACACCCATCCTATCCATCACCAAATAGGTATGTCTCTGCCACAGAATGCAGAGTCACGTTTTAACCAGTTTTCATATAATTTAGGACCCATGCACAAGATGGTGAGAGCTATAGCTCCACACGCAAATTTTTGGAACAACCCTTTCAACATTTACTCAGAATATTTCTGCACTAACCTTTTGTGATGTAGCAAAACCAAGGTTACTCAGAATGGAGGCAACGGAATATCTTGATCTTCACTTATGGGAGTCCATGGTCTTCACACACATAGTATGACTTCAAGTATTTGGGTCCTAGGAATACTCTGTCTTCATTAAACTTTGTGGCCTTCACCTATGGAACCCCATTTTCTTCACACACTCATAGTATGACTGCTCTGAATGGGGTCCCAGGAACTTGCACACAATGCTCCGTCTTCCATGGTCATTGTGCTTTTCACCTATAGGACCCCATTTTCTTCACACACTCATAGTATGACTGCTTTCAATGGGGTCCCAGGAAATTAACCACAATACTTTGGCTTCCAAAAATTGACTTATAAAGGAACTTACATTTATGTTGCATAACAGTGCACAATAAGGACAAATGCAAATCCATCTTGAGCATTTGGCCTAGTCTTAATTTACTCAAGAAGCATTTTCCTAAATTATTCGAAAACTGGCCAAAAACACCTATAAAAAAAATCAATGGCCTCCTCCATTACCCCTACAGCCATCCTATCCATCACCAAATAGGTATGTCTCTGCCACAGAATGCAGAGTCACGTTTTAACCAGTTTTCATATAATTTAGGACCCATGCACAAGATGGTGAGAGCTATAGCTCCACACGCAAATTTTTGGAACAACCCTTCCAACATTTACTCAGAATATTTCTGCACTAACCTTTTGTGATGTAGCAAAACCAAAGTTTTTGAGAATGGAGGCCACGGAAAATCTTGTTCTTCACTTATGGGAGTCCATTGGCTTCACACACTTATAGTATGACTTCAGGTATTTGGGTCCAAGGAATACTCTGTCTTCATTGAACTTTGTGGCCTTCACCTAGAGGACCCCATTTTCTTCACACACTCATAGTATGACTGCTCTGAATGGGGTCCCAGGAAGTTGCACACAATGCTCTGTTTAGGTCATTGTGGCCTTCACCTATGGAACCCCATTTTCTTCACACACTCATAGTATGACTGCTCTGAATGGGGTCCCAGGAACTTGCACACAATGCTCTGTTTTGGTCATTGTGGCCTTCACCTATGGAACCCCATTTTCTTCACACACTCATAGTATGACTGCTCTGAATGGGGTCCCAGGAATTTGCACACAATGCTCTGTTTTGGTCATTGTGGCCTTCACCTATGGAACCCCATTTTCTTCACACACTCATAGTATGACTGCTCTGAATGGGGTCCCAGGAAATTAACCACAATACTTTGGCTTCCAAAAATTGACTTATAAAGGAACTTACATTTATGTTGCATAACAGTGCACAATAACGACAAATGCAAAACCATCTTGAGCATTTGGCCTAGTCTAAATTTACTCAAGAAGCATTTTCCTAAATTATTCGAAAACTGGCAAAAAAGGACCTATAAAAAAATCAATGGCCTCCTCCATTACCCCTACAGCCATCCTATCCATCACCAAATAGGTATGCCTCTGCCACAGAATGCAGAGTCACACTTTAACCAGTTTTCATATAATTTAGGACGCATGCACAAGATGGTGATAGCTATAGCTCCACACGCAAATTTTTGGAACAACCCTTTCAACATTTACTCAGAATATTTCTGCACTAACCTTTTGTGATGTAGCAAAACCAAGGTTACTCAGAATGGAGGCAACGGAAAATCTTGATCTTCACTTATGGGAGTTCATGGTCTTCACACACATAGTATGACTTCAAGTATTTGGGTCCTAGGAATACTCTGTCTTCATTAAACTTTGTGGCCTTCACCTATGGAACCCCATTTTCTTCACACACTCATAGTATGACTGCTCTGAATGGGGTCCCAGGAACTTGCACACAATGCTCCGTCTTCCATGGTCATTGTGCTTTTCACCTATAGGACCCCATTTTCTTCACACACTCATAGTATGACTGCTTTCAATGGGGTCCCAGGAAATTAACCACAATACTTTGGCTCCAAAAATTGACCTATAAAGGAACTTACATTTATGTTGCATAACAGTGCACAATAAGGTCAAATGCAAAACCATCTTGAGCATTTGGCCTAGTCTAAATTTACTCAAGAAGCATTTTCAGAAATTATTCGAAAACTGGCAAAAAAGCACCTATAAAAAAAAATCAATGGCCTCCTCCATTACCCCTACAGCCATCCTATCCATCACCAAATAGGTATGTCTCTGCCACAGAATGCAGAGTCACGTTTTAACCAGTTTTCATATAATTTAGGACCCATGCACAAGATGGTGAGAGCTATAGCTCCACAGGCAAATTTTTGGAACAACCCTTCCAACATTTACTCAGAATATTTCTGCACTAACCTTTTGTGATGTAGCAAAACCAAAGTTTTTGAGAATGGAGGCCACGGAAAATCTTGTTCACCTATGGGAGTCCATTGGCTTCACACACTTATAGTATGACTTCAGGTATTTGGGTCCAAGGAATACTCTGTCTTCATTGAACTTTGTGGCCTTCACCTAGAGGACCCCATTTTCTTCACACACTCATAGTATGACTGCTCTGAATGGGGTCCCAGGAACTTGCACACAATGCTCTGTTTTGGTGATTATGGCCTTCACCTATGGAACCCCATTTTCTTCACACACTCATAGTATGACTGCTTTCAATGGGGTCCCAGGAAATTAACCACAATACTTTGGCTTCCAAAAATTGACCTATAAAGGAACTTACATTTATGTTGCATAACAGTGCACAATAAGGACAAATGCAAAACCATCTTGAGCATTTGGCCTAGTCTAAATTTACTCAAGAAGCATTTTCAGAAATTATTCGAAAACTGGCAAAAAAGCACCTATAAAAAAATCAATGGCCTCCTCCATTACCCCTACAGCCATCCTATCCATCACCAAATAGGTATGCCTCTGCCACAGAATGCAGAGTCACACTTTAACCAGTTTTCATATAATTTAGGACGCATGCACAAGATGGTGAGAGCTATAGCTCCACACGCAAATTTTTGGAACAACCCTTCCAACATTTACTCAGAATATTTCTGCACTAACCTTTTGTGATGTAGCAAAACCAAGGTTTTTCAGAATGGAGGCCACGGAAAATCTTGTTCTTCACGTATGGGAGTCCATTGGCTTCACACACTTATAGTATGACTTCAGGTATTTGGGTCCAAGGAATACTATGTCTTCATTGAACTTTGTGGCCTTCACCTAGAGGACCCCATTTTCTTCACACACTCATAGTATGACTGCTCTGAATGGGGTCCCAGGAACTTGAACACAATGCTCTTTTTTGGTCACTGTGGCCTTCACCTATGGAACCCCATTTTTTTCACACACTCATAGTATGACTGCTTTCAATGGGGTCCCAGGAAATTAACCACAATACTTTGGCTTCCAAAAATTGACCTATAAAGGAACTTACATTTATGTTGCATAACAGTGCACAATAAGGACAAATGCAAAACCATCTTGAGCATTTAGCCTAGTCTAAATTTACTCAAGAAGCATTTTCCTAAATTATTCGAAAACTGGCAAAAAAAAAACCTATAAAAAAAAATCAATGGCCTCCTCCATTACCCCTACAGCCATCCTATCCATCACCAAATAGGTATGTCTCTGCCACAGAATGCAGAGTCACGTTTTAACCAGTTTTCATATAATTTAGGACCCATGCACAAGATGGTGAGAGCTATAGCTCCACACGCAAATTTTTGGAACAACCCTTCCAACATTTACTCAGAATATTTCTGCACTAACCTTTTGTGATGTAGCAAAACCAAAGATTTTCAGAATGGAGGCCACGGAAAATCTTGTTCTTCACCTATGGGAGTCCATTGGCTTCACACACTTATAGTATGACTTCAGGTATTTGGGTCCAAGGAATACTCTGTCTTCATTGAACTTTGTGGCCTTCAACTAGAGGACCCCATTTTCTCTGAATGGGGTCCCAGAAAATTGCACACAATGCTCTGTTTTGGTCATTGTGGCCTTCACCTATGGAACCCCATTTTCTTCACACACTCATAGTATGACTGCTCTGAATGGGGTCCCAGGAACTTGCACACAATGCTCTGTTTTGGTCATTGTGGCCTTCACCTATGGAACCCCATTTTCTTCACACACTCATAGTATGACTGCTCTGAATGGGGTTCCAGGAACTTGCACACAATGCTCCGTCTTCCATGGTCATTGTGCTTTTCACCTATAGGACCCCATTTTCTTCACACACTCATAGTATGACTGCTTTCAATGGGGTCCCAGGAAATTAACCACAATACTTTGGCTTCCAAAAATTGACCTATAAAGGAACTTACATTTATGTTGCATAACAGTGCACAATAAGGACAAATGAAAACCATCTTGAGCATTTGGCCTAGTCTAAATTTACTCAAGAAGCATTTTCCTAAATTATTCGAAAACTGGCAAAAAAGCACCTATAAAAAAAAATCAATGGCTTCCTCCATTACCCCTACAGCCATCCTATCCATCACCAAATAGGTATGTCTCTGCCACAGAATGCAGAGTCACGTTTTAACCAGTTTTCATATAATTTAGGACCCATGCACAAGATGGTGAGAGCTATAGCTCCACACGCAAATTTTTGGAACAACCCTTTCAACATTTACTCAGAATATTTCTGCACTAACCTTTTGTGATGTAGCAAAACCAAGGTTACTCAGAATGGAGGCAACGGAAAATCTTGATCTTCACTTATGGGAGTTCATGGTCTTCACACACATAGTATGACTTCAAGTATTTGGGTCCTAGGAATACTCTGTCTTCATTAAACTTTGTGGCCTTCACCTATGGAACCCCATTTTCTTCACACACTCATAGTATGACTGCTCTGAATGGGGTCCCAGGAACTTGCACACAATGCTCCGTCTTCCATGGTCATTGTGCTTTTCACCTATAGGACCCCATTTTCTTCACACACTCATAGTATGACTGCTTTCAATGGGGTCCCAGGAAATTAACCACAATACTTTGGCTTCCAAAAATTGACCTATAAAGGAACTTACATTTATGTTGCATAACAGTGCACAATAAGGACAAATGCAAAACCATCTTGAGCATTTGGCCTAGTCTAAATTTACTCAAGAAGCATTTTCCTAAATTATTCGAAAACTGGCAAAAAAGCACCTATAAAAAAAAATCAATGGCCTCCTCCATTACCCCTACAGCCATCCTATCCATCACCAAATAGGTATGTCTCTGCCACAGAATGCAGAGTCACGTTTTAACCAGTTTTCATATAATTTAGGACCCATGCACAAGATGGTGAGAGCTATAGCTCCACAGGCAAATTTTTGGAACAACCCTTCCAACATTTACT
Source organism: Eleutherodactylus coqui (assembly GCF_035609145.1). NCBI lineage: Eukaryota > Metazoa > Chordata > Amphibia > Anura > Eleutherodactylidae > Eleutherodactylus > Eleutherodactylus coqui. The sequence goes on along the minus strand of NC_089848.1, from coordinate 34,688,515 downwards.
CAGAATATTTCTGCACTAACCTTTTGTGATGTAGCAAAACCAAGGTTTTTCAGAATGGAGGCCACGGAAAATCTTGTTCTTCACCTATGGAAGTCCATTGGCTTCACACACTTATAGTATGACTTCAGGTATTTGGGTCCAAGGAATACTATGTCTTCATTGAACTTTGTGGCCTTCACCTAGAGGACCCCATTTTCTTCACACACTCATAGTATGACTGCTCTGAATGGGGTCCCAGGAACTTGAAGACAATGCTCTTTTTTGGTCACTGTGGCCTTCACCTATGGAACCCCATTTTCTTCACACACTCATAGTATGACTGCTTTCAATGGGGTGCCAGGAAATTAACCACAATACTTTGGCTTCCAAAAATTGACCTATAAAGGAACTTACATTTATGTTGCATAACAGTGCACAATAAGGACAAATGCAAAACCATCTTGAGCATTTGGCCTAGTCTAAATTTACTCAAGAAGCATTTCCCTAAATTATTCGAAAAGTGGCAAAAAAGCACCTATAAAAAAAATCAATGGCCTCCTCCATTACCCCTACAGCCATCCTATCCATCACCAAATAGGTATGTCTCTGCCACAGAATGCAGAGTCACGTTTTAACCAGTTTTCATATAATTTAGGACCCATGCACAAGATGGTGAGAGCTATAGCTCCACAGGCAAATTTTTGGAACAACCCTTCCAACATTTACTCAGAATATTTCTGCACTAACCTTTTGTGATGCAGCAAAACCAAAGTTTTTCAGAATGGAGGCCACGGAAAATCTTGTTCTTCACGTATGGGAGTCCATTGGCTTCACACACTTATAGTATGACTTCAGGTATTTGGGTCCAAGGAATACTATGTCTTCATTGAACTTTGTGGCCTTCACCTAGAGGACCCCATTTTCTTCACACACTCATAGTATGACTGCTCTGAATGGGGTCCCAGGAACTTGCACACAATGCTCTGTTTTGGTCATTATGGCCTTCACCTATGGAACCCCATTTTCTTCACACACTCATAGTATGACTGCTTTCAATGGGCTCCCAGGAAATTAACCACAATACTTTGGCTTCCAAAAATTGACCTATAAAGGAACTTACATTTATGTTGCATAACAGTGCACAATAAGGACAAATGCAAAACCATCTTGAGCATTTGGCCTAGTCTAAATTTACTCAAGAAGCATTTTCAGAAATAATTCGAAAACTGGCAAAAAAGGACCTATAAAAAAATCAATGGCCTCCTCCATTACCCCTACAGCCATCCTATCCATCACCAAATAGGTATGCCTCTGCCACAGAATGCAGAGTCACGTTTTAACCAGTTTTCATATAATTTAGGACCCATGCACAAGATGGTGAGAGCTATAGCTCCACACGCAAATTTTTGGAACAACCCTTCCAACATTTACTCAGAATATTTCTGCACTAACCTTTTGTGATGTAGCAAAACCAAAGATTTTGAGAATGGAGGCCACGGAAAATCTTGTTCTTCACCTATGGGAGTCCATTGGCTTCACACACTTATAGTATGACTTCAGGTATTTGGGTCCAAGGAATACTCTGTCTTCATTGAACTTTGTGGCCTTCACCTAGAGGACCCCATTTTCTTCACACACTCATAGTATGACTGCTCTGAATGGGGTCCCAGGAAGTTGCACACAATGCTCTGTTTTGGTCATTGTGGCCTTCACCTATGGAACCCCATTTTCTTCACACACTCATAGTATGACTGCTCTGAATGGGGTCCCAGGAACTTGCACACAATGCTCTGTTTTGGTCATTATGGCCTTCACCTATGGAACCCCATTTTCTTCACACACTCATAGTATGACTGCTTTCAATGGGGTCCCAGGAAATTAACCACAACACTTTGGCTTCCAAAAATTGACCTATAAAGGAACTTACATTTATGTTGCATAACAGTGCACAATAAGGACAAATGCAAAACCATCTTGACCATTTGGCCTAGTCTAAATTTACTCAAGAAGCATTTTCAGAAATTATTCGAAAACTGGCAAAAAAGCACCTATAAAAAAATCAATGGCCTCCTCCATTACCCCTACAGCCATCCTATCCATCACCAAATAGGTATGCCTCTGCCACAGAATGCAGAGTCACACTTTAACCAGTTTTCATATAATTTAGGACGCATGCACAAGATGGTGAGAGCTATAGCTCCACATGCAAATTTTTGGAACAACCCTTCCAACATTTACTCAGAATATTTCTGCACTAACCTTTTGTGATGTAGCAAAACCAAGGTTTTTCAGAATGGAGGCCACGGAAAATCTTGTTCTTCACGTATGGGAGTCCATTGGCTTCACACACTTATAGTATGACTTCAGGTATTTGGGTCCAAGGAATACTATGTCTTCATTGAACTTTGTGGCCTTCACCTAGAGGACCCCATTTTCTTCACACACTCATAGTATGACTGCTCTGAATGGGGTCCCAGGAACTTGAAGACAATGCTCTTTTTTGGTCACTGTGGCCTTCACCTATGGAACCCCATTTTCTTCACACACTCATAGTATGACTGCTTTCAATGGCGTCCCAGGAAATTAACCACAATACTTTGGCTTCCAAAAATTGACCTATAAAGGAACTTACATTTATGTTGCATAACAGTGCACAATAAGGACAAATGCAAAACCATCTTGAGCATTTGGCCTAGTCTAAATTTACTCAAGAAGCATTTTCCTAAATTATTCGAAAAGTGGCAAAAAAGCACCTATAAAAAAAATCAATGGCCTCCTCCATTACCCCTACAGCCATCCTATCCATCACCAAATAGGTATGTCTCTGCCACAGAATGCAGAGTCACGTTTTAACCAGTTTTCATATAATTTAGGACCCATGCACAAGATGGTGAGAGCTATAGCTCCACAGGCAAATTTTTGGAACAACCCTTCCAACATTTACTCAGAATATTTCTGCACTAACCTTTTGTGATGCAGCAAAACCAAAGTTTTTCAGAATGGAGGCCACGGAAAATCTTGTTCTTCACGTATGGGAGTCCATTGGCTTCACACACTTATAGTATGACTTCAGGTATTTGGGTCCAAGGAATACTATGTCTTCATTGAACTTTGTGGCCTTCACCTAGAGGACCCCATTTTCTTCACACACTCATAGTATGACTGCTCTGAATGGGGTCCCAGGAAGTTGCACACAATGCTCTGTTTTGGTCATTGTGGCCTTCACCTATGGAACCCCATTTTCTTCACACACTCATAGTATGACTGCTCTGAATGGGGTCCCAGGAACTTGCACACAATGCTCTGTTTTGGTCATTATGGCCTTCACCTATGGAACCCCATTTTCTTCACACACTCATAGTATGACTGCTTTCAATGGGGTCCCAGGAAATTAACCACAATACTTTGGCTTCCAAAAATTGACCTATAAAGGAACTTACATTTATGTTGCATAACAGTGCACAATAAGGACAAATGCAAAACCATCTTGAGCATTTGGCCTAGTCTAAATTTACTCAAGAAGCATTTTCAGAAATAATTCGAAAACTGGCAAAAAAGCACCTATAAAAAAATCAATGGCCTCCTCCATTACCCCTACAGCCATCCTATCCATCACCAAATAGGTATGCCTCTGCCACAGAATGCAGAGTCACGTTTTAACCAGTTTTCATATAATTTAGGACCCATGCACAAGATGGTGAGAGCTATAGCTCCACACGCAAATTTTTGGAACAACCCTTCCAACATTTACTTAGAATATTTCTGCACTAACCTTTTGTGATGTAGCAAAACCAAAGATTTTCAGAATGGAGGCCACGGAAAATCTTGTTCTTCACCTATGGGAGTCCATTGGCTTCACACACTTATAGTATGACTTCAGGTATTTGGGTCCAAGGAATACTCTGTCTTCATTGAACTTTGTGGCCTTCACCTAGAGGACCCCATTTTCTTCACACACTCATAGTATGACTGCTCTGAATGGGGTCCCAGGAAGTTGCACACAATGCTCTGTTTTGGTCATTGTGGCCTTCACCTATGGAACCCCATTTTCTTCACACACTCATAGTATGACTGCTCTGAATGGGGTCCCAGGAACTTGCACACAATGCTCTGTTTTGGTCATTATGGCCTTCACCTATGGAACCCCATTTTCTTCACACACTCATAGTATGACTGCTTTCAATGGGGTCCCAGGAAATTAACCACAATACTTTGGCTTCCAAAAATTGACCTATAAAGGAACTTACATTTATGTTGCATAACAGTGCACAATAAGGACAAATGCAAAACCATCTTGAGCATTTGGCCTAGTCTAAATTTACTCAAGAAGCATTTTCAGAAATTATTCGAAAACTGGCAAAAAAGCACCTATAAAAAAATCAATGGCCTCCTCCATTACCCCTACAGCCATCCTATCCATCACCAAATAGGTATGCCTCTGCCACAGAATGCAGAGTCACACTTTAACCAGTTTTCATATAATTTAGGACGCATGCACAAGATGGTGAGAGCTATAGCTCCACAGGCAAATTTTTGGAACAACCCTTCCAACATTTACTCAGAATATTTCTGCACTAACCTTTTGTGATGTAGCAAAACCAAGGTTTTTCAGAATGGAGGCCACGGAAAATCTTGTTCTTCACGTATGGGAGTCCATTGGCTTCACACACTTATAGTATGACTTCAGGTATTTGGGTCCAAGGAATACTATGTCTTCATTGAACTTTGTGGCCTTCACCTAGAGGACCCCATTTTCTTCACACACTCATAGTATGACTGCTCTGAATGGGGTCCCAGGAACTTGAACACAATGCTCTTTTTTGGTCACTGTGGCCTTCACCTATGGAACCCCATTTTTTTCACACACTCATAGTATGACTGCTTTCAATGGGGTCCCAGGAAATTAACCACAATACTTTGGCTTCCAAAAATTGACCTATAAAGGAACTTACATTTATGTTGCATAACAGTGCACAATAAGGACAAATGCAAAACCATCTTGAGCATTTAGCCTAGTCTAAATTTACTCAAGAAGCATTTTCCTAAATTATTCGAAAACTGGCAAAAAAAAAACCTATAAAAAAAAATCAATGGCCTCCTCCATTACCCCTACAGCCATCCTATCCATCACCAAATAGGTATGTCTCTGCCACAGAATGCAGAGTCACGTTTTAACCAGTTTTCATATAACTTAGGACCCATGCACAAGATGGTGAGAGCTATAGCTCCACACGCAAATTTTTGGAACAACCCTTCCAACATTTACTCAGAATATTTCTGCACTAACCTTTTGTGATGTAGCAAAACCAAAGTTTTTCAGAATGGAGGCCACGGAAAATCTTGTTCTTCACCTATGGGAGTCCATTGGCTTCACACACTTATAGTATGACTTCAGGTATTTGGGTCCAAGGAATACTCTGTCTTCATTGAACTTTGTGGCCTTCAACTAGAGGACCCCATTTTCTCTGAATGGGGTCCCAGAAAATTGCACACAATGCTCTGTTTTGGTCATTGTGGCCTTCACCTATGGAACCCCATTTTCTTCACACACTCATAGTATGACTGCTCTGAATGGGGTCCCAGGAACTTGCACACAATGCTCTATTTTGGTCATTGTGGCCTTCACCTATGGAACCCCATTTTCTTCACACACTCATAGTATGACTGCTCTGAATGGGGTTCAAGGAACTTGCACACAATGCTCCGTCTTCCATGGTCATTGTGCTTTTCACCTATAGGACCCCATTTTCTTCACACACTCATAGTATGACTGCTTTTAATGGGGTCCCAGGAAATTAACCACAATACGTTGGCTTCCAAAAATTGACCTATAAAGGAACTTACATTTATGTTGCATAACAGTGCACAATAAGGACAAATGAAAACCATCTTGAGCATTTGGCCTAGTCTAAATTTACTCAAGAAGCATTTTCCTAAATTATTCGAAAACTGGCAAAAAAGCACCTATAAAAAAAAATCAATGGCCTCCTCCATTACCCCTACAGCCATCCTATCCATCACCAAATAGGTATGTCTCTGCACAGAATGCAGAGTCACGTTTTAACCAGTTTTCATATAATTTAGGACCCATGCACAAGATGGTGAGAGCTATAGCTCCACACGCAAATTTTTGGAACAACCCTTTCAATATTTACTCAGAATATTTCTGCACTAACCTTTTGTGATGTAGCAAAACCAAGGTTACTCAGAATGGAGGCAACGGAAAATCTTGATCTTCACTTATGGGAGTTCATGGTCTTCACACACATAGTATGATTTCAAGTATTTGGGTCCTAGGAATACTCTGTCTTCATTAAACTTTGTGGCCTTCACCTATGGAACCCCATTTTCTTCACACACTCATAGTATGACTGCTCTGAATGGGGTCCCAGGAACTTGAACACAATGCTCTTTTTTGGTCACTGTGGCCTTCACCTATGGAACCCCATTTTCTTCACACACTCATAGTATGACTGCTTTCAATGGGGTCCCAGGAAATTAACCACAATACTTTGGCTTCCAAAAATTGACCTATAAAGGAACTTACATTTATGTTGCATAACAGTGCACAATAAGGACAAATGCAAAACCATCTTGAGCATTTAGCCTAGTCTAAATTTACTCAAGAAGCATTTTCCTAAATTATTCGAAAACTGGCAAAAAAAAAACCTATAAAAAAAAATCAATGGCCTCCTCCATTACCCCTACAGCCATCCTATCCATCACCAAATAGGTATGTCTCTGCCACAGAATGCAGAGTCACGTTTTAACCAGTTTTCATATAATTTAGGACCCATGCACAAGATGGTGAGAGCTATAGCTCCACACGCAAATTTTTGGAACAACCCTTTCAACATTTACTCAGAATATTTCTGCACTAACCTTTTGTGATGTAGCAAAACCAAAGTTTTTCAGAATGGAGGCCACGGAAAATCTTGTTCTTCACCTATGGGAGTCCATTGGCTTCACACACTTATAGTATGACTTCAGGTATTTGGGTCCAAGGAATACTCTGTCTTCATTGAACTTTGTGGCCTTCAACTAGAGGACCCCATTTTCTCTGAATGGGGTCCCAGAAAATTGCACACAATGCTCTGTTTTGGTCATTGTGGCCTTCACCTATGGAACCCCATTTTCTTCACACACTCATAGTATGACTGCTCTGAATGGGGTCCCAGGAAGTTGCACACAATGCTCTGTTTTGGTCATTGTGGCCTTCACCTATGGAACCCCATTTTCTTCACACACTCATAGTATGACTGCTCTGAATGGGGTTCCAGGAACTTGCACACAATGCTCCGTCTTCCATGGTCATTGTGCTTTTCACCTATAGGACCCCATTTTCTTCACACACTCATAGTATGACTGCTTTCAATGGGGTCCCAGGAAATTAACCACAATACTTTGGCTTCCAAAAATTGACCTATAAAGGAACTTACATTTATGTTGCATAACAGTGCACAATAAGGACAAATGAAAACCATCTTGAGCATTTGGCCTAGTCTAAATTTACTCAAGAAGCATTTTCCTAAATTATTCGAAAACTGGCAAAAAAGCACCTATAAAAAAAAATCAATGACCTCCTCCATTACCCCTACAGCCATCCTATCCATCACCAAATAGGTATGTCTCTGCCACAGAATGCAGAGTCACACTTTAACCAGTTTTCATATAATTTAGGACCCATGCACAAGATGGTGAGAGCTATAGCTCCACACGCAAATTTTTGGAACAACCCTTTCAACATTTACTCAGAATATTTCTGCACTAACCTTTTGTGATGTAGCAAAACCAAGGTTACTCAGAATGGAGGCAACGGAAAATCTTGATCTTCACTTATGGGAGTTCATGGTCTTCACACACATAGTATGACTTCAAGTATTTGGGTCCTAGGAATACTCTGTCTTCATTAAACTTTGTGGCCTTCACCTATGGAACCCCATTTTCTTCACACACTCATAGTATGACTGCTCTGAATGGGGTCCCAGGAACTTGCACACAATGCTCCGTCTTCCATGGTCATTGTGCTTTTCACCTATAGGACCCCATTTTCTTCACACACTCATAGTATGACTGCTTTCAATGGGGTCCCAGGAAATTAACCACAATACTTTGGCTTCCAAAAATTGACCTATAAAGGAACTTACATTTATGTTGCATAACAGTGCACAATAAGGACAAATGCAAAACCATCTTGAGCATTTAGCCTAGTCTAAATTAACTCAAGAAGCATTTTCCTAAATTATTCGAAAACTGGCAAAAAAAAAACCTATAAAAAAAAATCAATGGCCTCCTCCATTACCCCTACAGCCATCCTATCCATCACCAAATAGGTATGTCTCTGCCACAGAATGCAGAGTCACGTTTTAACCAGTTTTCATATAATTTAGGACCCATGCACAAGATGGTGAGAGCTATAGCTCCACAGGCAAATTTTTGGAACAACCCTTCCAACATTTACTCAGAATATTTCTGCACTAACCTTTTGTGATGTAGCAAAACCAAGGTTTTTCAGAATGGAGGCCACGGAAAATCTTGTTCTTCACCTATGGGAGTCCATTGGCTTCACACACTTATAGTATGACTTCAGGTATTTGGGTCCAAGGAATACTATGTCTTCATTGAACTTTGTGGCCTTCACCTAGAGGACCCCATTTTCTTCACACACTCATAGTATGACTGCTATGAATGGGGTCCCAGGAACTTGAACACAATGCTCTTTTTTGGTCACTGTGGCCTTCACCTATGGAACCCCATTTTCTTCACACACTCATAGTATGACTGCTTTCAATGGGGTCCCAGGAAATTAACCACAATACTTTGGCTTCCAAAAATTGACCTATAAAGGAACTTACATTTATGTTGCATAACAGTGCACAATAAGGACAAATGCAAAACCATCTTGAGCATTTGGCCTAGTCTAAATTTACTCAAGAAGCATTTTAAGAAATTATTCGAAAACTGGCAAAAAAGCACCTATAAAAAAAAAATCAATGGCCTCCTCCATTACCCCTACAGCCATCCTATCCATCACCAAATAGGTATGTCTCTGCCACAGAATGCAGAGTCACGTTTTAACCAGTTTTCATATAATTTAGGACCCATGCACAAGATGGTGAGAGCTATAGCTCCACAGGCAAATTTTTGGAACAACCCTTCCAACATTTACTCAGAATATTTCTGCACTAACCTTTTGTGATGTAGCAAAACCAAAGTTTTTCAGAATGGAGGCCACGGAAAATCTTGTTCACCTATGGGAGTCCAATGGCTTCACACACTTATAGTATGACTTCAGGTATTTGGGTCCAAGGAATACTCTGTCTTCATTGAACTTTGTGGCCTTCACCTAGAGGACCCCATTTTCTTCACACACTCATAGTATGACTGCTCTGAATGGGGTCCCAGGAAGTTGCACACAATGCTCTGTTTTGGTCATTGTGGCCTTCACCTATGGAACCCCATTTTCTTCACACACTCATAGTATGACTGCTCTGAATGGGGTCCCAGGAACTTGCACACAATGCTCTGTTTTGGTCATTATGGCCTTCACCTATGGAACCCTATTTTCTTCACACACTCATAGTATGACTGCTTTCAATGGGGTCCCAGGAAATTAACCACAATACTTTGGCTTCCAAAAATTGACCTATAAAGGAACTTACATTTATGTTGCATAACAGTGCACAAAAAGGACAAATGCAAAACCATCTTGAGCATTTGGCCTAGTCTAAATTTACTCAAGAAGCATTTTCAGAAATTATTCGAAAACTGGCAAAAAAGCACCTATAAAAAAATCAATGGCCTCCTCCATTACCCCTACAGCCATCCTATCCATCACCAAATAGGTATGCCTCTGCCACAGAATGCAGAGTCACACTTTAACCAGTTTTCATATAATTTAGGACGCATGCACAAGATGGTGAGAGCTATAGCTCCACACGCAAATTTTTGGAACAACCCTTCCAACATTTACTTAGAATATTTCTGCACTAACCTTTTGTGATGTAGCAAAACCAAAGTTTTTCAGAATGGAGGCCACGGAAAATCTTGTTCTTCACGTATGGGAGTCCATTGGCTTCACACACTTATAGTATGACTTCAGGTATTTGGGTCCAAGGAATACTATGTCTTCATTGAACTTTGTGGCCTTCACCTAGAGGACCCCATTTTCTTCACACACTCATAGTATGACTGCTCTGAATGGGGTCCCAGGAACTTGAACACAATGCTCTTTTTTGGTCACTGTGGCCTTCACCTATGGAACCCCATTTTTTTCACACACTCATAGTATGACTGCTTTCAATGGGGTCCCAGGAAATTAACCACAATACTTTGGCTTACAAAAATTGACCTATAAAGGAACTTACATTTATGTTGCATAACAGTGCACAATAAGGACAAATGCAAAACCATCTTGAGCATTTAGCCTAGTCTAAATTTACTCAAGAAGCATTTTCCTAAATTATTCGAAAACTGGCAAAAAAAAAACCTATAAAAAAAAATCAATGGCCTCCTCCATTACCCCTACAGCCATCCTATCCATCACCAAATAGGTATGTCTCTGCCACAGAATGCAGAGTCACGTTTTAACCAGTTTTCATATAATTTAGGACCCATGCACAAGATGGTGAGAGCTATAGCTCCACACGCAAATTTTTGGAACAACCCTTTCAACATTTACTCAGAATATTTCTGCACTAACCTTTTGTGATGTAGCAAAACCAAAGTTTTTCAGAATGGAGGCCACGGAAAATCTTGTTCTTCACCTATGGGAGTCCATTGGCTTCACACACTTATAGTATGACTTCAGGTATTTGGGTCCAAGGAATACTCTGTCTTCATTGAACTTTGTGGCCTTCAACTAGAGGACCCCATTTTCTCTGAATGGGGTCCCAGAAAATTGCACACAATGCTCTGTTTTGGTCATTGTGGCCTTCACCTATGGAACCCCATTTTCTTCACACACTCATAGTATGACTGCTCTGAATGGGGTCCCAGGAACTTGCACACAATGCTCTGTTTTGGTCATTGTGGCCTTCACCTATGGAACCCCATTTTCTTCACACACTCATAGTATGACTGCTCTGAATGGGGTTCCAGGAACTTGCACACAATGCTCCGTCTTCCATGGTCATTGTGCTTTTCACCTATAGGACCCCATTTTCTTCACACACTCATAGTATGACTGCTTTCAATGGGGTCCCAGGAAATTAACCACAATACTTTGGCTTCCAAAAATTGACCTATAAAGGAACTTACATTTATGTTGCATAACAGTGCACAATAAGGACAAATGAAAACCATCTTGAGCATTTCGCCTAGTCTAAATTTACATAAGAAGCATTTTCCTAAATTATTCGAAAACTGGCAAAAAAGCACCTATAAAAAAAAATCAATGGCCTCCTCCATTACCCCTACAGCCATCCTATCCATCACCAAATAGGTATGTCTCTGCCACAGAATGCAGAGTCACACTTTAACCAGTTTTCATATAATTTAGGACCCATGCACAAGATGGTGAGAGCTATAGCTCCACACGCAAATTTTTGGAACAACCCTTTCAACATTTACTCAGAATATTTCTGCACTAACCTTTTGTGATGTAGCAAAACCAAGGTTACTCAGAATGGAGGCAACGGAAAATCTTGATCTTCACTTATGGGAGTTCATGGTCTTCACACACATAGTATGACTTCAAGTATTTGGGTCCTAGGAATACTCTGTCTTCATTAAACTTTGTGGCCTTCACCTATGGAACCCCATTTTCTTCACACACTCATAGTATGACTGCTCTGAATGGGGTCCCAGGAACTTGCACACAATGCTCCGTCTTCCATGGTCATTGTGCTTTTCACCTATAGGACCCCATTTTCTTCACACACTCATAGTATGACTGCTTTCAATGGGGTCCCAGGAAATTAACCACAATACTTTGGCTTCCAAAAATTGACCTATAAAGGAACTTACATTTATGTTGCATAACAGTGCACGATAAGGACAAATGCAAAACCATCTTGAGCATTTAGCCTAGTCTAAATTAACTCAAGAAGCATTTTCCTAAATTATTCGAAAACTGGCAAAAAAAAAACCTATAAAAAAAAATCAATGGCCTCCTCCATTACCCCTACAGCCATCCTATCCATCACCAAATAGGTATGTCTCTGCCACAGAATGCAGAGTCACGTTTTAACCAGTTTTCATATAATTTAGGACCCATGCACAAGATGGTGAGAGCTATAGCTCCACAGGCAAATTTTTGGAACAACCCTTTCAACATTTACTCAGAATATTTCTGCACTAACCTTTTGTGATGTAGCAAAACCAAAGTTTTTCAGAATGGAGGCCACGGAAAATCTTGTTCTTCACCTATGGGAGTCCATTGGCTTCACACACTTATAGTATGACTTCAGGTATTTGGGTCCAAGGAATACTCTGTCTTCATTGAACTTTGTGGCCTTCAACTAGAGGACCCCATTTTCTCTGAATGGGGTCCCAGAAAATTGCACACAATGCTCTGTTTTGGTCATTGTGGCCTTCACCTATGGAACCCCATTTTCTTCACACACTCATAGTATGACTGCTCTGAATGGGGTCCCAGGAACTTGCACACAATGCTCTGTTTTGGTCATTGTGGCCTTCACCTATGGAACCCCATTTTCTTCACACACTCATAGTATGACTGCTCTGAATGGGGTTCCAGGAACTTGCACACAATGCTCCGTCTTCCATGGTCATTGTGCTTTTCACCTATAGGACCCCATTTTCTTCACACACTCATAGTATGACTGCTTTCAATGGGGTCCCAGGAAATTAACCACAATACTTTGGCTTCCAAAAATTGACCTATAAAGGAACTTACATTTATGTTGCATAACAGTGCACAATAAGGACAAATGAAAACCATCTTGAGCATTTGGCCTAGTCTAAATTTACATAAGAAGCATTTTCCTAAATTATTCGAAAACTGGCAAAAAAGCACCTATAAAAAAAAATCAATGGCCTCCTCCATTACCCCTACAGCCATCCTATCCATCACCAAATAGGTATGTCTCTGCCACAGAATGCAGAGTCACACTTTAACCAGTTTTCATATAATTTAGGACCCATGCACAAGATGGTGAGAGCTATAGCTCCACACGCAAATTTTTGGAACAACCCTTTCAACATTTACTCAGAATATTTCTGCACTAACCTTTTGTGATGTAGCAAAACCAAGGTTACTCAGAATGGAGGCAACGGAAAATCTTGATCTTCACTTATGGGAGTTCATGGTCTTCACACACATAGTATGACTTCAAGTATTTGGGTCCTAGGAATACTCTGTCTTCATTAAACTTTGTGGCCTTCACCTATGGAACCCCATTTTCTTCACACACTCATAGTATGACTGCTCTGAATGGGGTCCCAGGAACTTGCACACAATGCTCCGTCTTCCATGGTCATTGTGCTTTTCACCTATAGGACCCCATTTTCTTCACACACTCATAGTATGACTGCTTTCAATGGGGTCCCAGGAAATTAACCACAATACTTTGGCTTCCAAAAATTGACCTATAAAGGAACTTACATTTATGTTGCATAACAGTGCACAATAAGGACAAATGCAAAACCATCTTGAGCATTTAGCCTAGTCTAAATTAACTCAAGAAGCATTTTCCTAAATTATTCGAAAACTGGCAAAAAAAAAACCTATAAAAAAAAATCAATGGCCTCCTCCATTACCCCTACAGCCATCCTATCCATCACCAAATAGGTATGTCTCTGCCACAGAATGCAGAGTCACGTTTTAACCAGTTTTCATATAATTTAGGACCCATGCACAAGATGGTGAGAGCTATAGCTCCACAGGCAAATTTTTGGAACAACCCTTCCAACATTTACTCAGAATATTTCTGCACTAACCTTTTGTGATGTAGCAAAACCAAGGTTTTTCAGAATGGAGGCCACGGAAAATCTTGTTCTTCACCTATGGGAGTCCATTGGCTTCACACACTTATAGTATGACTTCAGGTATTTGGGTCCAAGGAATACTATGTCTTCATTGAACTTTGTGGCCTTCACCTAGAGGACCCCATTTTCTTCACACACTCATAGTATGACTGCTATGAATGGGGTCCCAGGAACTTGAACACAATGCTCTTTTTTGGTCACTGTGGCCTTCACCTATGGAACCCCATTTTCTTCACACACTCATAGTATGACTGCTTTCAATGGGGTCCCAGGAAATTAACCACAATACTTTGGCTTCCAAAAATTGACCTATAAAGGAACTTACATTTATGTTGCATAACAGTGCACAATAAGGACAAATGCAAAACCATCTTGAGCATTTGGCCTAGTCTAAATTTACTCAAGAAGCATTTTAAGAAATTATTCGAAAACTGGCAAAAAAGCACCTATAAAAAAAAAATCAATGGCCTCCTCCATTACCCCTACAGCCATCCTATCCATCACCAAATAGGTATGTCTCTGCCACAGAATGCAGAGTCACGTTTTAACCAGTTTTCATATAATTTAGGACCCATGCACAAGATGGTGAGAGCTATAGCTCCACAGGCAAATTTTTGGAACAACCCTTCCAACATTTACTCAGAATATTTCTGCACTAACCTTTTGTGATGTAGCAAAACCAAAGTTTTTCAGAATGGAGACCACGGAAAACCTTGTTCACCTATGGGAGTCCATTGGCTTCACACACTTATAGTATGACTTCAGGTATTTGGGTCCAAGGAATACTCTGTCTTCATTGAACTTTGTGGCCTTCACCTAGAGGACCCCATTTTCTTCACACACTCATAGTATGACTGCTCTGAATGGGGTCCCAGGAAGTTGCACACAATGCTCTGTTTTGGTCATTGTGGCCTTCACCTATGGAACCCCATTTTCTTCACACACTCATAGTATGACTGCTCTGAATGGGGTCCCAGGAACTTGCACACAATGCTCTGTTTTGGTCATTATGGCCTTCACCTATGGAACCCTATTTTCTTCACACACTCATAGTATGACTGCTTTCAATGGGGTCCCAGGAAATTAACCACAATACTTTGGCTTCCAAAAATTGACCTATAAAGGAACTTACATTTATGTTGCATAACAGTGCACAAAAAGGACAAATGCAAAACCATCTTGAGCATTTGGCCTAGTCTAAATTTACTCAAGAAGCATTTTCAGAAATTATTCGAAAACTGGCAAAAAAGCACCTATAAAAAAATCAATGGCCTCCTCCATTACCCCTACAGCCATCCTATCCATCACCAAATAGGTATGTCTCTGCCACAGAATGCAGAGTCACGTTTTAACCAGTTTTCATATAACTTAGGACCCATGCACAAGATGGTGAGAGCTATAGCTCCACACGCAAATTTTTGGAACAACCCTTCCAACATTTACTCAGAATATTTCTGCACTAACCTTTTGTGATGTAGCAAAACCAAGGTTTTTCAGAATGGAGGCCACGGAAAATCTTGTTCTTCACGTATGGGAGTCCATTGGCTTCACACACTTATAGTATGACTTCAGGTATTTGGGTCCAAGGAATACTATGTCTTCATTGAACTTTGTGGCCTTCACCTAGAGGACCCCATTTTCTTCACACACTCATAGTATGACTGCTCTGAATGGGGACCCAGGAACTTGAACACAATGCTCTTTTTTGGTCACTGTGGCCTTCACCTATGGAACCCCATTTTTTTCACACACTCATAGTATGACTGCTTTCAATGGGGTCCCAGGAAATTAACCACAATACTTTGGCTTCCAAAAATTGACCTATAAAGGAACTTACATTTATGTTGCATAACAGTGCACAATAAGGACAAATGCAAAACCATCTTGAGCATTTAGCCTAGTCTAAATTTACTCAAGAAGCATTTTCCTAAATTATTCGAAAACTGGCAAAAAAAAAACCTATAAAAAAAAATCAATGGCCTCCTCCATTACCCCTACAGCCATCCTATCCATCACCAAATAGGTATGTCTCTGCCACAGAATGCAGAGTCACGTTTTAACCAGTTTTCATATAACTTAGGACCCATGCACAAGATGGTGAGAGCTATAGCTCCACACGCAAATTTTTGGAACAACCCTTCCAACATTTACTCAGAATATTTCTGCACTAACCTTTTGTGATGTAGCAAAACCAAAGTTTTTCAGAATGGAGGCCACGGAAAATCTTGTTCTTCACCTATGGGAGTCCATTGGCTTCACACACTTATAGTATGACTTCAGGTATTTGGGTCCAAGGAATACTCTGTCTTCATTGAACTTTGTGGCCTTCAACTAGAGGACCCCATTTTCTCTGAATGGGGTCCCAGAAAATTGCACACAATGCTCTGTTTTGGTCATTGTGGCCTTCACCTATGGAACCCCATTTTCTTCACACACTCATAGTATGACTGCTCTGAATGGGGTCCCAGGAACTTGCACACAATGCTCTGTTTTGGTCATTGTGGCCTTCACCTATGGAACCCCATTTTCTTCACACACTCATAGTATGACTGCTCTGAATGGGGTTCCAGGAACTTGCACACAATGCTCCGTCTTCCATGGTCATTGTGCTTTTCACCTATAGGACCCCATTTTCTTCACACACTCATAGTATGACTGCTTTCAATGGGGTCCCAGGAAATTAACCACAATACTTTGGCTTCCAAAAATTGACCTATAAAGGAACTTACATTTATGTTGCATAACAGTGCACAATAAGGACAAATGAAAACCATCTTGAGCATTTGGCCTAGTCTAAATTTACTCAAGAAGCATTTTCCTAAATTATTCGAAAACTGGCAAAAAAGCACCTATAAAAAAAAATCAATGGCCTCCTCCATTACCCCTACAGCCATCCTATCCATCACCAAATAGGTATGTCTCTGCCACAGAATGCAGAGTCACGTTTTAACCAGTTTTCATATAATTTAGGACCCATGCACAAGATGGTGAGAGCTATAGCTCCACACGCAAATTTTTGGAACAACCCTTTCAACATTTACTCAGAATATTTCTGCACTAACCTTTTGTGATGTAGCAAAACCAAGGTTACTCAGAATGGAGGCAACGGAAAATCTTGATCTTCACTTATGGGAGTTCATGGTCTTCACACACATAGTATGACTTCAAGTATTTGGGTCCTAGGAATACTCTGTCTTCATTAAACTTTGTGGCCTTCACCTATGGAACCCCATTTTCTTCACACACTCATAGTATGACTGCTCTGAATGGGGTCCCAGGAACTTGAACACAATGCTCTTTTTTGGTCACTGTGGCCTTCACCTATGGAACCCCATTTTCTTCACACACTCATAGTATGACTGCTTTCAATGGGGTCCCAGGAAATTAACCACAATACTTTGGCTTCCAAAAATTGACCTATAAAGGAACTTACATTTATGTTGCATAACAGTGCACAATAAGGACAAATGCAAAACCATCTTGAGCATTTAGCCTAGTCTAAATTTACTCAAGAAGCATTTTCCTAAATTATTCGAAAACTGGCAAAAAAAAAACCTATAAAAAAAAATCAATGGCCTCCTCCATTACCCCTACAGCCATCCTATCCATCACCAAATAGGTATGTCTCTGCCACAGAATGCAGAGTCACGTTTTAACCAGTTTTCATATAACTTAGGACCCATGCACAAGATGGTGAGAGCTATAGCTCCACACGCAAATTTTTGGAACAACCCTTCCAACATTTACTCAGAATATTTCTGCACTAACCTTTTGTGATGTAGCAAAACCAAAGTTTTTCAGAATGGAGGCCACGGAAAATCTTGTTCTTCACCTATGGGAGTCCATTGGCTTCACACACTTATAGTATGACTTCAGGTATTTGGGTCCAAGGAATACTCTGTCTTCATTGAACTTTGTGGCCTTCAACTAGAGGACCCCATTTTCTCTGAATGGGGTCCCAGAAAATTGCACACAATGCTCTGTTTTGGTCATTGTGGCCTTCACCTATGGAACCCCATTTTCTTCACACACTCATAGTATGACTGCTCTGAATGGGGTCCCAGGAACTTGCACACAATGCTCTGTTTTGGTCATTGTGGCCTTCACCTATGGAACCCCATTTTCTTCACACACTCATAGTATGACTGCTCTGAATGGGGTTCCAGGAACTTGCACACAATGCTCCGTCTTCCATGGTCATTGTGCTTTTCACCTATAGGACCCCATTTTCTTCACACACTCATAGTATGACTGCTTTCAATGGGGTCCCAGGAAATTAACCACAATACTTTGGCTTCCAAAAATTGACCTATAAAGGAACTTACATTTATGTTGCATAACAGTGCACAATAAGGACAAATGAAAACCATCTTGAGCATTTGGCCTAGTCTAAATTTACTCAAGAAGCATTTTCCTAAATTATTCGAAAACTGGCAAAAAAGCACCTATAAAAAAAAATCAATGGCCTCCTCCATTACCCCTACAGCCATCCTATCCATCACCAAATAGGTATGTCTCTGCCACAGAATGCAGAGTCACACTTTAACCAGTTTTCATATAATTTAGGACCCATGCACAAGATGGTGAGAGCTATAGCTCCACACGCAAATTTTTGGAACAACCCTTTCAACATTTACTCAGAATATTTCTGCACTAACCTTTTGTGATGTAGCAAAACCAAGGTTACTCAGAATGGAGGCAACGGAAAATCTTGATCTTCACTTATGGGAGTTCATGGTCTTCACACACATAGTATGACTTCAAGTATTTGGGTCCTAGGAATACTCTGTCTTCATTAAACTTTGTGGCCTTCACCTATGGAACCCCATTTTCTTCACACACTCATAGTATGACTGCTCTGAATGGGGTCCCAGGAACTTGCACACAATGCTCCGTCTTCCATGGTCATTGTGCTTTTCACCTATAGGACCCCATTTTCTTCACACACTCATAGTATGACTGCTTTCAATGGGGTCCCAGGAAATTAACCACAATACTTTGGCTTCCAAAAATTGACCTATAAAGGAACTTACATTTATGTTGCATAACAGTGCACAATAAGGACAAATGCAAAACCATCTTGAGCATTTAGCCTAGTCTAAATTTACTCAAGAAGCATTTTCCTAAATTATTCGAAAACTGGCAAAAAAAAAACCAATAAAAAAAAATCAATGGCCTCCTCCATTACCCCTACAGCCATCCTATCCATCACCAAATAGGTATGTCTCTGCCACAGAATGCAGAGTCACGTTTTAACCAGTTTTCATATAATTTAGGACCCATGCACAAGATGGTGAGAGCTATAGCTCCACAGGCAAATTTTTGGAACAACCCTTCCAACATTTACTCAGAATATTTCTGCACTAACCTTTTGTGATGTAGCAAAACCAAGGTTTTTCAGAATGGAGGCCACGGAAAATCTTGTTCTTCACCTATGGGAGTCCATTGGCTTCACACACTTATAGTATGACTTCAGGTATTTGGGTCCAAGGAATACTATGTCTTCATTGAACTTTGTGGCCTTCACCTAGAGGACCCCATTTTCTTCACACACTCATAGTATGACTGCTCTGAATGGGGTCCCAGGAACTTGAACACAATGCTCTTTTTTGGTCACTGTGGCCTTCACCTATGGAACCCCATTTTCTTCACACACTCATAGTATGACTGCTTTCAATGGGGTCCCAGGAAATTAACCACAATACTTTGGCTTCCAAAAATTGACCTATAAAGGAACTTACATTTATGTTGCATAACAGTGCACAATAAGGACAAATGCAAAACCATCTTGAGCATTTGGCCTAGTCTAAATTTACTCAAGAAGCATTTTAAGAAATTATTCGAAAACTGGCAAAAAAGCACCTATAAAAAAAAAATCAATGGCCTCCTCCATTACCCCTACAGCCATCCTATCCATCACCAAATAGGTATGTCTCTGCCACAGAATGCAGAGTCACGTTTTAACCAGTTTTCATATAATTTAGGACCCATGCACAAGATGGTGAGAGCTATAGCTCCACAGGCAAATTTTTGGAACAACCCTTCCAACATTTACTCAGAATATTTCTGCACTAACCTTTTGTGATGTAGCAAAACCAAAGTTTTTCAGAATGGAGGCCACGGAAAATCTTGTTCACCTATGGGAGTCCAATGGCTTCACACACTTATAGTATGACTTCAGGTATTTGGGTCCAAGGAATACTCTGTCTTCATTGAACTTTGTGGCCTTCACCTAGAGGACCCCATTTTCTTCACACACTCATAGTATGACTGCTCTGAATGGGGTCCCAGGAAGTTGCACACAATGCTCTGTTTTGGTCATTGTGGCCTTCACCTATGGAACCCCATTTTCTTCACACACTCATAGTATGACTGCTCTGAATGGGGTCCCAGGAACTTGCACACAATGCTCTGTTTTGGTCATTATGGCCTTCACCTATGGAACCCTATTTTCTTCACACACTCATAGTATGACTGCTTTCAATGGGGTCCCAGGAAATTAACCACAATACTTTGGCTTCCAAAAATTGACCTATAAAGGAACTTACATTTATGTTGCATAACAGTGCACAAAAAGGACAAATGCAAAACCATCTTGAGCATTTGGCCTAGTCTAAATTTACTCAAGAAGCATTTTCAGAAATTATTCGAAAACTGGCAAAAAAGCACCTATAAAAAAATCAATGGCCTCCTCCATTACCCCTACAGCCATCCTATCCATCACCAAATAGGTATGCCTCTGCCACAGAATGCAGAGTCACACTTTAACCAGTTTTCATATAATTTAGGACGCATGCACAAGATGGTGAGAGCTATAGCTCCACACGCAAATTTTTGGAACAACCCTTCCAACATTTACTCAGAATATTTCTGCACTAACCTTTTGTGATGTAGCAAAACCAAAGTTTTTCAGAATGGAGGCCACGGAAAATCTTGTTCTTCACGTATGGGAGTCCATTGGCTTCACACACTTATAGTATGACTTCAGGTATTTGGGTCCAAGGAATACTATGTCTTCATTGAACTTTGTGGCCTTCACCTAGAGGACCCCATTTTCTTCACACACTCATAGTATGACTGCTCTGAATGGGGTCCCAGGAACTTGAACACAATGCTCTTTTTTGGTCACTGTGGCCTTCACCTATGGAACCCCATTTTTTTCACACACTCATAGTATGACTGCTTTCAATGGGGTCCCAGGAAATTAACCACAATACTTTGGCTTCCAAAAATTGACCTATAAAGGAACTTACATTTATGTTGCATAACAGTGCACAATAAGGACAAATGCAAAACCATCTTGAGCATTTAGCCTAGTCTAAATTTACTCAAGAAGCATTTTCCTAAATTATTCGAAAACTGGCAAAAAAAAAACCTATAAAAAAAAATCAATGGCCTCCTCCATTACCCCTACAGCCATCCTATCCATCACCAAATAGGTATGTCTCTGCCACAGAATGCAGAGTCACGTTTTAACCAGTTTTCATATAACTTAGGACCCATGCACAAGATGGTGAGAGCTATAGCTCCACACGCAAATTTTTGGAACAACCCTTCCAACATTTACTCAGAATATTTCTGCACTAACCTTTTGTGATGTAGCAAAACCAAAGTTTTTCAGAATGGAGGCCACGGAAAATCTTGTTCTTCACCTATGGGAGTCCATTGGCTTCACACACTTATAGTATGACTTCAGGTATTTGGGTCCAAGGAATACTCTGTCTTCATTGAACTTTGTGGCCTTCAACTAGAGGACCCCATTTTCTCTGAATGGGGTCCCAGAAAATTGCACACAATGCTCTGTTTTGGTCATTGTGGCCTTCACCTATGGAACCCCATTTTCTTCACACACTCATAGTATGACTGCTCTGAATGGGGTCCCAGGAACTTGCACACAATGCTCTGTTTTGGTCATTGTGGCCTTCACCTATGGAACCCCATTTTCTTCACACACTCATAGTATGACTGCTCTGAATGGGGTTCCAGGAACTTGCACACAATGCTCCGTCTTCCATGGTCATTGTGCTTTTCACCTATAGGACCCCATTTTCTTCACACACTCATAGTATGACTGCTTTTAATGGGGTCCCAGGAAATTAACCACAATACGTTGGCTTCCAAAAATTGACCTATAAAGGAACTTACATTTATGTTGCATAACAGTGCACAATAAGGACAAATGCAAAACCATCTTGAGCATTTAGCCTAGTCTAAATTTACTCAAGAAGCATTTTCCTAAATTATTCGAAAACTGGCAAAAAAAAAACCAATAAAAAAAAATCAATGGCCTCCTCCATTACCCCTACAGCCATCCTATCCATCACCAAATAGGTATGTCTCTGCCACAGAATGCAGAGTCACGTTTTAACCAGTTTTCATATAATTTAGGACCCATGCACAAGATGGTGAGAGCTATAGCTCCACAGGCAAATTTTTGGAACAACCCTTCCAACATTTACTCAGAATATTTCTGCACTAACCTTTTGTGATGTAGCAAAACCAAGGTTTTTCAGAATGGAGGCCACGGAAAATCTTGTTCTTCACCTATGGGAGTCCATTGGCTTCACACACTTATAGTATGACTTCAGGTATTTGGGTCCAAGGAATACTATGTCTTCATTGAACTTTGTGGCCTTCACCTAGAGGACCCCATTTTCTTCACACACTCATAGTATGACTGCTCTGAATGGGGTCCCAGGAACTTGAACACAATGCTCTTTTTTGGTCACTGTGGCCTTCACCTATGGAACCCCATTTTCTTCACACACTCATAGTATGACTGCTTTCAATGGGGTCCCAGGAAATTAACCACAATACTTTGGCTTCCAAAAATTGACCTATAAAGGAACTTACATTTATGTTGCATAACAGTGCACAATAAGGACAAATGCAAAACCATCTTGAGCATTTGGCCTAGTCTAAATTTACTCAAGAAGCATTTTAAGAAATTATTCGAAAACTGGCAAAAAAGCACCTATAAAAAAAAAATCAATGGCCTCCTCCATTACCCCTACAGCCATCCTATCCATCACCAAATAGGTATGTCTCTGCCACAGAATGCAGAGTCACGTTTTAACCAGTTTTCATATAATTTAGCACCCATGCACAAGATGGTGAGAGCTATAGCTCCACAGGCAAATTTTTGGAACAACCCTTCCAACATTTACTCAGAATATTTCTGCACTAACCTTTTGTGATGTAGCAAAACCAAAGTTTTTCAGAATGGAGGCCACGGAAAATCTTGTTCACCTATGGGAGTCCAATGGCTTCACACACTTATAGTATGACTTCAGGTATTTGGGTCCAAGGAATACTCTGTCTTCATTGAACTTTGTGGCCTTCACCTAGAGGACCCCATTTTCTTCACACACTCATAGTATGACTGCTCTGAATGGGGTCCCAGGAAGTTGCACACAATGCTCTGTTTTGGTCATTGTGGCCTTCACCTATGGAACCCCATTTTCTTCACACACTCATAGTATGACTGCTCTGAATGGGGTCCCAGGAACTTGCACACAATGCTCTGTTTTGGTCATTATGGCCTTCACCTATGGAACCCTATTTTCTTCACACACTCATAGTATGACTGCTTTCAATGGGGTCCCAGGAAATTAACCACAATACTTTGGCTTCCAAAAATTGACCTATAAAGGAACTTACATTTATGTTGCATAACAGTGCACAAAAAGGACAAATGCAAAACCATCTTGAGCATTTGGCCTAGTCTAAATTTACTCAAGAAGCATTTTCAGAAATTATTCGAAAACTGGCAAAAAAGCACCTATAAAAAAATCAATGGCCTCCTCCATTACCCCTACAGCCATCCTATCCATCACCAAATAGGTATGCCTCTGCCACAGAATGCAGAGTCACACTTTAACCAGTTTTCATATAATTTAGGACGCATGCACAAGATGGTGAGAGCTATAGCTCCACACGCAAATTTTTGGAACAACCCTTCCAACATTTACTCAGAATATTTCTGCACTAACCTTTTGTGATGTAGCAAAACCAAAGTTTTTCAGAATGGAGGCCACGGAAAATCTTGTTCTTCACGTATGGGAGTCCATTGGCTTCACACACTTATAGTATGACTTCAGGTATTTGGGTCCAAGGAATACTATGTCTTCATTGAACTTTGTGGCCTTCACCTAGAGGACCCCATTTTCTTCACACACTCATAGTATGACTGCTCTGAATGGGGTCCCAGGAACTTGAACACAATGCTCTTTTTTGGTCACTGTGGCCTTCACCTATGGAACCCCATTTTTTTCACACACTCATAGTATGACTGCTTTCAATGGGGTCCCAGGAAATTAACCACAATACTTTGGCTTCCAAAAATTGACCTATAAAGGAACTTACATTTATGTTGCATAACAGTGCACAATAAGGACAAATGCAAAACCATCTTGAGCATTTAGCCTAGTCTAAATTTACTCAAGAAGCATTTTCCTAAATTATTCGAAAACTGGCAAAAAAAAAACCTATAAAAAAAAATCAATGGCCTCCTCCATTACCCCTACAGCCATCCTATCCATCACCAAATAGGTATGTCTCTGCCACAGAATGCAGAGTCACGTTTTAACCAGTTTTCATATAACTTAGGACCCATGCACAAGATGGTGAGAGCTATAGCTCCACACGCAAATTTTTGGAACAACCCTTCCAACATTTACTCAGAATATTTCTGCACTAACCTTTTGTGATGTAGCAAAACCAAAGTTTTTCAGAATGGAGGCCACGGAAAATCTTGTTCTTCACCTATGGGAGTCCATTGGCTTCACACACTTATAGTATGACTTCAGGTATTTGGGTCCAAGGAATACTCTGTCTTCATTGAACTTTGTGGCCTTCAACTAGAGGACCCCATTTTCTCTGAATGGGGTCCCAGAAAATTGCACACAATGCTCTGTTTTGGTCATTGTGGCCTTCACCTATGGAACCCCATTTTCTTCACACACTCATAGTATGACTGCTCTGAATGGGGTCCCAGGAACTTGCACACAATGCTCTGTTTTGGTCATTGTGGCCTTCACCTATGGAACCCCATTTTCTTCACACACTCATAGTATGACTGCTCTGAATGGGGTTCCAGGAACTTGCACACAATGCTCCGTCTTCCATGGTCATTGTGCTTTTCACCTATAGGACCCCATTTTCTTCACACACTCATAGTATGACTGCTTTTAATGGGGTCCCAGGAAATTAACCACAATACGTTGGCTTCCAAAAATTGACCTATAAAGGAACTTACATTTATGTTGCATAACAGTGCACAATAAGGACAAATGAAAACCATCTTGAGCATTTGGCCTAGTCTAAATTTACTCAAGAAGCATTTTCCTAAATTATTCGAAAACTGGCAAAAAAGCACCTATAAAAAAAAATCAATGGCCTCCTCCATTACCCCTACAGCCATCCTATCCATCACCAAATAGGTATGTCTCTGCCACAGAATGCAGAGTCACGTTTTAACCAGTTTTCATATAATTTAGGACCCATGCACAAGATGGTGAGAGCTATAGCTCCACACGCAAATTTTTGGAACAACCCTTTCAACATTTACTCAGAATATTTCTGCACTAACCTTTTGTGATGTAGCAAAACCAAGGTTACTCAGAATGGAGGCAACGGAAAATCTTGATCTTCACTTATGGGAGTTCATGGTCTTCACACACATAGTATGATTTCAAGTATTTGGGTCCTAGGAATACTCTGTCTTCATTAAACTTTGTGGCCTTCACCTATGGAACCCCATTTTCTTCACACACTCATAGTATGACTGCTCTGAATGGGGTCCCAGGAACTTGAACACAATGCTCTTTTTTGGTCACTGTGGCCTTCACCTATGGAACCCCATTTTCTTCACACACTCATAGTATGACTGCTCTGAATGGGGTCCCAGGAACTTGCACACAATGCTCTGTTTTGGTCATTATGGCCTTCACCTATGGAACCCCATTTTCTTCACACACTCATAGTATGACTGCTTTCAATGGGGTCCCAGGAAATTAACCACAATACTTTGGCTTCCAAAAATTGACCTATAAAGGAACTTACATTTATGTTGCATAACAGTGCACAATAAGGACAAATGCAAAACCATCTTGAGCATTTAGCCTAGTCTAAATTTACTCAAGAAGCATTTTCCTAAATTATTCGAAAACTGGCAAAAAAAAAACCTATAAAAAAAAATCAATGGCCTCCTCCATTACCCCTACAGCCATCCTATCCATCACCAAATAGGTATGTCCCTGCCACAGAATGCAGAGT
Source organism: Eleutherodactylus coqui (assembly GCF_035609145.1). Taxonomy (NCBI): domain Eukaryota; kingdom Metazoa; phylum Chordata; class Amphibia; order Anura; family Eleutherodactylidae; genus Eleutherodactylus; species Eleutherodactylus coqui. The sequence continues at coordinate 34,662,310 of NC_089848.1, read as the reverse complement.
CACGTTTTAACCAGTTTTCATATAATTTAGGACCCATGCACAAGATGGTGAGAGCTATAGCTCCACACGCAAATTTTTGGAACAACCCTTCCAACATTTACTCAGAATATTTCTGCACTAACCTTTTGTGATGTAGCAAAACCAAAGTTTTTCAGAATGGAGGCCACGGAAAATCTTGTTCTTCACCTATGGGAGTCCATTGGCTTCACACACTTATAGTATGACTTCAGGTATTTGGGTCCAAGGAATACTCTGTCTTCATTGAACTTTGTGGCCTTCAACTAGAGGACCCCATTTTCTCTGAATGGGGTCCCAGAAAATTGCACACAATGCTCTGTTTTGGTCATTGTGGCCTTCACCTATGGAACCCCATTTTCTTCACAAACTCATAGTATGACTGCTCTGAATGGGGTCCCAGGAACTTGCACACAATGCTCTGTTTTGGTCATTGTGGCCTTCACCTATGGAACCCCATTTTCTTCACACACTCATAGTATGACTGCTCTGAATGGGGTTCCAGGAACTTGCACACAATGCTCCGTCTTCCATGGTCATTGTGCTTTTCACCTATAGGACCCCATTTTCTTCACACACTCATAGTATGACTGCTTTCAATGGGGTCCCAGGAAATTAACCACAATACTTTGGCTTCCAAAAATTGACCTATAAAGGAACTTACATTTATGTTGCATAACAGTGCACAATAAGGACAAATGAAAACCATCTTGAGCATTTGGCCTAGTCTAAATTTACTCAAGAAGCATTTTCCTAAATTATTCGAAAACTGGCAAAAAAGCACCTATAAAAAAAAATCAATGGCCTCCTCCATTACCCCTACAGCCATCCTATCCATCACCAAATAGGTATGTCTCTGCCACAGAATGCAGAGTCACGTTTTAACCAGTTTTCATATAATTTAGGACCCATGCACAAGATGGTGAGAGCTATAGCTCCACACGCAAATTTTTGAAACAACCCTTTCAACATTTACTCAGAATATTTCTGCACTAACCTTTTGTGATGTAGCAAAACCAAGGTTACTCAGAATGGAGGCAACGGAAAATCTTGATCTTCACTTATGGGAGTTCATGGTCTTCACACACATAGTATGACTTCAAGTATTTGGGTCCTAGGAATACTCTGTCTTCATTAAACTTTGTGGCCTTCACCTATGGAACCCCATTTTCTTCACACACTCATAGTATGACTGCTCTGAATGGGGTCCCAGGAACTTGCACACAATGCTCCGTCTTCCATGGTCATTGTGCTTTTCACCTATAGGACCCCATTTTCTTCACACACTCATAGTATGACTGCTTTCAATGGGGTCCCAGGAAATTAACCACAATACTTTGGCTTCCAAAAATTGACCTATAAAGGAACTTACATTTATGTTGCATAACAGTGCACAATAAGGACAAATGCAAAACCATCTTGAGCATTTAGCCTAGTCTAAATTTACTCAAGAAGCATTTTCCTAAATTATTCGAAAACTGACAAAAAAAAAACCTATAAAAAAAAATCAATGGCCTCCTCCATTACCCCTACAGCCATCCTATCCATCACCAAATAGGTATGCCTCTGCCACAGAATGCAGAGTCACACTTTAACCAGTTTTCATATAATTTAGGACCCATGCACAAGATGCTGATAGCTATAGCTCCACACGCAAATTTTCGGAACAACCCTTCCAACATTTACTCAGAATATTTCTGCACTAACCTTTTGTGATGTAGCAAAACCAAAGTTTTTCAGAATGGAGGCCACGGAAAATCTTGTTCTTCACCTATGGGAGTCCATTGGCTTCACACACTTATAGTATGACTTCAGGTATTTGGGTCCAAGGAATACTCTGTCTTCATTGAACTTTGTGGCCTTCACCTAGAGGACCCCATTTTCTTCACACACTCATAGTATGACTGCTCTGAATGGGGTCCCAGGAACTTGCACACAATGCTCTGTTTTGGTCATTGTGGCCTTCACCTATGGAACCCCATTTTCTTCACACACTCATAGTATGACTGCTCTGAATGGGGTTCCAGGAACTTGCACACAATGCTCCGTCTTCCATGGTCATTGTGCTTTTCACCTATAGGACCCCATTTTCTTCACACACTCATAGTATGACTGCTTTCAATGGGGTCCCAGGAAATTAACCACAATACTTTGGCTTCCAAAAATTGACCTATAAAGGAACTTACATTTATGTTGCATAACAGTGCACAATAAGGACAAATGAAAACCATCTTGAGCATTTGGCCTAGTCTAAATTTACTCAAGAAGCATTTTCCTAAATTATTCGAAAACTGGCAAAAAAGCACCTATAAAAAAAAATCAATGGCCTCCTCCATTACCCCTACAGCCATCCTATCCATCACCAAATAGGTATGTCTCTGCCACAGAATGCAGAGTCACGTTTTAACCAGTTTTCATATAATTTAGGACCCATGCACAAGATGGTGAGAGCTATAGCTCCACACGCAAATTTTTGAAACAACCCTTTCAACATTTACTCAGAATATTTCTGCACTAACCTTTTGTGATGTAGCAAAACCAAGGTTACTCAGAATGGAGGCAACGGAAAATCTTGATCTTCACTTATGGGAGTTCATGGTCTTCACACACATAGTATGACTTCAAGTATTTGGGTCCTAGGAATACTCTGTCTTCATTAAACTTTGTGGCCTTCACCTATGGAACCCCATTTTCTTCACACACTCATAGTATGACTGCTCTGAATGGGGTCCCAGGAACTTGCACACAATGCTCCGTCTTCCATGGTCATTGTGCTTTTCACCTATAGGACCCCATTTTCTTCACACACTCATAGTATGACTGCTTTCAATGGGGTCCCAGGAAATTAACCACAATACTTTGGCTTCCAAAAATTGACCTATAAAGGAACTTACATTTATGTTGCATAACAGTGCACAATAAGGACAAATGCAAAACCATCTTGAGCATTTAGCCTAGTCTAAATTTACTCAAGAAGCATTTTCCTAAATTATTCGAAAACTGACAAAAAAAAAACCTATAAAAAAAAATCAATGGCCTCCTCCATTACCCCTACAGCCATCCTATCCATCACCAAATAGGTATGCCTCTGCCACAGAATGCAGAGTCACACTTTAACCAGTTTTCATATAATTTAGGACCCATGCACAAGATGCTGATAGCTATAGCTCCACACGCAAATTTTCGGAACAACCCTTCCAACATTTACTCAGAATATTTCTGCACTAACCTTTTGTGATGTAGCAAAACCAAAGTTTTTCAGAATGGAGGCCACGGAAAATCTTGTTCTTCACCTATGGGAGTCCATTGGCTTCACACACTTATAGTATGACTTCAGGTATTTGGGTCCAAGGAATACTCTGTCTTCATTGAACTTTGTGGCCTTCACCTAGAGGACCCCATTTTCTTCACACACTCATAGTATGACTGCTCTGAATGGGGTCCCAGGAACTTGCACACAATGCTCTGTTTTGGTCATTGTGGCCTTCACCTATGGAACCCCATTTTCTTCACACACTCATAGTATGACTGCTCTGAATGGGGTCCCAGGAACTTGCACACAATGCTCCGTCTTCCATGGTCATTGTGCTTTTCACCTATAGGACCCCATTTTCTTCACACACTCATAGTATGACTGCTTTCAATGGGGTCCCAGGAAATTAACCACAATACTTTGGCATCCAAAAATTGACCTATAAAGGAACTTACATTTATGTTGCATAACAGTGCACAATAAGGACAAATGCAAAACCATCTTGAGCATTTGGCCTAGTCTAAATTTACTCAAGAAGCATTTTCCTAAATTATTCGAAAACTGGCAAAAAAGCACCTATAAAAAAAAATCAATGGCCTCCTCCATTACCCCTACAGCCATCCTATCCATCACCAAATAGGTATGTCTCTGCCACAGAATGCAGAGTCACGTTTTAACCAGTTTTCATATAATTTAGGACCCATGCACAAGATGGTGAGAGCTATAGCTCCACACGCAAATTTTTGGAACAACCCTTTCAACATTTACTCAGAATATTTCTGAACTAACCTTTTGTGATGTAGCAAAACCAAGGTTACTCAGAATGGAGGCAACGGAAAATCTTGATCTTCACTTATGGGAGTCCATGGTCTTCACACACATAGTATGACTTCAAGTATTTGGGTCCTAGGAATACTCTGTCTTCATTAAACTTTGTGGCCTTCACCTATGGAACCCCATTTTCTTCACACACTCATAGTATGACTGCTCTGAATGGGGTCCCAGGAACTTGCACACAATGCTCCGTCTTCCATGGTCATTGTGCTTTTCACCTATAGGACCCCATTGTCTTCACACACTTATAGTATGACTGCTTTCAATGGGGTCCCAGGAAATTAACCACAATACTTTGGCTTCCAAAAATTGACTTATAAAGGAACTTACATTTATGTTGCATAACAGTGCACAATGAGGACAAATGCAAAACCATCTTGAGCATTTGGCCTAGTCTAAATTAACTCAAGAAGCATTTTCCTAAATTATTCGAAAACTGGCAAAAAAGCACCTATAAAAAAAAATCAATGGCCTCCTCCATTACCCCTACAGCCATCCTATCCATCACCAAATAGGTATGTCTCTGCCACAGAATGCAGAGTCACGTTTTAACCAGTTTTCATATAATTTAGGACCCATGCACAAGATGGTGAGAGCTATAGCTCCACACGCAAATTTTTGGAACAACCCTTCCAACATTTACTCAGAATATTTCTGCACTAACCTTTTGTGATGTAGCAAAACCAAAGTTTTTGAGAATGGAGGCCACGGAAAATCTTGTTCTTCACTTATGGGAGTCCATTGGCTTCACACACTTATAGTATGACTTCAGGTATTTGGGTCCAAGGAATACTCTGTCTTCATTGAACTTTGTGGCCTTCACCTAGAGGACCCCATTTTCTTCACACACTCATAGTATGACTGCTCTGAATGGGGTCCCAGGAAGTTGCACACAATGCTCTGTTTTGGTCATTGTGGCCTTCACCTATGGAACCCCATTTTCTTCACACACTCATAGTATGACTGCTCTGAATGGGGTCCCACGAACTTGCACACAATGCTCTGTTTTGGTCATTGTGGCCTTCACCTATGGAACCCCATTTTCTTCACACACTCATAGTATGACTGCTCTGAATGGGGTCCCAGGAACTTGCACACAATGCTCTGTTTTGGTCATTATGGCCTTCACCTATGGAACCCCATTTTCTTCACACACTCATAGTATGACTGCTTTCAATGGGGTCCCAGGAAATTAACCACAATACTTTGGCTTCCAAAAATTGACCTATAAAGGAACTTACATTTATGTTGCATAACAGTGCACAATAAGGACAAATGCAAAACCATCTTGAGCATTTGGCCTAGTCTAAATTTACTCAAGAAGCATTTTCAGAAATTATTCGAAAACTGGCAAAAAAGCACCTATAAAAAAATCAATGGCCTCCTCCATTACCCCTACAGCCATCCTATCCATCACCAAATAGGTATGCCTCTGCCACAGAATGCAGAGTCACACTTTAACCAGTTTTCATATAATTTAGGACGCATGCACAAGATGGTGAGAGCTATAGCTCCACACGCAAATTTTTGGAACAACCCTTCCAACATTTACTCAGAATATTTCTGCACTAACCTTTTGTGATGTAGCAAAACCAAGGTTTTTCAGAATGGAGGCCACGGAAAATCTTGTTCTTCACCTATGGGAGTCCATTGGCTTCACACACTTATAGTATGACTTCAGGTATTTGGGTCCAAGGAATACTATGTCTTCATTGAACTTTGTGGCCTTCACCTAGAGGACCCCATTTTCTTCACACACTCATAGTATGACTGCTCTGAATGGGGTCCCAGGAACTTGAACACAATGCTCTTTTTTGGTCACTGTGGCCTTCACCTATGGAACCCCATTTTTTTCACACACTCATAGTATGACTGCTTTCAATGGGGTCCCAGGAAATTAACCACAATACTTTGGCTTCCAAAAATTGACCTATAAAGGAACTTACATTTATGTTGCATAACAGTGCACAATAAGGACAAATGCAAAACCATCTTGAGCATTTAGCCTAGTCTAAATTTACTCAAGAAGCATTTTCCTAAATTATTCGAAAACTGGCAAAAAAAAAAACCTATAAAAAAAAATCAATGGCCTCCTCCATTACCCCTACAGCCATCCTATCCATCACCAAATAGGTATGTCTCTGCCACAGAATGCAGAGTCACGTTTTAACCAGTTTTCATATAATTTAGGACCCATGCACAAGATGGTGAGAGCTATAGCTCCACACGCAAATTTTTGGAACAACCCTTCCAACATTTACTCAGAATATTTCTGCACTAACCTTTTGTGATGTAGCAAAACCAAAGTTTTTCAGAATGGAGGCCACGGAAAATCTTGTTCTTCACCTATGGGAGTCCATTGGCTTCACACACTTATAGTATGACTTCAGGTATTTGGGTCCAAGGAATACTCTGTCTTCATTGAACTTTGTGGCCTTCAACTAGAGGACCCCATTTTCTCTGAATGGGGTCCCAGAAAATTGCACACAATGCTCTGTTTTGGTCATTGTGGCCTTCACCTATGGAACCCCATTTTCTTCACACACTCATAGTATGACTGCTCTGAATGGGGTCCCAGGAACTTGCACACAATGCTCCGTCTTCCATGGTCATTGTGCTTTTCACCTATAGGACCCCATTTTCTTCATACACTCATAGTATGACTGCTTTCAATGGGGTCCCAGGAAATTAACCACAATACTTTGGCTTCCAAAAATTGACCTATAAAGGAACTTACATTTATGTTGCATAACAGTGCACAATAAGGACAAATGCAAAACCATCTTGAGCATTTAGCCTAGTCTAAATTTACTCAAGAAGCATTTTCCTAAATTATTCGAAAACTGGCAAAAAAAAAACCTATAAAAAAAAATCAATGGCCTCCTCCATTACCCCTACAGCCATCCTATCCATCACCAAATAGGTATGTCTCTGCCACAGAATGCAGAGTCACGTTTTAACCAGTTTTCATATAATTTAGGACCCATGCACAAGATGGTGAGAGCTATAGCTCCACAGGCAAATTTTTGGAACAACCCTTCCAACATTTACTCAGAATATTTCTGCACTAACCTTTTGTGATGTAGCAAAACCAAGGTTTTTCAGAATGGAGGCCACGGAAAATCTTGTTCTTCACCTATGGGAGTCCATTGGCTTCACACACTTATAGTATGACTTCAGGTATTTGGGTCCAAGGAATACTATGTCTTCATTGAACTTTGTGGCCTTCACCTAGAGGACCCCATTTTCTTCACACACTCATAGTATGACTGCTCTGAATGGGGTCCCAGGAACTTGAACACAATGCTCTTTTTTGGTCACTGTGGCCTTCACCTATGGAACCCCATTTTCTTCACACACTCATAGTATGACTGCTTTCAATGGGGTCCCAGGAAATTAACCACAATACTTTGGCTTCCAAAAATTGACCTATAAAGGAACTTACATTTATGTTGCATAACAGTGCACAATAAGGACAAATGCAAAACCATCTTGAGCATTTGGCCTAGTCTAAATTTACTCAAGAAGCATTTTCCTAAATTATTCGAAAACTGGCAAAAAAAAAACCTATAAAAAAAAAATCAATGGCCTCCTCCATTACCCCTACAGCCATCCTATCCATCACCAAATAGGTATGTCTCTGCCACAGAATGCAGAGTCACGTTTTAACCAGTTTTCATATAATTTAGGACCCATGCACAAGATGGTGAGAGCTATAGCTCCACACGCAAATTTTTGGAACAACCCTTCCAACATTTACTCAGAATATTTCTGCACTAACCTTTTGTGATGTAGCAAAACCAAAGTTTTTCAGAATGGAGGCCACGGAAAATCTTGTTCTTCACCTATGGGAGTCCATTGGCTTCACACACTTATAGTATGACTTCAGGTATTTGGGTCCAAGGAATACTCTGTCTTCATTGAACTTTGTGGCCTTCAACTAGAGGACCCCATTTTCTCTGAATGGGGTCCAAGAAAATTGCACACAATGCTCTGTTTTGGTCATTGTGGCCTTCACCTATGGAACCCCATTTTCTTCACACACTCATAGTATGACTGCTCTGAATGGGGTCCCAGGAACTTGCACACAATGCTCTGTTTTGGTCATTGTGGCCTTCACCTATGGAACCCCATTTTCTTCACACACTCATAGTATGACTGCTCTGAATGGGGTCCCAGGAACTTGCACACAATGCTCCGTCTTCCATGGTCATTGTGCTTTTCACCTATAGGACCCCATTTTCTTCATACACTCATAGTATGACTGCTTTCAATGGGGTCCCAGGAAATTAACCACAATACTTTGGCTTCCAAAAATTGACCTATAAAGGAACTTACATTTATGTTGCATAACAGTGCACAATAAGGACAAATGCAAAACCATCTTGAGCATTTAGCCTAGTCTAAATTTACTCAAGAAGCATTTTCCTAAATTATTCGAAAACTGGCAAAAAAAAAACCTATAAAAAAAAATCAATGGCCTCCTCCATTACCCCTACAGCCATCCTATCCATCACCAAATAGGTATGTCTCTGCCACAGAATGCAGAGTCACGTTTTAACCAGTTTTCATATAATTTAGGACCCATGCACAAGATGGTGAGAGCTATAGCTCCACAGGCAAATTTTTGGAACAACCCTTCCAACATTTACTCAGAATATTTCTGCACTAACCTTTTGTGATGTAGCAAAACCAAGGTTTTTCAGAATGGAGGCCACGGAAAATCTTGTTCTTCACCTATGGGAGTCCATTGGCTTCACACACTTATAGTATGACTTCAGGTATTTGGGTCCAAGGAATACTATGTCTTCATTGAACTTTGTGGCCTTCACCTAGAGCAGTGGTCCCCAACCTTTTTGGCACCAGGGACCGCCTTCAAGCAAGACCTATTTTACAAGGCCCGGCAGGGTGGGGCGGGACATGAGCGGGGCTTTGGTTATATGGGGCGGGGTTATGAAGGGAGTTGGAGTTTAGTGCATTATTATTTAATTATGACATTTAGAATGTCCTGGCAGTACACACATAGGGCAGTATATAATCTATCCCCCCCAGTAATAACCAGCCCCCCCCCTAGTAATAGGCAGCCCCCCCCCAGTAATAGGCAGCCCCCCCCCCTAGTAATAGGCAGCCCCCCCCCCTAGTAATAGGCAGCCCCCCCCCCTAGTAATAGGCAGCCCCCCCCCTAGTAATAGGCAGCCCCCCCCCCCAGTAATAGGCAGCCCCCCCCCAGTAATAGGCAGCCCTCCCCCCAGTAATAGGCAGCCCCCCCCCCAGTAATAGGCAGCCCCCCCCCTCAGTAATAGGCAGCCCCCCCCCCAGTAATAGGCAGCCCCCCCCCCAGTAATAGGCAGCCCCCCCCCCCAGTAATAGGCAGCCCCCCCCATAGCAATAGGCAGCCCCCCCCCCATAGCAATAGGCAGCCCCCCCCCATAGCAATAGGCAGCCCCCCCCCCATAGCAATAGGCAGCCCCCCCCCCATAGCAATAGGCAGCCCCCCCCCATAGCAATAGGCAGCCCCCCCCCATAGCAATAGGCAGCCCCCCCCCCATAGCAATAGGCAGCCCCCCCCATAGCAATAGGCAGCCCCCCCCCATAGCAATAGGCAGCCCCCCCCCATAGCAATAGGCAGCCCCCCCCCCCATAGCAATAGGCAGCCCCCCCCATAGCAATAGGCAGCCCCCCCCCCATAGCAATAGGCAGCCCCCCCCCATAGCAATAGGCAGCCCCCCCCCCATAGCAATAGGCAGCCCCCCCCCCAGTAATAGGCAGCCCCCCCCCCAGTAATAGGCAGCCCCCCCCAGTAATAGGCAGCCCCCCCCCCCCAGTAATAGGCAGCCCCCCCCCCCAGTAATAGGCAGCCCCCTTCCCAGTAATAGGCAGCCCCCTTCCCAGTAATAGGCAGCCCCCTTCCCAGTAATAGGCAGCCCCCTTCCCAGTAATAGGCAGCCCCCTTCCCAGTAATAGGCAGCCCCCTTCCCAGTAATAGGCAGCCCCTCCCCCTAGTAATAACCAGCCCCCCCCCCTGTAATAGGCAGCCCCTTCCCCTGTAATAGGCAGCCCCTTCCCCTGTAATAGGCAGCCCCTTCCCCTGTAATAGGCAGCCCCTTCCCCTGTAATAGGCAGCCCCCAGTAGTAACCAGTCCCTCCCAGTAGTAATTAGCCCCCCCCCCCAGTAATAGGCAGCCCCTTACCCTGTAATAAGTAGCCCCCCCAGTAATAGGCAGCCCCCCAACCCATATACTTACCTCCTCCCTGCTGTCGCTCTGTCTGCTTGCCCTGACGTCAGCCCGGAACGCTTCCTCCCCGAGTCCTCTCCTGCGGAACTAATGAGCAGGGGACTCGGGGAAGAGAATCCTGGCTGCACAGACGTCAGTGTGTGCGCCGGGATCAGCGCGATTACCAGCGGGGAGCTGCGGCGCCCCCGTTGGTAATCGCTTCAGTGGTCAGCGGCGTCGGCACGCCGCGGGCCACATAGCACAAGGCAGCGGGCCTGACTCGGCCCGCGGGCCTTGTGTTTAGAGCAAAAGTTCCCGGCGGTGCCGCGGACCGGCGCTAAACACCCAACGGCCCGGTCCGCGGCCCGGTGGTTGGGGACCCCTGACCTAGAGGACCCCATTTTCTTCACACACTCATAGTATGACTGCTCTGAATGGGGTCCCAGGAACTTGAACACAATGCTCTTTTTTGGTCACTGTGGCCTTCACCTATGGAACCCCATTTTCTTCACACACTCATAGTATGACTGCTTTCAATGGGGTCCCAGGAAATTAACCACAATACTTTGGCTTCCAAAAATTGACCTATAAAGGAACTTACATTTATGTTGCATAACAGTGCACAATAAGGACAAATGCAAAACCATCTTGAGCATTTGGCCTAGTCTAAATTTACTCAAGAAGCATTTTCCTAAATTATTCGAAAACTGGCAAAAAAAAAACCTATAAAAAAAAATCAATGGCCTCCTCCATTACCCCTACAGCCATCCTATCCATCACCAAATAGGTATGTCTCTGCCACAGAATGCAGAGTCACGTTTTAACCAGTTTTCATATAATTTAGGACCCATGCACAAGATGGTGAGAGCTATAGCTCCACACGCAAATTTTTGGAACAACCCTTCCAACATTTACTCAGAATATTTCTGCACTAACCTTTTGTGATGTAGCAAAACCAAAGTTTTTCAGAATGGAGGCCACGGAAAATCTTGTTCTTCACCTATGGGAGTCCATTGGCTTCACACACTTATAGTATGACTTCAGGTATTTGGGTCCAAGGAATACTATGTCTTCATTGAACTTTGTGGCCTTCACCTAGAGGACCCCATTTTCTTCACACACTCATAGTATGACTGCTCTGAATGGGGTCCCAGGAACTTGCACACAATGCTCCGTCTTCCATGGTCATTGTGCTTTTCACCTATAGGACCCCATTTTCTTCACACACTCATAGTATGACTGCTTTCAATGGGGTCCCAGGAAATTAACCACAATACTTTGGCTTCCAAAAATTGACCTATAAAGGAACTTACATTTATGTTGCATAACAGTGCACAATAAGGACAAATGCAAAACCATCTTGAGCATTTGGCCTAGTCTAAATTTACTCAAGAAGCATTTTCAGAAATTATTCGAAAACTGGCAAAAAAGCACCTATAAAAAAAAATCAATGGCCTCCTCCATTACCCCTACAGCCATCCTATCCATCACCAAATAGGTATGTCTCTGCCACAGAATGCAGAGTCACGTTTTAACCAGTTTTCATATAATTTAGGACCCATGCACAAGATGGTGAGAGCTATAGCTCCACACGCAAATTTTTGGAACAACCCTTCCAACATTTACTCAGAATATTTCTGCACTAACCTTTTGTGATGTAGCAAAACCAAAGTTTTTCAGAATGGAGGCCACGGAAAATCTTGTTCTTCACTTATGGGAGTCCATTGGCTTCACACACTTATAGTATGACTTCAGGTATTTGGGTCCAAGGAATACTCTGTCTTCATTGAACTTTGTGGCCTTCACCTAGAGGACCCCATTTTCTTCACACACTCATAGTATGACTGCTCTGAATGGGGTCCCAGGAACTTGCACACAATGCTCTGTTTTGGTCATTGTGGCCTTCACCTATGGAACCCCATTTTCTTCACACACTCATAGTATGACTGCTCTGAATGGGGTCCCAGGAACTTGCACACAATGCTCTGTTTTGGTCATTGTGGCCTTCACCTATGGAACCCCATTTTCTTCACACACTCATAGTATGACTGCTCTGAATGGGGTCCCAGGAACTTGCACACAATGCTCCGTCTTCCATGGTCATTGTGCTTTTCACCTATAGGACCCCATTTTCTTCACACACTCATAGTATGACTGCTTTCAATGGGGTCCCAGGAAATTAACCACAATACTTTGGCTTCCAAAAATTGACCTATAAAGGAACTTACATTTATGTTGCATAACAGTGCACAATAAGGACAAATGCAAAACCATCTTGAGCATTTGGCCTAGTCTAAATTTACTCAAGAAGCATTTTCCTAAATTATTCGAAAACTGGCAAAAAAGCACCTATAAAAAAAAATCAATGGCCTCCTCCATTACCCCTACAGCCATCCTATCCATCACCAAATAGGTATGTCTCTGCCACAGAATGCAGAGTCACGTTTTAACCAGTTTTCATATAATTTAGGACCCATGCACAAGATGGTGAGAGCTATAGCTCCACACGCAAATTTTTGGAACAACCCTTCCAACATTTACTCAGAATATTTCTGCACTAACCTTTTGTGATGTAGCAAAACCAAAGTTTTTGAGAATGGAGGCCACGGAAAATCTTGTTCTTCACTTATGGGAGTCCATTGGCTTCACACACTTATAGTATGACTTCAGGTATTTGGGTCCAAGGAATACTCTGTCTTCATTGAACTTTGTGGCCTTCACCTAGAGGACCCCATTTTCTTCACACACTCATAGTATGACTGCTCTGAATGGGGTCCCAGGAACTTGCACACAATGCTCTGTTTTGGTCATTGTGGCCTTCACCTATGGAACCCCATTTTCTTCACACACTCATAGTATGACTGCTCTGAATGGGGTCCCAGGAACTTGCACACAATGCTCTGTTTTGGTCATTGTGGCCTTCACCTATGGAACCCCATTTTCTTCACACACTCATAGTATGACTGCTCTGAATGGGGTACCAGGAACTTGCACACAATGCTCCGTCTTCCATGGTCATTGTGCTTTTCACCTATAGGACCCCATTTTCTTCACACACTCATAGTATGACTGCTTTCAATGGGGTCCCAGGAAATTAACCACAATACTTTGGCTTCCAAAAATTGACCTATAAAGGAACTTACATTTATGTTGCATAACAGTGCACAATAAGGACAAATGCAAAACCATCTTGAGCATTTGGCCTAGTCTAAATTTACTCAAGAAGCATTTTCCTAAATTATTCGAAAACTGGCAAAAAAGCACCTATAAAAAAAAATCAATGGCCTCCTCCATTACCCCTACAGCCATCCTATCCATCACCAAATAGGTATGTCTCTGCCACAGAATGCAGAGTCACGTTTTAACCAGTTTTCATATAATTTAGGACCCATGCACAAGATGGTGAGAGCTATAGCTCCACACGCAAATTTTTGGAACAACCCTTTCAACATTTACTCAGAATATTTCTGAACTAACCTTTTGTGATGTAGCAAAACCAAGGTTACTCAGAATGGAGGCAACGGAGAATCTTGATCTTCACTTATGGGAGTCCATGGTCTTCACACACATAGTATGACTTCAAGTATTTGGGTCCTAGGAATACTCTGTCTTCATTAAACTTTGTGGCCTTCACCTATGGAACCCCATTTTCTTCACACACTCATAGTATGACTGCTCTGAATGGGGTCCCAGGAACTTGCACACAATGCTCCGTCTTCCATGGTCATTGTGCTTTTCACCTATAGGACCCCATTTTCTTCACACACTCATAGTATGACTGCTTTCAATGGGGTCCCAGGAAATTAACCACAATACTTTGGCTTCCAAAAATTGACTTATAAAGGAACTTACATTTATGTTGCATAACAGTGCACAATGAGGACAAATGCAAAACCATCTTGAGCATTTGGCCTAGTCTAAATTTACTCAAGAAGCATTTTCCTAAATTATTCGAAAACTGGCAAAAAAGCACCTATAAAAAAAAATCAATGGCCTCCTCCATTACCCCTACAGCCATCCTATCCATCACCAAATAGGTATGTCTCTGCCACAGAATGCAGAGTCACGTTTTAACCAGTTTTCATATAATTTAGGACCCATGCACAAGATGGTGAGAGCTATAGCTCCACACGCAAATTTTTGGAACAACCCTTCCAACATTTACTCAGAATATTTCTGCACTAACCTTTTGTGATGTAGCAAAACCAAAGTTTTTGAGAATGGAGGCCACGGAAAATCTTGTTCTTCACCTATGGGAGTCCATTGGCTTCACACACTTATAGTATGACTTCAGGTATTTGGGTCCAAGGAATACTCTGTCTTCATTGAACTTTGTGGCCTTCACCTAGAGGACCCCATTTTCTTCACACACTCATAGAATGACTGCTCTGAATGGGGTCCCAGGAAGTTGCACACAATGCTCTGTTTTGGTCATTGTGGCCTTCACCTATGGAACCCCATTTTCTTCACACACTCATAGTATGACTGCTCTGAATGGGGTCCCAGGAACTTGCACACAATGCTCTGTTTTGGTCATTGTGGCCTTCACCTATGGAACCCCATTTTCTTCACACACTCATAGTATGACTGCTCTGAATGGGGTCCCAGGAACTTGCACACAATGCTCTGTTTTGGTCATTATGGCCTTCACCTATGGAACCCCATTTTCTTCACACACTCATAGTATGACTGCTTTCAATGGGGTCCCAGGAAATTAACCACAATACTTTGGCTTCCAAAAATTGACCTATAAAGGAACTTACATTTATGTTGCATAACAGTGCACAATAAGGACAAATGCAAAACCATCTTGAGCATTTGGCCTAGTCTAAATTTACTCAAGAAGCATTTTCAGAAATTATTCGAAAACTGGCAAAAAAGCACCTATAAAAAAATCAATGGCCTCCTCCATTACCCCTACAGCCATCCTATCCATCACCAAATAGGTATGTCTCTGCCACAGAATGCAGAGTCACGTTTTAAAGGGGTTGTCCCGAGGCAGCAAGTGGGTCTATACACTTCTGTATGGCCATAATAATGCACTTTGTAATGTACATTGTGCATTAATTATGAGCCATACAGAAGTTATAAAAAGTTTTATACTTACCTGCTCCGTTGCTGGCGTCCTCGTCTCCATGGTGCCGACTAATTTTCGCCCTCCGATGGCCAAATTAGCCGCGCTTGCGCAGTCCGGGTCTTCTCCTCTTCTCTATGGGGCTCCGTGTAGCTCCGTGTAGCTCCGCCCCGTCACGTGCCGATTCCAGCCAATCAGGAGGCTGGAATCGGCAATGGACCGCACAGAAGCCCTGCGGTCCATGAAGACAGAGGATCCCGGCGGCCATCTTCAGCAGGTGAGTATGAAGACGCCGGACCGCCGGGATTCAGGTAAGCGCTGTGCGGGTGGTTTTTTTAACCCCTGCATCGGGGTTGTCTCGCGCCGAACGGGGGGGGGGGTTTAAAAAAAAAAAAACCCGTTTCGGCGCGGGACATCTCCTTTAACCAGTTTTCATATAATTTAGGACCCATGCACAAGATGGTGAGAGCTATAGCTCCACACGCAAATTTTTGGAACAACCCTTCCAACATTTACTCAGAATATTTCTGCACTAACCTTTTGTGATGTAGCAAAACCAAGGTTTTTCAGAATGGAGGCCACGGAAAATCTTGTTCTTCACGTATGGGAGTCCATTGGCTTCACACACTTATAGTATGACTTCAGGTATTTGGGTCCAAGGAATACTATGTCTTCATTGAACTTTGTGGCCTTCACCTAGAGGACCCCATTTTCTTCACACACTCATAGTATGACTGCTCTGAATGGGGTCCCAGGAACTTGAACACAATGCTCTTTTTTGGTCACTGTGGCCTTCACCTATGGAACCCCATTTTTTTCACACACTCATAGTATGACTGCTTTCAATGGGGTCCCAGGAAATTAACCACAATACTTTGGCTTCCAAAAATTGACCTATAAAGGAACTTACATTTATGTTGCATAACAGTGCACAATAAGGACAAATGCAAAACCATCTTGAGCATTTAGCCTAGTCTAAATTTACTCAAGAAGCATTTTCCTAAATTATTCGAAAACTGGCAAAAAAAAAACCTATAAAAAAAAATCAATGGCCTCCTCCATTACCCCTACAGCCATCCTATCCATCACCAAATAGGTATGTCTCTGCCACAGAATGCAGAGTCACGTTTTAACCAGTTTTCATATAATTTAGGACCCATGCACAAGATGGTGAGAGCTATAGCTCCACACGCAAATTTTTGGAACAACCCTTCCAACATTTACTCAGAATATTTCTGCACTAACCTTTTGTGATGTAGCAAAACCAAAGTTTTTCAGAATGGAGGCCACGGAAAATCTTGTTCTTCACCTATGGGAGTCCATTGGCTTCACACACTCATAGTATGACTTCAGGTATTTGGGTCCAAGGAATACTATGTCTTCATTGAACTTTGTGGCCTTCACCTAGAGGACCCCATTTTCTTCACACACTCATAGTATGACTGCTCTGAATGGGGTCCCAGGAACTTGCACACAATGCTCTGTTTTGGTCATTGTGGCCTTCACCTATGGAACCCCATTTTCTTCACACACTCATAGTATGACTGCTCTGAATGGGGTCCCAGGAACTTGCACACAATGCTCCGTCTTCCATGGTCATTGTGCTTTTCACCTATAGGACCCCATTTTCTTCATACACTCATAGTATGACTGCTTTCAATGGGGTCCCAGGAAATTAACCACAATACTTTGGCTTCCAAAAATTGACCTATAAAGGAACTTACATTTATGTTGCATAACAGTGCACAATAAGGACAAATGCAAAACCATCTTGAGCATTTAGCCTAGTCTAAATTTACTCAAGAAGCATTTTCCTAAATTATTCGAAAACTGGCAAAAAAAAAACCTATAAAAAAAAATCAATGGCCTCCTCCATTACCCCTACAGCCATCCTATCCATCACCAAATAGGTATGTCTCTGCCACAGAATGCAGAGTCACGTTTTAACCAGTTTTCATATAATTTAGGACCCATGCACAAGATGGTGAGAGCTATAGCTCCACAGGCAAATTTTTGGAACAACCCTTCCAACATTTACTCAGAATATTTCTGCACTAACCTTTTGTGATGTAGCAAAACCAAGGTTTTTCAGAATGGAGGCCACGGAAAATCTTGTTCTTCACCTATGGGAGTCCATTGGCTTCACACACTTATAGTATGACTTCAGGTATTGGGTCCAAGGAATACTATGTCTTCATTGAACTTTGTGGCCTTCACCTAGAGGACCCCATTTTCTTCACACACTCATAGTATGACTGCTCTGAATGGGGTCCCAGGAACTTGAACACAATGCTCTTTTTTGGTCACTGTGGCCTTCACCTATGGAACCCCATTTTCTTCACACACTCATAGAATGACTTCAGGTATTTGGGTCCAAGGAATACTCTGTCTTCATTGAACTTTGTGGCCTTCACCTAGAGGACCCCATTTTCTTCACACACTCATAGTATGACTGCTCTGAATGGGGTCCCAGGAACTTGCACACAATGCTCTGTTTTGGTCATTGTGGCCTTCACCTATGGAACCCCATTTTCTTCACACACTCATAGTATGACTGCTCTGAATGGGGTCCCAGGAACTTGCACACAATGCTCCGTCTTCCATGGTCATTGTGCTTTTCCCCTATAGGACCCCATTTTCTTCATACACTCATAGTATGACTGCTTTCAATGGGGTCCCAGGAAATTAACCACAATACTTTGGCTTCCAAAAATTGACCTATAAAGGAACTTACATTTATGTTGCATAACAGTGCACAATAAGGACAAATGCAAAACCATCTTGAGCATTTAGCCTAGTCTAAATTTACTCAAGAAGCATTTTCCTAAATTATTCGAAAACTGGCAAAAAAAAAACCTATAAAAAAAAATCAATGGCCTCCTCCATTACCCCTACAGCCATCCTATCCATCACCAAATAGGTATGTCTCTGCCACAGAATGCAGAGTCACGTTTTAACCAGTTTTCATATAATTTAGGACCCATGCACAAGATGGTGAGAGCTATAGCTCCACAGGCAAATTTTTGGAACAACCCTTCCAACATTTACTCAGAATATTTCTGCACTAACCTTTTGTGATGTAGCAAAACCAAGGTTTTTCAGAATGGAGGCCACGGAAAATCTTGTTCTTCACCTATGGGAGTCCATTGGCTTCACACACTTATAGTATGACTTCAGGTATTTGGGTCCAAGGAATACTATGTCTTCATTGAACTTTGTGGCCTTCACCTAGAGGACCCCATTTTCTTCACACACTCATAGTATGACTGCTCTGAATGGGGTCCCAGGAACTTGCACACAATGCTCCGTCTTCCATGGTCATTGTGCTTTTCACCTATAGGACCCCATTTTCTTCACACACTCATAGTATGACTGCTTTCAATGGGGTCCCAGGAAATTAACCACAATACTTTGGCTTCCAAAAATTGACCTATAAAGGAACTTACATTTATGTTGCATAACAGTGCACAATAAGGACAAATGCAAAACCATCTTGAGCATTTGGCCTAGTCTAAATTTACTCAAGAAGCATTTTCCTAAATTATTCGAAAACTGGCAAAAAAGCACCTATAAAAAAAAATCAATGGCCTCCTCCATTACCCCTACAGCCATCCTATCCATCACCAAATAGGTATGTCTCTGCCACAGAATGCAGAGTCACGTTTTAACCAGTTTTCATATAATTTAGGACCCATGCACAAGATGGTGAGAGCTATAGCTCCACACGCAAATTTTTGGAACAACCCTTCCAACATTTACTCAGAATATTTCTGCACTAACCTTTTGTGATGTAGCAAAACCAAAGTTTTTGAGAATGGAGGCCACGGAAAATCTTGTTCTTCACTTATGGGAGTCCATTGGCTTCACACACTTATAGTATGACTTCAGGTATTTGGGTCCAAGGAATACTCTGTCTTCATTGAACTTTGTGGCCTTCACCTAGAGGACCCCATTTTCTTCACACACTCATAGTATGACTGCTCTGAATGGGGTCCCAGGAACTTGCACACAATGCTCTGTTTTGGTCATTGTGGCCTTCACCTATGGAACCCCATTTTCTTCACACACTCATAGTATGACTGCTCTGAATGGGGTCCCAGGAACTTGCACACAATGCTCTGTTTTGGTCATTGTGGCCTTCACCTATGGAACCCCATTTTCTTCACACACTCATAGTATGACTGCTCTGAATGGGGTACCAGGAACTTGCACACAATGCTCCGTCTTCCATGGTCATTGTGCTTTTCACCTATAGGACCCCATTTTCTTCACACACTCATAGTATGACTGCTTTCAATGGGGTCCCAGGAAATTAACCACAATACTTTGGCTTCCAAAAATTGACCTATAAAGGAACTTACATTTATGTTGCATAACAGTGCACAATAAGGACAAATGCAAAACCATCTTGAGCATTTGGCCTAGTCTAAATTTACTCAAGAAGCATTTTCCTAAATTATTCGAAAACTGGCAAAAAAGCACCTATAAAAAAAAATCAATGGCCTCCTCCATTACCCCTACAGCCATCCTATCCATCACCAAATAGGTATGTCTCTGCCACAGAATGCAGAGTCACGTTTTAACCAGTTTTCATATAATTTAGGACCCATGCACAAGATGGTGAGAGCTATAGCTCCACACGCAAATTTTTGGAACAACCCTTTCAACATTTACTCAGAATATTTCTGAACTAACCTTTTGTGATGTAGCAAAACCAAGGTTACTCAGAATGGAGGCAACGGAGAATCTTGATCTTCACTTATGGGAGTCCATGGTCTTCACACACATAGTATGACTTCAAGTATTTGGGTCCTAGGAATACTCTGTCTTCATTAAACTTTGTGGCCTTCACCTATGGAACCTCATTTTCTTCACACACTCATAGTATGACTGCTCTGAATGGGGTCCCAGGAACTTGCACACAATGCTCCGTCTTCCATGGTCATTGTGCTTTTCACCTATAGGACCCCATTTTCTTCACACACTCATAGTATGACTGCTTTCAATGGGGTCCCAGGAAATTAACCACAATACTTTGGCTTCCAAAAATTGACTTATAAAGGAACTTACATTTATGTTGCATAACAGTGCACAATGAGGACAAATGCAAAACCATCTTGAGCATTTGGCCTAGTCTAAATTTACTCAAGAAGCATTTTCCTAAATTATTCGAAAACTGGCAAAAAAGCACCTATAAAAAAAAATCAATGGCCTCCTCCATTACCCCTACAGCCATCCTATCCATCACCAAATAGGTATGTCTCTGCCACAGAATGCAGAGTCACGTTTTAACCAGTTTTCATATAATTTAGGACCCATGCACAAGATGGTGAGAGCTATAGCTCCACACGCAAATTTTTGGAACAACCCTTCCAACATTTACTCAGAATATTTCTGCACTAACCTTTTGTGATGTAGCAAAACCAAAGTTTTTGAGAATGGAGGCCACGGAAAATCTTGTTCTTCACCTATGGGAGTCCATTGGCTTCACACACTTATAGTATGACTTCAGGTATTTGGGTCCAAGGAATACTCTGTCTTCATTGAACTTTGTGGCCTTCACCTAGAGGACCCCATTTTCTTCACACACTCATAGAATGACTGCTCTGAATGGGGTCCCAGGAAGTTGCACACAATGCTCTGTTTTGGTCATTGTGGCCTTCACCTATGGAACCCCATTTTCTTCACACACTCATAGTATGACTGCTCTGAATGGGGTCCCAGGAACTTGCACACAATGCTCTGTTTTGGTCATTGTGGCCTTCACCTATGGAACCCCATTTTCTTCACACACTCATAGTATGACTGCTCTGAATGGGGTCCCAGGAACTTGCACACAATGCTCTGTTTTGGTCATTATGGCCTTCACCTATGGAACCCCATTTTCTTCACACACTCATAGTATGACTGCTTTCAATGGGGTCCCAGGAAATTAACCACAATACTTTGGCTTCCAAAAATTGACCTATAAAGGAACTTACATTTATGTTGCATAACAGTGCACAATAAGGACAAATGCAAAACCATCTTGAGCATTTGGCCTAGTCTAAATTTACTCAAGAAGCATTTTCAGAAATTATTCGAAAACTGGCAAAAAAGCACCTATAAAAAAATCAATGGCCTCCTCCATTACCCCTACAGCCATCCTATCCATCACCAAATAGGTATGTCTCTGCCACAGAATGCAGAGTCACGTTTTAAAGGGGTTGTCCCGAGGCAGCAAGTGGGTCTATACACTTCTGTATGGCCATAATAATGCACTTTGTAATGTACATTGTGCATTAATTATGAGCCATACAGAAGTTATAAAAAGTTTTATACTTACCTGCTCCGTTGCTGGCGTCCTCGTCTCCATGGTGCCGACTAATTTTCGCCCTCCGATGGCCAAATTAGCCGCGCTTGCGCAGTCCGGGTCTTCTCCTCTTCTCTATGGGGCTCCGTGTAGCTCCGCCCCGTCACGTGCCGATTCCAGCCAATCAGGAGGCTGGAATCGGCAATGGACCGCACAGAAGCCCTGCGGTCCATGAAGACAGAGGATCCCGGCGGCCATCTTCAGCAGGTGAGTATGAAGACGCCGGACCGCCGGGATTCAGGTAAGCGCTGTGCGGGTGGTTTTTTTAACCCCTGCATCGGGGTTGTCTCGCGCCGAACGGGGGGGGGGGGTTTAAAAAAAAAAAAACCCGTTTCGGCGCGGGACATCTCCTTTAACCAGTTTTCATATAATTTAGGACCCATGCACAAGATGGTGAGAGCTATAGCTCCACACGCAAATTTTTGGAACAACCCTTCCAACATTTACTCAGAATATTTCTGCACTAACCTTTTGTGATGTAGCAAAACCAAGGTTTTTCAGAATGGAGGCCACGGAAAATCTTGTTCTTCACGTATGGGAGTCCATTGGCTTCACACACTTATAGTATGACTTCAGGTATTTGGGTCCAAGGAATACTATGTCTTCATTGAACTTTGTGGCCTTCACCTAGAGGACCCCATTTTCTTCACACACTCATAGTATGACTGCTCTGAATGGGGTCCCAGGAACTTGAACACAATGCTCTTTTTTGGTCACTGTGGCCTTCACCTATGGAACCCCATTTTTTTCACACACTCATAGTATGACTGCTTTCAATGGGGTCCCAGGAAATTAACCACAATACTTAGGCTTCCAAAAATTGACCTATAAAGGAACTTACATTTATGTTGCATAACAGTGCACAATAAGGACAAATGCAAAACCATCTTGAGCATTTAGCCTAGTCTAAATTTACTCAAGAAGCATTTTCCTAAATTATTCGAAAACTGGCAAAAAAAAAACCTATAAAAAAAAATCAATGGCCTCCTCCATTACCCCTACAGCCATCCTATCCATCACCAAATAGGTATGTCTCTGCCACAGAATGCAGAGTCACGTTTTAACCAGTTTTCATATAATTTAGGACCCATGCACAAGATGGTGAGAGCTATAGCTCCACACGCAAATTTTTGGAACAACCCTTCCAACATTTACTCAGAATATTTCTGCACTAACCTTTTGTGATGTAGCAAAACCAAAGTTTTTCAGAATGGAGGCCACGGAAAATCTTGTTCTTCACCTATGGGAGTCCATTGGCTTCACACACTTATAGTATGACTTCAGGTATTTGGGTCCAAGGAATACTATGTCTTCATTGAACTTTGTGGCCTTCACCTAGAGGACCCCATTTTCTTCACACACTCATAGTATGACTGCTCTGAATGGGGTCCCAGGAACTTGCACACAATGCTCTGTTTTGGTCATTGTGGCCTTCACCTATGGAACCCCATTTTCTTCACACACTCATAGTATGACTGCTCTGAATGGGGTCCCAGGAACTTGAACACAATGCTCCGTCTTCCATGGTCATTGTGCTTTTCACCTATAGGACCCCATTTTCTTCATACACTCATAGTATGACTGCTTTCAATGGGGTCCCAGGAAATTAACCACAATACTTTGGCTTCCAAAAATTGACCTATAAAGGAACTTACATTTATGTTGCATAACAGTGCACAATAAGGACAAATGCAAAACCATCTTGAGCATTTAGCCTAGTCTAAATTTACTCAAGAAGCATTTTCCTAAATTATTCGAAAACTGGCAAAAAAAAAACCTATAAAAAAAAATCAATGGCCTCCTCCATTACCCCTACAGCCATCCTATCCATCACCAAATAGGTATGTCTCTGCCACAGAATGCAGAGTCACGTTTTAACCAGTTTTCATATAATTTAGGACCCATGCACAAGATGGTGAGAGCTATAGCTCCACAGGCAAATTTTTGGAACAACCCTTCCAACATTTACTCAGAATATTTCTGCACTAACCTTTTGTGATGTAGCAAAACCAAGGTTTTTCAGAATGGAGGCCACGGAAAATCTTGTTCTTCACCTATGGGAGTCCATTGGCTTCACACACTTATAGTATGACTTCAGGTATTGGGTCCAAGGAATACTATGTCTTCATTGAACTTTGTGGCCTTCACCTAGAGGACCCCATTTTCTTCACACACTCATAGTATGACTGCTCTGAATGGGGTCCCAGGAACTTGAACACAATGCTCTTTTTTGGTCACTGTGGCCTTCACCTATGGAACCCCATTTTCTTCACACACTCATAGAATGACTTCAGGTATTTGGGTCCAAGGAATACTCTGTCTTCATTGAACTTTGTGGCCTTCACCTAGAGGACCCCATTTTCTTCACACACTCATAGTATGACTGCTCTGAATGGGGTCCCAGGAACTTGCACACAATGCTCTGTTTTGGTCATTGTGGCCTTCACCTATGGAACCCCATTTTCTTCCCACACTCATAGTATGACTGCTCTGAATGGGGTCCCAGGAACTTGCACACAATGCTCCGTCTTCCATGGTCATTGTGCTTTTCACCTATAGGACCCCATTTTCTTCATACACTCATAGTATGACTGCTTTCAATGGGGTCCCAGGAAATTAACCACAATACTTTGGCTTCCAAAAATTGACCTATAAAGGAACTTACATTTATGTTGCATAACAGTGCACAATAAGGACAAATGCAAAACCATCTTGAGCATTTAGCCTAGTCTAAATTTACTCAAGAAGCATTTTCCTAAATTATTCGAAAACTGGCAAAAAAAAAACCTATAAAAAAAAATCAATGGCCTCCTCCATTACCCCTACAGCCATCCTATCCATCACCAAATAGGTATGTCTCTGCCACAGAATGCAGAGTCACGTTTTAACCAGTTTTCATATAATTTAGGACCCATGCACAAGATGGTGAGAGCTATAGCTCCACACGCAAATTTTTGGAACAACCCTTCCAACATTTACTCAGAATATTTCTGCACTAACCTTTTGTGATGTAGCAAAACCAAGGTTTTTCAGAATGGAGGCCACGGAAAATCTTGTTCTTCACCTATGGGAGTCCATTGGCTTCACACACTTATAGTATGACTTCAGGTATTTGGGTCCAAGGAATACTATGTCTTCATTGAACTTTGTGGCCTTCACCTAGAGGACCCCATTTTCTTCACACACTCATAGTATGACTGCTCTGAATGGGGTCCCAGGAACTTGCACACAATGCTCCGTCTTCCATGGTCATTGTGCTTTTCACCTATAGGACCCCATTTTCTTCACACACTCATAGTATGACTGCTTTCAATGGGGTCCCAGGAAATTAACCACAATACTTTGGCTTCCAAAAATTGACCTATAAAGGAACTTACATTTATGTTGCATAACAGTGCACAATAAGGACAAATGCAAAACCATCTTGAGCATTTGGCCTAGTCTAAATTTACTCAAGAAGCATTTTCAGAAATTATTCGAAAACTGGCAAAAAAGCACCTATAAAAAAAAATCAATGGCCTCCTCCATTACCCCTACAGCCATCCTATCCATCACCAAATAGGTATGTCTCTGCCACAGAATGCAGAGTCACGTTTTAACCAGTTTTCATATAATTTAGGACCCATGCACAAGATGGTGAGAGCTATAGCTCCACACGCAAATTTTTGGAACAACCCTTCCAACATTTACTCAGAATATTTCTGCACTAACCTTTTGTGATGTAGCAAAACCAAAGTTTTTCAGAATGGAGGCCACGGAAAATCTTGTTCTTCACTTATGGGAGTCCATTGGCTTCACACACTTATAGTATGACTTCAGGTATTTGGGTCCAAGGAATACTCTGTCTTCATTGAACTTTGTGGCCTTCACCTAGAGGACCCCATTTTCTTCACACACTCATAGTATGACTGCTCTGAATGGGGTCCCAGGAACTTGCACACAATGCTCTGTTTTGGTCATTGTGGCCTTCACCTATGGAACCCCATTTTCTTCACACACTCATAGTATGACTGCTCTGAATGGGGTCCCAGGAACTTGCACACAATGCTCTGTTTTGGTCATTGTGGCCTTCACCTATGGAACCCCATTTTCTTCACACACTCATAGTATGACTGCTCTGAATGGGGTCCCAGGAACTTGCACACAATGCTCCGTCTTCCATGGTCATTGTGCTTTTCACCTATAGGACCCCATTTTCTTCACACACTCATAGTATGACTGCTTTCAATGGGGTCCCAGGAAATTAACCACAATACTTTGGCTTCCAAAAATTGACCTATAAAGGAACTTACATTTATGTTGCATAACAGTGCACAATAAGGACAAATGCAAAACCATCTTGAGCATTTGGCCTAGTCTAAATTTACTCAAGAAGCATTTTCCTAAATTATTCGAAAACTGGCAAAAAAGCACCTATAAAAAAAAATCAATGGCCTCCTCCATTACCCCTACAGCCATCCTATCCATCACCAAATAGGTATGTCTCTGCCACAGAATGCAGAGTCACGTTTTAACCAGTTTTCATATAATTTAGGACCCATGCACAAGATGGTGAGAGCTATAGCTCCACACGCAAATTTTTGGAACAACCCTTCCAACATTTACTCAGAATATTTCTGCACTAACCTTTTGTGATGTAGCAAAACCAAAGTTTTTGAGAATGGAGGCCACGGAAAATCTTGTTCTTCACTTATGGGAGTCCATTGGCTTCACACACTTATAGTATGACTTCAGGTATTTGGGTCCAAGGAATACTCTGTCTTCATTGAACTTTGTGGCCTTCACCTAGAGGACCCCATTTTCTTCACACACTCATAGTATGACTGCTCTGAATGGGGTCCCAGGAACTTGCACACAATGCTCTGTTTTGGTCATTGTGGCCTTCACCTATGGAACCCCATTTTCTTCACACACTCATAGTATGACTGCTCTGAATGGGGTCCCAGGAACTTGCACACAATG
This sequence comes from Eleutherodactylus coqui, assembly GCF_035609145.1. NCBI lineage: Eukaryota > Metazoa > Chordata > Amphibia > Anura > Eleutherodactylidae > Eleutherodactylus > Eleutherodactylus coqui. The sequence continues at coordinate 34,635,605 of NC_089848.1, read as the reverse complement.
CTCTGTTTTGGTCATTGTGGCCTTCACCTATGGAACCCCATTTTCTTCACACACTCATAGTATGACTGCTCTGAATGGGGTACCAGGAACTTGCACACAATGCTCCGTCTTCCATGGTCATTGTGCTTTTCACCTATAGGACCCCATTTTCTTCACACACTCATAGTATGACTGCTTTCAATGGGGTCCCAGGAAATTAACCACAATACTTTGGCTTCCAAAAATTGACCTATAAAGGAACTTACATTTATGTTGCATAACAGTGCACAATAAGGACAAATGCAAAACCATCTTGAGCATTTGGCCTAGTCTAAATTTACTCAAGAAGCATTTTCCTAAATTATTCGAAAACTGGCAAAAAAGCACCTATAAAAAAAAATCAATGGCCTCCTCCATTACCCCTACAGCCATCCTATCCATCACCAAATAGGTATGTCTCTGCCACAGAATGCAGAGTCACGTTTTAACCAGTTTTCATATAATTTAGGACCCATGCACAAGATGGTGAGAGCTATAGCTCCACACGCAAATTTTTGGAACAACCCTTTCAACATTTACTCAGAATATTTCTGAACTAACCTTTTGTGATGTAGCAAAACCAAGGTTACTCAGAATGGAGGCAACGGAGAATCTTGATCTTCACTTATGGGAGTCCATGGTCTTCACACACATAGTATGACTTCAAGTATTTGGGTCCTAGGAATACTCTGTCTTCATTAAACTTTGTGGCCTTCACCTATGGAACCCCATTTTCTTCACACACTCATAGTATGACTGCTCTGAATGGGGTCCCAGGAACTTGCACACAATGCTCCGTCTTCCATGGTCATTGTGCTTTTCACCTATAGGACCCCATTTTCTTCACACACTCATAGTATGACTGCTTTCAATGGGGTCCCAGGAAATTAACCACAATACTTTGGCTTCCAAAAATTGACTTATAAAGGAACTTACATTTATGTTGCATAACAGTGCACAATGAGGACAAATGCAAAACCATCTTGAGCATTTGGCCTAGTCTAAATTTACTCAAGAAGCATTTTCCTAAATTATTCGAAAACTGGCAAAAAAGCACCTATAAAAAAAAATCAATGGCCTCCTCCATTACCCCTACAGCCATCCTATCCATCACCAAATAGGTATGTCTCTGCCACAGAATGCAGAGTCACGTTTTAACCAGTTTTCATATAATTTAGGACCCATGCACAAGATGGTGAGAGCTATAGCTCCACACGCAAATTTTTGGAACAACCCTTCCAACATTTACTCAGAATATTTCTGCACTAACCTTTTGTGATGTAGCAAAACCAAAGTTTTTGAGAATGGAGGCCACGGAAAATCTTGTTCTTCACCTATGGGAGTCCATTGGCTTCACACACTTATAGTATGACTTCAGGTATTTGGGTCCAAGGAATACTCTGTCTTCATTGAACTTTGTGGCCTTCACCTAGAGGACCCCATTTTCTTCACACACTCATAGAATGACTGCTCTGAATGGGGTCCCAGGAAGTTGCACACAATGCTCTGTTTTGGTCATTGTGGCCTTCACCTATGGAACCCCATTTTCTTCACACACTCATAGTATGACTGCTCTGAATGGGGTCCCAGGAACTTGCACACAATGCTCTGTTTTGGTCATTGTGGCCTTCACCTATGGAACCCCATTTTCTTCACACACTCATAGTATGACTGCTCTGAATGGGGTCCCAGGAACTTGCACACAATGCTCTGTTTTGGTCATTATGGCCTTCACCTATGGAACCCCATTTTCTTCACACACTCATAGTATGACTGCTTTCAATGGGGTCCCAGGAAATTAACCACAATACTTTGGCTTCCAAAAATTGACCTATAAAGGAACTTACATTTATGTTGCATAACAGTGCACAATAAGGACAAATGCAAAACCATCTTGAGCATTTGGCCTAGTCTAAATTTACTCAAGAAGCATTTTCAGAAATTATTCGAAAACTGGCAAAAAAGCACCTATAAAAAAATCAATGGCCTCCTCCATTACCCCTACAGCCATCCTATCCATCACCAAATAGGTATGTCTCTGCCACAGAATGCAGAGTCACGTTTTAAAGGGGTTGTCCCGAGGCAGCAAGTGGGTCTATACACTTCTGTATGGCCATAATAATGCACTTTGTAATGTACATTGTGCATTAATTATGAGCCATACAGAAGTTATAAAAAGTTTTATACTTACCTGCTCCGTTGCTGGCGTCCTCGTCTCCATGGTGCCGACTAATTTTCGCCCTCCGATGGCCAAATTAGCCGCGCTTGCGCAGTCCGGGTCTTCTCCTCTTCTCTATGGGGCTCCGTGTAGCTCCGCCCCGTCACGTGCCGATTCCAGCCAATCAGGAGGCTGGAATCGGCAATGGACCGCACAGAAGCCCTGCGGTCCATGAAGACAGAGGATCCCGGCGGCCATCTTCAGCAGGTGAGTATGAAGACGCCGGACCGCCGGGATTCAGGTAAGCGCTGTGCGGGTGGTTTTTTTAACCCCTGCATCGGGGTTGTCTCGCGCCGAACGGGGGGGGGGGTTTAAAAAAAAAAAACCCCGTTTCGGCGCGGGACATCTCCTTTAACCAGTTTTCATATAATTTAGGACCCATGCACAAGATGGTGAGAGCTATAGCTCCACACGCAAATTTTTGGAACAACCCTTCCAACATTTACTCAGAATATTTCTGCACTAACCTTTTGTGATGTAGCAAAACCAAGGTTTTTCAGAATGGAGGCCACGGAAAATCTTGTTCTTCACGTATGGGAGTCCATTGGCTTCACACACTTATAGTATGACTTCAGGTATTTGGGTCCAAGGAATACTATGTCTTCATTGAACTTTGTGGCCTTCACCTAGAGGACCCCATTTTCTTCACACACTCATAGTATGACTGCTCTGAATGGGGTCCCAGGAACTTGAACACAATGCTCTTTTTTGGTCACTGTGGCCTTCACCTATGGAACCCCATTTTCTTCACACACTCATAGTATGACTGCTCTGAATGGGGTCCCAGGAACTTGAACACAATGCTCCGTCTTCCATGGTCATTGTGCTTTTCACCTATAGGACCCCATTTTCTTCATACACTCATAGTATGACTGCTTTCAATGGGGTCCCAGGAAATTAACCACAATACTTTGGCTTCCAAAAATTGACCTATAAAGGAACTTACATTTATGTTGCATAACAGTGCACAATAAGGACAAATGCAAAACCATCTTGAGCATTTAGCCTAGTCTAAATTTACTCAAGAAGCATTTTCCTAAATTATTCGAAAACTGGCAAAAAAAAAACCTATAAAAAAAAATCAATGGCCTCCTCCATTACCCCTACAGCCATCCTATCCATCACCAAATAGGTATGTCTCTGCCACAGAATGCAGAGTCACGTTTTAACCAGTTTTCATATAATTTAGGACCCATGCACAAGATGGTGAGAGCTATAGCTCCACAGGCAAATTTTTGGAACAACCCTTCCAACATTTACTCAGAATATTTCTGCACTAACCTTTTGTGATGTAGCAAAACCAAGGTTTTTCAGAATGGAGGCCACGGAAAATCTTGTTCTTCACCTATGGGAGTCCATTGGCTTCACACACTTATAGTATGACTTCAGGTATTGGGTCCAAGGAATACTATGTCTTCATTGAACTTTGTGGCCTTCACCTAGAGGACCCCATTTTCTTCACACACTCATAGTATGACTGCTCTGAATGGGGTCCCAGGAACTTGAACACAATGCTCTTTTTTGGTCACTGTGGCCTTCACCTATGGAACCCCATTTTCTTCACACACTCATAGAATGACTTCAGGTATTTGGGTCCAAGGAATACTCTGTCTTCATTGAACTTTGTGGCCTTCACCTAGAGGACCCCATTTTCTTCACACACTCATAGTATGACTGCTCTGAATGGGGTCCCAGGAACTTGCACACAATGCTCTGTTTTGGTCATTGTGGCCTTCACCTATGGAACCCCATTTTCTTCACACACTCATAGTATGACTGCTCTGAATGGGGTCCCAGGAACTTGCACACAATGCTCCGTCTTCCATGGTCATTGTGCTTTTCACCTATAGGACCCCATTTTCTTCATACACTCATAGTATGACTGCTTTCAATGGGGTCACAGGAAATTAACCACAATACTTTGGCTTCCAAAAATTGACCTATAAAGGAACTTACATTTATGTTGCATAACAGTGCACAATAAGGACAAATGCAAAACCATCTTGAGCATTTAGCCTAGTCTAAATTTACTCAAGAAGCATTTTCCTAAATTATTCGAAAACTGGCAAAAAAAAAACCTATAAAAAAAAATCAATGGCCTCCTCCATTACCCCTACAGCCATCCTATCCATCACCAAATAGGTATGTCTCTGCCACAGAATGCAGAGTCACGTTTTAACCAGTTTTCATATAATTTAGGACCCATGCACAAGATGGTGAGAGCTATAGCTCCACACGCAAATTTTTGGAACAACCCTTCCAACATTTACTCAGAATATTTCTGCACTAACCTTTTGTGATGTAGCAAAACCAAGGTTTTTCAGAATGGAGGCCACGGAAAATCTTGTTCTTCACCTATGGGAGTCCATTGGCTTCACACACTTATAGTATGACTTCAGGTATTGGGTCCAAGGAATACTATGTCTTCATTGAACTTTGTGGCCTTCACCTAGAGGACCCCATTTTCTTCACACACTCATAGTATGACTGCTCTGAATGGGGTCCCAGGAACTTGAACACAATGCTCTTTTTTGGTCACTGTGGCCTTCACCTATGGAACCCCATTTTCTTCACACACTCATAGTATGACTGCTTTCAATGGGGTCCCAGGAAATTAACCACAATACTTTGGCTTCCAAAAATTGACCTATAAAGGAACTTACATTTATGTTGCATAACAGTGCACAATAAGGACAAATGCAAAACCATCTTGAGCATTTGGCCTAGTCTAAATTTACTCAAGAAGCATTTTCCTAAATTATTCGAAAACTGGCAAAAAAAAAACCTATAAAAAAAAATCAATGGCCTCCTCCATTACCCCTACAGCCATCCTATCCATCACCAAATAGGTATGTCTCTGCCACAGAATGCAGAGTCACGTTTTAACCAGTTTTCATATAATTTAGGACCCATGCACAAGATGGTGAGAGCTATAGCTCCACACGCAAATTTTTGGAACAACCCTTCCAACATTTACTCAGAATATTTCTGCACTAACCTTTTGTGATGTAGCAAAACCAAAGTTTTTCAGAATGGAGGCCACGGAAAATCTTGTTCTTCACCTATGGGAGTCCATTGGCTTCACACACTTATAGTATGACTTCAGGTATTTGGGTCCAAGGAATACTCTGTCTTCATTGAACTTTGTGGCCTTCAACTAGAGGACCCCATTTTCTCTGAATGGGGTCCCAGAAAATTGCACACAATGCTCTGTTTTGGTCATTGTGGCCTTCACCTATGGAACCCCATTTTCTTCCCACACTCATAGTATGACTGCTCTGAATGGGGTCCCAGGAACTTGCACACAATGCTCCGTCTTCCATGGTCATTGTGCTTTTCACCTATAGGACCCCATTTTCTTCATACACTCATAGTATGACTGCTTTCAATGGGGTCCCAGGAAATTAACCACAATACTTTGGCTTCCAAAAATTGACCTATAAAGGAACTTACATTTATGTTGCATAACAGTGCACAATAAGGACAAATGCAAAACCATCTTGAGCATTTAGCCTAGTCTAAATTTACTCAAGAAGCATTTTCCTAAATTATTCGAAAACTGGCAAAAAAAAAACCTATAAAAAAAAATCAATGGCCTCCTCCATTACCCCTACAGCCATCCTATCCATCACCAAATAGGTATGTCTCTGCCACAGAATGCAGAGTCACGTTTTAACCAGTTTTCATATAATTTAGGACCCATGCACAAGATGGTGAGAGCTATAGCTCCACAGGCAAATTTTTGGAACAACCCTTCCAACATTTACTCAGAATATTTCTGCACTAACCTTTTGTGATGTAGCAAAACCAAGGTTTTTCAGAATGGAGGCCACGGAAAATCTTGTTCTTCACCTATGGGAGTCCATTGGCTTCACACACTTATAGTATGACTTCAGGTATTTGGGTCCAAGGAATACTATGTCTTCATTGAACTTTGTGGCCTTCACCTAGAGGACCCCATTTTCTTCACACACTCATAGTATGACTGCTCTGAATGGGGTCCCAGGAACTTGAACACAATGCTCTTTTTTGGTCACTGTGGCCTTCACCTATGGAACCCCATTTTCTTCACACACTCATAGTATGACTGCTTTCAATGGGGTCCCAGGAAATTAACCACAATACTTTGGCTTCCAAAAATTGACCTATAAAGGAACTTACATTTATGTTGCATAACAGTGCACAATAAGGACAAATGCAAAACCATCTTGAGCATTTGGCCTAGTCTAAATTTACTCAAGAAGCATTTTCCTAAATTATTCGAAAACTGGCAAAAAAAAAACCTATAAAAAAAAATCAATGGCCTCCTCCATTACCCCTACAGCCATCCTATCCATCACCAAATAGGTATGTCTCTGCCACAGAATGCAGAGTCACGTTTTAACCAGTTTTCATATAATTTAGGACCCATGCACAAGATGGTGAGAGCTATAGCTCCACACGCAAATTTTTGGAACAACCCTTCCAACATTTACTCAGAATATTTCTGCACTAACCTTTTGTGATGTAGCAAAACCAAAGTTTTTCAGAATGGAGGCCACGGAAAATCTTGTTCTTCACCTATGGGAGTCCATTGGCTTCACACACTTATAGTATGACTTCAGGTATTTGGGTCCAAGGAATACTCTGTCTTCATTGAACTTTGTGGCCTTCAACTAGAGGACCCCATTTTCTCTGAATGGGGTCCCAGAAAATTGCACACAATGCTCTGTTTTGGTCATTGTGGCCTTCACCTATGGAACCCCATTTTCTTCACACACTCATAGTATGACTGCTCTGAATGGGGTCCCAGGAACTTGCACACAATGCTCTGTTTTGGTCATTGTGGCCTTCACCTATGGAACCCCATTTTCTTCACACACTCATAGTATGACTGCTCTGAATGGGGTCCCAGGAACTTGCACACAATGCTCCGTCTTCCATGGTCATTGTGCTTTTCACCTATAGGACCCCATTTTCTTCATACACTCATAGTATGACTGCTTTCAATGGGGTCACAGGAAATTAACCACAATACTTTGGCTTCCAAAAATTGACCTATAAAGGAACTTACATTTATGTTGCATAACAGTGCACAATAAGGACAAATGCAAAACCATCTTGAGCATTTAGCCTAGTCTAAATTTACTCAAGAAGCATTTTCCTAAATTATTCGAAAACTGGCAAAAAAAAAACCTATAAAAAAAAATCAATGGCCTCCTCCATTACCCCTACAGCCATCCTATCCATCACCAAATAGGTATGTCTCTGCCACAGAATGCAGAGTCACGTTTTAACCAGTTTTCATATAATTTAGGACCCATGCACAAGATGGTGAGAGCCATAGCTCCACAGGCAAATTTTTGGAACAACCCTTCCAACATTTACTCAGAATATTTCTGCACTAACCTTTTGTGATGTAGCAAAACCAAGGTTTTTCAGAATGGAGGCCACGGAAAATCTTGTTCTTCACCTATGGGAGTCCATTGGCTTCACACACTTATAGTATGACTTCAGGTATTGGGTCCAAGGAATACTATGTCTTCATTGAACTTTGTGGCCTTCACCTAGAGGACCCCATTTTCTTCACACACTCATAGTATGACTGCTCTGAATGGGGTCCCAGGAACTTGAACACAATGCTCTTTTTTGGTCACTGTGGCCTTCACCTATGGAACCCCATTTTCTTCACACACTCATAGAATGACTTCAGGTATTTGGGTCCAAGGAATACTCTGTCTTCATTGAACTTTGTGGCCTTCACCTAGAGGACCCCATTTTCTTCACACACTCATAGTATGACTGCTCTGAATGGGGTCCCAGGAACTTGCACACAATGCTCTGTTTTGGTCATTGTGGCCTTCACCTATGGAACCCCATTTTCTTCACACACTCATAGTATGACTGCTCTGAATGGGGTCCCAGGAACTTGCACACAATGCTCCGTCTTCCATGGTCATTGTGCTTTTCACCTATAGGACCCCATTTTCTTCATACACTCATAGTATGACTGCTTTCAATGGGGTCCCAGGAAATTAACCACAATACTTTGGCTTCCAAAAATTGACCTATAAAGGAACTTACATTTATGTTGCATAACAGTGCACAATAAGGACAAATGCAAAACCATCTTGAGCATTTAGCCTAGTCTAAATTTACTCAAGAAGCATTTTCCTAAATTATTCGAAAACTGGCAAAAAAAAAACCTATAAAAAAAAATCAATGGCCTCCTCCATTACCCCTACAGCCATCCTATCCATCACCAAATAGGTATGTCTCTGCCACAGAATGCAGAGTCACGTTTTAACCAGTTTTCATATAATTTAGGACCCATGCACAAGATGGTGAGAGCTATAGCTCCACAGGCAAATTTTTGGAACAACCCTTCCAACATTTACTCAGAATATTTCTGCACTAACCTTTTGTGATGTAGCAAAACCAAGGTTTTTCAGAATGGAGGCCACGGAAAATCTTGTTCTTCACCTATGGGAGTCCATTGGCTTCACACACTTATAGTATGACTTCAGGTATTGGGTCCAAGGAATACTATGTCTTCATTGAACTTTGTGGCCTTCACCTAGAGGACCCCATTTTCTTCACACACTCATAGTATGACTGCTCTGAATGGGGTCCCAGGAACTTGAACACAATGCTCTTTTTTGGTCACTGTGGCCTTCACCTATGGAACCCCATTTTCTTCACACACTCATAGTATGACTGCTTTCAATGGGGTCCCAGGAAATTAACCACAATACTTTGGCTTCCAAAAATTGACCTATAAAGGAACTTACATTTATGTTGCATAACAGTGCACAATAAGGACAAATGCAAAACCATCTTGAGCATTTGGCCTAGTCTAAATTTACTCAAGAAGCATTTTCCTAAATTATTCGAAAACTGGCAAAAAAAAAACCTATAAAAAAAAATCAATGGCCTCCTCCATTACCCCTACAGCCATCCTATCCATCACCAAATAGGTATGTCTCTGCCACAGAATGCAGAGTCACGTTTTAACCAGTTTTCATATAATTTAGGACCCATGCACAAGATGGTGAGAGCTATAGCTCCACACGCAAATTTTTGGAACAACCCTTCCAACATTTACTCAGAATATTTCTGCACTAACCTTTTGTGATGTAGCAAAACCAAAGTTTTTCAGAATGGAGGCCACGGAAAATCTTGTTCTTCACCTATGGGAGTCCATTGGCTTCACACACTTATAGTATGACTTCAGGTATTTGGGTCCAAGGAATACTCTGTCTTCATTGAACTTTGTGGCCTTCAACTAGAGGACCCCATTTTCTCTGAATGGGGTCCCAGAAAATTGCACACAATGCTCTGTTTTGGTCATTGTGGCCTTCACCTATGGAACCCCATTTTCTTCCCACACTCATAGTATGACTGCTCTGAATGGGGTCCCAGGAACTTGCACACAATGCTCCGTCTTCCATGGTCATTGTGCTTTTCACCTATAGGACCCCATTTTCTTCATACACTCATAGTATGACTGCTTTCAATGGGGTCCCAGGAAATTAACCACAATACTTTGGCTTCCAAAAATTGACCTATAAAGGAACTTACATTTATGTTGCATAACAGTGCACAATAAGGACAAATGCAAAACCATCTTGAGCATTTAGCCTAGTCTAAATTTACTCAAGAAGCATTTTCCTAAATTATTCGAAAACTGGCAAAAAAAAAACCTATAAAAAAAAATCAATGGCCTCCTCCATTACCCCTACAGCCATCCTATCCATCACCAAATAGGTATGTCTCTGCCACAGAATGCAGAGTCACGTTTTAACCAGTTTTCATATAATTTAGGACCCATGCACAAGATGGTGAGAGCTATAGCTCCACAGGCAAATTTTTGGAACAACCCTTCCAACATTTACTCAGAATATTTCTGCACTAACCTTTTGTGATGTAGCAAAACCAAGGTTTTTCAGAATGGAGGCCACGGAAAATCTTGTTCTTCACCTATGGGAGTCCATTGGCTTCACACACTTATAGTATGACTTCAGGTATTTGGGTCCAAGGAATACTATGTCTTCATTGAACTTTGTGGCCTTCACCTAGAGGACCCCATTTTCTTCACACACTCATAGTATGACTGCTCTGAATGGGGTCCCAGGAACTTGAACACAATGCTCTTTTTTGGTCACTGTGGCCTTCACCTATGGAACCCCATTTTCTTCACACACTCATAGTATGACTGCTTTCAATGGGGTCCCAGGAAATTAACCACAATACTTTGGCTTCCAAAAATTGACCTATAAAGGAACTTACATTTATGTTGCATAACAGTGCACAATAAGGACAAATGCAAAACCATCTTGAGCATTTGGCCTAGTCTAAATTTACTCAAGAAGCATTTTCCTAAATTATTCGAAAACTGGCAAAAAAAAAACCTATAAAAAAAAATCAATGGCCTCCTCCATTACCCCTACAGCCATCCTATCCATCACCAAATAGGTATGTCTCTGCCACAGAATGCAGAGTCACGTTTTAACCAGTTTTCATATAATTTAGGACCCATGCACAAGATGGTGAGAGCTATAGCTCCACACGCAAATTTTTGGAACAACCCTTCCAACATTTACTCAGAATATTTCTGCACTAACCTTTTGTGATGTAGCAAAACCAAAGTTTTTCAGAATGGAGGCCACGGAAAATCTTGTTCTTCACCTATGGGAGTCCATTGGCTTCACACACTTATAGTATGACTTCAGGTATTTGGGTCCAAGGAATACTCTGTCTTCATTGAACTTTGTGGCCTTCAACTAGAGGACCCCATTTTCTCTGAATGGGGTCCCAGAAAATTGCACACAATGCTCTGTTTTGGTCATTGTGGCCTTCACCTATGGAACCCCATTTTCTTCACACACTCATAGTATGACTGCTCTGAATGGGGTCCCAGGAACTTGCACACAATGCTCTGTTTTGGTCATTGTGGCCTTCACCTATGGAACCCCATTTTCTTCACACACTCATAGTATGACTGCTCTGAATGGGGTCCCAGGAACTTGCACACAATGCTCCGTCTTCCATGGTCATTGTGCTTTTCACCTATAGGACCCCATTTTCTTCATACACTCATAGTATGACTGCTTTCAATGGGGTCACAGGAAATTAACCACAATACTTTGGCTTCCAAAAATTGACCTATAAAGGAACTTACATTTATGTTGCATAACAGTGCACAATAAGGACAAATGCAAAACCATCTTGAGCATTTAGCCTAGTCTAAATTTACTCAAGAAGCATTTTCCTAAATTATTCGAAAACTGGCAAAAAAAAAACCTATAAAAAAAAATCAATGGCCTCCTCCATTACCCCTACAGCCATCCTATCCATCACCAAATAGGTATGTCTCTGCCACAGAATGCAGAGTCACGTTTTAACCAGTTTTCATATAATTTAGGACCCATGCACAAGATGGTGAGAGCTATAGCTCCACAGGCAAATTTTTGGAACAACCCTTCCAACATTTACTCAGAATATTTCTGCACTAACCTTTTGTGATGTAGCAAAACCAAGGTTTTTCAGAATGGAGGCCACGGAAAATCTTGTTCTTCACCTATGGGAGTCCATTGGCTTCACACACTTATAGTATGACTTCAGGTATTGGGTCCAAGGAATACTATGTCTTCATTGAACTTTGTGGCCTTCACCTAGAGGACCCCATTTTCTTCACACACTCATAGTATGACTGCTCTGAATGGGGTCCCAGGAACTTGAACACAATGCTCTTTTTTGGTCACTGTGGCCTTCACCTATGGAACCCCATTTTCTTCACACACTCATAGTATGACTGCTTTCAATGGGGTCCCAGGAAATTAACCACAATACTTTGGCTTCCAAAAATTGACCTATAAAGGAACTTACATTTATGTTGCATAACAGTGCACAATAAGGACAAATGCAAAACCATCTTGAGCATTTGGCCTAGTCTAAATTTACTCAAGAAGCATTTTCAGAAATTATTCGAAAACTGGCAAAAAAGCACCTATAAAAAAAAATCAATGGCCTCCTCCATTACCCCTACAGCCATCCTATCCATCACCAAATAGGTATGTCTCTGCCACAGAATGCAGAGTCACGTTTTAACCAGTTTTCATATAAATTAGGACCCATGCACAAGATGGTGAGAGCTATAGCTCCACACGCAAATTTTTGGAACAACCCTTCCAACATTTACTCAGAATATTTCTGCACTAACCTTTTGTGATGTAGCAAAACCAAAGTTTTTCAGAATGGAGGCCACGGAAAATCTTGTTCTTCACTTATGGGAGTCCATTGGCTTCACACACTTATAGTATGACTTCAGGTATTTGGGTCCAAGGAATACTCTGTCTTCATTGAACTTTGTGGCCTTCACCTAGAGGACCCCATTTTCTTCACACACTCATAGTATGACTGCTCTGAATGGGGTCCCAGGAACTTGCACACAATGCTCTGTTTTGGTCATTGTGGCCTTCACCTATGGAACCCCATTTTCTTCACACACTCATAGTATGACTGCTCTGAATGGGGTCCCAGGAACTTGCACACAATGCTCTGTTTTGGTCATTGTGGCCTTCACCTATGGAACCCCATTTTCTTCACACACTCATAGTATGACTGCTCTGAATGGGGTCCCAGGAACTTGCACACAATGCTCCGTCTTCCATGGTCATTGTGCTTTTCACCTATAGGACCCCATTTTCTTCACACACTCATAGTATGACTGCTTTCAATGGGGTCCCAGGAAATTAACCACAATACTTTGGCATCCAAAAATTGACCTATAAAGGAACTTACATTTATGTTGCATAACAGTGCACAATAAGGACAAATGCAAAACCATCTTGAGCATTTGGCCTAGTCTAAATTTACTCAAGAAGCATTTTCCTAAATTATTCGAAAACTGGCAAAAAAGCACCTATAAAAAAAAATCAATGGCCTCCTCCATTACCCCTACAGCCATCCTATCCATCACCAAATAGGTATGTCTCTGCCACAGAATGCAGAGTCACGTTTTAACCAGTTTTCATATAATTTAGGACCCATGCACAAGATGGTGAGAGCTATAGCTCCACACGCAAATTTTTGGAACAACCCTTCCAACATTTACTCAGAATATTTCTGCACTAACCTTTTGTGATGTAGCAAAACCAAGGTTTTTCAGAATGGAGGCCACGGAAAATCTTGTTCTTCACGTATGGGAGTCCATTGGCTTCACACACTTATAGTATGACTTCAGGTATTTGGGTCCAAGGAATACTATGTCTTCATTGAACTTTGTGGCCTTCACCTAGAGGACCCCATTTTCTTCACACACTCATAGTATGACTGCTCTGAATGGGGTCCCAGGAACTTGAACACAATGCTCTTTTTTGGTCACTGTGGCCTTCACCTATGGAACCCCATTTTTTTCACACACTCATAGTATGACTGCTTTCAATGGGGTCCCAGGAAATTAACCACAATACTTTGGCTTCCAAAAATTGACCTATAAAGGAACTTACATTTATGTTGCATAACAGTGCACAATAAGGACAAATGCAAAACCATCTTGAGCATTTAGCCTAGTCTAAATTTACTCAAGAAGCATTTTCCTAAATTATTCGAAAACTGGCAAAAAAAAAAACCTATAAAAAAAAATCAATGGCCTCCTCCATTACCCCTACAGCCATCCTATCCATCACCAAATAGGTATGTCTCTGCCACAGAATGCAGAGTCACGTTTTAACCAGTTTTCATATAATTTAGGACCCATGCACAAGATGGTGAGAGCTATAGCTCCACACGCAAATTTTTGGAACAACCCTTCCAACATTTACTCAGAATATTTCTGCACTAACCTTTTGTGATGTAGCAAAACCAAAGTTTTTCAGAATGGAGGCCACGGAAAATCTTGTTCTTCACCTATGGGAGTCCATTGGCTTCACACACTTATAGTATGACTTCAGGTATTTGGGTCCAAGGAATACTCTGTCTTCATTGAACTTTGTGGCCTTCAACTAGAGGACCCCATTTTCTCTTAATGGGGTCCCAGAAAATTGCACACAATGCTCTGTTTTGGTCATTGTGGCCTTCACCTATGGAACCCCATTTTCTTCACACACTCATAGTATGACTGCTCTGAATGGGGTCCCAGGAACTTGCACACAATGCTCTGTTTTGGTCATTGTGGCCTTCACCTATGGAACCCCATTTTCTTCACACACTCATAGTATGACTGCTCTGAATGGGGTCCCAGGAACTTGCACACAATGCTCCGTCTTCCATGGTCATTGTGCTTTTCACCTATAGGACCCCATTTTCTTCATACACTCATAGTATGACTGCTTTCAATGGGGTCCCAGGAAATTAACCACAATACTTTGGCTTCCAAAAATTGACCTATAAAGGAACTTACATTTATGTTGCATAACAGTGCACAATAAGGACAAATGCAAAACCATCTTGAGCATTTAGCCTAGTCTAAATTTACTCAAGAAGCATTTTCCTAAATTATTCGAAAACTGGCAAAAAAAAAACCTATAAAAAAAAATCAATGGCCTCCTCCATTACCCCTACAGCCATCCTATCCATCACCAAATAGGTATGTCTCTGCCACAGAATGCAGAGTCACGTTTTAACCAGTTTTCATATAATTTAGGACCCATGCACAAGATGGTGAGAGCTATAGCTCCACAGGCAAATTTTTGGAACAACCCTTCCAACATTTACTCAGAATATTTCTGCACTAACCTTTTGTGATGTAGCAAAACCAAGGTTTTTCAGAATGGAGGCCACGGAAAATCTTGTTCTTCACCTATGGGAGTCCATTGGCTTCACACACTTATAGTATGACTTCAGGTATTTGGGTCCAAGGAATACTATGTCTTCATTGAACTTTGTGGCCTTCACCTAGAGGACCCCATTTTCTTCACACACTCATAGTATGACTGCTCTGAATGGGGTCCCAGGAACTTGAACACAATGCTCTTTTTTGGTCACTGTGGCCTTCACCTATGGAACCCCATTTTCTTCACACACTCATAGTATGACTGCTTTCAATGGGGTCCCAGGAAATTAACCACAATACTTTGGCTTCCAAAAATTGACCTATAAAGGAACTTACATTTATGTTGCATAACAGTGCACAATAAGGACAAATGCAAAACCATCTTGAGCATTTAGCCTAGTCTAAATTTACTCAAGAAGCATTTTCCTAAATTATTCGAAAACTGGCAAAAAAAAAACCTATAAAAAAAAATCAATGGCCTCCTCCATTACCCCTACAGCCATCCTATCCATCACCAAATAGGTATGTCTCTGC
Source organism: Eleutherodactylus coqui (assembly GCF_035609145.1). NCBI lineage: Eukaryota > Metazoa > Chordata > Amphibia > Anura > Eleutherodactylidae > Eleutherodactylus > Eleutherodactylus coqui. The sequence continues at coordinate 34,620,081 of NC_089848.1, read as the reverse complement.
CACAGAATGCAGAGTCACGTTTTAACCAGTTTTCATATAATTTAGGACCCATGCACAAGATGGTGAGAGCTATAGCTCCACAGGCAAATTTTTGGAACAACCCTTCCAACATTTACTCAGAATATTTCTGCACTAACCTTTTGTGATGTAGCAAAACCAAGGTTTTTCAGAATGGAGGCCACGGAAAATCTTGTTCTTCACCTATGGGAGTCCATTGGCTTCACACACTTATAGTATGACTTCAGGTATTGGGTCCAAGGAATACTATGTCTTCATTGAACTTTGTGGCCTTCACCTAGAGGACCCCATTTTCTTCACACACTCATAGTATGACTGCTCTGAATGGGGTCCCAGGAACTTGAACACAATGCTCTTTTTTGGTCACTGTGGCCTTCACCTATGGAACCCCATTTTCTTCACACACTCATAGTATGACTGCTTTCAATGGGGTCCCAGGAAATTAACCACAATACTTTGGCTTCCAAAAATTGACCTATAAAGGAACTTACATTTATGTTGCATAACAGTGCACAATAAGGACAAATGCAAAACCATCTTGAGCATTTGGCCTAGTCTAAATTTACTCAAGAAGCATTTTCAGAAATTATTCGAAAACTGGCAAAAAAGCACCTATAAAAAAAAATCAATGGCCTCCTCCATTACCCCTACAGCCATCCTATCCATCACCAAATAGGTATGTCTCTGCCACAGAATGCAGAGTCACGTTTTAACCAGTTTTCATATAAATTAGGACCCATGCACAAGATGGTGAGAGCTATAGCTCCACACGCAAATTTTTGGAACAACCCTTCCAACATTTACTCAGAATATTTCTGCACTAACCTTTTGTGATGTAGCAAAACCAAAGTTTTTCAGAATGGAGGCCACGGAAAATCTTGTTCTTCACTTATGGGAGTCCATTGGCTTCACACACTTATAGTATGACTTCAGGTATTTGGGTCCAAGGAATACTCTGTCTTCATTGAACTTTGTGGCCTTCACCTAGAGGACCCCATTTTCTTCACACACTCATAGTATGACTGCTCTGAATGGGGTCCCAGGAACTTGCACACAATGCTCTGTTTTGGTCATTGTGGCCTTCACCTATGGAACCCCATTTTCTTCACACACTCATAGTATGACTGCTCTGAATGGGGTCCCAGGAACTTGCACACAATGCTCTGTTTTGGTCATTGTGGCCTTCACCTATGGAACCCCATTTTCTTCACACACTCATAGTATGACTGCTCTGAATGGGGTCCCAGGAACTTGCACACAATGCTCCGTCTTCCATGGTCATTGTGCTTTTCACCTATAGGACCCCATTTTCTTCACACACTCATAGTATGACTGCTTTCAATGGGGTCCCAGGAAATTAACCACAATACTTTGGCATCCAAAAATTGACCTATAAAGGAACTTACATTTATGTTGCATAACAGTGCACAATAAGGACAAATGCAAAACCATCTTGAGCATTTGGCCTAGTCTAAATTTACTCAAGAAGCATTTTCCTAAATTATTCGAAAACTGGCAAAAAAGCACCTATAAAAAAAAATCAATGGCCTCCTCCATTACCCCTACAGCCATCCTATCCATCACCAAATAGGTATGTCTCTGCCACAGAATGCAGAGTCACGTTTTAACCAGTTTTCATATAATTTAGGACCCATGCACAAGATGGTGAGAGCTATAGCTCCACACGCAAATTTTTGGAACAACCCTTCCAACATTTACTCAGAATATTTCTGCACTAACCTTTTGTGATGTAGCAAAACCAAGGTTTTTCAGAATGGAGGCCACGGAAAATCTTGTTCTTCACGTATGGGAGTCCATTGGCTTCACACACTTATAGTATGACTTCAGGTATTTGGGTCCAAGGAATACTATGTCTTCATTGAACTTTGTGGCCTTCACCTAGAGGACCCCATTTTCTTCACACACTCATAGTATGACTGCTCTGAATGGGGTCCCAGGAACTTGAACACAATGCTCTTTTTTGGTCACTGTGGCCTTCACCTATGGAACCCCATTTTTTTCACACACTCATAGTATGACTGCTTTCAATGGGGTCCCAGGAAATTAACCACAATACTTTGGCTTCCAAAAATTGACCTATAAAGGAACTTACATTTATGTTGCATAACAGTGCACAATAAGGACAAATGCAAAACCATCTTGAGCATTTAGCCTAGTCTAAATTTACTCAAGAAGCATTTTCCTAAATTATTCGAAAACTGGCAAAAAAAAAAACCTATAAAAAAAAATCAATGGCCTCCTCCATTACCCCTACAGCCATCCTATCCATCACCAAATAGGTATGTCTCTGCCACAGAATGCAGAGTCACGTTTTAACCAGTTTTCATATAATTTAGGACCCATGCACAAGATGGTGAGAGCTATAGCTCCACACGCAAATTTTTGGAACAACCCTTCCAACATTTACTCAGAATATTTCTGCACTAACCTTTTGTGATGTAGCAAAACCAAAGTTTTTCAGAATGGAGGCCACGGAAAATCTTGTTCTTCACCTATGGGAGTCCATTGGCTTCACACACTTATAGTATGACTTCAGGTATTTGGGTCCAAGGAATACTCTGTCTTCATTGAACTTTGTGGCCTTCAACTAGAGGACCCCATTTTCTCTTAATGGGGTCCCAGAAAATTGCACACAATGCTCTGTTTTGGTCATTGTGGCCTTCACCTATGGAACCCCATTTTCTTCACACACTCATAGTATGACTGCTCTGAATGGGGTCCCAGGAACTTGCACACAATGCTCTGTTTTGGTCATTGTGGCCTTCACCTATGGAACCCCATTTTCTTCACACACTCATAGTATGACTGCTCTGAATGGGGTCCCAGGAACTTGCACACAATGCTCCGTCTTCCATGGTCATTGTGCTTTTCACCTATAGGACCCCATTTTCTTCATACACTCATAGTATGACTGCTTTCAATGGGGTCCCAGGAAATTAACCACAATACTTTGGCTTCCAAAAATTGACCTATAAAGGAACTTACATTTATGTTGCATAACAGTGCACAATAAGGACAAATGCAAAACCATCTTGAGCATTTAGCCTAGTCTAAATTTACTCAAGAAGCATTTTCCTAAATTATTCGAAAACTGGCAAAAAAAAAACCTATAAAAAAAAATCAATGGCCTCCTCCATTACCCCTACAGCCATCCTATCCATCACCAAATAGGTATGTCTCTGCCACAGAATGCAGAGTCACGTTTTAACCAGTTTTCATATAATTTAGGACCCATGCACAAGATGGTGAGAGCTATAGCTCCACAGGCAAATTTTTGGAACAACCCTTCCAACATTTACTCAGAATATTTCTGCACTAACCTTTTGTGATGTAGCAAAACCAAGGTTTTTCAGAATGGAGGCCACGGAAAATCTTGTTCTTCACCTATGGGAGTCCATTGGCTTCACACACTTATAGTATGACTTCAGGTATTTGGGTCCAAGGAATACTATGTCTTCATTGAACTTTGTGGCCTTCACCTAGAGGACCCCATTTTCTTCACACACTCATAGTATGACTGCTCTGAATGGGGTCCCAGGAACTTGAACACAATGCTCTTTTTTGGTCACTGTGGCCTTCACCTATGGAACCCCATTTTCTTCACACACTCATAGTATGACTGCTTTCAATGGGGTCCCAGGAAATTAACCACAATACTTTGGCTTCCAAAAATTGACCTATAAAGGAACTTACATTTATGTTGCATAACAGTGCACAATAAGGACAAATGCAAAACCATCTTGAGCATTTGGCCTAGTCTAAATTTACTCAAGAAGCATTTTCCTAAATTATTCGAAAACTGGCAAAAAAGCACCTATAAAAAAAAATCAATGGCCTCCTCCATTACCCCTACAGCCATCCTATCCATCACCAAATAGGTATGTCTCTGCCACAGAATGCAGAGTCACGTTTTAACCAGTTTTCATATAATTTAGGACCCATGCACAAGATGGTGAGAGCTATAGCTCCACACGCAAATTTTTGGAACAACCCTTCCAACATTTACTCAGAATATTTCTGCACTAACCTTTTGTGATGTAGCAAAACCAAAGTTTTTCAGAATGGAGGCCACGGAAAATCTTGTTCTTCACTTATGGGAGTCCATTGGCTTCACACACTTATAGTATGACTTCAGGTATTTGGGTCCAAGGAATACTCTGTCTTCATTGAACTTTGTGGCCTTCACCTAGAGGACCCCATTTTCTTCACACACTCATAGTATGACTGCTCTGAATGGGGTCCCAGGAAGTTGCACACAATGCTCTGTTTTGGTCATTGTGGCCTTCACCTATGGAACCCCATTTTCTTCACACACTCATAGTATGACTGCTCTGAATGGGGTCCCAGGAACTTGCACACAATGCTCTGTTTTGGTCATTGTGGCCTTCACCTATGGAACCCCATTTTCTTCACACACTCATAGTATGACTGCTCTGAATGGGGTCCCAGGAACTTGCACACAATGCTCCGTCTTCCATGGTCATTGTGCTTTTCACCTATAGGACCCCATTTTCTTCATACACTCATAGTATGACTGCTTTCAATGGGGTCCCAGGAAATTAACCACAATACTTTGGCATCCAAAAATTGACCTATAAAGGAACTTACATTTATGTTGCATAACAGTGCACAATAAGGACAAATGCAAAACCATCTTGAGCATTTAGCCTAGTCTAAATTTACTCAAGAAGCATTTTCCTAAATTATTCGAAAACTGGCAAAAAAAAAACCTATAAAAAAAAAATCAATGGCCTCCTCCATTACCCCTACAGCCATCCTATCCATCACCAAATAGGTATGTCTCTGCCACAGAATGCAGAGTCACGTTTTAACCAGTTTTCATATAATTTAGGACCCATGCACAAGATGGTGAGAGCTATAGCTCCACAGGCAAATTTTTGGAACAACCCTTCCAACATTTACTCAGAATATTTCTGCACTAACCTTTTGTGATGTAGCAAAACGAAGGTTTTTCAGAATGGAGGCCACGGAAAATCTTGTTCTTCACCTATGGGAGTCCATTGGCTTCACACACTTATAGTATGACTTCAGGTATTGGGTCCAAGGAATACTATGTCTTCATTGAACTTTGTGGCCTTCACCTAGAGGACCCCATTTTCTTCACACACTCATAGTATGACTGCTCTGAATGGGGTCCCAGGAACTTGAACACAATGCTCTTTTTTGGTCACTGTGGCCTTCACCTATGGAACCCCATTTTCTTCACACACTCATAGTATGACTGCTTTCAATGGGGTCCCAGGAAATTAACCACAATACTTTGGCTTCCAAAAATTGACCTATAAAGGAACTTACATTTATGTTGCATAACAGTGCACAATAAGGACAAATGCAAAACCATCTTGAGCATTTGGCCTAGTCTAAATTTACTCAAGAAGCATTTTCCTAAATTATTCGAAAACTGGCAAAAAAAAAACCTATAAAAAAAAATCAATGGCCTCCTCCATTACCCCTACAGCCATCCTATCCATCACCAAATAGGTATGTCTCTGCCACAGAATGCAGAGTCACGTTTTAACCAGTTTTCATATAATTTAGGACCCATGCACAAGATGGTGAGAGCTATAGCTCCACACGCAAATTTTTGGAACAACCCTTCCAACATTTACTCAGAATATTTCTGCACTAACCTTTTGTGATGTAGCAAAACCAAAGTTTTTCAGAATGGAGGCCACGGAAAATCTTGTTCTTCACCTATGGGAGTCCATTGGCTTCACACACTTATAGTATGACTTCAGGTATTTGGGTCCAAGGAATACTATGTCTTCATTGAACTTTGTGGCCTTCACCTAGAGGACCCCATTTTCTTCACACACTCATAGTATGACTGCTCTGAATGGGGTCCCTGGAACTTGCACACAATGCTCCGTCTTCCATGGTCATTGTGCTTTTCACCTATAGGACCCCATTTTCTTCACACACTCATAGTATGACTGCTTTCAATGGGGTCCCAGGAAATTAACCACAATACTTTGGCTTCCAAAAATTGACCTATAAAGGAACTTACATTTATGTTGCATAACAGTGCACAATAAGGACAAATGCAAAACCATCTTGAGCATTTGGCCTAGTCTAAATTTACTCAAGAAGCATTTTCCTAAATTATTCGAAAACTGGCAAAAAAAAAACCTATAAAAAAAAATCAATGGCCTCCTCCATTACCCCTACAGCCATCCTATCCATCACCAAATAGGTATGTCTCTGCCACAGAATGCAGAGTCACGTTTTAACCAGTTTTCATATAATTTAGGACCCATGCACAAGATGGTGAGAGCTATAGCTCCACACGCAAATTTTTGGAACAACCCTTCCAACATTTACTCAGAATATTTCTGCACTAACCTTTTGTGATGTAGCAAAACCAAAGTTTTTCAGAATGGAGGCCACGGAAAATCTTGTTCTTCACCTATGGGAGTCCATTGGCTTCACACACTTATAGTATGACTTCAGGTATTTGGGTCCAAGGAATACTCTGTCTTCATTGAACTTTGTGGCCTTCAACTAGAGGACCCCATTTTCTCTGAATGGGGTCCCAGAAAATTGCACACAATGCTCTGTTTTGGTCATTGTGGCCTTCACCTATGGAACCCCATTTTCTTCACACACTCATAGTATGACTGCTCTGAATGGGGTCCCAGGAACTTGCACACAATGCTCTGTTTTGGTCATTGTGGCCTTCACCTATGGAACCCCATTTTCTTCACACACTCATAGTATGACTGCTCTGAATGGGGTCCCAGGAACTTGCACACAATGCTCCGTCTTCCATGGTCATTGTGCTTTTCACCTATAGGACCCCATTTTCTTCACACACTCATAGTATGACTGCTTTCAATGGGGTCCCAGGAAATTAACCACAATACTTTGGCATCCAAAAATTGACCTATAAAGGAACTTACATTTATGTTGCATAACAGTGCACAATAAGGACAAATGCAAAACCATCTTGAGCATTTGGCCTAGTCTAAATTTACTCAAGAAGCATTTTCCTAAATTATTCGAAAACTGGCAAAAAAGCACCTATAAAAAAAAATCAATGGCCTCCTCCATTACCCCTACAGCCATCCTATCCATCACCAAATAGGTATGTCTCTGCCACAGAATGCAGAGTCACGTTTTAACCAGTTTTCATATAATTTAGGACCCATGCACAAGATGGTGAGAGCTATAGCTCCACACGCAAATTTTTGGAACAACCCTTCCAACATTTACTCAGAATATTTCTGCACTAACCTTTTGTGATGTAGCAAAACCAAGGTTTTTCAGAATGGAGGCCACGGAAAATCTTGTTCTTCACGTATGGGAGTCCATTGGCTTCACACACTTATAGTATGACTTCAGGTATTTGGGTCCAAGGAATACTATGTCTTCATTGAACTTTGTGGCCTTCACCTAGAGGACCCCATTTTCTTCACACACTCATAGTATGACTGCTCTGAATGGGGTCCCAGGAACTTGAACACAATGCTCTTTTTTGGTCACTGTGGCCTTCACCTATGGAACCCCATTTTTTTCACACACTCATAGTATGACTGCTTTCAATGGGGTCCCAGGAAATTAACCACAATACTTTGGCTTCCAAAAATTGACCTATAAAGGAACTTACATTTATGTTGCATAACAGTGCACAATAAGGACAAATGCAAAACCATCTTGAGCATTTAGCCTAGTCTAAATTTACTCAAGAAGCATTTTCCTAAATTATTCGAAAACTGGCAAAAAAAAAAACCTATAAAAAAAAATCAATGGCCTCCTCCATTACCCCTACAGCCATCCTATCCATCACCAAATAGGTATGTCTCTGCCACAGAATGCAGAGTCACGTTTTAACCAGTTTTCATATAATTTAGGACCCATGCACAAGATGGTGAGAGCTATAGCTCCACACGCAAATTTTTGGAACAACCCTTCCAACATTTACTCAGAATATTTCTGCACTAACCTTTTGTGATGTAGCAAAACCAAAGTTTTTCAGAATGGAGGCCACGGAAAATCTTGTTCTTCACCTATGGGAGTCCATTGGCTTCACACACTTATAGTATGACTTCAGGTATTTGGGTCCAAGGAATACTCTGTCTTCATTGAACTTTGTGGCCTTCAACTAGAGGACCCCATTTTCTCTTAATGGGGTCCCAGAAAATTGCACACAATGCTCTGTTTTGGTCATTGTGGCCTTCACCTATGGAACCCCATTTTCTTCACACACTCATAGTATGACTGCTCTGAATGGGGTCCCAGGAACTTGCACACAATGCTCTGTTTTGGTCATTGTGGCCTTCACCTATGGAACCCCATTTTCTTCACACACTCATAGTATGACTGCTCTGAATGGGGTCCCAGGAACTTGCACACAATGCTCCGTCTTCCATGGTCATTGTGCTTTTCACCTATAGGACCCCATTTTCTTCATACACTCATAGTATGACTGCTTTCAATGGGGTCCCAGGAAATTAACCACAATACTTTGGCTTCCAAAAATTGACCTATAAAGGAACTTACATTTATGTTGCATAACAGTGCACAATAAGGACAAATGCAAAACCATCTTGAGCATTTAGCCTAGTCTAAATTTACTCAAGAAGCATTTTCCTAAATTATTCGAAAACTGGCAAAAAAAAAACCTATAAAAAAAAATCAATGGCCTCCTCCATTACCCCTACAGCCATCCTATCCATCACCAAATAGGTATGTCTCTGCCACAGAATGCAGAGTCACGTTTTAACCAGTTTTCATATAATTTAGGACCCATGCACAAGATGGTGAGAGCTATAGCTCCACAGGCAAATTTTTGGAACAACCCTTCCAACATTTACTCAGAATATTTCTGCACTAACCTTTTGTGATGTAGCAAAACCAAGGTTTTTCAGAATGGAGGCCACGGAAAATCTTGTTCTTCACCTATGGGAGTCCATTGGCTTCACACACTTATAGTATGACTTCAGGTATTTGGGTCCAAGGAATACTATGTCTTCATTGAACTTTGTGGCCTTCACCTAGAGGACCCCATTTTCTTCACACACTCATAGTATGACTGCTCTGAATGGGGTCCCAGGAACTTGAACACAATGCTCTTTTTTGGTCACTGTGGCCTTCACCTATGGAACCCCATTTTCTTCACACACTCATAGTATGACTGCTTTCAATGGGGTCCCAGGAAATTAACCACAATACTTTGGCTTCCAAAAATTGACCTATAAAGGAACTTACATTTATGTTGCATAACAGTGCACAATAAGGACAAATGCAAAACCATCTTGAGCATTTGGCCTAGTCTAAATTTACTCAAGAAGCATTTTCCTAAATTATTCGAAAACTGGCAAAAAAGCACCTATAAAAAAAAATCAATGGCCTCCTCCATTACCCCTACAGCCATCCTATCCATCACCAAATAGGTATGTCTCTGCCACAGAATGCAGAGTCACGTTTTAACCAGTTTTCATATAATTTAGGACCCATGCACAAGATGGTGAGAGCTATAGCTCCACACGCAAATTTTTGGAACAACCCTTCCAACATTTACTCAGAATATTTCTGCACTAACCTTTTGTGATGTAGCAAAACCAAAGTTTTTCAGAATGGAGGCCACGGAAAATCTTGTTCTTCACTTATGGGAGTCCATTGGCTTCACACACTTATAGTATGACTTCAGGTATTTGGGTCCAAGGAATACTCTGTCTTCATTGAACTTTGTGGCCTTCACCTAGAGGACCCCATTTTCTTCACACACTCATAGTATGACTGCTCTGAATGGGGTCCCAGGAAGTTGCACACAATGCTCTGTTTTGGTCATTGTGGCCTTCACCTATGGAACCCCATTTTCTTCACACACTCATAGTATGACTGCTCTGAATGGGGTCCCAGGAACTTGCACACAATGCTCTGTTTTGGTCATTGTGGCCTTCACCTATGGAACCCCATTTTCTTCACACACTCATAGTATGACTGCTCTGAATGGGGTCCCAGGAACTTGCACACAATGCTCCGTCTTCCATGGTCATTGTGCTTTTCACCTATAGGACCCCATTTTCTTCATACACTCATAGTATGACTGCTTTCAATGGGGTCCCAGGAAATTAACCACAATACTTTGGCATCCAAAAATTGACCTATAAAGGAACTTACATTTATGTTGCATAACAGTGCACAATAAGGACAAATGCAAAACCATCTTGAGCATTTAGCCTAGTCTAAATTTACTCAAGAAGCATTTTCCTAAATTATTCGAAAACTGGCAAAAAAAAAACCTATAAAAAAAAAATCAATGGCCTCCTCCATTACCCCTACAGCCATCCTATCCATCACCAAATAGGTATGTCTCTGCCACAGAATGCAGAGTCACGTTTTAACCAGTTTTCATATAATTTAGGACCCATGCACAAGATGGTGAGAGCTATAGCTCCACAGGCAAATTTTTGGAACAACCCTTCCAACATTTACTCAGAATATTTCTGCACTAACCTTTTGTGATGTAGCAAAACCAAGGTTTTTCAGAATGGAGGCCACGGAAAATCTTGTTCTTCACCTATGGGAGTCCATTGGCTTCACACACTTATAGTATGACTTCAGGTATTGGGTCCAAGGAATACTATGTCTTCATTGAACTTTGTGGCCTTCACCTAGAGGACCCCATTTTCTTCACACACTCATAGTATGACTGCTCTGAATGGGGTCCCAGGAACTTGAACACAATGCTCTTTTTTGGTCACTGTGGCCTTCACCTATGGAACCCCATTTTCTTCACACACTCATAGTATGACTGCTTTCAATGGGGTCCCAGGAAATTAACCACAATACTTTGGCTTCCAAAAATTGACCTATAAAGGAACTTACATTTATGTTGCATAACAGTGCACAATAAGGACAAATGCAAAACCATCTTGAGCATTTGGCCTAGTCTAAATTTACTCAAGAAGCATTTTCCTAAATTATTCGAAAACTGGCAAAAAAAAAACCTATAAAAAAAAATCAATGGCCTCCTCCATTACCCCTACAGCCATCCTATCCATCACCAAATAGGTATGTCTCTGCCACAGAATGCAGAGTCACGTTTTAACCAGTTTTCATATAATTTAGGACCCATGCACAAGATGGTGAGAGCTATAGCTCCACACGCAAATTTTTGGAACAACCCTTCCAACATTTACTCAGAATATTTCTGCACTAACCTTTTGTGATGTAGCAAAACCAAAGTTTTTCAGAATGGAGGCCACGGAAAATCTTGTTCTTCACCTATGGGAGTCCATTGGCTTCACACACTTATAGTATGACTTCAGGTATTTGGGTCCAAGGAATACTATGTCTTCATTGAACTTTGTGGCCTTCACCTAGAGGACCCCATTTTCTTCACACACTCATAGTATGACTGCTCTGAATGGGGTCCCTGGAACTTGCACACAATGCTCCGTCTTCCATGGTCATTGTGCTTTTCACCTATAGGACCCCATTTTCTTCACACACTCATAGTATGACTGCTTTCAATGGGGTCCCAGGAAATTAACCACAATACTTTGGCTTCCAAAAATTGACCTATAAAGGAACTTACATTTATGTTGCATAACAGTGCACAATAAGGACAAATGCAAAACCATCTTGAGCATTTGGCCTAGTCTAAATTTACTCAAGAAGCATTTTCAGAAATTATTCGAAAACTGGCAAAAAAGCACCTATAAAAAAAAATCAATGGCCTCCTCCATTACCCCTACAGCCATCCTATCCATCACCAAATAGGTATGTCTCTGCCACAGAATGCAGAGTCACGTTTTAACCAGTTTTCATATAATTTAGGACCCATGCACAAGATGGTGAGAGCTATAGCTCCACACGCAAATTTTTGGAACAACCCTTCCAACATTTACTCAGAATATTTCTGCACTAACCTTTTGTGATGTAGCAAAACCAAAGTTTTTCAGAATGGAGGCCACGGAAAATCTTGTTCTTCACCTATGGGAGTCCATTGGCTTCACACACTTATAGTATGACTTCAGGTATTTGGGTCCAAGGAATACTCTGTCTTCATTGAACTTTGTGGCCTTCAACTAGAGGACCCCATTTTCTCTGAATGGGGTCCCAGAAAATTGCACACAATGCTCTGTTTTGGTCATTGTGGCCTTCACCTATGGAACCCCATTTTCTTCACACACTCATAGTATGACTGCTCTGAATGGGGTCCCAGGAACTTGCACACAATGCTCTGTTTTGGTCATTGTGGCCTTCACCTATGGAACCCCATTTTCTTCACACACTCATAGTATGACTGCTCTGAATGGGGTCCCAGGAACTTGCACACAATGCTCCGTCTTCCATGGTCATTGTGCTTTTCACCTATAGGACCCCATTTTCTTCATACACTCATAGTATGACTGCTTTCAATGGGGTCCCAGGAAATTAACCACAATACTTTGGCTTCCAAAAATTGACCTATAAAGGAACTTACATTTATGTTGCATAACAGTGCACAATAAGGACAAATGCAAAACCATCTTGAGCATTTAGCCTAGTCTAAATTTACTCAAGAAGCATTTTCCTAAATTATTCGAAAACTGGCAAAAAAAAAACCTATAAAAAAAAATCAATGGCCTCCTCCATTACCCCTACAGCCATCCTATCCATCACCAAATAGGTATGTCTCTGCCACAGAATGCAGAGTCACGTTTTAACCAGTTTTCATATAATTTAGGACCCATGCACAAGATGGTGAGAGCTATAGCTCCACAGGCAAATTTTTGGAACAACCCTTCCAACATTTACTCAGAATATTTCTGCACTAACCTTTTGTGATGTAGCAAAACCAAGGTTTTTCAGAATGGAGGCCACGGAAAATCTTGTTCTTCACCTATGGGAGTCCATTGGCTTCACACACTTATAGTATGACTTCAGGTATTTGGGTCCAAGGAATACTATGTCTTCATTGAACTTTGTGGCCTTCACCTAGAGGACCCCATTTTCTTCACACACTCATAGTATGACTGCTCTGAATGGGGTCCCAGGAACTTGAACACAATGCTCTTTTTTGGTCACTGTGGCCTTCACCTATGGAACCCCATTTTCTTCACACACTCATAGTATGACTGCTTTCAATGGGGTCCCAGGAAATTAACCACAATACTTTGGCTTCCAAAAATTGACCTATAAAGGAACTTACATTTATGTTGCATAACAGTGCACAATAAGGACAAATGCAAAACCATCTTGAGCATTTGGCCTAGTCTAAATTTACTCAAGAAGCATTTTCCTAAATTATTCGAAAACTGGCAAAAAAGCACCTATAAAAAAAAATCAATGGCCTCCTCCATTACCCCTACAGCCATCCTATCCATCACCAAATAGGTATGTCTCTGCCACAGAATGCAGAGTCACGTTTTAACCAGTTTTCATATAATTTAGGACCCATGCACAAGATGGTGAGAGCTATAGCTCCACACGCAAATTTTTGGAACAACCCTTCCAACATTTACTCAGAATATTTCTGCACTAACCTTTTGTGATGTAGCAAAACCAAAGTTTTTGAGAATGGAGGCCTCGGAAAATCTTGTTCTTCACTTATGGGAGTCCATTGGCTTCACACACTTATAGTATGACTTCAGGTATTTGGGTCCAAGGAATACTCTGTCTTCATTGAACTTTGTGGCCTTCACCTAGAGGACCCCATTTTCTTCACACACTCATAGTATGACTGCTCTGAATGGGGTCCCAGGAAGTTGCACACAATGCTCTGTTTTGGTCATTGTGGCCTTCACCTATGGAACCCCATTTTCTTCACACACTCATAGTATGACTGCTCTGAATGGGGTCCCAGGAACTTGCACACAATGCTCTGTTTTGGTCATTGTGGCCTTCACCTATGGAACCCCATTTTCTTCACACACTCATAGTATGACTGCTCTGAATGGGGTCCCAGGAACTTGCACACAATGCTCCGTCTTCCATGGTCATTGTGCTTTTCACCTATAGGACCCCATTTTCTTCATACACTCATAGTATGACTGCTTTCAATGGGGTCCCAGGAAATTAACCACAATACTTTGGCATCCAAAAATTGACCTATAAAGGAACTTACATTTATGTTGCATAACAGTGCACAATAAGGACAAATGCAAAACCATCTTGAGCATTTAGCCTAGTCTAAATTTACTCAAGAAGCATTTTCCTAAATTATTCGAAAACTGGCAAAAAAAAAACCTATAAAAAAAAAATCAATGGCCTCCTCCATTACCCCTACAGCCATCCTATCCATCACCAAATAGGTATGTCTCTGCCACAGAATGCAGAGTCACGTTTTAACCAGTTTTCATATAATTTAGGACCCATGCACAAGATGGTGAGAGCTATAGCTCCACAGGCAAATTTTTGGAACAACCCTTCCAACATTTACTCAGAATATTTCTGCACTAACCTTTTGTGATGTAGCAAAACCAAGGTTTTTCAGAATGGAGGCCACGGAAAATCTTGTTCTTCACCTATGGGAGTCCATTGGCTTCACACACTTATAGTATGACTTCAGGTATTTGGGTCCAAGGAATACTATGTCTTCATTGAACTTTGTGGCCTTCACCTAGAGGACCCCATTTTCTTCACACACTCATAGTATGACTGCTCTGAATGGGGTCCCAGGAACTTGCACACAATGCTCCGTCTTCCATGGTCATTGTGCTTTTCACCTATAGGACCCCATTTTCTTCACACACTCATAGTATGACTGCTTTCAATGGGGTCCCAGGAAATTAACCACAATACTTTGGCTTCCAAAAATTGACCTATAAAGGAACTTACATTTATGTTGCATAACAGTGCACAATAAGGACAAATGCAAAACCATCTTGAGCATTTGGCCTAGTCTAAATTTACTCAAGAAGCATTTTCAGAAATTATTCGAAAACTGGCAAAAAAGCACCTATAAAAAAAAAATCAATGGCCTCCTCCATTACCCCTACAGCCATCCTATCCATCACCAAATAGGTATGTCTCTGCCACAGAATGCAGAGTCACGTTTTAACCAGTTTTCATATAATTTAGGACCCATGCACAAGATGGTGAGAGCTATAGCTCCACAGGCAAATTTTTGGAACAACCCTTCCAACATTTACTCAGAATATTTCTGCACTAACCTTTTGTGATGTAGCAAAACCAAAGTTTTTCAGAATGGAGGCCACGGAAAATCTTGTTCACCTATGGGAGTCCATTGGCTTCACACACTTATAGTATGACTTCAGGTATTTGGGTCCAAGGAATACTCTGTCTTCATTGAACTTTGTGGCCTTCACCTATGGAACCCCATTTTCTTCACACACTCATAGTATGACTGCTCTGAATGGGGTCCCAGGAAGTTGCACACAATGCTCTGTTTTGGTCATTATGGCCTTCACCTATGGAACCCTATTTTCTTCACACACTCATAGTATGACTGCTTTCAATGGGGTCCCAGGAAATTAACCACAATACTTTGGCTTCCAAAAATTGACCTATAAAGGAACTTACATTTATGTTGCATAACAGTGCACAATAAGGACAAATGCAAAACCATCTTGAGCATTTCGCCTAGTCTAAATTTACTCAAGAAGCATTTTCCTAAATTATTCGAAAACTGGCAAAAAAGCACCTATAAAAAAAAATCAATGGCCTCCTCCATTACCCCTACAGCCATCCTATCCATCACCAAATAGGTATGTCTCTGCCACAGAATGCAGAGTCACGTTTTAACCAGTTTTCATATAATTTAGGACCCATGCACAAGATGGTGAGAGCTATAGCTCCACACGCAAATTTTTGGAACAACCCTTCCAACATTTACTCAGAATATTTCTGCACTAACCTTTTGTGATGTAGCAAAACCAAAGTTTTTCAGAATGGAGGCCATGGAAAATCTTGTTCTTCACTTATGGGAGTCCATTGGCTTCACACACTTATAGTATGACTTCAGGTATTTGGGTCCAAGGAATACTCTGTCTTCATTGAACTTTGTGGCCTTCACCTAGAGGACCCCATTTTCTTCACACACTCATAGTATGACTGCTCTGAATGGGGTCCCAGGAACTTGAACACAATGCTCTTTTTTGGTCACTGTGGCCTTCACCTATGGAACCCCATTTTCTTCACACACTCATAGTATGACTGCTTTCAATGGGGTCCCAGGAAATTAACCACAATACTTTGGCTTCCAAAAATTGACCTATAAAGGAACTTACATTTATGTTGCATAACAGTGCACAATAAGGACAAATGCAAAACCATCTTGAGCATTTGGCCTAGTCTAAATTTACTCAAGAAGCATTTTCCTAAATTATTCGAAAACTGGCAAAAAAGCACCTATAAAAAAAAATCAATGGCCTCCTCCATTACCCCTACAGCCATCCTATCCATCACCAAATAGGTATGTCTCTGCCACAGAATGCAGAGTCACGTTTTAACCAGTTTTCATATAATTTAGGACCCATGCACAAGATGGTGAGAGCTATAGCTCCACACGCAAATTTTTGGAACAACCCTTCCAACATTTACTCAGAATATTTCTGCACTAACCTTTTGTGATGTAGCAAAACCAAAGTTTTTGAGAATGGAGGCCACGGAAAATCTTGTTCTTCACTTATGGGAGTCCATTGGCTTCACACACTTATAGTATGACTTCAGGTATTTGGGTCCAAGGAATACTCTGTCTTCATTGAACTTTGTGGCCTTCACCTAGAGGACCCCATTTTCTTCACACACTCATAGTATGACTGCTCTGAATGGGGTCCCAGGAAGTTGCACACAATGCTCTGTTTTGGTCATTGTGGCCTTCACCTATGGAACCCCATTTTCTTCACACACTCATAGTATGACTGCTCTGAATGGGGTCCCAGGAACTTGCACACAATGCTCTGTTTTGGTCATTGTGGCCTTCACCTATGGAACCCCATTTTCTTCACACACTCATAGTATGACTGCTCTGAATGGGGTCCCAGGAACTTGCACACAATGCTCCGTCTTCCATGGTCATTGTGCTTTTCACCTATAGGACCCCATTTTCTTCATACACTCATAGTATGACTGCTTTCAATGGGGTCCCAGGAAATTAACCACAATACTTTGGCATCCAAAAATTGACCTATAAAGGAACTTACATTTATGTTGCATAACAGTGCACAATAAGGACAAATGCAAAACCATCTTGAGCATTTAGCCTAGTCTAAATTTACTCAAGAAGCATTTTCCTAAATTATTCGAAAACTGGCAAAAAAAAAACCTATAAAAAAAAAATCAATGGCCTCCTCCATTACCCCTACAGCCATCCTATCCATCACCAAATAGGTATGTCTCTGCCACAGAATGCAGAGTCACGTTTTAACCAGTTTTCATATAATTTAGGACCCATGCACAAGATGGTGAGAGCTATAGCTCCACAGGCAAATTTTTGGAACAACCCTTCCAACATTTACTCAGAATATTTCTGCACTAACCTTTTGTGATGTAGCAAAACCAAGGTTTTTCAGAATGGAGGCAACGGAAAATCTTGTTCTTCACCTATGGGAGTCCATTGGCTTCACACACTTATAGTATGACTTCAGGTATTTGGGTCCAAGGAATACTATGTCTTCATTGAACTTTGTGGCCTTCACCTAGAGGACCCCATTTTCTTCACACACTCATAGTATGACTGCTCTGAATGGGGTCCCAGGAACTTGCACACAATGCTCCGTCTTCCATGGTCATTGTGCTTTTCACCTATAGGACCCCATTTTCTTCACACACTCATAGTATGACTGCTTTCAATGGGGTCCCAGGAAATTAACCACAATACTTTGGCTTCCAAAAATTGACCTATAAAGGAACTTACATTTATGTTGCATAACAGTGCACAATAAGGACAAATGCAAAACCATCTTGAGCATTTGGCCTAGTCTAAATTTACTCAAGAAGCATTTTCAGAAATTATTCGAAAACTGGCAAAAAAGCACCTATAAAAAAAAAATCAATGGCCTCCTCCATTACCCCTACAGCCATCCTATCCATCACCAAATAGGTATGTCTCTGCCACAGAATGCAGAGTCACGTTTTAACCAGTTTTCATATAATTTAGGACCCATGCACAAGATGGTGAGAGCTATAGCTCCACAGGCAAATTTTTGGAACAACCCTTCCAACATTTACTCAGAATATTTCTGCACTAACCTTTTGTGATGTAGCAAAACCAAAGTGTCAGAACCGGCAACTCTCGGGGCCGCCGTGCCCGCACCACCGGTCCGGCCACCCGGGGTACAGGAGCACGGCGCAGAGGTACCCCGGTTCTTGTGATCTCCCCGGGCCGCTGTAAGACTGGTCGCCGCCGGGTTGCTAGGGAGCCAGCTGGTGCTTCTAGTCGCTTGACTACCAGGCTGGCTTCCCTGGTAACTGTCTGTGCAGTGAGACTGGGGGCGTGCCCCCAGCACCGCCCTGATTAGCCCTGCTGCTGTCAGGCTCCCCGCCCCAATCAGCTTCTGGGGCGGGAGCGCTGACAGCATTTAAATAGGTGTGTTTTCCTCTCAGGCCTTGCCAGTGTTAGTTTGGTCTTCCAGCTGCACCAGCGTATTCTTGTGACTCCTGTTTGTGACCCCGGCTTTCCTGACCTCTGCTTTTGGACCTTGACTACGTTTTTGCCTGACCCCCCTGTACTGCGTACCCTCCTGTTGCCGACCCGGATTGTCTGACCATTCTACCGTTGTTTGTCTTCAGTGTCTGTTTGTCTTCCCGTGTCCCGCTTCCCTAGTGAGGGTAGGGACCGCCGCCCAGTTGTCGCCCTGGGGGTTAGCCCAGGGGGGCAAGTAGGCAGGGACAGGGGTTGCGGGATATCTCAGGGACCCCCATATCCCGGACACTGTCCTGACAGTAACACTGGCCGAAGGTAGGTCAGACTCGTGCATCCGCCCGGCTACTTTGAATCCCTCGATGGAGGCCGTGGCTGCGTTAGCGAACCAGGTCCAGGTCCTTACTAACCTGGTCCAGGACCTAACCGCCCGCACGCAGCTACAGGAACAAGTGGCGGCTGCAGGTCCCATGCAGCCCCCTTCCGCTCCCGGGACTATGTCAGAACCCCGAGCCACGCTGCCGGACTGCTTCTCTGGAGAGAGAGGTCAGTTCTTTGCATTTAGAGAGAGCTGCAAGCTCTACTTTGATCTCCGACCCCACTCCTCTGGTACTGAATACCAGAAAGTGGGAATTGTAATTACCCGCCTGAGGGGGGACCCCCAAAATTGGGCTTTCTCGCTACCAGCAGGCTCTCCAGCCCGACTATCCCTTGACGTTTTTTTTTCCGCCCTGGGTCAAATTTATGACGAACCCGACCGGGCGGGCTACGCAGTCTCCAAACTTCTGGCCCTGCGCCAGGGTTGTAAAATGGCGGAGGACTACTGTTCCCAATTCCGTCAACATTGTACGGAATCCGGGTGGAACGATGCCGCCCTAAAAGACTTATTTTTGACCGGTCTGTCTGAGGGTCTCAAGGACCTACTTGTGGCCCACCCAGAGCCTAGAACCCTGGAGCAAGCCATGACGCTTGCTATTCGGGCCGACCGACGTTTGAGGGGCCGACACGCCGCTCGGACCACTCCACTCCCCACGCCCACTTCTTCTACTGACCCGACTTTTCCACCTCCCACCACCGAGGCCATGGAGCTGGGAGCCATGAACCCCAAGCAGCGACGGGAAAATCGCCTGAAGAAGAACCTCTGCTTCTACTGTGGGGAGCCGGGTCACCGCATTGCAACCTGCGCCAAGAAGCCATGGCAGGGAAAACGTCCGCTCCTAGGCAGTTGTCCGGAGGACTGTCTAGGAGCCAAGGTACTCCCTGTATTGTCCAAAATGTTATTGCCTTGCACCCTAGAATTCCATGCTTTCCACCGTACTGGGCAAGCCTTCGTTGATTCTGGGGCTGCTGCTAATTTCGTTAACTTTAATTTCGTTGCTCAACTGTCCGGGGTTCTGTTACGTTTAGAGACTCCGATTCTTGTTTCAGGAGTGGACTCCACTCCACTGCAAGCAGGGGTAGTTAATCTGGTTACCCCTGAAGTAAGGTTTACGATAGGAGCCTTACACGTGGAAACCTGCACCTTTCTAGTGATGAGAGATTTGTCTGTGGACGTCGTCCTAGGCCTCCCCTGGCTCCGGGAGCACAACCCGGTAGTAAATTGGGACACGTTGGAACTGGTAAAGTGGGGTCCCCGCTGTGCCAACCACCTTTGTGCGGTGAAGGTGGGAATCTCCACCTGCGAGGGGACCCCCCTACCAGATTACCTCTCCGAGTTTTCTGACGTGTTCTCCAAACAATTATCTGAAGCTCTGCCCCCTCATAGGGAATGGGACTGTAAAATAGACTTGATTCCTGGGGCCAAACTTCCTAAGGGCCGCATTTATAACGTTACGGTTCCTGAGAGAGAATCCATGAGGGACTATATCCAGGACAGCCTGGCCAAGGGGCACATCCGGCCCTCAGAATCCCCGGTGGGTGCCGGGTTTTTCTTCGTTGAGAAGAAGGATGGGGGCCTCCGGCCCTGTATTGACTATAGAGAGCTAAACAAAATCACAGTACGAAACCAGTATGCCCTTCCACTCATTCCTGACCTCCTCAACCAGGTCGCTGGTGCCCGATGGTTTTCTAAACTTGATCTCAGGGGAGCATACAACCTCATCCGCATTCGGGAGGGGGATGAGTGGAAAACCGCCTTCAATACGCCCCTCGGGCATTTTGAATACCTAGTTATGCCTTTTGGATTGTGTAACGCCCCCGCCATTTTTCAGGGGTACATGAACTCAGTGTTTCAGGATATCATGGGGGTGTTCGTGGTTGTATATCTAGACGACATTTTGATTTTTTCCTCCGACTTGCCAAGTCACCATACTCACGTTCAGACTGTACTAGCTCGACTCAGACATAACAAGCTGTTTGCTAAACTCGAGAAATGTGTGTTCGGGGTACAAAAGATATCATTTTTGGGGTATATCATCACGCCATGCGACTTCCAGATGGATCCTGAAAAGGTGAAAGCCATCACGGAGTGGGCCCAGCCAGGGTCGTTGAAAGCCCTTCAACGCTTCCTCGGCTTCGCCAACTACTATCGCAAATTCATCAAAGACTTCTCCGTGGTGGCTAAACCTCTAACGGACCTCACCAGAAAGGGGGCAGATGTGAGGACCTGGTCTTCTGAGGCTCTGAGGGCCTTCGATACCTTAAAGGCGGCGTTCTCTTCTGCACCTGTCCTAGTACAACCAGATCTGTCCAGCCCTTTTTTGGTGGAAGTAGATGCCTCTGAGTTTGGTGTGGGAGCGGTACTGTCCCAAGGTCCCTCCACTCTCACCAACCTTAGACCGTGTGCCTATTTTTCTAGGAAGTTTTCTTCCACCGAACGGAACTATGATATAGGCAACCGGGAATTGCTGGCGATTAAGTGGGCTTTCGAAGAGTGGAGGCATTTTTTGGAAGGAGCCCATCACCAGATCACGGTACTCACAGACCATAAAAACCTCACCTATCTAGATTCCGCTAAGAGGTTAAATGCTCGGCAAGCCCGCTGGGCCTTGTTCTTCTCTCGGTTCAATTTTGTGGTTACCTATAGACCCGGTTCTAAGAATGTCAAGGCTGATGCCCTGTCTAGGAGCTTTGGTTCTCCGGAACCTGCCGAGCCGGAGCCTGAGAGCATTCTCTCCCCTGGGGTGGTCCTCGCTGCTGTCTCCTCCGACCTTTCACCTCTCATTCACGCCGCTCAACAATCTGCTCCTGAAGCCCTTCCGGAAGGCAAATTATTTGTCCCATCGTCACTGAGATTGAAAGTGTTAGAGGAGACACACGCTTCTGTCCTAGCTGGACACCCCGGCATCAGGGGTACGCTGGAGTTAGTATCCAGACTCTATTGGTGGCCGCACATGGCCAAGGAGGTACGGGTATTTGTGTCCGCGTGCCCGGTTTGCGCAAGGGGGAAGAATCTCAGGAGACGTCCTGAGGGTCCTCTTCTTCCCTTGCCCATTCCGTCCAGGCCATGGTCCCATTTGTCCATGGATTTTATTACTGATCTGCCATCCTCGCTGGGGAATACGGTCATCTGGGTAATAGTAGACCGTTTCTCTAAAATGTCACATTTTGTTCCGCTTTGCAAGTTGCCTAACGCCAAACTTCTGTCTGAAATGTTCATCAAGGAGATTGTTCGGTTACATGGGATCCCCGAGGACATTGTGTCAGATAGAGGGGTTCAGTTCGTCGCTCGCTTCTGGCGAGCCTTCTGTAAAAATCTAAACGTAAATTTGTCCTTCTCCTCCGCTTTCCATCCCGAGAGTAACGGACAAACGGAACGAATGAACCAAGAACTTATCCAGTATCTGCGACTGTTTGTCTCTGATAACCAGTATCAGTGGGCCAACTACTTACCTCTCGCCGAATTTGCTATCAACAACCATGTTAACTCGTCGACCCAATTGTCACCTTTTTTTTGTAACTATGGGTTTCATCCCCGGTTCTCGCTTTCCACTCCTGTGGTCTCGAACAATCCGGCCGCCGACATATCCTCTGAGGAACTGTGCACAGTTTGGGCCCAGGTTCGTAAGAACCTTCAGGGTTCCCAAGAGAAACTGCGTAAATACGCAAATAAAAGATGTACCATCTCTGCACCTTTTGTAGTCGGGGAGCAAGTTTTGTTGTCCTCCAAGAATCTGAGACTCAAGGTTCCCTCCCTGAAACTTGCTCCTCGGTTCATTGGCCCATTTACTGTTTCTCAGGTCATCAACCCGGTGTCATATAAGTTGGCACTTCCTGACCCCTGGAAGGTCCACAAGGTGTTTCACAAAAGCTTACTTAAGAAGTATGTGACTCCAGTTCTACCCACCCAGAACCCGCCTCCTCCTTCTCTGGTACAGGGGGAACTGGAGTATGAAGTAGAAAGGCTGGTGGATGCCCGACGGGTTAGAGGTGTGCTGCAGTACCTGGTCCACTGGAGAGGATTTGGCCCTGAGGATAGGACGTGGGTCCCTGCCAGGGACGTTCATGCGCCACGCCTAGTCCAGGCATTCCACAGGGCTTTCCCGCTTAAGCCCGCACCTGGCCATGGGGGTCCGGTGTCCCCCCGTAGAAGGGGGGGTACTGTCAGAACCGGCAACTCTCGGGGCCGCCGTGCCCGCACCACCGGTCCGGCCACCCGGGGTACAGGAGCACGGCGCAGAGGTACCCCGGTTCTTGTGATCTCCCCGGGCCGCTGTAAGACTGGTCGCCGCCGGGTTGCTAGGGAGCCAGCTGGTGCTTCTAGTCGCTTGACTACCAGGCTGGCTTCCCTGGTAACTGTCTGTGCAGTGAGACTGGGGGCGTGCCCCCAGCACCGCCCTGATTAGCCCTGCTGCTGTCAGGCTCCCCGCCCCAATCAGCTTCTGGGGCGGGAGCGCTGACAGCATTTAAATAGGTGTGTTTTCCTCTCAGGCCTTGCCAGTGTTAGTTTGGTCTTCCAGCTGCACCAGCGTATTCTTGTGACTCCTGTTTGTGACCCCGGCTTTCCTGACCTCTGCTTTTGGACCTTGACTACGTTTTTGCCTGACCCCCCTGTACTGCGTACCCTCCTGTTGCCGACCCGGATTGTCTGACCATTCTACCGTTGTTTGTCTTCAGTGTCTGTTTGTCTTCCCGTGTCCCGCTTCCCTAGTGAGGGTAGGGACCGCCGCCCAGTTGTCGCCCTGGGGGTTAGCCCAGGGGGGCAAGTAGGCAGGGACAGGGGTTGCGGGATATCTCAGGGACCCCCATATCCCGGACACTGTCCTGACACAAAGTTTTTCAGAATGGAGGCCACGGAAAATCTTGTTCACCTATGGGAGTCCATTGGCTTCACACACTTATAGTATGACTTCAGGTATTTGGGTCCAAGGAATACTCTGTCTTCATTGAACTTTGTGGCCTTCACCTATGGAACCCCATTTTCTTCACACACTCATAGTATGACTGCTCTGAATGGGGTCCCAGGAAGTTGCACACAATGCTCTGTTTTGGTCATTATGGCCTTCACCTATGGAACCCTATTTTCTTCACACACTCATAGTATGACTGCTTTCAATGGGGTCCCAGGAAATTAACCACAATACTTTGGCTTCCAAAAATTGACCTATAAAGGAACTTACATTTATGTTGCATAACAGTGCACAATAAGGACAAATGCAAAACCATCTTGAGCATTTCGCCTAGTCTAAATTTACTCAAGAAGCATTTTCCTAAATTATTCGAAAACTGGCAAAAAAGCACCTATAAAAAAAAATCAATGGCCTCCTCCATTACCCCTACAGCCATCCTATCCATCACCAAATAGGTATGTCTCTGCCACAGAATGCAGAGTCACGTTTTAACCAGTTTTCATATAATTTAGGACCCATGCACAAGATGGTGAGAGCTATAGCTCCACACGCAAATTTTTGGAACAACCCTTCCAACATTTACTCAGAATATTTCTGCACTAACCTTTTGTGATGTAGCAAAACCAAAGTTTTTCAGAATGGAGGCCATGGAAAATCTTGTTCTTCACTTATGGGAGTCCATTGGCTTCACACACTTATAGTATGACTTCAGGTATTTGGGTCCAAGGAATACTCTGTCTTCATTGAACTTTGTGGCCTTCACCTAGAGGACCCCATTTTCTTCACACACTCATAGTATGACTGCTCTGAATGGGGTCCCAGGAACTTGCACACAATGCTCTGTTTTGGTCATTGTGGCCTTCACCTATGGAACCCCATTTTCTTCACACACTCATAGTATGACTGCTCTGAATGGGGTCCCAGGAACTTGCACACAATGCTCTGTTTTGGTCATTGTGGCCTTCACCTATGGAACCCCATTTTCTTCACACACTCATAGTATGACTGCTCTGAATGGGGTCCCAGGAACTTGCACACAATGCTCCGTCTTCCATGGTCATTGTGCTTTTCACCTATAGGACCCCATTTTCTTCACACACTCATAGTATGACTGCTTTCAATGGGGTCCCAGGAAATTAACCACAATACTTTGGCATCCAAAAATTGACCTATAAAGGAACTTACATTTATGTTGCATAACAGTGCACAATAAGGACAAATGCAAAACCATCTTGAGCATTTGGCCTAGTCTAAATTTACTCAAGAAGCATTTTCCTAAATTATTCGAAAACTGGCAAAAAAGCACCTATAAAAAAAAATCAATGGCCTCCTCCATTACCCCTACAGCCATCCTATCCATCACCAAATAGGTATGTCTCTGCCACAGAATGCAGAGTCACGTTTTAACCAGTTTTCATATAATTTAGGACCCATGCACAAGATGGTGAGAGCTATAGCTCCACACGCAAATTTTTGGAACAACCCTTTCAACATTTACTCAGAATATTTCTGAACTAACCTTTTGTGATGTAGCAAAACCAAGGTTACTCAGAATGGAGGCAACGGAAAATCTTGATCTTCACTTATGGGAGTCCATGGTCTTCACACACATAGTATGACTTCAAGTATTTGGGTCCTAGGAATACTCTGTCTTCATTAAACTTTGTGGCCTTCACCTATGGAACCCCATTTTCTTCACACACTCATAGTATGACTGCTCTGAATGGGGTCCCAGGAACTTGCACACAATGCTCCGTCTTCCATGGTCATTGTGCTTTTCACCTATAGGACCCCATTGTCTTCACACACTTATAGTATGACTGCTTTCAATGGGGTCCCAGGAAATTAACCACAATACTTTGGCTTCCAAAAATTGACTTATAAAGGAACTTACATTTATGTTGCATAACAGTGCACAATGAGGACAAATGCAAAACCATCTTGAGCATTTGGCCTAGTCTAAATTAACTCAAGAAGCATTTTCCTAAATTATTCGAAAACTGGCAAAAAAGCACCTATAAAAAAAAATCAATGGCCTCCTCCATTACCCCTACAGCCATCCTATCCATCACCAAATAGGTATGTCTCTGCCACAGAATGCAGAGTCACGTTTTAACCAGTTTTCATATAATTTAGGACCCATGCACAAGATGGTGAGAGCTATAGCTCCACACGCAAATTTTTGGAACAACCCTTCCAACATTTACTCAGAATATTTCTGCACTAACCTTTTGTGATGTAGCAAAACCAAAGTTTTTGAGAATGGAGGCCACGGAAAATCTTGTTCTTCACTTATGGGAGTCCATTGGCTTCACACACTTATAGTATGACTTCAGGTATTTGGGTCCAAGGAATACTCTGTCTTCATTGAACTTTGTGGCCTTCACCTAGAGGACCCCATTTTCTTCACACACTCATAGTATGACTGCTCTGAATGGGGTCCCAGGAACTTGCACACAATGCTCTGTTTTGGTCATTGTGGCCTTCACCTATGGAACCCCATTTTCTTCACACACTCATAGTATGACTGCTCTGAATGGGGTCCCAGGAACTTGCACACAATGCTCTGTTTTGATCATTGTGGCCTTCACCTATGGAACCCCATTTTCTTCACACACTCATAGTATGACTGCTCTGAATGGGGTACCAGGAACATGCACACAATGCTCCGTCTTCCATGGTCATTGTGCTTTTCACCTATAGGACCCCATTTTCTTCACACACTCATAGTATGACTGCTTTCAATGGGGTCCCAGGAAATTAACCACAATACTTTGGCTTCCAAAAATTGACCTATAAAGGAACTTACATTTATGTTGCATAACAGTGCACAATAAGGACAAATGCAAAACCATCTTGAGCATTTGGCCTAGTCTAAATTTACTCAAGAAGCATTTTCCTAAATTATTCGAAAACTGGCAAAAAAGCACCTATAAAAAAAAAATCAATGGCCTCCTCCATTACCCCTACAGCCATCCTATCCATCACCAAATAGGTATGTCTCTGCCACAGAATGCAGAGTCACGTTTTAACCAGTTTTCATATAATTTAGGACCCATGCACAAGATGGTGAGAGCTATAGCTCCACACGCAAATTTTTGGAACAACCCTTTCAACATTTACTCAGAATATTTCTGAACTAACCTTTTGTGATGTAGCAAAACCAAGGTTACTCAGAATGGAGGCAACGGAAAATCTTGATCTTCACTTATGGGAGTCCATGGTCTTCACACACATAGTATGACTTCAAGTATTTGGGTCCTAGGAATACTCTGTCTTCATTAAACTTTGTGGCCTTCACCTATGGAACCCCATTTTCTTCACACACTCATAGTATGACTGCTCTGAATGGGGTCCCAGGAACTTGCACACAATGCTCCGTCTTCCATGGTCATTGTGCTTTTCACCTATAGGACCCCATTGTCTTCACACACTTATAGTATGACTGCTTTCAATGGGGTCCCAGGAAATTAACCACAATACTTTGGCTTCCAAAAATTGACTTATAAAGGAACTTACATTTATGTTGCATAACAGTGCACAATGAGGACAAATGCAAAACCATCTTGAGCATTTGGCCTAGTCTAAATTAACTCAAGAAGCATTTTCCTAAATTATTCGAAAACTGGCAAAAAAGCACCTATAAAAAAAAATCAATGGCCTCCTCCATTACCCCTACAGCCATCCTATCCATCACCAAATAGGTATGTCTCTGCCACAGAATGCAGAGTCACGTTTTAACCAGTTTTCATATAATTTAGGACCCATGCACAAGATGGTGAGAGCTATAGCTCCACACGCAAATTTTTGGAACAACCCTTCCAACATTTACTCAGAATATTTCTGCACTAACCTTTTGTGATGTAGCAAAACCAAAGTTTTTGAGAATGGAGGCCACGGAAAATCTTGTTCTTCACTTATGGGAGTCCATTGGCTTCACACACTTATAGTATGACTTCAGGTATTTGGGTCCAAGGAATACTCTGTCTTCATTGAACTTTGTGGCCTTCACCTAGAGGACCCCATTTTCTTCACACACTCATAGTATGACTGCTCTGAATGGGGTCCCAGGAACTTGCACACAATGCTCTGTTTTGGTCATTGTGGCCTTCACCTATGGAACCCCATTTTCTTCACACACTCATAGTATGACTGCTCTGAATGGGGTCCCAGGAACTTGCACACAATGCTCTGTTTTGATCATTGTGGCCTTCACCTATGGAACCCCATTTTCTTCACACACTCATAGTATGACTGCTCTGAATGGGGTACCAGGAACATGCACACAATGCTCCGTCTTCCATGGTCATTGTGCTTTTCACCTATAGGACCCCATTTTCTTCACACACTCATAGTATGACTGCTTTCAATGGGGTCCCAGGAAATTAACCACAATACTTTGGCTTCCAAAAATTGACCTATAAAGGAACTTACATTTATGTTGCATAACAGTGCACAATAAGGACAAATGCAAAACCATCTTGAGCATTTGGCCTAGTCTAAATTTACTCAAGAAGCATTTTCCTAAATTATTCGAAAACTGGCAAAAAAGCACCTATAAAAAAAATCAATGGCCTCCTCCATTACCCCTACAGCCATCCTATCCATCACCAAATAGGTATGTCTCTGCCACAGAATGCAGAGTCACGTTTTAACCAGTTTTCATATAATTTAGGACGCATGCACAAGATGGTGAGAGCTATAGCTCCACACGCAAATTTTTGGAACAACCCTTTCAACATTTACTCAGAATATTTCTGCACTAACCTTTTGTGATGTAGCAAAACCAAGGTTACTCAGAATGGAGGCAACGGAGAATCTTGATCTTCACTTATGGGAGTCCATGGTCTTCACACACATAGTATGACTTCAAGTATTTGGGTCCTAGGAATACTCTGTCTTCATTAAACTTTGTGGCCTTCACCTATGGAACCCCATTTTCTTCACACACTCATAGTATGACTGCTCTGAATGGGGTCCCAGGAACTTGCACACAATGCTCCGTCTTCCATGGTCATTGTGCTTTTCACCTATAGGACCCCATTTTCTTCACACACTCATAGTATGACTGCTTTCAATGGGGTCCCAGGAAATTAACCACAATACTTTGGCTTCCAAAAATTGACTTATAAAGGAACTTACATTTATGTTGCATAACAGTGCACAATGAGGACAAATGCAAAACCATCTTGAGCATTTGGCCTAGTCTAAATTTACTCGAGAAGCATTTTCCTAAATTATTCGAAAACTGGCAAAAAAGCACCTATAAAAAAAAATCAATGGCCTCCTCCATTACCCCTACAGCCATCCTATCCATCACCAAATAGGTATGTCTCTGCCACAGAATGCAGAGTCACGTTTTAACCAGTTTTCATATAATTTAGGACCCATGCACAAGATGGTGAGAGCTATAGCTCCACACGCAAATTTTTGGAACAACCCTTCCAACATTTACTCAGAATATTTCTGCACTAACCTTTTGTGATGTAGCAAAACCAAAGTTTTTGAGAATGGAGGCCACGGAAAATCTTGTTCTTCACTTATGGGAGTCCATTGGCTTCACACACTTATAGTATGACTTCAGGTATTTGGGTCCAAGGAATACTCTGTCTTCATTGAACTTTGTGGCCTTCACCTAGAGGACCCCATTTTCTTCACACACTCATAGTATGACTGCTCTGAATGGGGTCCCAAGAAGTTGCACACAATGCTCTGTTTTGGTCATTGTGGCCTTCACCTATGGAACCCCATTTTCTTCACACACTCATAGTATGACTGCTCTGAATGGGGTCCCAGGAACTTGCACACAATGCTCTGTTTTGGTCATTGTGGCCTTCACCTATGGAACCCCATTTTCTTCACACACTCATAGTATGACTGCTCTGAATGGGGTCCCAGGAACTTGCACACAATGCTCCGTCTTCCATGGTCATTGTGCTTTTCACCTATAGGACCCCATTTTCTTCATACACTCATAGTATGACTGCTTTCAATGGGGTCACAGGAAATTAACCACAATACTTTGGCTTCCAAAAATTGACCTATAAAGGAACTTACATTTATGTTGCATAACAGTGCACAATAAGGACAAATGCAAAACCATCTTGAGCATTTAGCCTAGTCTAAATTTACTCAAGAAGCATTTTCCTAAATTATTCGAAAACTGGCAAAAAAAAAACCTATAAAAAAAAATCAATGGCCTCCTCCATTACCCCTACAGCCATCCTATCCATCACCAAATAGGTATGTCTCTGCCACAGAATGCAGAGTCACGTTTTAACCAGTTTTCATATAATTTAGGACCCATGCACAAGATGGTGAGAGCTATAGCTCCACAGGCAAATTTTTGGAACAACCCTTCCAACATTTACTCAGAATATTTCTGCACTAACCTTTTGTGATGTAGCAAAACCAAGGTTTTTCAGAATGGAGGCCACGGAAAATCTTGTTCTTCACCTATGGGAGTCCATTGGCTTCACACACTTATAGTATGACTTCAGGTATTGGGTCCAAGGAATACTATGTCTTCATTGAACTTTGTGGCCTTCACCTAGAGGACCCCATTTTCTTCACACACTCATAGTATGACTGCTCTGAATGGGGTCCCAGGAACTTGAACACAATGCTCTTTTTTGGTCACTGTGGCCTTCACCTATGGAACCCCATTTTCTTCACACACTCATAGTATGACTGCTTTCAATGGGGTCCCAGGAAATTAACCACAATACTTTGGCTTCCAAAAATTGACCTATAAAGGAACTTACATTTATGTTGCATAACAGTGCACAATAAGGACAAATGCAAAACCATCTTGAGCATTTGGCCTAGTCTAAATTTACTCAAGAAGCATTTTCAGAAATTATTCGAAAACTGGCAAAAAAGCACCTATAAAAAAAAATCAATGGCCTCCTCCATTACCCCTACAGCCATCCTATCCATCACCAAATAGGTATGTCTCTGCCACAGAATGCAGAGTCACGTTTTAACCAGTTTTCATATAATTTAGGACCCATGCACAAGATGGTGAGAGCTATAGCTCCACACGCAAATTTTTGGAACAACCCTTCCAACATTTACTCAGAATATTTCTGCACTAACCTTTTGTGATGTAGCAAAACCAAAGTTTTTCAGAATGGAGGCCACGGAAAATCTTGTTCTTCACTTATGGGAGTCCATTGGCTTCACACACTTATAGTATGACTTCAGGTATTTGGGTCCAAGGAATACTCTGTCTTCATTGAACTTTGTGGCCTTCACCTAGAGGACCCCATTTTCTTCACACACTCATAGTATGACTGCTCTGAATGGGGTCCCAGGAACTTGCACACAATGCTCTGTTTTGGTCATTGTGGCCTTCACCTATGGAACCCCATTTTCTTCACACACTCATAGTATGACTGCTCTGAATGGGGTCCCAGGAACTTGCACACAATGCTCTGTTTTGGTCATTGTGGCCTTCACCTATGGAACCCCATTTTCTTCACACACTCATAGTATGACTGCTCTGAATGGGGTCCCAGGAACTTGCACACAATGCTCCGTCTTCCATGGTCATTGTGCTTTTCACCTATAGGACCCCATTTTCTTCACACACTCATAGTATGACTGCTTTCAATGGGGTCCCAGGAAATTAACCACAATACTTTGGCATCCAAAAATTGACCTATAAAGGAACTTACATTTATGTTGCATAACAGTGCACAATAAGGACAAATGCAAAACCATCTTGAGCATTTGGCCTAGTCTAAATTTACTCAAGAAGCATTTTCCTAAATTATTCGAAAACTGGCAAAAAAGCACCTATAAAAAAAAATCAATGGCCTCCTCCATTACCCCTACAGCCATCCTATCCATCACCAAATAGGTATGTCTCTGCCACAGAATGCAGAGTCACGTTTTAACCAGTTTTCATATAATTTAGGACCCATGCACAAGATGGTGAGAGCTATAGCTCCACACGCAAATTTTTGGAACAACCCTTCCAACATTTACTCAGAATATTTCTGCACTAACCTTTTGTGATGTAGCAAAACCAAGGTTTTTCAGAATGGAGGCCACGGAAAATCTTGTTCTTCACGTATGGGAGTCCATTGGCTTCACACACTTATAGTATGACTTCAGGTATTTGGGTCCAAGGAATACTATGTCTTCATTGAACTTTGTGGCCTTCACCTAGAGGACCCCATTTTCTTCACACACTCATAGTATGACTGCTCTGAATGGGGTCCCAGGAACTTGAACACAATGCTCTTTTTTGGTCACTGTGGCCTTCACCTATGGAACCCCATTTTTTTCACACACTCATAGTATGACTGCTTTCAATGGGGTCCCAGGAAATTAACCACAATACTTTGGCTTCCAAAAATTGACCTATAAAGGAACTTACATTTATGTTGCATAACAGTGCACAATAAGGACAAATGCAAAACCATCTTGAGCATTTAGCCTAGTCTAAATTTACTCAAGAAGCATTTTCCTAAATTATTCGAAAACTGGCAAAAAAAAAAACCTATAAAAAAAAATCAATGGCCTCCTCCATTACCCCTACAGCCATCCTATCCATCACCAAATAGGTATGTCTCTGCCACAGAATGCAGAGTCACGTTTTAACCAGTTTTCATATAATTTAGGACCCATGCACAAGATGGTGAGAGCTATAGCTCCACACGCAAATTTTTGGAACAACCCTTCCAACATTTACTCAGAATATTTCTGCACTAACCTTTTGTGATGTAGCAAAACCAAAGTTTTTCAGAATGGAGGCCACGGAAAATCTTGTTCTTCACCTATGGGAGTCCATTGGCTTCACACACTTATAGTATGACTTCAGGTATTTGGGTCCAAGGAATACTCTGTCTTCATTGAACTTTGTGGCCTTCAACTAGAGGACCCCATTTTCTCTTAATGGGGTCCCAGAAAATTGCACACAATGCTCTGTTTTGGTCAT
Source organism: Eleutherodactylus coqui (assembly GCF_035609145.1). NCBI lineage: Eukaryota > Metazoa > Chordata > Amphibia > Anura > Eleutherodactylidae > Eleutherodactylus > Eleutherodactylus coqui. The sequence continues at coordinate 34,587,251 of NC_089848.1, read as the reverse complement.
TGTGGCCTTCACCTATGGAACCCCATTTTCTTCACACACTCATAGTATGACTGCTCTGAATGGGGTCCCAGGAACTTGCACACAATGCTCCGTCTTCCATGGTCATTGTGCTTTTCACCTATAGGACCCCATTTTCTTCATACACTCATAGTATGACTGCTTTCAATGGGGTCCCAGGAAATTAACCACAATACTTTGGCATCCAAAAATTGACCTATAAAGGAACTTACATTTATGTTGCATAACAGTGCACAATAAGGACAAATGCAAAACCATCTTGAGCATTTAGCCTAGTCTAAATTTACTCAAGAAGCATTTTCCTAAATTATTCGAAAACTGGCAAAAAAAAAACCTATAAAAAAAAAATCAATGGCCTCCTCCATTACCCCTACAGCCATCCTATCCATCACCAAATAGGTATGTCTCTGCCACAGAATGCAGAGTCACGTTTTAACCAGTTTTCATATAATTTAGGACCCATGCACAAGATGGTGAGAGCTATAGCTCCACAGGCAAATTTTTGGAACAACCCTTCCAACATTTACTCAGAATATTTCTGCACTAACCTTTTGTGATGTAGCAAAACCAAGGTTTTTCAGAATGGAGGCCACGGAAAATCTTGTTCTTCACCTATGGGAGTCCATTGGCTTCACACACTTATAGTATGACTTCAGGTATTGGGTCCAAGGAATACTATGTCTTCATTGAACTTTGTGGCCTTCACCTAGAGGACCCCATTTTCTTCACACACTCATAGTATGACTGCTCTGAATGGGGTCCCAGGAACTTGAACACAATGCTCTTTTTTGGTCACTGTGGCCTTCACCTATGGAACCCCATTTTCTTCACACACTCATAGTATGACTGCTTTCAATGGGGTCCCAGGAAATTAACCACAATACTTTGGCTTCCAAAAATTGACCTATAAAGGAACTTACATTTATGTTGCATAACAGTGCACAATAAGGACAAATGCAAAACCATCTTGAGCATTTGGCCTAGTCTAAATTTACTCAAGAAGCATTTTCCTAAATTATTCGAAAACTGGCAAAAAAAAAACCTATAAAAAAAAATCAATGGCCTCCTCCATTACCCCTACAGCCATCCTATCCATCACCAAATAGGTATGTCTCTGCCACAGAATGCAGAGTCACGTTTTAACCAGTTTTCATATAATTTAGGACCCATGCACAAGATGGTGAGAGCTATAGCTCCACACGCAAATTTTTGGAACAACCCTTCCAACATTTACTCAGAATATTTCTGCACTAACCTTTTGTGATGTAGCAAAACCAAAGTTTTTCAGAATGGAGGCCACGGAAAATCTTGTTCTTCACCTATGGGAGTCCATTGGCTTCACACACTTATAGTATGACTTCAGGTATTTGGGTCCAAGGAATACTATGTCTTCATTGAACTTTGTGGCCTTCACCTAGAGGACCCCATTTTCTTCACACACTCATAGTATGACTGCTCTGAATGGGGTCCCTGGAACTTGCACACAATGCTCCGTCTTCCATGGTCATTGTGCTTTTCACCTATAGGACCCCATTTTCTTCACACACTCATAGTATGACTGCTTTCAATGGGGTCCCAGGAAATTAACCACAATACTTTGGCTTCCAAAAATTGACCTATAAAGGAACTTACATTTATGTTGCATAACAGTGCACAATAAGAACAAATGCAAAACCATCTTGAGCATTTGGCCTAGTCTAAATTTACTCAAGAAGCATTTTCAGAAATTATTCGAAAACTGGCAAAAAAGCACCTATAAAAAAAAATCAATGGCCTCCTCCATTACCCCTACAGCCATCCTATCCATCACCAAATAGGTATGTCTCTGCCACAGAATGCAGAGTCACGTTTTAACCAGTTTTCATATAATTTAGGACCCATGCACAAGATGGTGAGAGCTATAGCTCCACACGCAAATTTTTGGAACAACCCTTCCAACATTTACTCAGAATATTTCTGCACTAACCTTTTGTGATGTAGCAAAACCAAAGTTTTTCAGAATGGAGGCCACGGAAAATCTTGTTCTTCACCTATGGGAGTCCATTGGCTTCACACACTTATAGTATGACTTCAGGTATTTGGGTCCAAGGAATACTCTGTCTTCATTGAACTTTGTGGCCTTCAACTAGAGGACCCCATTTTCTCTGAATGGGGTCCCAGAAAATTGCACACAATGCTCTGTTTTGGTCATTGTGGCCTTCACCTATGGAACCCCATTTTCTTCACACACTCATAGTATGACTGCTCTGAATGGGGTCCCAGGAACTTGCACACAATGCTCTGTTTTGGTCATTGTGGCCTTCACCTATGGAACCCCATTTTCTTCACACACTCATAGTATGACTGCTCTGAATGGGGTCCCAGGAACTTGCACACAATGCTCCGTCTTCCATGGTCATTGTGCTTTTCACCTATAGGACCCCATTTTCTTCATACACTCATAGTATGACTGCTTTCAATGGGGTCCCAGGAAATTAACCACAATACTTTGGCTTCCAAAAATTGACCTATAAAGGAACTTACATTTATGTTGCATAACAGTGCACAATAAGGACAAATGCAAAACCATCTTGAGCATTTGGCCTAGTCTAAATTTACTCAAGAAGCATTTTCCTAAATTATTCGAAAACTGGCAAAAAAGCACCTATAAAAAAAAATCAATGGCCTCCTCCATTACCCCTACAGCCATCCTATCCATCACCAAATAGGTATGTCTCTGCCACAGAATGCAGAGTCACGTTTTAACCAGTTTTCATATAATTTAGGACCCATGCACAAGATGGTGAGAGCTATAGCTCCACACGCAAATTTTTGGAACAACCCTTCCAACATTTACTCAGAATATTTCTGCACTAACCTTTTGTGATGTAGCAAAACCAAAGTTTTTGAGAATGGAGGCCACGGAAAATCTTGTTCTTCACTTATGGGAGTCCATTGGCTTCACACACTTATAGTATGACTTCAGGTATTTGGGTCCAAGGAATACTCTGTCTTCATTGAACTTTGTGGCCTTCACCTAGAGGACCCCATTTTCTTCACACACTCATAGTATGACTGCTCTGAATGGGGTCCCAGGAAGTTGCACACAATGCTCTGTTTTGGTCATTGTGGCCTTCACCTATGGAACCCCATTTTCTTCACACACTCATAGTATGACTGCTCTGAATGGGGTCCCAGGAACTTGCACACAATGCTCTGTTTTGGTCATTGTGGCCTTCACCTATGGAACCCCATTTTCTTCACACACTCATAGTATGACTGCTCTGAATGGGGTCCCAGGAACTTGCACACAATGCTCTGTCTTCCATGGTCATTGTGCTTTTCACCTATAGGACCCCATTTTCTTCATACACTCATAGTATGACTGCTTTCAATGGGGTCCCAGGAAATTAACCACAATACTTTGGCATCCAAAAATTGACCTATAAAGGAACTTACATTTATGTTGCATAACAGTGCACAATAAGGACAAATGCAAAACCATCTTGAGCATTTAGCCTAGTCTAAATTTACTCAAGAAGCATTTTCCTAAATTATTCGAAAACTGGCAAAAAAAAAACCTATAAAAAAAAAATCAATGGCCTCCTCCATTACCCCTACAGCCATCCTATCCATCACCAAATAGGTATGTCTCTGCCACAGAATGCAGAGTCACGTTTTAACCAGTTTTCATATAATTTAGGACCCATGCACAAGATGGTGAGAGCTATAGCTCCACAGGCAAATTTTTGGAACAACCCTTCCAACATTTACTCAGAATATTTCTGCACTAACCTTTTGTGATGTAGCAAAACCAAGGTTTTTCAGAATGGAGGCCACGGAAAATCTTGTTCTTCACCTATGGGAGTCCATTGGCTTCACACACTTATAGTATGACTTCAGGTATTTGGGTCCAAGGAATACTATGTCTTCATTGAACTTTGTGGCCTTCACCTAGAGGACCCCATTTTCTTCACACACTCATAGTATGACTGCTCTGAATGGGGTCCCAGGAACTTGCACACAATGCTCCGTCTTCCATGGTCATTGTGCTTTTCACCTATAGGACCCCATTTTCTTCACACACTCATAGTATGACTGCTTTCAATGGGGTCCCAGGAAATTAACCACAATACTTTGGCTTCCAAAAATTGACCTATAAAGGAACTTACATTTATGTTGCATAACAGTGCACAATAAGGACAAATGCAAAACCATCTTGAGCATTTGGCCTAGTCTAAATTTACTCAAGAAGCATTTTCAGAAATTATTCGAAAACTGGCAAAAAAGCACCTATAAAAAAAAAATCAATGGCCTCCTCCATTACCCCTACAGCCATCCTATCCATCACCAAATAGGTATGTCTCTGCCACAGAATGCAGAGTCACGTTTTAACCAGTTTTCATATAATTTAGGACCCATGCACAAGATGGTGAGAGCTATAGCTCCACAGGCAAATTTTTGGAACAACCCTTCCAACATTTACTCAGAATATTTCTGCACTAACCTTTTGTGATGTAGCAAAACCAAAGTTTTTCAGAATGGAGGCCACGGAAAATCTTGTTCACCTATGGGAGTCCATTGGCTTCACACACTTATAGTATGACTTCAGGTATTTGGGTCCAAGGAATACTCTGTCTTCATTGAACTTTGTGGCCTTCACCTATGGAACCCCATTTTCTTCACACACTCATAGTATGACTGCTCTGAATGGGGTCCCAGGAAGTTGCACACAATGCTCTGTTTTGGTCATTATGGCCTTCACCTATGGAACCCTATTTTCTTCACACACTCATAGTATGACTGCTTTCAATGGGGTCCCAGGAAATTAACCACAATACTTTGGCTTCCAAAAATTGACCTATAAAGGAACTTACATTTATGTTGCATAACAGTGCACAATAAGGACAAATGCAAAACCATCTTGAGCATTTGGCCTAGTCTAAATTTACTCAAGAAGCATTTTCCTAAATTATTCGAAAACTGGCAAAAAAGCACCTATAAAAAAAAATCAATGGCCTCCTCCATTACCCCTACAGCCATCCTATCCATCACCAAATAGGTATGTCTCTGCCACAGAATGCAGAGTCACGTTTTAACCAGTTTTCATATAATTTAGGACCCATGCACAAGATGGTGAGAGCTATAGCTCCACACGCAAATTTTTGGAACAACCCTTCCAACATTTACTCAGAATATTTCTGCACTAACCTTTTGTGATGTAGCAAAACCAAAGTTTTTCAGAATGGAGGCCATGGAAAATCTTGTTCTTCACTTATGGGAGTCCATTGGCTTCACACACTTATAGTATGACTTCAGGTATTTGGGTCCAAGGAATACTCTGTCTTCATTGAACTTTGTGGCCTTCACCTAGAGGACCCCATTTTCTTCACACACTCATAGTATGACTGCTCTGAATGGGGTCCCAGGAACTTGAACACAATGCTCTTTTTTGGTCACTGTGGCCTTCACCTATGGAACCCCATTTTCTTCACACACTCATAGTATGACTGCTTTCAATGGGGTCCCAGGAAATTAACCACAATACTTTGGCTTCCAAAAATTGACCTATAAAGGAACTTACATTTATGTTGCATAACAGTGCACAATAAGGACAAATGCAAAACCATCTTGAGCATTTGGCCTAGTCTAAATTTACTCAAGAAGCATTTTCCTAAATTATTCGAAAACTGGCAAAAAAGCACCTATAAAAAAAAATCAATGGCCTCCTCCATTACCCCTACAGCCATCCTATCCATCACCAAATAGGTATGTCTCTGCCACAGAATGCAGAGTCACGTTTTAACCAGTTTTCATATAATTTAGGACCCATGCACAAGATGGTGAGAGCTATAGCTCCACACGCAAATTTTTGGAACAACCCTTCCAACATTTACTCAGAATATTTCTGCACTAACCTTTTGTGATGTAGCAAAACCAAAGTTTTTGAGAATGGAGGCCACGGAAAATCTTGTTCTTCACTTATGGGAGTCCATTGGCTTCACACACTTATAGTATGACTTCAGGTATTTGGGTCCAAGGAATACTCTGTCTTCATTGAACTTTGTGGCCTTCACCTAGAGGACCCCATTTTCTTCACACACTCATAGTATGACTGCTCTGAATGGGGTCCCAGGAAGTTGCACACAATGCTCTGTTTTGGTCATTGTGGCCTTCACCTATGGAACCCCATTTTCTTCACACACTCATAGTATGACTGCTCTGAATGGGGTCCCAGGAACTTGCACACAATGCTCTGTTTTGATCATTGTGGCCTTCACCTATGGAACCCCATTTTCTTCACACACTCATAGTATGACTGCTCTGAATGGGGTCCCAGGAACTTGCACACAATGCTCCGTCTTCCATGGTCATTGTGCTTTTCACCTATAGGACCCCATTTTCTTCATACACTCATAGTATGACTGCTTTCAATGGGGTCCCAGGAAATTAACCACAATACTTTGGCATCCAAAAATTGACCTATAAAGGAACTTACATTTATGTTGCATAACAGTGCACAATAAGGACAAATGCAAAACCATCTTGAGCATTTAGCCTAGTCTAAATTTACTCAAGAAGCATTTTCCTAAATTATTCGAAAACTGGCAAAAAAAAAACCTATAAAAAAAAAATCAATGGCCTCCTCCATTACCCCTACAGCCATCCTATCCATCACCAAATAGGTATGTCTCTGTCACAGAATGCAGAGTCACGTTTTAACCAGTTTTCATATAATTTAGGACCCATGCACAAGATGGTGAGAGCTATAGCTCCACAGGCAAATTTTTGGAACAACCCTTCCAACATTTACTCAGAATATTTCTGCACTAACCTTTTGTGATGTAGCAAAACCAAGGTTTTTCAGAATGGAGGCCACGGAAAATCTTGTTCTTCACCTATGGGAGTCCATTGGCTTCACACACTTATAGTATGACTTCAGGTATTTGGGTCCAAGGAATACTATGTCTTCATTGAACTTTGTGGCCTTCACCTAGAGGACCCCATTTTCTTCACACACTCATAGTATGACTGCTCTGAATGGGGTCCCAGGAACTTGCACACAATGCTCCGTCTTCCATGGTCATTGTGCTTTTCACCTATAGGACCCCATTTTCTTCACACACTCATAGTATGACTGCTTTCAATGGGGTCCCAGGAAATTAACCACAATACTTTGGCTTCCAAAAATTGACCTATAAAGGAACTTACATTTATGTTGCATAACAGTGCACAATAAGGACAAATGCAAAACCATCTTGAGCATTTGGCCTAGTCTAAATTTACTCAAGAAGCATTTTCAGAAATTATTCGAAAACTGGCAAAAAAGCACCTATAAAAAAAAAATCAATGGCCTCCTCCATTACCCCTACAGCCATCCTATCCATCACCAAATAGGTATGTCTCTGCCACAGAATGCAGAGTCACGTTTTAACCAGTTTTCATATAATTTAGGACCCATGCACAAGATGGTGAGAGCTATAGCTCCACAGGCAAATTTTTGGAACAACCCTTCCAACATTTACTCAGAATATTTCTGCACTAACCTTTTGTGATGTAGCAAAACCAAAGTTTTTCAGAATGGAGGCCACGGAAAATCTTGTTCACCTATGGGAGTCCATTGGCTTCACACACTTATAGTATGACTTCAGGTATTTGGGTCCAAGGAATACTCTGTCTTCATTGAACTTTGTGGCCTTCACCTATGGAACCCCATTTTCTTCACACACTCATAGTATGACTGCTCTGAATGGGGTCCCAGGAAGTTGCACACAATGCTCTGTTTTGGTCATTATGGCCTTCACCTATGGAACCCTATTTTCTTCACACACTCATAGTATGACTGCTTTCAATGGGGTCCCAGGAAATTAACCACAATACTTTGGCTTCCAAAAATTGACCTATAAAGGAACTTACATTTATGTTGCATAACAGTGCACAATAAGGACAAATGCAAAACCATCTTGAGCATTTCGCCTAGTCTAAATTTACTCAAGAAGCATTTTCCTAAATTATTCGAAAACTGGCAAAAAAGCACCTATAAAAAAAAATCAATGGCCTCCTCCATTACCCCTACAGCCATCCTATCCATCACCAAATAGGTATGTCTCTGCCACAGAATGCAGAGTCACGTTTTAACCAGTTTTCATATAATTTAGGACCCATGCACAAGATGGTGAGAGCTATAGCTCCACACGCAAATTTTTGGAACAACCCTTCCAACATTTACTCAGAATATTTCTGCACTAACCTTTTGTGATGTAGCAAAACCAAAGTTTTTCAGAATGGAGGCCATGGAAAATCTTGTTCTTCACTTATGGGAGTCCATTGGCTTCACACACTTATAGTATGACTTCAGGTATTTGGGTCCAAGGAATACTCTGTCTTCATTGAACTTTGTGGCCTTCACCTAGAGGACCCCATTTTCTTCACACACTCATAGTATGACTGCTCTGAATGGGGTCCCAGGAACTTGCACACAATGCTCTGTTTTGGTCATTGTGGCCTTCACCTATGGAACCCCATTTTCTTCACACACTCATAGTATGACTGCTCTGAATGGGGTCCCAGGAACTTGCACACAATGCTCTGTTTTGGTCATTGTGGCCTTCACCTATGGAACCCCATTTTCTTCACACACTCATAGTATGACTGCTCTGAATGGGGTCCCAGGAACTTGCACACAATGCTCCGTCTTCCATGGTCATTGTGCTTTTCACCTATAGGACCCCATTTTCTTCACACACTCATAGTATGACTGCTTTCAATGGGGTCCCAGGAAATTAACCACAATACTTTGGCATCCAAAAATTGACCTATAAAGGAACTTACATTTATGTTGCATAACAGTGCACAATAAGGACAAATGCAAAACCATCTTGAGCATTTGGCCTAGTCTAAATTTACTCAAGAAGCATTTTCCTAAATTATTCGAAAACTGGCAAAAAAGCACCTATAAAAAAAAATCAATGGCCTCCTCCATTACCCCTACAGCCATCCTATCCATCACCAAATAGGTATGTCTCTGCCACAGAATGCAGAGTCACGTTTTAACCAGTTTTCATATAATTTAGGACCCATGCACAAGATGGTGAGAGCTATAGCTCCACACGCAAATTTTTGGAACAACCCTTTCAACATTTACTCAGAATATTTCTGAACTAACCTTTTGTGATGTAGCAAAACCAAGGTTACTCAGAATGGAGGCAACGGAAAATCTTGATCTTCACTTATGGGAGTCCATGGTCTTCACACACATAGTATGACTTCAAGTATTTGGGTCCTAGGAATACTCTGTCTTCATTAAACTTTGTGGCCTTCACCTATGGAACCCCATTTTCTTCACACACTCATAGTATGACTGCTCTGAATGGGGTCCCAGGAACTTGCACACAATGCTCCGTCTTCCATGGTCATTGTGCTTTTCACCTATAGGACCCCATTGTCTTCACACACTTATAGTATGACTGCTTTCAATGGGGTCCCAGGAAATTAACCACAATACTTTGGCTTCCAAAAATTGACTTATAAAGGAACTTACATTTATGTTGCATAACAGTGCACAATGAGGACAAATGCAAAACCATCTTGAGCATTTGGCCTAGTCTAAATTAACTCAAGAAGCATTTTCCTAAATTATTCGAAAACTGGCAAAAAAGCACCTATAAAAAAAAATCAATGGCCTCCTCCATTACCCCTACAGCCATCCTATCCATCACCAAATAGGTATGTCTCTGCCACAGAATGCAGAGTCACGTTTTAACCAGTTTTCATATAATTTAGGACCCATGCACAAGATGGTGAGAGCTATAGCTCCACACGCAAATTTTTGGAACAACCCTTCCAACATTTACTCAGAATATTTCTGCACTAACCTTTTGTGATGTAGCAAAACCAAAGTTTTTGAGAATGGAGGCCACGGAAAATCTTGTTCTTCACTTATGGGAGTCCATTGGCTTCACACACTTATAGTATGACTTCAGGTATTTGGGTCCAAGGAATACTCTGTCTTCATTGAACTTTGTGGCCTTCACCTAGAGGACCCCATTTTCTTCACACACTCATAGTATGACTGCTCTGAATGGGGTCCCAGGAACTTGCACACAATGCTCTGTTTTGGTCATTGTGGCCTTCACCTATGGAACCCCATTTTCTTCACACACTCATAGTATGACTGCTCTGAATGGGGTCCCAGGAACTTGCACACAATGCTCTGTTTTGATCATTGTGGCCTTCACCTATGGAACCCCATTTTCTTCACACACTCATAGTATGACTGCTCTGAATGGGGTACCAGGAACATGCACACAATGCTCCGTCTTCCATGGTCATTGTGCTTTTCACCTATAGGACCCCATTTTCTTCACACACTCATAGTATGACTGCTTTCAATGGGGTCCCAGGAAATTAACCACAATACTTTGGCTTCCAAAAATTGACCTATAAAGGAACTTACATTTATGTTGCATAACAGTGCACAATAAGGACAAATGCAAAACCATCTTGAGCATTTGGCCTAGTCTAAATTTACTCAAGAAGCATTTTCCTAAATTATTCGAAAACTGGCAAAAAAGCACCTATAAAAAAAAAATCAATGGCCTCCTCCATTACCCCTACAGCCATCCTATCCATCACCAAATAGGTATGTCTCTGCCACAGAATGCAGAGTCACGTTTTAACCAGTTTTCATATAATTTAGGACCCATGCACAAGATGGTGAGAGCTATAGCTCCACACGCAAATTTTTGGAACAACCCTTTCAACATTTACTCAGAATATTTCTGAACTAACCTTTTGTGATGTAGCAAAACCAAGGTTACTCAGAATGGAGGCAACGGAAAATCTTGATCTTCACTTATGGGAGTCCATGGTCTTCACACACATAGTATGACTTCAAGTATTTGGGTCCTAGGAATACTCTGTCTTCATTAAACTTTGTGGCCTTCACCTATGGAACCCCATTTTCTTCACACACTCATAGTATGACTGCTCTGAATGGGGTCCCAGGAACTTGCACACAATGCTCCGTCTTCCATGGTCATTGTGCTTTTCACCTATAGGACCCCATTGTCTTCACACACTTATAGTATGACTGCTTTCAATGGGGTCCCAGGAAATTAACCACAATACTTTGGCTTCCAAAAATTGACTTATAAAGGAACTTACATTTATGTTGCATAACAGTGCACAATGAGGACAAATGCAAAACCATCTTGAGCATTTGGCCTAGTCTAAATTAACTCAAGAAGCATTTTCCTAAATTATTCGAAAACTGGCAAAAAAGCACCTATAAAAAAAAATCAATGGCCTCCTCCATTACCCCTACAGCCATCCTATCCATCACCAAATAGGTATGTCTCTGCCACAGAATGCAGAGTCACGTTTTAACCAGTTTTCATATAATTTAGGACCCATGCACAAGATGGTGAGAGCTATAGCTCCACAGGCAAATTTTTGGAACAACCCTTCCAACATTTACTCAGAATATTTCTGCACTAACCTTTTGTGATGTAGCAAAACCAAGGTTTTTCAGAATGGAGGCCACGGAAAATCTTGTTCTTCACCTATGGGAGTCCATTGGCTTCACACACTTATAGTATGACTTCAGGTATTGGGTCCAAGGAATACTATGTCTTCATTGAACTTTGTGGCCTTCACCTAGAGGACCCCATTTTCTTCACACACTCATAGTATGACTGCTCTGAATGGGGTCCCAGGAACTTGAACACAATGCTCTTTTTTGGTCACTGTGGCCTTCACCTATGGAACCCCATTTTCTTCACACACTCATAGTATGACTGCTTTCAATGGGGTCCCAGGAAATTAACCACAATACTTTGGCTTCCAAAAATTGACCTATAAAGGAACTTACATTTATGTTGCATAACAGTGCACAATAAGGACAAATGCAAAACCATCTTGAGCATTTGGCCTAGTCTAAATTTACTCAAGAAGCATTTTCAGAAATTATTCGAAAACTGGCAAAAAAGCACCTATAAAAAAAAATCAATGGCCTCCTCCATTACCCCTACAGCCATCCTATCCATCACCAAATAGGTATGTCTCTGCCACAGAATGCAGAGTCACGTTTTAACCAGTTTTCATATAATTTAGGACCCATGCACAAGATGGTGAGAGCTATAGCTCCACACGCAAATTTTTGGAACAACCCTTCCAACATTTACTCAGAATATTTCTGCACTAACCTTTTGTGATGTAGCAAAACCAAAGTTTTTCAGAATGGAGGCCACGGAAAATCTTGTTCTTCACTTATGGGAGTCCATTGGCTTCACACACTTATAGTATGACTTCAGGTATTTGGGTCCAAGGAATACTCTGTCTTCATTGAACTTTGTGGCCTTCACCTAGAGGACCCCATTTTCTTCACACACTCATAGTATGACTGCTCTGAATGGGGTCCCAGAAAATTGCACACAATGCTCTGTTTTGGTCATTGTGGCCTTCACCTATGGAACCCCATTTTCTTCACACACTCATAGTATGACTGCTCTGAATGGGGTCCCAGGAACTTGCACACAATGCTCTGTTTTGGTCATTGTGGCCTTCACCTATGGAACCCCATTTTCTTCACACACTCATAGTATGACTGCTCTGAATGGGGTCCCAGGAACTTGCACACAATGCTCCGTCTTCCATGGTCATTGTGCTTTTCACCTATAGGACCCCATTTTCTTCATACACTCATAGTATGACTGCTTTCAATGGGGTCCCAGGAAATTAACCACAATACTTTGGCTTCCAAAAATTGACCTATAAAGGAACTTACATTTATGTTGCATAACAGTGCACAATAAGGACAAATGCAAAACCATCTTGAGCATTTAGCCTAGTCTAAATTTACTCAAGAAGCATTTTCCTAAATTATTCGAAAACTGGCAAAAAAAAAACCTATAAAAAAAAATCAATGGCCTCCTCCATTACCCCTACAGCCATCCTATCCATCACCAAATAGGTATGTCTCTGCCACAGAATGCAGAGTCACGTTTTAACCAGTTTTCATATAATTTAGGACCCATGCACAAGATGGTGAGAGCTATAGCTCCACAGGCAAATTTTTGGAACAACCCTTCCAACATTTACTCAGAATATTTCTGCACTAACCTTTTGTGATGTAGCAAAACCAAGGTTTTTCAGAATGGAGGCCACGGAAAATCTTGTTCTTCACCTATGGGAGTCCATTGGCTTCACACACTTATAGTATGACTTCAGGTATTTGGGTCCAAGGAATACTATGTCTTCATTGAACTTTGTGGCCTTCACCTAGAGGACCCCATTTTCTTCACACACTCATAGTATGACTGCTCTGAATGGGGTCCCAGGAACTTGAACACAATGCTCTTTTTTGGTCACTGTGGCCTTCACCTATGGAACCCCATTTTCTTCACACACTCATAGTATGACTGCTTTCAATGGGGTCCCAGGAAATTAACCACAATACTTTGGCTTCCAAAAATTGACCTATAAAGGAACTTACATTTATGTTGCATAACAGTGCACAATAAGGACAAATGCAAAACCATCTTGAGCATTTGGCCTAGTCTAAATTTACTCAAGAAGCATTTTCCTAAATTATTCGAAAACTGGCAAAAAAGCACCTATAAAAAAAAATCAATGGCCTCCTCCATTACCCCTACAGCCATCCTATCCATCACCAAATAGGTATGTCTCTGCCACAGAATGCAGAGTCACGTTTTAACCAGTTTTCATATAATTTAGGACCCATGCACAAGATGGTGAGAGCTATAGCTCCACACGCAAATTTTTGGAACAACCCTTCCAACATTTACTCAGAATATTTCTGCACTAACCTTTTGTGATGTAGCAAAACCAAAGTTTTTCAGAATGGAGGCCACGGAAAATCTTGTTCTTCACTTATGGGAGTCCATTGGCTTCACACACTTATAGTATGACTTCAGGTATTTGGGTCCAAGGAATACTCTGTCTTCATTGAACTTTGTGGCCTTCACCTAGAGGACCCCATTTTCTTCACACACTCATAGTATGACTGCTCTGAATGGGGTCCCAGGAAGTTGCACACAATGCTCTGTTTTGGTCATTGTGGCCTTCACCTATGGAACCCCATTTTCTTCACACACTCATAGTATGACTGCTCTGAATGGGGTCCCAGGAACTTGCACACAATGCTCTGTTTTGGTCATTGTGGCCTTCACCTATGGAACCCCATTTTCTTCACACACTCATAGTATGACTGCTCTGAATGGGGTCCCAGGAACTTGCACACAATGCTCCGTCTTCCATGGTCATTGTGCTTTTCACCTATAGGACCCCATTTTCTTCATACACTCATAGTATGACTGCTTTCAATGGGGTCCCAGGAAATTAACCACAATACTTTGGCATCCAAAAATTGACCTATAAAGGAACTTACATTTATGTTGCATAACAGTGCACAATAAGGACAAATGCAAAACCATCTTGAGCATTTAGCCTAGTCTAAATTTACTCAAGAAGCATTTTCCTAAATTATTCGAAAACTGGCAAAAAAAAAACCTATAAAAAAAAAATCAATGGCCTCCTCCATTACCCCTACAGCCATCCTATCCATCACCAAATAGGTATGTCTCTGCCACAGAATGCAGAGTCACGTTTTAACCAGTTTTCATATAATTTAGGACCCATGCACAAGATGCTGAGAGCTATAGCTCCACAGGCAAATTTTTGGAACAACCCTTCCAACATTTACTCAGAATATTTCTGCACTAACCTTTTGTGATGTAGCAAAACCAAGGTTTTTCAGAATGGAGGCCACGGAAAATCTTGTTCTTCACCTATGGGAGTCCATTGGCTTCACACACTTATAGTATGACTTCAGGTATTGGGTCCAAGGAATACTATGTCTTCATTGAACTTTGTGGCCTTCACCTAGAGGACCCCATTTTCTTCACACACTCATAGTATGACTGCTCTGAATGGGGTCCCAGGAACTTGAACACAATGCTCTTTTTTGGTCACTGTGGCCTTCACCTATGGAACCCCATTTTCTTCACACACTCATAGTATGACTGCTTTCAATGGGGTCCCAGGAAATTAACCACAATACTTTGGCTTCCAAAAATTGACCTATAAAGGAACTTACATTTATGTTGCATAACAGTGCACAATAAGGACAAATGCAAAACCATCTTGAGCATTTGGCCTAGTCTAAATTTACTCAAGAAGCATTTTCCTAAATTATTCGAAAACTGGCAAAAAAAAAACCTATAAAAAAAAATCAATGGCCTCCTCCATTACCCCTACAGCCATCCTATCCATCACCAAATAGGTATGTCTCTGCCACAGAATGCAGAGTCACGTTTTAACCAGTTTTCATATAATTTAGGACCCATGCACAAGATGGTGAAAGCTATAGCTCCACACGCAAATTTTTGGAACAACCCTTCCAACATTTACTCAGAATATTTCTGCACTAACCTTTTGTGATGTAGCAAAACCAAAGTTTTTCAGAATGGAGGCCACGGAAAATCTTGTTCTTCACCTATGGGAGTCCATTGGCTTCACACACTTATAGTATGACTTCAGGTATTTGGGTCCAAGGAATACTATGTCTTCATTGAACTTTGTGGCCTTCACCTAGAGGACCCCATTTTCTTCACACACTCATAGTATGACTGCTCTGAATGGGGTCCCTGGAACTTGCACACAATGCTCCGTCTTCCATGGTCATTGTGCTTTTCACCTATAGGACCCCATTTTCTTCACACACTCATAGTATGACTGCTTTCAATGGGGTCCCAGGAAATTAACCACAATACTTTGGCTTCCAAAAATTGACCTATAAAGGAACTTACATTTATGTTGCATAACAGTGCACAATAAGGACAAATGCAAAACCATCTTGAGCATTTGGCCTAGTCTAAATTTACTCAAGAAGCATTTTCAGAAATTATTCGAAAACTGGCAAAAAAGCACCTATAAAAAAAAATCAATGGCCTCCTCCATTACCCCTACAGCCATCCTATCCATCACCAAATAGGTATGTCTCTGCCACAGAATGCAGAGTCACGTTTTAACCAGTTTTCATATAATTTAGGACCCATGCACAAGATGGTGAGAGCTATAGCTCCACACGCAAATTTTTGGAACAACCCTTCCAACATTTACTCAGAATATTTCTGCACTAACCTTTTGTGATGTAGCAAAACCAAAGTTTTTCAGAATGGAGGCCACGGAAAATCTTGTTCTTCACCTATGGGAGTCCATTGGCTTCACACACTTATAGTATGACTTCAGGTATTTGGGTCCAAGGAATACTCTGTCTTCATTGAACTTTGTGGCCTTCAACTAGAGGACCCCATTTTCTCTGAATGGGGTCCCAGAAAATTGCACACAATGCTCTGTTTTGGTCATTGTGGCCTTCACCTATGGAACCCCATTTTCTTCACACACTCATAGTATGACTGCTCTGAATGGGGTCCCAGGAACTTGCACACAATGCTCTGTTTTGGTCATTGTGGCCTTCACCTATGGAACCCCATTTTCTTCACACACTCATAGTATGACTGCTCTGAATGGGGTCCCAGGAACTTGCACACAATGCTCCGTCTTCCATGGTCATTGTGCTTTTCACCTATAGGACCCCATTTTCTTCATACACTCATAGTATGACTGCTTTCAATGGGGTCCCAGGAAATTAACCACAATACTTTGGCTTCCAAAAATTGACCTATAAAGGAACTTACATTTATGTTGCATAACAGTGCACAATAAGGACAAATGCAAAACCATCTTGAGCATTTAGCCTAGTCTAAATTTACTCAAGAAGCATTTTCCTAAATTATTCGAAAACTGGCAAAAAAAAAACCTATAAAAAAAAATCAATGGCCTCCTCCATTACCCCTACAGCCATCCTATCCATCACCAAATAGGTATGTCTCTGCCACAGAATGCAGAGTCACGTTTTAACCAGTTTTCATATAATTTAGGACCCATGCACAAGATGGTGAGAGCTATAGCTCCACAGGCAAATTTTTGGAACAACCCTTCCAACATTTACTCAGAATATTTCTGCACTAACCTTTTGTGATGTAGCAAAACCAAGGTTTTTCAGAATGGAGGCCACGGAAAATCTTGTTCTTCACCTATGGGAGTCCATTGGCTTCACACACTTATAGTATGACTTCAGGTATTTGGGTCCAAGGAATACTATGTCTTCATTGAACTTTGTGGCCTTCACCTAGAGGACCCCATTTTCTTCACACACTCATAGTATGACTGCTCTGAATGGGGTCCCAGGAACTTGAACACAATGCTCTTTTTTGGTCACTGTGGCCTTCACCTATGGAACCCCATTTTCTTCACACACTCATAGTATGACTGCTTTCAATGGGGTCCCAGGAAATTAACCACAATACTTTGGCTTCCAAAAATTGACCTATAAAGGAACTTACATTTATGTTGCATAACAGTGCACAATAAGGACAAATGCAAAACCATCTTGAGCATTTGGCCTAGTCTAAATTTACTCAAGAAGCATTTTCCTAAATTATTCGAAAACTGGCAAAAAAGCACCTATAAAAAAAAATCAATGGCCTCCTCCATTACCCCTACAGCCATCCTATCCATCACCAAATAGGTATGTCTCTGCCACAGAATGCAGAGTCACGTTTTAACCAGTTTTCATATAATTTAGGACCCATGCACAAGATGGTGAGAGCTATAGCTCCACACGCAAATTTTTGGAACAACCCTTCCAACATTTACTCAGAATATTTCTGCACTAACCTTTTGTGATGTAGCAAAACCAAAGTTTTTGAGAATGGAGGCCACGGAAAATCTTGTTCTTCACTTATGGGAGTCCATTGGCTTCACACACTTATAGTATGACTTCAGGTATTTGGGTCCAAGGAATACTCTGTCTTCATTGAACTTTGTGGCCTTCACCTAGAGGACCCCATTTTCTTCACACACTCATAGTATGACTGCTCTGAATGGGGTCCCAGGAAGTTGCACACAATGCTCTGTTTTGGTCATTGTGGCCTTCACCTATGGAACCCCATTTTCTTCACACACTCATAGTATGACTGCTCTGAATGGGGTCCCAGGAACTTGCACACAATGCTCTGTTTTGGTCATTGTGGCCTTCACCTATGGAACCCCATTTTCTTCACACACTCATAGTATGACTGCTCTGAATGGGGTCCCAGGAACTTGCACACAATGCTCCGTCTTCCATGGTCATTGTGCTTTTCACCTATAGGACCCCATTTTCTTCATACACTCATAGTATGACTGCTTTCAATGGGGTCCCAGGAAATTAACCACAATACTTTGGCATCCAAAAATTGACCTATAAAGGAACTTACATTTATGTTGCATAACAGTGCACAATAAGGACAAATGCAAAACCATCTTGAGCATTTAGCCTAGTCTAAATTTACTCAAGAAGCATTTTCCTAAATTATTCGAAAACTGGCAAAAAAAAAACCTATAAAAAAAAAATCAATGGCCTCCTCCATTACCCCTACAGCCATCCTATCCATCACCAAATAGGTATGTCTCTGCCACAGAATGCAGAGTCACGTTTTAACCAGTTTTCATATAATTTAGGACCCATGCACAAGATGGTGAGAGCTATAGCTCCACAGGCAAATTTTTGGAACAACCCTTCCAACATTTACTCAGAATATTTCTGCACTAACCTTTTGTGATGTAGCAAAACCAAGGTTTTTCAGAATGGAGGCCACGGAAAATCTTGTTCTTCACCTATGGGAGTCCATTGGCTTCACACACTTATAGTATGACTTCAGGTATTTGGGTCCAAGGAATACTATGTCTTCATTGAACTTTGTGGCCTTCACCTAGAGGACCCCATTTTCTTCACACACTCATAGTATGACTGCTCTGAATGGGGTCCCAGGAACTTGCACACAATGCTCCGTCTTCCATGGTCATTGTGCTTTTCACCTATAGGACCCCATTTTCTTCACACACTCATAGTATGACTGCTTTCAATGGGGTCCCAGGAAATTAACCACAATACTTTGGCTTCCAAAAATTGACCTATAAAGGAACTTACATTTATGTTGCATAACAGTGCACAATAAGGACAAATGCAAAACCATCTTGAGCATTTGGCCTAGTCTAAATTTACTCAAGAAGCATTTTCCTAAATTATTCGAAAACTGGCAAAAAAGCACCTATAAAAAAAAAATCAATGGCCTCCTCCATTACCCCTACAGCCATCCTATCCATCACCAAATAGGTATGTCTCTGCCACAGAATGCAGAGTCACGTTTTAACCAGTTTTCATATAATTTAGGACCCATGCACAAGATGGTGAGAGCTATAGCTCCACAGGCAAATTTTTGGAACAACCCTTCCAACATTTACTCAGAATATTTCTGCACTAACCTTTTGTGATGTAGCAAAACCAAAGTTTTTCAGAATGGAGGCCACGGAAAATCTTGTTCACCTATGGGAGTCCATTGGCTTCACACACTTATAGTATGACTTCAGGTATTTGGGTCCAAGGAATACTCTGTCTTCATTGAACTTTGTGGCCTTCACCTAGAGGACCCCATTTTCTTCACACACTCATAGTATGACTGCTCTGAATGGGGTCCCAGGAACTTGAACACAATGCTCTTTTTTGGTCACTGTGGCCTTCACCTATGGAACCCCATTTTCTTCACACACTCATAGTATGACTGCTTTCAATGGGGTCCCAGGAAATTAACCACAATACTTTGGCTTCCAAAAATTGACCTATAAAGGAACTTACATTTATGTTGCATAACAGTGCACAATAAGGACAAATGCAAAACCATCTTGAGCATTTGGCCTAGTCTAAATTTACTCAAGAAGCATTTTCCTAAATTATTCGAAAACTGGCAAAAAAGCACCTATAAAAAAAAATCAATGGCCTCCTCCATTACCCCTACAGCCATCCTATCCATCACCAAATAGGTATGTCTCTGCCACAGAATGCAGAGTCACGTTTTAACCAGTTTTCATATAATTTAGGACCCATGCACAAGATGGTGAGAGCTATAGCTCCACACGCAAATTTTTGGAACAACCCTTCCAACATTTACTGAGAATATTTCTGCACTAACCTTTTGTGATGTAGCAAAACCAAAGTTTTTGAGAATGGAGGCCACGGAAAATCTTGTTCTTCACTTATGGGAGTCCATTGGCTTCACACACTTATAGTATGACTTCAGGTATTTGGGTCCAAGGAATACTCTGTCTTCATTGAACTTTGTGGCCTTCACCTAGAGGACCCCATTTTCTTCACACACTCATAGTATGACTGCTCTGAATGGGGTCCCAGGAAGTTGCACACAATGCTCTGTTTTGGTCATTGTGGCCTTCACCTATGGAACCCCATTTTCTTCACACACTCATAGTATGACTGCTCTGAATGGGGTCCCAGGAACTTGCACACAATGCTCTGTTTTGGTCATTGTGGCCTTCACCTATGGAACCCCATTTTCTTCACACACTCATAGTATGACTGCTCTGAATGGGGTCCCAGGAACTTGCACACAATGCTCCGTCTTCCATGGTCATTGTGCTTTTCACCTATAGGACCCCATTTTCTTCATACACTCATAGTATGACTGCTTTCAATGGGGTCCCAGGAAATTAACCACAATACTTTGGCATCCAAAAATTGACCTATAAAGGAACTTACATTTATGTTGCATAACAGTGCACAATAAGGACAAATGCAAAACCATCTTGAGCATTTAGCCTAGTCTAAATTTACTCAAGAAGCATTTTCCTAAATTATTCGAAAACTGGCAAAAAAAAAACCTATAAAAAAAAAATCAATGGCCTCCTCCATTACCCCTACAGCCATCCTATCCATCACCAAATAGGTATGTCTCTGCCACAGAATGCAGAGTCACGTTTTAACCAGTTTTCATATAATTTAGGACCCATGCACAAGATGGTGAGAGCTATAGCTCCACAGGCAAATTTTTGGAACAACCCTTCCAACATTTACTCAGAATATTTCTGCACTAACCTTTTGTGATGTAGCAAAACCAAGGTTTTTCAGAATGGAGGCAACGGAAAATCTTGTTCTTCACCTATGGGAGTCCATTGGCTTCACACACTTATAGTATGACTTCAGGTATTTGGGTCCAAGGAATACTATGTCTTCATTGAACTTTGTGGCCTTCACCTAGAGGACCCCATTTTCTTCACACACTCATAGTATGACTGCTCTGAATGGGGTCCCAGGAACTTGCACACAATGCTCCGTCTTCCATGGTCATTGTGCTTTTCACCTATAGGACCCCATTTTCTTCACACACTCATAGTATGACTGCTTTCAATGGGGTCCCAGGAAATTAACCACAATACTTTGGCTTCCAAAAATTGACCTATAAAGGAACTTACATTTATGTTGCATAACAGTGCACAATAAGGACAAATGCAAAACCATCTTGAGCATTTGGCCTAGTCTAAATTTACTCAAGAAGCATTTTCCTAAATTATTCGAAAACTGGCAAAAAAGCACCTATAAAAAAAAAATCAATGGCCTCCTCCATTACCCCTACAGCCATCCTATCCATCACCAAATAGGTATGTCTCTGCCACAGAATGCAGAGTCACGTTTTAACCAGTTTTCATATAATTTAGGACCCATGCACAAGATGGTGAGAGCTATAGCTCCACAGGCAAATTTTTGGAACAACCCTTCCAACATTTACTCAGAATATTTCTGCACTAACCTTTTGTGATGTAGCAAAACCAAAGTTTTTCAGAATGGAGGCCACGGAAAATCTTGTTCACCTATGGGAGTCCATTGGCTTCACACACTTATAGTATGACTTCAGGTATTTGGGTCCAAGGAATACTCTGTCTTCATTGAACTTTGTGGCCTTCACCTATGGAACCCCATTTTCTTCACACACTCATAGTATGACTGCTCTTAATGGGGTCCCAGGAAGTTGCACACAATGCTCTGTTTTGGTCATTATGGCCTTCACCTATGGAACCCTAT
Organism: Eleutherodactylus coqui; assembly: GCF_035609145.1. NCBI lineage: Eukaryota > Metazoa > Chordata > Amphibia > Anura > Eleutherodactylidae > Eleutherodactylus > Eleutherodactylus coqui. The sequence goes on along the minus strand of NC_089848.1, from coordinate 34,565,257 downwards.
TTTCTTCACACACTCATAGTATGACTGCTTTCAATGGGGTCCCAGGAAATTAACCACAATACTTTGGCTTCCAAAAATTGACCTATAAAGGAACTTACATTTATGTTGCATAACAGTGCACAATAAGGACAAATGCAAAACCATCTTGAGCATTTCGCCTAGTCTAAATTTACTCAAGAAGCATTTTCCTAAATTATTCGAAAACTGGCAAAAAAGCACCTATAAAAAAAAATCAATGGCCTCCTCCATTACCCCTACAGCCATCCTATCCATCACCAAATAGGTATGTCTCTGCCACAGAATGCAGAGTCACGTTTTAACCAGTTTTCATATAATTTAGGACCCATGCACAAGATGGTGAGAGCTATAGCTCCACACGCAAATTTTTGGAACAACCCTTCCAACATTTACTCAGAATATTTCTGCACTAACCTTTTGTGATGTAGCAAAACCAAAGTTTTTCAGAATGGAGGCCATGGAAAATCTTGTTCTTCACTTATGGGAGTCCATTGGCTTCACACACTTATAGTATGACTTCAGGTATTTGGGTCCAAGGAATACTCTGTCTTCATTGAACTTTGTGGCCTTCACCTAGAGGACCCCATTTTCTTCACACACTCATAGTATGACTGCTCTGAATGGGGTCCCAGGAACTTGCACACAATGCTCTGTTTTGGTCATTGTGGCCTTCACCTATGGAACCCCATTTTCTTCACACACTCATAGTATGACTGCTCTGAATGGGGTCCCAGGAACTTGCACACAATGCTCTGTTTTGGTCATTGTGGCCTTCACCTATGGAACCCCATTTTCTTCACACACTCATAGTATGACTGCTCTGAATGGGGTCCCAGGAACTTGCACACAATGCTCCGTCTTCCATGGTCATTGTGCTTTTCACCTATAGGACCCCATTTTCTTCACACACTCATAGTATGACTGCTTTCAATGGGGTCCCAGGAAATTAACCACAATACTTTGGCATCCAAAAATTGACCTATAAAGGAACTTACATTTATGTTGCATAACAGTGCACAATAAGGACAAATGCAAAACCATCTTGAGCATTTGGCCTAGTCTAAATTTACTCAAGAAGCATTTTCCTAAATTATTCGAAAACTGGCAAAAAAGCACCTATAAAAAAAAATCAATGGCCTCCTCCATTACCCCTACAGCCATCCTATCCATCACCAAATAGGTATGTCTCTGCCACAGAATGCAGAGTCACGTTTTAACCAGTTTTCATATAATTTAGGACCCATGCACAAGATGGTGAGAGCTATAGCTCCACACGCAAATTTTTGGAACAACCCTTTCAACATTTACTCAGAATATTTCTGAACTAACCTTTTGTGATGTAGCAAAACCAAGGTTACTCAGAATGGAGGCAACGGAAAATCTTGATCTTCACTTATGGGAGTCCATGGTCTTCACACACATAGTATGACTTCAAGTATTTGGGTCCTAGGAATACTCTGTCTTCATTAAACTTTGTGGCCTTCACCTATGGAACCCCATTTTCTTCACACACTCATAGTATGACTGCTCTGAATGGGGTCCCAGGAACTTGCACACAATGCTCCGTCTTCCATGGTCATTGTGCTTTTCACCTATAGGACCCCATTGTCTTCACACACTTATAGTATGACTGCTTTCAATGGGGTCCCAGGAAATTAACCACAATACTTTGGCTTCCAAAAATTGACTTATAAAGGAACTTACATTTATGTTGCATAACAGTGCACAATGAGGACAAATGCAAAACCATCTTGAGCATTTGGCCTAGTCTAAATTAACTCAAGAAGCATTTTCCTAAATTATTCGAAAACTGGCAAAAAAGCACCTATAAAAAAAAATCAATGGCCTCCTCCATTACCCCTACAGCCATCCTATCCATCACCAAATAGGTATGTCTCTGCCACAGAATGCAGAGTCACGTTTTAACCAGTTTTCATATAATTTAGGACCCATGCACAAGATGGTGAGAGCTATAGCTCCACACGCAAATTTTTGGAACAACCCTTCCAACATTTACTCAGAATATTTCTGCACTAACCTTTTGTGATGTAGCAAAACCAAAGTTTTTGAGAATGGAGGCCACGGAAAATCTTGTTCTTCACTTATGGGAGTCCATTGGCTTCACACACTTATAGTATGACTTCAGGTATTTGGGTCCAAGGAATACTCTGTCTTCATTGAACTTTGTGGCCTTCACTTAGAGGACCCCATTTTCTTCACACACTCATAGTATGACTGCTCTGAATGGGGTCCCAGGAACTTGCACACAATGCTCTGTTTTGGTCATTGTGGCCTTCACCTATGGAACCCCATTTTCTTCACACACTCATAGTATGACTGCTCTGAATGGGGTCCCAGGAACTTGCACACAATGCTCTGTTTTGATCATTGTGGCCTTCACCTATGGAACCCCATTTTCTTCACACACTCATAGTATGACTGCTCTGAATGGGGTACCAGGAACATGCACACAATGCTCCGTCTTCCATGGTCATTGTGCTTTTCACCTATAGGACCCCATTTTCTTCACACACTCATAGTATGACTGCTTTCAATGGGGTCCCAGGAAATTAACCACAATACTTTGGCTTCCAAAAATTGACCTATAAAGGAACTTACATTTATGTTGCATAACAGTGCACAATAAGGACAAATGCAAAACCATCTTGAGCATTTGGCCTAGTCTAAATTTACTCAAGAAGCATTTTCCTAAATTATTCGAAAACTGGCAAAAAAGCACCTATAAAAAAAAAATCAATGGCCTCCTCCATTACCCCTACAGCCATCCTATCCATCACCAAATAGGTATGTCTCTGCCACAGAATGCAGAGTCACGTTTTAACCAGTTTTCATATAATTTAGGACCCATGCACAAGATGGTGAGAGCTATAGCTCCACACGCAAATTTTTGGAACAACCCTTTCAACATTTACTCAGAATATTTCTGAACTAACCTTTTGTGATGTAGCAAAACCAAGGTTACTCAGAATGGAGGCAACGGAAAATCTTGATCTTCACTTATGGGAGTCCATGGTCTTCACACACATAGTATGACTTCAAGTATTTGGGTCCTAGGAATACTCTGTCTTCATTAAACTTTGTGGCCTTCACCTATGGAACCCCATTTTCTTCACACACTCATAGTATGACTGCTCTGAATGGGGTCCCAGGAACTTGCACACAATGCTCCGTCTTCCATGGTCATTGTGCTTTTCACCTATAGGACCCCATTGTCTTCACACACTTATAGTATGACTGCTTTCAATGGGGTCCCAGGAAATTAACCACAATACTTTGGCTTCCAAAAATTGACTTATAAAGGAACTTACATTTATGTTGCATAACAGTGCACAATGAGGACAAATGCAAAACCATCTTGAGCATTTGGCCTAGTCTAAATTAACTCAAGAAGCATTTTCCTAAATTATTCGAAAACTGGCAAAAAAGCACCTATAAAAAAAAATCAATGGCCTCCTCCATTACCCCTACAGCCATCCTATCCATCACCAAATAGGTATGTCTCTGCCACAGAATGCAGAGTCACGTTTTAACCAGTTTTCATATAATTTAGGACCCATGCACAAGATGGTGAGAGCTATAGCTCCACACGCAAATTTTTGGAACAACCCTTCCAACATTTACTCAGAATATTTCTGCACTAACCTTTTGTGATGTAGCAAAACCAAAGTTTTTGAGAATGGAGGCCACGGAAAATCTTGTTCTTCACTTATGGGAGTCCATTGGCTTCACACACTTATAGTATGACTTCAGGTATTTGGGTCCAAGGAATACTCTGTCTTCATTGAACTTTGTGGCCTTCACCTAGAGGACCCCATTTTCTTCACACACTCATAGTATGACTGCTCTGAATGGGGTCCCAGGAACTTGCACACAATGCTCTGTTTTGGTCATTGTGGCCTTCACCTATGGAACCCCATTTTCTTCACACACTCATAGTATGACTGCTCTGAATGGGGTCCCAGGAACTTGCACACAATGCTCTGTTTTGATCATTGTGGCCTTCACCTATGGAACCCCATTTTCTTCACACACTCATAGTATGACTGCTCTGAATGGGGTACCAGGAACATGCACACAATGCTCCGTCTTCCATGGTCATTGTGCTTTTCACCTATAGGACCCCATTTTCTTCACACACTCATAGTATGACTGCTTTCAATGGGGTCCCAGGAAATTAACCACAATACTTTGGCATCCAAAAATTGACCTATAAAGGAACTTACATTTATGTTGCATAACAGTGCACAATAAGGACAAATGCAAAACCATCTTGAGCATTTGGCCTAGTCTAAATTTACTCAAGAAGCATTTTCCTAAATTATTCGAAAACTGGCAAAAAAGCACCTATAAAAAAAAATCAATGGCCTCCTCCATTACCCCTACAGCCATCCTATCCATCACCAAATAGGTATGTCTCTGCCACAGAATGCAGAGTCACGTTTTAACCAGTTTTCATATAATTTAGGACCCATGCACAAGATGGTGAGAGCTATAGCTCCACACGCAAATTTTTGGAACAACCCTTTCAACATTTACTCAGAATATTTCTGAACTAACCTTTTGTGATGTAGCAAAACCAAGGTTACTCAGAATGGAGGCAACGGAAAATCTTGATCTTCACTTATGGGAGTCCATGGTCTTCACACACATAGTATGACTTCAAGTATTTGGGTCCTAGGAATACTCTGTCTTCATTAAACTTTGTGGCCTTCACCTATGGAACCCCATTTTCTTCACACACTCATAGTATGACTGCTCTGAATGGGGTCCCAGGAACTTGCACACAATGCTCCGTCTTCCATGGTCATTGTGCTTTTCACCTATAGGACCCCATTGTCTTCACACACTTATAGTATGACTGCTTTCAATGGGGTCCCAGGAAATTAACCACAATACTTTGGCTTCCAAAAATTGACTTATAAAGGAACTTACATTTATGTTGCATAACAGTGCACAATGAGGACAAATGCAAAACCATCTTGAGCATTTGGCCTAGTCTAAATTAACTCAAGAAGCATTTTCCTAAATTATTCGAAAACTGGCAAAAAAGCACCTATAAAAAAAAATCAATGGCCTCCTCCATTACCCCTACAGCCATCCTATCCATCACCAAATAGGTATGTCTCTGCCACAGAATGCAGAGTCACGTTTTAACCAGTTTTCATATAATTTAGGACCCATGCACAAGATGGTGAGAGCTATAGCTCCACACGCAAATTTTTGGAACAACCCTTCCAACATTTACTCAGAATATTTCTGCACTAACCTTTTGTGATGTAGCAAAACCAAAGTTTTTGAGAATGGAGGCCACGGAAAATCTTGTTCTTCACTTATGGGAGTCCATTGGCTTCACACACTTATAGTATGACTTCAGGTATTTGGGTCCAAGGAATACTCTGTCTTCATTGAACTTTGTGGCCTTCACCTAGAGGACCCCATTTTCTTCACACACTCATAGTATGACTGCTCTGAATGGGGTCCCAGGAACTTGCACACAATGCTCTGTTTTGGTCATTGTGGCCTTCACCTATGGAACCCCATTTTCTTCACACACTCATAGTATGACTGCTCTGAATGGGGTCCCAGGAACTTGCACACAATGCTCTGTTTTGATCATTGTGGCCTTCACCTATGGAACCCCATTTTCTTCACACACTCATAGTATGACTGCTCTGAATGGGGTACCAGGAACATGCACACAATGCTCCGTCTTCCATGGTCATTGTGCTTTTCACCTATAGGACCCCATTTTCTTCACACACTCATAGTATGACTGCTTTCAATGGGGTCCCAGGAAATTAACCACAATACTTTGGCTTCCAAAAATTGACCTATAAAGGAACTTACATTTATGTTGCATAACAGTGCACAATAAGGACAAATGCAAAACCATCTTGAGCATTTGGCCTAGTCTAAATTTACTCAAGAAGCATTTTCCTAAATTATTCGAAAACTGGCAAAAAAGCACCTATAAAAAAAAAATCAATGGCCTCCTCCATTACCCCTACAGCCATCCTATCCATCACCAAATAGGTATGTCTCTGCCACAGAATGCAGAGTCACGTTTTAACCAGTTTTCATATAATTTAGGACCCATGCACAAGATGGTGAGAGCTATAGCTCCACACGCAAATTTTTGGAACAACCCTTTCAACATTTACTCAGAATATTTCTGAACTAACCTTTTGTGATGTAGCAAAACCAAGGTTACTCAGAATGGAGGCAACGGAAAATCTTGATCTTCACTTATGGGAGTCCATGGTCTTCACACACATAGTATGACTTCAAGTATTTGGGTCCTAGGAATACTCTGTCTTCATTAAACTTTGTGGCCTTCACCTATGGAACCCCATTTTCTTCACACACTCATAGTATGACTGCTCTGAATGGGGTCCCAGGAACTTGCACACAATGCTCCGTCTTCCATGGTCATTGTGCTTTTCACCTATAGGACCCCATTGTCTTCACACACTTATAGTATGACTGCTTTCAATGGGGTCCCAGGAAATTAACCACAATACTTTGGCTTCCAAAAATTGACTTATAAAGGAACTTACATTTATGTTGCATAACAGTGCACAATGAGGACAAATGCAAAACCATCTTGAGCATTTGGCCTAGTCTAAATTAACTCAAGAAGCATTTTCCTAAATTATTCGAAAACTGGCAAAAAAGCACCTATAAAAAAAAATCAATGGCCTCCTCCATTACCCCTACAGCCATCCTATCCATCACCAAATAGGTATGTCTCTGCCACAGAATGCAGAGTCACGTTTTAACCAGTTTTCATATAATTTAGGACCCATGCACAAGATGGTGAGAGCTATAGCTCCACACGCAAATTTTTGGAACAACCCTTCCAACATTTACTCAGAATATTTCTGCACTAACCTTTTGTGATGTAGCAAAACCAAAGTTTTTGAGAATGGAGGCCACGGAAAATCTTGTTCTTCACTTATGGGAGTCCATTGGCTTCACACACTTATAGTATGACTTCAGGTATTTGGGTCCAAGGAATACTCTGTCTTCATTGAACTTTGTGGCCTTCACCTAGAGGACCCCATTTTCTTCACACACTCATAGTATGACTGCTCTGAATGGGGTCCCAGGAACTTGCACACAATGCTCTGTTTTGGTCATTGTGGCCTTCACCTATGGAACCCCATTTTCTTCACACACTCATAGTATGACTGCTCTGAATGGGGTCCCAGGAACTTGCACACAATGCTCTGTTTTGATCATTGTGGCCTTCACCTATGGAACCCCATTTTCTTCACACACTCATAGTATGACTGCTCTGAATGGGGTACCAGGAACATGCACACAATGCTCCGTCTTCCATGGTCATTGTGCTTTTCACCTATAGGACCCCATTTTCTTCACACACTCATAGTATGACTGCTTTCAATGGGGTCCCAGGAAATTAACCACAATACTTTGGCTTCCAAAAATTGACCTATAAAGGAACTTACATTTATGTTGCATAACAGTGCACAATAAGGACAAATGCAAAACCATCTTGAGCATTTGGCCTAGTCTAAATTTACTCAAGAAGCATTTTCCTAAATTATTCGAAAACTGGCAAAAAAGCACCTATAAAAAAAAATCAATGGCCTCCTCCATTACCCCTACAGCCATCCTATCCATCACCAAATAGGTATGTCTCTGCCACAGAATGCAGAGTCACGTTTTAACCAGTTTTCATATAATTTAGGACGCATGCACAAGATGGTGAGAGCTATAGCTCCACACGCAAATTTTTGGAACAACCCTTTCAACATTTACTCAGAATATTTCTGCACTAACCTTTTGTGATGTAGCAAAACCAAGGTTACTCAGAATGGAGGCAACGGAGAATCTTGATCTTCACTTATGGGAGTCCATGGTCTTCACACACATAGTATGACTTCAAGTATTTGGGTCCTAGGAATACTCTGTCTTCATTAAACTTTGTGGCCTTCACCTATGGAACCCCATTTTCTTCACACACTCATAGTATGACTGCTCTGAATGGGGTCCCAGGAACTTGCACACAATGCTCCGTCTTCCATGGTCATTGTGCTTTTCACCTATAGGACCCCATTTTCTTCACACACTCATAGTATGACTGCTTTCAATGGGGTCCCAGGAAATTAACCACAATACTTTGGCTTCCAAAAATTGACTTATAAAGGAACTTACATTTATGTTGCATAACAGTGCACAATGAGGACAAATGCAAAACCATCTTGAGCATTTGGCCTAGTCTAAATTTACTCGAGAAGCATTTTCCTAAATTATTCGAAAACTGGCAAAAAAGCACCTATAAAAAAAAATCAATGGCCTCCTCCATTACCCCTACAGCCATCCTATCCATCACCAAATAGGTATGTCTCTGCCACAGAATGCAGAGTCACGTTTTAACCAGTTTTCATATAATTTAGGACCCATGCACAAGATGGTGAGAGCTATAGCTCCACACGCAAATTTTTGGAACAACCCTTCCAACATTTACTCAGAATATTTCTGCACTAACCTTTTGTGATGTAGCAAAACCAAAGTTTTTGAGAATGGAGGCCACGGAAAATCTTGTTCTTCACTTATGGGAGTCCATTGGCTTCACACACTTATAGTATGACTTCAGGTATTTGGGTCCAAGGAATACTCTGTCTTCATTGAACTTTGTGGCCTTCACCTAGAGGACCCCATTTTCTTCACACACTCATAGTATGACTGCTCTGAATGGGGTCCCAAGAAGTTGCACACAATGCTCTGTTTTGGTCATTGTGGCCTTCACCTATGGAACCCCATTTTCTTCACACACTCATAGTATGACTGCTCTGAATGGGGTCCCAGGAACTTGCACACAATGCTCTGTTTTGGTCATTGTGGCCTTCACCTATGGAACCCCATTTTCTTCACACACTCATAGTATGACTGCTCTGAATGGGGTCCCAGGAACTTGCACACAATGCTCCGTCTTCCATGGTCATTGTGCTTTTCACCTATAGGACCCCATTTTCTTCACACACTCATAGTATGACTGCTTTCAATGGGGTCCCAGGAAATTAACCACAATACTTTGGCTTCCAAAAATTGACCTATAAAGGAACTTACATTTATATTGCATAACAGTGCACAATAAGGACAAATGCAAAACCATCTTGAGCATTTGGCCTAGTCTAAATTTACTCAAGAAGCATTTTCCTAAATTATTCGAAAACTGGCAAAAAAGCACCTATAAAAAAAAATCAATGGCCTCCTCCATTACCCCTACAGCCATCCTATCCATCACCAAATAGGTATGTCTCTGCCACAGAATGCAGAGTCACGTTTTAACCAGTTTTCATATAATTTAGGACCCATGCACAAGATGGTGAGAGCTATAGCTCCACACGCAAATTTTTGGAACAACCCTTTCAACATTTACTCAGAATATTTCTGAACTAACCTTTTGTGATGTAGCAAAACCAAGGTTACTCAGAATGGAGGCAACGGAAAATCTTGATCTTCACTTATGGGAGTCCATGGTCTTCACACACATAGTATGACTTCAAGTATTTGGGTCCTAGGAATACTCTGTCTTCATTAAACTTTGTGGCCTTCACCTATGGAACCCCATTTTCTTCACACACTCATAGTATGACTGCTCTGAATGGGGTCCCAGGAACTTGCACACAATGCTCCGTCTTCCATGGTCATTGTGCTTTTCACCTATAGGACCCCATTTTCTTCACACACTCATAGTATGACTGCTTTCAATGGGGTCCCAGGAAATTAACCACAATACTTTGGCTTCCAAAAATTGACTTATAAAGGAACTTACATTTATGTTGCATAACAGTGCACAATAAGGACAAATGCAAAACCATCTTGAGCATTTGGCCTAGTCTTAATTTACTCAAGAAGCATTTTCCTAAATTATTCGAAAACTGGCAAAAAAGCACCTATAAAAAAAAATCAATGGCCTCCTCCATTACCCCTACAGCCATCCTATCCATCACCAAATAGGTATGTCTCTGCCACAGAATGCAGAGTCACATTTTAACCAGTTTTCATATAATTTAGGACCCATGCACAAGATGGTGAGAGCTATAGCTCCACACGCAAATTTTTGGAACAACCCTTCCAACATTTACTCAGAATATTTCTGCACTAACCTTTTGTGATGTAGCAAAACCAAAGTTTTTGAGAATGGAGGCCACGGAAAATCTTGTTCTTCACTTATGGGAGTCCATTGGCTTCACACACTTATAGTATGACTTCAGGTATTTGGGTCCAAGGAATACTCTGTCTTCATTGAACTTTGTGGCCTTCACCTAGAGGACCCCATTTTCTTCACACACTCATAGTATGACTGCTCTGAATGGGGTCCCAGGAAGTTGCACACAATGCTCTGTTTTGGTCATTGTGGCCTTCACCTATGGAACCCCATTTTCTTCACACACTCATAGTATGACTGCTCTGAATGGGGTCCCAGGAACTTGCACACAATGCTCTGTTTTGGTCATTGTGGCCTTCACCTATGGAACCCCATTTTCTTCACACACTCATAGTATGACTGCTCTGAATGGGGTCCCAGGAACTTGCACACAATGCTCTGTTTTGGTCATTATGGCCTTCACCTATGGAACCCCATTTTCTTCACACACTCATAGTATGACTGCTTTCAATGGGGTCCAGGAAATTAACCACAATACTTTGGCTTCCAAAAATTGACCTATAAAGGAACTTACATTTATGTTGCATAACAGTGCACAATAAGGACAAATGCAAAACCATCTTGAGCATTTGGCCTAGTCTAAATTTACTCAAGAAGCATTTTCAGAAAGTATTCGAAAACTGGCAAAAAAGCACCTATAAAAAAATCAATGGCCTCCTCCATTACCCCTACAGCCATCCTATCCATCACCAAATAGGTATGCCTCTGCCACAGAATGCAGAGTCACACTTTAACCAGTTTTCATATAATTTAGGACGCATGCACAAGATGGTGAGAGCTATAGCTCCACACGCAAATTTTTGGAACAACCCTTCCAACATTTACTCAGAATATTTCTGCACTAACCTTTTGTGATGTAGCAAAACCAAGGTTTTTCAGAATGGAGGCCACGGAAAATCTTGTTCTTCACGTATGGGAGTCCATTGGCTTCACACACTTATAGTATGACTTCAGGTATTTGGGTCCAAGGAATACTATGTCTTCATTGAACTTTGTGGCCTTCACCTAGAGGACCCCATTTTCTTCACACACTCATAGTATGACTGCTCTGAATGGGGTCCCAGGAACTTGAACACAATGCTCTTTTTTGGTCACTGTGGCCTTCACCTATGGAACCCCATTTTTTTCACACACTCATAGTATGACTGCTTTCAATGGGGTCCCAGGAAATTAACCACAATACTTTGGCTTCCAAAAATTGACCTATAAAGGAACTTACATTTATGTTGCATAACAGTGCACAATAAGGACAAATGCAAAACCATCTTGAGCATTTAGCCTAGTCTAAATTTACTCAAGAAGCATTTTCCTAAATTATTCGAAAACTGGAAAAAAAAAAACCTATAAAAAAAAATCAATGGCCTCCTCCATTACCCCTACAGCCATCCTATCCATCACCAAATAGGTATGTCTCTGCCACAGAATGCAGAGTCACGTTTTAACCAGTTTTCATATAATTTAGGACCCATGCACAAGATGGTGAGAGCTATAGCTCCACACGCAAATTTTTGGAACAACCCTTCCAACATTTACTCAGAATATTTCTGCACTAACCTTTTGTGATGTAGCAAAACCAAAGTTTTTCAGAATGGAGGCCACGGAAAATCTTGTTCTTCACCTATGGGAGTCCATTGGCTTCACACACTTATAGTATGACTTCAGGTATTTGGGTCCAAGGAATACTCTGTCTTCATTGAACTTTGTGGCCTTCAACTAGAGGACCCCATTTTCTCTGAATGGGGTCCCAGAAAATTGCACACAATGCTCTGTTTTGGTCATTGTGGCCTTCACCTATGGAACCCCATTTTCTTCACACACTCATAGTATGACTGCTCTGAATGGGGTCCCAGGAACTTGCACACAATGCTCTGTTTTGGTCATTGTGGCCTTCACCTATGGAACCCCATTTTCTTCACACACTCATAGTATGACTGCTCTGAATGGGGTCCCAGGAACTTGCACACAATGCTCCGTCTTCCATGGTCATTGTGCTTTTCACCTATAGGACCCCATTTTCTTCACACACTCATAGTATGACTGCTTTCAATGGGGTCCCAGGAAATTAACCACAATACTTTGGCTTCCAAAAATTGACCTATAAAGGAACTTACATTTATGTTGCATAACAGTGCACAATAAGGACAAATGCAAAACCATCTTGAGCATTTAGCCTAGTCTAAATTTACTCAAGAAGCATTTTCCTAAATTATTCGAAAACTGGCAAAAAAAAAAACCTATAAAAAAAAATCAATGGCCTCCTCCATTACCCCTACAGCCATCCTATCCATCACCAAATAGGTATGTCTCTGCCACAGAATGCAGAGTCACGTTTTAACCAGTTTTCATATAATTTAGGACCCATGCACAAGATGGTGAGAGCTATAGCTCCACAGGCAAATTTTTGGAACAACCCTTCCAACATTTACTCAGAATATTTCTGCACTAACCTTTTGTGATGTAGCAAAACCAAGGTTTTTCAGAATGGAGGCCACGGAAAATCTTGTTCTTCACCTATGGGAGTCCATTGGCTTCACACACTTATAGTATGACTTCAGGTATTTGGGTCCAAGGAATACTATGTCTTCATTGAACTTTGTGGTCTTCACCTAGAGGACCCCATTTTCTTCACACACTCATAGTATGACTGCTCTGAATGGGGTCCCAGGAACTTGAACACAATGCTCTTTTTTGGTCACTGTGGCCTTCACCTATGGAACCCCATTTTCTTCACACACTCATAGTATGACTGCTTTCAATGGGGTCCCAGGAAATTAACCACAATACTTTGGCTTCCAAAAATTGACCTATAAAGGAACTTACATTTATGTTGCATAACAGTGCACAATAAGGACAAATGCAAAACCATCTTGAGCATTTGGCCTAGTCTAAATTTACTCAAGAAGCATTTTCCTAAATTATTCGAAAACTGGAAAAAAAAAACCTATAAAAAAAAATCAATGGCCTCCTCCATTACCCCTACAGCCATCCTATCCATCACCAAATAGGTATGTCTCTGCCACAGAATGCAGAGTCACGTTTTAACCAGTTTTCATATCATTTAGGACCCATGCACAAGATGGTGAGAGCTATAGCTCCACACGCAAATTTTTGGAACAACCCTTCCAACATTTACTCAGAATATTTCTGCACTAACCTTTTGTGATGTAGCAAAACCAAAGTTTTTCAGAATGGAGGCCACGGAAAATCTTGTTCTTCACCTATGGGAGTCCATTGGCTTCACACACTTATAGTATGACTTCAGGTATTTGGGTCCAAGGAATACTATGTCTTCATTGAACTTTGTGGCCTTCACCTAGAGGACCCCATTTTCTTCACACACTCATAGTATGACTGCTCTGAATGGGGTCCCAGGAACTTGCACACAATGCTCCGTCTTCCATGGTCATTGTGCTTTTCACCTATAGGACCCCATTTTCTTCACACACTCATAGTATGACTGCTCTGAATGGGGTCCCAGGAAGTTGCACACAATGCTCTGTTTTGGTCATTGTGGCCTTCACCTATGGAACCCCATTTTCTTCACACACTCATAGTATGACTGCTCTGAATGGGGTCCCAGGAACTTGCACACAATGCTCTGTTTTGGTCATTGTGGCCTTCACCTATGGAACCCCATTTTCTTCACACACTCATAGTATGACTGCTCTGAATGGGGTCCCAGGAACTTGCACACAATGCTCTGTTTTGGTCATTATGGCCTTCACCTATGGAACCCTATTTTCTTCACACACTCATAGTATGACTGCTTTCAATGGGGTCCCAGGAAATTAACCACAATACTTTGGCTTCCAAAAATTGACCTATAAAGGAACTTACATTTATGTTGCATAACAGTGCACAATAAGGACAAATGCAAAACCATCTTGAGCATTTGGCCTAGTCTAAAATTACTCAAGAAGCATTTTCAGAAATTATTCGAAAACTGGCAAAAAAGCACCTATAAGAAAATCAATGGCCTCCTCCATTACCCCTACAGCCATCCTATCCATCACCAAATAGGTATGCCTCTGCCACAGAATGCAGAGTCACACTTTAACCAGTTTTCATATAATTTAGGACGCATGCACAAGATGCTGATAGCTATAGCTCCACACGCAAATTTTTGGAACAACCCTTCCAACATTTACTCAGAATATTTCTGCACTAACCTTTTGTGATGTAGCAAAACCAAAGTTTTTCAGAATGGAGGCCACGGAAAATCTTGTTCTTCACCTATGGGAGTCCATTGGCTTCACACACTTATAGTATGACTTCAGGTATTTGGGTCCAAGGAATACTCTGTCTTCATTGAACTTTGTGGCCTTCACCTAGAGGACCCCATTTTCTTCACACACTCATAGTATGACTGCTCTGAATGGGGTCCCAGGAACTTGAACACAATGCTCTTTTTTGGTCACTGTGGCCTTCACCTATGGAACCCCATTTTCTTCACACACTCATAGTATGACTGCTTTCAATGGGGTCCCAGGAAATTAACCACAATACTTTGGCTTACAAAAATTGACCTATAAAGGAACTTACATTTATGTTGCATAACAGTGCACAATAAGGACAAATGCAAAACCATCTTGAGCATTTGGCCTAGTCTAAATTTACTCAAGAAGCATTTTCCTAAATTATTCGAAAACTGGCAAAAAAAAAACCTATAAAAAAAAATCAATAGCCTCCTCCATTACCCCTACAGCCATCCTATCCATCACCAAATAGGTATGTCTCTGCCACAGAATGCAGAGTCACGTTTTAACCAGTTTTCATATAATTTAGGACGCATGCACAAGATGGTGAGAGCTATAGCTCCACACGCAAATTTTTGGAACAACCCTTCCAACATTTACTCAGAATATTTCTGCACTAACCTTTTGCGATGTAGCAAAACCAAGGTTTTTCAGAATGGAGGCCACGGAAAATCTTGTTCTTCACGTATGGGAGTCCATTGGCTTCACACACTTATAGTATGACTTCAGGTATTTGGGTCCAAGGAATACTATGTCTTCATTGAACTTTGTGGCCTTCACCTAGAGGACCCCATTTTCTTCACACACTCATAGTATGACTGCTCTGAATGGGGTCCCAGGAACTTGAACACAATGCTCTTTTTTGGTCACTGTGGCCTTCACCTATGGAACGCCATTTTCTTCACACACTCATAGTATGACTGCTTTCAATGGGGTCCCAGGAAATTAACCACAATACTTTGGCTTCCAAAAATTGACCTATAAAGGAACTTACATTTATGTTGCATAACAGTGCACAATAAGGACAAATGCAAAACCATCTTGAGCATTTAGCCTAGTCTAAATTTACTCAAGAAGCATTTTCCTAAATTATTCGAAAACTGGCAAAAAAAAAAACCTATAAAAAAAAATCAATGGCCTCCTCCATTACCCCTACAGCCATTCTATCCATCACCAAATAGGTATGTCTCTGCCACAGAATGCAGAGTCACGTTTTAACCAGTTTTCATATAATTTAGGACCCATG
Organism: Eleutherodactylus coqui; assembly: GCF_035609145.1. Taxonomy (NCBI): domain Eukaryota; kingdom Metazoa; phylum Chordata; class Amphibia; order Anura; family Eleutherodactylidae; genus Eleutherodactylus; species Eleutherodactylus coqui. The sequence goes on along the minus strand of NC_089848.1, from coordinate 34,549,515 downwards.
CACAAGATGGTGAGAGCTATAGCTCCACACGCAAATTTTTGGAACAACCCTTCCAACATTTACTCAGAATATTTCTGCACTAACCTTTTGTGATGTAGCAAAACCAAAGTTTTTCAGAATGGAGGCCACGGAAAATCTTGTTCTTCACCTATGGGAGTCCATTGGCTTCACACACTTATAGTATGACTTCAGGTATTTGGGTCCAAGGAATACTCTGTCTTCATTGAACTTTGTGGCCTTCAACTAGAGGACCCCATTTTCTCTGAATGGGGTCCCAGAAAATTGCACACAATGCTCTGTTTTGGTCATTGTGGCCTTCACCTATGGAACCCCATTTTCTTCACACACTCATAGTATGACTGCTCTGAATGGGGTCCCAGGAACTTGCACACAATGCTCTGTTTTGGTCATTGTGGCCTTCACCTATGGAACCCCATTTTCTTCACACACTCATAGTATGACTGCTCTGAATGGGGTCCCAGGAACTTGCACACAATGCTCCGTCTTCCATGGTCATTGTGCTTTTCACCTATAGGACCCCATTTTCTTCACACACTCATAGTATGACTGCTTTCAATGGGGTCCCAGGAAATTAACCACAATACTTTGGCTTCCAAAAATTGACCTATAAAGGAACTTACATTTATGTTGCATAACAGTGCACAATAAGGACAAATGCAAAACCATCTTGAGCATTTAGCCTAGTCTAAATTTACTCAAGAAGCATTTTCCTAAATTATTCGAAAACTGGCAAAAAAAAAAACCTATAAAAAAAAATCAATGGCCTCCTCCATTACCCCTACAGCCATTCTATCCATCACCAAATAGGTATGTCTCTGCCACAGAATGCAGAGTCACGTTTTAACCAGTTTTCATATAATTTAGGACCCATGCACAAGATGGTGAGAGCTATAGCTCCACACGCAAATTTTTGGAACAACCCTTCCAACATTTACTCAGAATATTTCTGCACTAACCTTTTGTGATGTAGCAAAACCAAAGTTTTTCAGAATGGAGGCCACGGAAAATCTTGTTCTTCACCTATGGGAGTCCATTGGCTTCACACACTTATAGTATGACTTCAGGTATTTGGGTCCAAGGAATACTCTGTCTTCATTGAACTTTGTGGCCTTCAACTAGAGGACCCCATTTTCTCTGAATGGGGTCCCAGAAAATTGCACACAATGCTCTGTTTTGGTCATTGTGGCCTTCACCTATGGAACCCCATTTTCTTCACACACTCATAGTATGACTGCTCTGAATGGGGTCCCAGGAACTTGCACACAATGCTCTGTTTTGGTCATTGTGGCCTTCACCTATGGAACCCCATTTTCTTCACACACTCATAGTATGACTGCTCTGAATGGGGTCCCAGGAACTTGCACACAATGCTCCGTCTTCCATGGTCATTGTGCTTTTCACCTATAGGACCCCATTTTCTTCACACACTCATAGTATGACTGCTTTCAATGGGGTCCCAGGAAATTAACCACAATACTTTGGCTTCCAAAAATTGACCTATAAAGGAACTTACATTTATGTTGCATAACAGTGCACAATAAGGACAAATGCAAAACCATCTTGAGCATTTAGCCTAGTCTAAATTTACTCAAGAAGCATTTTCCTAAATTATTCGAAAACTGGCAAAAAAAAAACCTATAAAAAAAAATCAATGGCCTCCTCCATTACCCCTACAGCCATCCTATCCATCACCAAATAGGTATGTCTCTGCCACAGAATGCAGAGTCACGTTTTAACCAGTTTTCATATAATTTAGGACCCATGCACAAGATGGTGAGAGCTATAGCTCCACAGGCAAATTTTTGGAACAACCCTTCCAACATTTACTCAGAATATTTCTGCACTAACCTTTTGTGATGTAGCAAAACCAAGGTTTTTCAGAATGGAGGCCACGGAAAATCTTGTTCTTCACCTATGGGAGTCCATTGGCTTCACACACTTATAGTATGACTTCAGGTATTTGGGTCCAAGGAATACTATGTCTTCATTGAACTTTGTGGTCTTCACCTAGAGGACCCCATTTTCTTCACACACTCATAGTATGACTGCTCTGAATGGGGTCCCAGGAACTTGAACACAATGCTCTTTTTTGGTCACTGTGGCCTTCACCTATGGAACCCCATTTTCTTCACACACTCATAGTATGACTGCTTTCAATGGGGTCCCAGGAAATTAACCACAATACTTTGGCTTCCAAAAATTGACCTATAAAGGAACTTACATTTATGTTGCATAACAGTGCACAATAAGGACAAATGCAAAACCATCTTGAGCATTTGGCCTAGTCTAAATTTACTCAAGAAGCATTTTCCTAAATTATTCGAAAACTGGCAAAAAAAAAACCTATAAAAAAAAATCAATGGCCTCCTCCATTACCCCTACAGCCATCCTATCCATCACCAAATAGGTATGTCTCTGCCACAGAATGCAGAGTCACGTTTTAACCAGTTTTCATATAATTTAGGACCCATGCACAAGATGGTGAGAGCTATAGCTCCACACGCAAATTTTTGGAACAACCCTTCCAACATTTACTCAGAATATTTCTGCACTAACCTTTTGTGATGTAGCAAAACCAAAGTTTTTCAGAATGGAGGCCACGGAAAATCTTGTTCTTCACCTATGGGAGTCCATTGGCTTCACACACTTATAGTATGACTTCAGGTATTTGGGTCCAAGGAATACTATGTCTTCATTGAACTTTGTGGCCTTCACCTAGAGGACCCCATTTTCTTCACACACTCATAGTATGACTGCTCTGAATGGGGTCCCAGGAACTTGCACACAATGCTCCGTCTTCCATGGTCATTGTGCTTTTCACCTATAGGACCCCATTTTCTTCACACACTCATAGTATGACTGCTTTCAATGGGGTCCCAGGAAATTAACCACAATACTTTGGCTTCCAAAAATTGACCTATAAAGGAACTTACATTTATGTTGCATAACAGTGCACAATAAGGACAAATGCAAAACCATCTTGAGCATTTGGCCTAGTCTAAATTTACTCAAGAAGCATTTTCAGAAATTATTCGAAAACTGGCAAAAAAGCACCTATAAAAAAAAAATCAATGGCCTCCTCCATTACCCCTACAGCCATCCTATCCATCACCAAATAGGTATGTCTCTGCCACAGAATGCAGAGTCACGTTTTAACCAGTTTTCATATAATTTAGGACCCATGCACAAGATGGTGAGAGCTATAGCTCCACAGGCAAATTTTTGGAACAACCCTTCCAACATTTACTCAGAATATTTCTGCACTAACCTTTTGTGATGTAGCAAAACCAAAGTTTTTCAGAATGGAGGCCACGGAAAATCTTGTTCACCTATGGGAGTCCATTGGCTTCACACACTTATAGTATGACTTCAGGTATTTGGGTCCAAGGAATACTCTGTCTTCATTGAACTTTGTGGCCTTCACCAAGAGGACCCCATTTTCTTCACACACTCATAGTATGACTGCTCTGAATGGGGTCCCAGGAAGTTGCACACAATGCTCTGTTTTGGTCATTGTGGCCTTCACCTATGGAACCCCATTTTCTTCACACACTCATAGTATGACTGCTCTGAATGGGGTCCCAGGAACTTGCACACAATGCTCTGTTTTGGTCATTATGGCCTTCACCTATGGAACCCCATTTTCTTCACACACTCATAGTATGACTGCTTTCAATGGGGTCCAGGAAATTAACCACAATACTTTGGCTTCCAAAAATTGACCTATAAAGGAACTTACATTTATGTTGCATAACAGTGCACAATAAGGACAAATGCAAAACCATCTTGAGCATTTGGCCTAGTCTAAATTTACTCAAGAAGCATTTTCAGAAATTATTCGAAAACTGGCAAAAAAGCACCTATAAAAAAATCAATGGCCTCCTCCATTACCCCTACAGCCATCCTATCCATCACCAAATAGGTATGCCTCTGCCACAGAATGCAGAGTCACACTTTAACCAGTTTTCATATAATTTAGGACGCATGCACAAGATGGTGAGAGCTATAGCTCCACACGCAAATTTTTGGAACAACCCTTCCAACATTTACTCAGAATATTTCTGCACTAACCTTTTGTGATGTAGCAAAACCAAGGTTTTTCAGAATGGAGGCCACGGAAAATCTTGTTCTTCACGTATGGGAGTCCATTGGCTTCACACACTTATAGTATGACTTCAGGTATTTGGGTCCAAGGAATACTATGTCTTCATTGAACTTTGTGGCCTTCACCTAGAGGACCCCATTTTCTTCACACACTCATAGTATGACTGCTCTGAATGGGGTCCCAGGAACTTGAACACAATGCTCTTTTTTGGTCACTGTGGCCTTCACCTATGGAACGCCATTTTCTTCACACACTCATAGTATGACTGCTTTCAATGGGGTCCCAGGAAATTAACCACAATACTTTGGCTTCCAAAAATTGACCTATAAAGGAACTTACATTTATGTTGCATAACAGTGCACAATAAGGACAAATGCAAAACCATCTTGAGCATTTAGCCTAGTCTAAATTTACTCAAGAAGCATTTTCCTAAATTATTCGAAAACTGGCAAAAAAAAAAACCTATAAAAAAAAATCAATGGCCTCCTCCATTACCCCTACAGCCATCCTATCCATCACCAAATAGGTATGTCTCTGCCACAGAATGCAGAGTCACGTTTTAACCAGTTTTCATATAATTTAGGACCCATGCACAAGATGGTGAGAGCTATAGCTCCACACGCAAATTTTTGGAACAACCCTTCCAACATTTACTCAGAATATTTCTGCACTAACCTTTTGTGATGTAGCAAAACCAAAGTTTTTCAGAATGGAGGCCACGGAAAATCTTGTTCTTCACCTATGGGAGTCCATTGGCTTCACACACTTATAGTATGACTTCAGGTATTTGGGTCCAAGGAATACTCTGTCTTCATTGAACTTTGTGGCCTTCAACTAGAGGACCCCATTTTCTCTGAATGGGGTCCCAGAAAATTGCACACAATGCTCTGTTTTGGTCATTGTGGCCTTCACCTATGGAATCCCATTTTCTTCACACACTCATAGTATGACTGCTCTGAATGGGGTCCCAGGAACTTGCACACAATGCTCTGTTTTGGTCATTGTGGCCTTCACCTATGGAACCCCATTTTCTTCACACACTCATAGTATGACTGCTCTGAATGGGGTCCCAGGAACTTGCACACAATGCTCCGTCTTCCATGGTCATTGTGCTTTTCACCTATAGGACCCCATTTTCTTCACACACTCATAGTATGACTGCTTTCAATGGGGTCCCAGGAAATTAACCACAATACTTTGGCTTCCAAAAATTGACCTATAAAGGAACTTACATTTATGTTGCATAACAGTGCACAATAAGGACAAATGCAAAACCATCTTGAGCATTTAGCCTAGTCTAAATTTACTCAAGAAGCATTTTCCTAAATTATTCGAAAACTGGCAAAAAAAAAACCTATAAAAAAAAATCAATGGCCTCCTCCATTACCCCTACAGCCATCCTATCCATCACCAAATAGGTATGTCTCTGCCACAGAATGCAGAGTCACGTTTTAACCAGTTTTCATATAATTTAGGACCCATGCACAAGATGGTGAGAGCTATAGCTCCACAGGCAAATTTTTGGAACAACCCTTCCAACATTTACTCAGAATATTTCTGCACTAACCTTTTGTGATGTAGCAAAACCAAGGTTTTTCAGAATGGAGGCCACGGAAAATCTTGTTCTTCACCTATGGGAGTCCATTGGCTTCACACACTTATAGTATGACTTCAGGTATTTGGGTCCAAGGAATACTATGTCTTCATTGAACTTTGTGGCCTTCACCTAGAGGACCCCATTTTCTTCACACACTCATAGTATGACTGCTCTGAATGGGGTCCCAGGAACTTGAACACAATGCTCTTTTTTGGTCACTGTGGCCTTCACCTATGGAACCCCATTTTCTTCACACACTCATAGTATGACTGCTTTCAATGGGGTCCCAGGAAATTAACCACAATACTTTGGCTTCCAAAAATTGACCTATAAAGGAACTTACATTTATGTTGCATAACAGTGCACAATAAGGACAAATGCAAAACCATCTTGAGCATTTGGCCTAGTCTAAATTTACTCAAGAAGCATTTTCCTAAATTATTCGAAAACTGGCAAAAAAAAAACCTATAAAAAAAAATCAATGGCCTCCTCCATTACCCCTACAGCCATCCTATCCATCACCAAATAGGTATGTCTCTGCCACAGAATGCAGAGTCACGTTTTAACCAGTTTTCATATAATTTAGGACCCATGCACAAGATGGTGAGAGCTATAGCTCCACACGCAAATTTTTGGAACAACCCTTCCAACATTTACTCAGAATATTTCTGCACTAACCTTTTGTGATGTAGCAAAACCAAAGTTTTTCAGAATGGAGGCCACGGAAAATCTTGTTCTTCACCTATGGGAGTCCATTGGCTTCACACACTTATAGTATGACTTCAGGTATTTGGGTCCAAGGAATACTATGTCTTCATTGAACTTTGTGGCCTTCACCTAGAGGACCCCATTTTCTTCACACACTCATAGTATGACTGCTCTGAATGGGGTCCCAGGAAGTTGCACACAATGCTCTGTTTTGGTCATTGTGGCCTTCACCTATGGAACCCCATTTTCTTCACACACTCATAGTATGACTGCTCTGAATGGGGTCCCAGGAACTTGCACACAATGCTCTGTTTTGGTCATTATGGCCTTCACCTATGGAACCCTATTTTCTTCACACACTCATAGTATGACTGCTTTCAATGGGGTCCCAGGAAATTAACCACAATACTTTGGCTTCCAAAAATTGACCTATAAAGGAACTTACATTTATGTTGCATAACAGTGCACAATAAGGACAAATGCAAAACCATCTTGAGCATTTGGCCTAGTCTAAAATTACTCAAGAAGCATTTTCAGAAATTATTCGAAAACTGGCAAAAAAGCACCTATAAGAAAATCAATGGCCTCCTCCATTACCCCTACAGCCATCCTATCCATCACCAAATAGGTATGCCTCTGCCACAGAATGCAGAGTCACACTTTAACCAGTTTTCATATAATTTAGGACGCATGCACAAGATGCTGATAGCTATAGCTCCACACGCAAATTTTTGGAACAACCCTTCCAACATTTACTCAGAATATTTCTGCACTAACCTTTTGTGATGTAGCAAAACCAAAGTTTTTCAGAATGGAGGCCACGGAAAATCTTGTTCTTCACCTATGGGAGTCCATTGGCTTCACACACTTATAGTATGACTTCAGGTATTTGGGTCCAAGGAATACTCTGTCTTCATTGAACTTTGTGGCCTTCAACTAGAGGACCCCATTTTCTCTGAATGGGGTCCCAGAAAATTGCACACAATGCTCTGTTTTGGTCATTGTGGCCTTCACCTATGGAATCCCATTTTCTTCACACACTCATAGTATGACTGCTCTGAATGGGGTCCCAGGAACTTGCACACAATGCTCTGTTTTGGTCATTGTGGCCTTCACCTATGGAACCCCATTTTCTTCACACACTCATAGTATGACTGCTCTGAATGGGGTCCCAGGAACTTGCACACAATGCTCCGTCTTCCATGGTCATTGTGCTTTTCACCTATAGGACCCCATTTTCTTCACACACTCATAGTATGACTGCTTTCAATGGGGTCCCAGGAAATTAACCACAATACTTTGGCTTCCAAAAATTGACCTATAAAGGAACTTACATTTATGTTGCATAACAGTGCACAATAAGGACAAATGCAAAACCATCTTGAGCATTTAGCCTAGTCTAAATTTACTCAAGAAGCATTTTCCTAAATTATTCGAAAACTGGCAAAAAAAAAACCTATAAAAAAAAATCAATGGCCTCCTCCATTACCCCTACAGCCATCCTATCCATCACCAAATAGGTATGTCTCTGCCACAGAATGCAGAGTCACGTTTTAACCAGTTTTCATATAATTTAGGACCCATGCACAAGATGGTGAGAGCTATAGCTCCACAGGCAAATTTTTGGAACAACCCTTCCAACATTTACTCAGAATATTTCTGCACTAACCTTTTGTGATGTAGCAAAACCAAGGTTTTTCAGAATGGAGGCCACGGAAAATCTTGTTCTTCACCTATGGGAGTCCATTGGCTTCACACACTTATAGTATGACTTCAGGTATTTGGGTCCAAGGAATACTATGTCTTCATTGAACTTTGTGGCCTTCACCTAGAGGACCCCATTTTCTTCACACACTCATAGTATGACTGCTCTGAATGGGGTCCCAGGAACTTGAACACAATGCTCTTTTTTGGTCACTGTGGCCTTCACCTATGGAACCCCATTTTCTTCACACACTCATAGTATGACTGCTTTCAATGGGGTCCCAGGAAATTAACCACAATACTTTGGCTTCCAAAAATTGACCTATAAAGGAACTTACATTTATGTTGCATAACAGTGCACAATAAGGACAAATGCAAAACCATCTTGAGCATTTGGCCTAGTCTAAATTTACTCAAGAAGCATTTTCCTAAATTATTCGAAAACTGGCAAAAAAAAAACCTATAAAAAAAAATCAATGGCCTCCTCCATTACCCCTACAGCCATCCTATCCATCACCAAATAGGTATGTCTCTGCCACAGAATGCAGAGTCACGTTTTAACCAGTTTTCATATAATTTAGGACCCATGCACAAGATGGTGAGAGCTATAGCTCCACACGCAAATTTTTGGAACAACCCTTCCAACATTTACTCAGAATATTTCTGCACTAACCTTTTGTGATGTAGCAAAACCAAAGTTTTTCAGAATGGAGGCCACGGAAAATCTTGTTCTTCACCTATGGGAGTCCATTGGCTTCACACACTTATAGTATGACTTCAGGTATTTGGGTCCAAGGAATACTATGTCTTCATTGAACTTTGTGGCCTTCACCTAGAGGACCCCATTTTCTTCACACACTCATAGTATGACTGCTCTGAATGGGGTCCCAGGAACTTGCACACAATGCTCCGTCTTCCATGGTCATTGTGCTTTTCACCTATAGGACCCCATTTTCTTCACACACTCATAGTATGACTGCTTTCAATGGGGTCCCAGGAAATTAACCACAATACTTTGGCTTCCAAAAATTGACCTATAAAGGAACTTACATTTATGTTGCATAACAGTGCACAATAAGGACAAATGCAAAACCATCTTGAGCATTTGGCCTAGTCTAAATTTACTCAAGAAGCATTTTCAGAAATTATTCGAAAACTGGCAAAAAAGCACCTATAAAAAAAAAATCAATGGCCTCCTCCATTACCCCTACAGCCATCCTATCCATCACCAAATAGGTATGTCTCTGCCACAGAATGCAGAGTCACGTTTTAACCAGTTTTCATATAATTTAGGACCCATGCACAAGATGGTGAGAGCTATAGCTCCACAGGCAAATTTTTGGAACAACCCTTCCAACATTTACTCAGAATATTTCTGCACTAACCTTTTGTGATGTAGCAAAACCAAAGTTTTTCAGAATGGAGGCCACGGAAAATCTTGTTCACCTATGGGAGTCCATTGGCTTCACACACTTATAGTATGACTTCAGGTATTTGGGTCCAAGGAATACTCTGTCTTCATTGAACTTTGTGGCCTTCACCTAGAGGACCCCATTTTCTTCACACACTCATAGTATGACTGCTCTGAATGGGGTCCCAGGAAGTTGCACACAATGCTCTGTTTTGGTCATTGTGGCCTTCACCTATGGAACCCCATTTTCTTCACACACTCATAGTATGACTGCTCTGAATGGGGTCCCAGGAACTTGCACACAATGCTCTGTTTTGGTCATTATGGCCTTCACCTATGGAACCCTATTTTCTTCACACACTCATAGTATGACTGCTTTCAATGGGGTCCCAGGAAATTAACCACAATACTTTGGCTTCCAAAAATTGACCTATAAAGGAACTTACATTTATGTTGCATAACAGTGCACAATAAGGACAAATGCAAAACCATCTTGAGCATTTGGCCTAGTCTAAAATTACTCAAGAAGCATTTTCAGAAATTATTCGAAAACTGGCAAAAAAGCACCTATAAGAAAATCAATGGCCTCCTCCATTACCCCTACAGCCATCCTATCCATCACCAAATAGGTATGCCTCTGCCACAGAATGCAGAGTCACACTTTAACCAGTTTTCATATAATTTAGGACGCATGCACAAGATGCTGATAGCTATAGCTCCACACGCAAATTTTTGGAACAACCCTTCCAACATTTACTCAGAATATTTCTGCACTAACCTTTTGTGATGTAGCAAAACCAAAGTTTTTCAGAATGGAGGCCACGGAAAATCTTGTTCTTCACCTATGGGAGTCCATTGGCTTCACACACTTATAGTATGACTTCAGGTATTTGGGTCCAAGGAATACTCTGTCTTCATTGAACTTTGTGGCCTTCACCTAGAGGACCCCATTTTCTTCACACACTCATAGTATGACTGCTCTGAATGGGGTCCCAGGAACTTGAACACAATGCTCTTTTTTGGTCACTGTGGCCTTCACCTATGGAACCCCATTTTCTTCACACACTCATAGTATGACTGCTTTCAATGGGGTCCCAGGAAATTAACCACAATACTTTGGCTTACAAAAATTGACCTATAAAGGAACTTACATTTATGTTGCATAACAGTGCACAATAAGGACAAATGCAAAACCATCTTGAGCATTTGGCCTAGTCTAAATTTACTCAAGAAGCATTTTCCTAAATTATTCGAAAACTGGCAAAAAAAAAACCTATAAAAAAAAATCAATAGCCTCCTCCATTACCCCTACAGCCATCCTATCCATCACCAAATAGGTATGTCTCTGCCACAGAATGCAGAGTCACGTTTTAACCAGTTTTCATATAATTTAGGACGCATGCACAAGATGGTGAGAGCTATAGCTCCACACGCAAATTTTTGGAACAACCCTTCCAACATTTACTCAGAATATTTCTGCACTAACCTTTTGCGATGTAGCAAAACCAAGGTTTTTCAGAATGGAGGCCACGGAAAATCTTGTTCTTCACGTATGGGAGTCCATTGGCTTCACACACTTATAGTATGACTTCAGGTATTTGGGTCCAAGGAATACTATGTCTTCATTGAACTTTGTGGCCTTCACCTAGAGGACCCCATTTTCTTCACACACTCATAGTATGACTGCTCTGAATGGGGTCCCAGGAACTTGAACACAATGCTCTTTTTTGGTCACTGTGGCCTTCACCTATGGAACGCCATTTTCTTCACACACTCATAGTATGACTGCTTTCAATGGGGTCCCAGGAAATTAACCACAATACTTTGGCTTCCAAAAATTGACCTATAAAGGAACTTACATTTATGTTGCATAACAGTGCACAATAAGGACAAATGCAAAACCATCTTGAGCATTTAGCCTAGTCTAAATTTACTCAAGAAGCATTTTCCTAAATTATTCGAAAACTGGCAAAAAAAAAACCTATAAAAAAAAATCAATGGCCTCCTCCATTACCCCTACAGCCATCCTATCCATCACCAAATAGGTATGTCTCTGCCACAGAATGCAGAGTCACGTTTTAACCAGTTTTCATATAATTTAGGACCCATGCACAAGATGGTGAGAGCTATAGCTCCACAGGCAAATTTTTGGAACAACCCTTCCAACATTTACTCAGAATATTTCTGCACTAACCTTTTGCGATGTAGCAAAACCAAGGTTTTTCAGAATGGAGGCCACGGAAAATCTTGTTCTTCACGTATGGGAGTCCATTGGCTTCACACACTTATAGTATGACTTCAGGTATTTGGGTCCAAGGAATACTATGTCTTCATTGAACTTTGTGGCCTTCACCTAGAGGACCCCATTTTCTTCACACACTCATAGTATGACTGCTCTGAATGGGGTCCCAGGAACTTGAACACAATGCTCTTTTTTGGTCACTGTGGCCTTCACCTATGGAACGCCATTTTCTTCACACACTCATAGTATGACTGCTCTGAATGGGGTCCCAGGAACTTGCACACAATGCTCCGTCTTCCATGGTCATTGTGCTTTTCACCTATAGGACCCCATTTTCTTCACACACTCATAGTATGACTGCTTTCAATGGGGTCCCAGGAAATTAACCACAATACTTTGGCTTCCAAAAATTGACCTATAAAGGAACTTACATTTATGTTGCATAACAGTGCACAATAAGGACAAATGCAAAACCATCTTGAGCATTTAGCCTAGTCTAAATTTACTCAAGAAGCATTTTCCTAAATTATTCGAAAACTGGCAAAAAAAAAAACCTATAAAAAAAAATCAATGGCCTCCTCCATTACCCCTACAGCCATCCTATCCATCACCAAATAGGTATGTCTCTGCCACAGAATGCAGAGTCACGTTTTAACCAGTTTTCATATAATTTAGGACCCATGCACAAGATGGTGAGAGCTATAGCTCCACACGCAAATTTTTGGAACAACCCTTCCAACATTTACTCAGAATATTTCTGCACTAACCTTTTGTGATGTAGCAAAACCAAAGTTTTTCAGAATGGAGGCCACGGAAAATCTTGTTCTTCACCTATGGGAGTCCATTGGCTTCACACACTTATAGTATGACTTCAGGTATTTGGGTCCAAGGAATACTCTGTCTTCATTGAACTTTGTGGCCTTCAACTAGAGGACCCCATTTTCTCTGAATGGGGTCCCAGAAAATTGCACACAATGCTCTGTTTTGGTCATTGTGGCCTTCACCTATGGAACCCCATTTTCTTCACACACTCATAGTATGACTGCTCTGAATGGGGTCCCAGGAACTTGCACACAATGCTCTGTTTTGGTCATTGTGGCCTTCACCTATGGAACCCCATTTTCTTCACACACTCATAGTATGACTGCTCTGAATGGGGTCCCAGGAACTTGCACACAATGCTCCGTCTTCCATGGTCATTGTGCTTTTCACCTATAGGACCCCATTTTCTTCACACACTCATAGTATGACTGCTTTCAATGGGGTCCCAGGAAATTAACCACAATACTTTGGCTTCCAAAAATTGACCTATAAAGGAACTTACATTTATGTTGCATAACAGTGCACAATAAGGACAAATGCAAAACCATCTTGAGCATTTAGCCTAGTCTAAATTTACTCAAGAAGCATTTTCCTAAATTATTCGAAAACTGGCAAAAAAAAAACCTATAAAAAAAAATCAATGGCCTCCTCCATTACCCCTACAGCCATCCTATCCATCACCAAATAGGTATGTCTCTGCCACAGAATGCAGAGTCACGTTTTAACCAGTTTTCATATAATTTAGGACCCATGCACAAGATGGTGAGAGCTATAGCTCCACAGGCAAATTTTTGGAACAACCCTTCCAACATTTACTCAGAATATTTCTGCACTAACCTTTTGTGATGTAGCAAAACCAAGGTTTTTCAGAATGGAGGCCACGGAAAATCTTGTTCTTCACCTATGGGAGTCCATTGGCTTCACACACTTATAGTATGACTTCAGGTATTTGGGTCCAAGGAATACTATGTCTTCATTGAACTTTGTGGTCTTCACCTAGAGGACCCCATTTTCTTCACACACTCATAGTATGACTGCTCTGAATGGGGTCCCAGGAACTTGAACACAATGCTCTTTTTTGGTCACTGTGGCCTTCACCTATGGAACCCCATTTTCTTCACACACTCATAGTATGACTGCTTTCAATGGGGTCCCAGGAAATTAACCACAATACTTTGGCTTCCAAAAATTGACCTATAAAGGAACTTACCTTTATGTTGCATAACAGTGCACAATAAGGACAAATGCAAAACCATCTTGAGCATTTGGCCTAGTCTAAATTTACTCAAGAAGCATTTTCCTAAATTATTCGAAAACTGGCAAAAAAAAAACCTATAAAAAAAAATCAATGGCCTCCTCCATTACCCCTACAGCCATCCTATCCATCACCAAATAGGTATGTCTCTGCCACAGAATGCAGAGTCACGTTTTAACCAGTTTTCATATAATTTAGGACCCATGCACAAGATGGTGAGAGCTATAGCTCCACACGCAAATTTTTGGAACAACCCTTCCAACATTTACTCAGAATATTTCTGCACTAACCTTTTGTGATGTAGCAAAACCAAAGTTTTTCAGAATGGAGGCCACGGAAAATCTTGTTCTTCACCTATGGGAGTCCATTGGCTTCACACACTTATAGTATGACTTCAGGTATTTGGGTCCAAGGAATACTATGTCTTCATTGAACTTTGTGGCCTTCACCTAGAGGACCCCATTTTCTTCACACACTCATAGTATGACTGCTCTGAATGGGGTCCCAGGAACTTGCACACAATGCTCCGTCTTCCATGGTCATTGTGCTTTTCACCTATAGGACCCCATTTTCTTCACACACTCATAGTATGACTGCTTTCAATGGGGTCCCAGGAAATTAACCACAATACTTTGGCTTCCAAAAATTGACCTATAAAGGAACTTACATTTATGTTGCATAACAGTGCACAATAAGGACAAATGCAAAACCATCTTGAGCATTTGGCCTAGTCTAAATTTACTCAAGAAGCATTTTCAGAAATTATTCGAAAACTGGCAAAAAAGCACCTATAAAAAAAAAATCAATGGCCTCCTCCATTACCCCTACAGCCATCCTATCCATCACCAAATAGGTATGTCTCTGCCACAGAATGCAGAGTCACGTTTTAACCAGTTTTCATATAATTTAGGACCCATGCACAAGATGGTGAGAGCTATAGCTCCACAGGCAAATTTTTGGAACAACCCTTCCAACATTTACTCAGAATATTTCTGCACTAACCTTTTGTGATGTAGCAAAACCAAAGTTTTTCAGAATGGAGGCCACGGAAAATCTTGTTCACCTATGGGAGTCCATTGGCTTCACACACTTATAGTATGACTTCAGGTATTTGGGTCCAAGGAATACTCTGTCTTCATTGAACTTTGTGGCCTTCACCTAGAGGACCCCATTTTCTTCACACACTCATAGTATGACTGCTCTGAATGGGGTCCCAGGAAGTTGCACACAATGCTCTGTTTTGGTCATTGTGGCCTTCACCTATGGAACCCCATTTTCTTCACACACTCATAGTATGACTGCTCTGAATGGGGTCCCAGGAACTTGCACACAATGCTCTGTTTTGGTCATTGTGGCCTTCACCTATGGAACCCCATTTTCTTCACACACTCATAGTATGACTGCTCTGAATGGGGTCCCAGGAACTTGCACACAATGCTCTGTTTTGGTCATTATGGCCTTCACCTATGGAACCCCATTTTCTTCACACACTCATAGTATGACTGCTTTCAATGGGGTCCAGGAAATTAACCACAATACTTTGGCTTCCAAAAATTGACCTATAAAGGAACTTACATTTATGTTGCATAACAGTGCACAATAAGGACAAATGCAAAACCATCTTGAGCATTTGGCCTAGTCTAAATTTACTCAAGAAGCATTTTCAGAAATTATTCGAAAACTGGCAAAAAAGCACCTATAAAAAAATCAATGGCCTCCTCCATTACCCCTACAGCCATCCTATCCATCACCAAATAGGTATGCCTCTGCCACAGAATGCAGAGTCACACTTTAACCAGTTTTCATATAATTTAGGACGCATGCACAAGATGGTGAGAGCTATAGCTCCACACGCAAATTTTTGGAACAACCCTTCCAACATTTACTCAGAATATTTCTGCACTAACCTTTTGTGATGTAGCAAAACCAAGGTTTTTCAGAATGGAGGCCACGGAAAATCTTGTTCTTCACGTATGGGAGTCCATTGGCTTCACACACTTATAGTATGACTTCAGGTATTTGGGTCCAAGGAATACTCTGTCTTCATTGAACTTTGTGGCCTTCACCTAGAGGACCCCATTTTCTTCACACACTCATAGTATGACTGCTCTGAATGGGGTCCCAGGAACTTGAACACAATGCTCTTTTTTGGTCACTGTGGCCTTCACCTATGGAACCCCATTTTTTTCACACACTCATAGTATGACTGCTTTCAATGGGGTCCCAGGAAATTAACCACAATACTTTGGCTTCCAAAAATTGACCTATAAAGGAACTTACATTTATGTTGCATAACAGTGCACAATAAGGACAAATGCAAAACCATCTTGAGCATTTAGCCTAGTCTAAATTTACTCAAGAAGCATTTTCCTAAATTATTCGAAAACTGGCAAAAAAAAAAACCTATAAAAAAAAATCAATGGCCTCCTCCATTACCCCTACAGCCATCCTATCCATCACCAAATAGGTATGTCTCTGCCACAGAATGCAGAGTCACGTTTTAACCAGTTTTCATATAATTTAGGACCCATGCACAAGATGGTGAGAGCTATAGCTCCACACGCAAATTTTTGGAACAACCCTTCCAACATTTACTCAGAATATTTCTGCACTAACCTTTTGTGATGTAGCAAAACCAAAGTTTTTCAGAATGGAGGCCACGGAAAATCTTGTTCTTCACCTATGGGAGTCCATTGGCTTCACACACTTATAGTATGACTTCAGGTATTTGGGTCCAAGGAATACTCTGTCTTCATTGAACTTTGTGGCCTTCAACTAGAGGACCCCATTTTCTCTGAATGGGGTCCCAGAAAATTGCACACAATGCTCTGTTTTGGTCATTGTGGCCTTCACCTATGGAATCCCATTTTCTTCACACACTCATAGTATGACTGCTCTGAATGGGGTCCCAGGAACTTGCACACAATGCTCTGTTTTGGTCATTGTGGCCTTCACCTATGGAACCCCATTTTCTTCACACACTCATAGTATGACTGCTCTGAATGGGGTCCCAGGAACTTGCACACAATGCTCCGTCTTCCATGGTCATTGTGCTTTTCACCTATAGGACCCCATTTTCTTCACACACTCATAGTATGACTGCTTTCAATGGGGTCCCAGGAAATTAACCACAATACTTTGGCTTCCAAAAATTGACCTATAAAGGAACTTACATTTATGTTGCATAACAGTGCACAATAAGGACAAATGCAAAACCATCTTGAGCATTTAGCCTAGTCTAAATTTACTCAAGAAGCATTTTCCTAAATTATTCGAAAACTGGCAAAAAAAAAACCTATAAAAAAAAATCAATGGCCTCCTCCATTACCCCTACAGCCATCCTATCCATCACCAAATAGGTATGTCTCTGCCACAGAATGCAGAGTCACGTTTTAACCAGTTTTCATATAATTTAGGACCCATGCACAAGATGGTGAGAGCTATAGCTCCACAGGCAAATTTTTGGAACAACCCTTCCAACATTTACTCAGAATATTTCTGCACTAACCTTTTGTGATGTAGCAAAACCAAGGTTTTTCAGAATGGAGGCCACGGAAAATCTTGTTCTTCACCTATGGGAGTCCATTGGCTTCACACACTTATAGTATGACTTCAGGTATTTGGGTCCAAGGAATACTATGTCTTCATTGAACTTTGTGGCCTTCACCTAGAGGACCCCATTTTCTTCACACACTCATAGTATGACTGCTCTGAATGGGGTCCCAGGAACTTGAACACAATGCTCTTTTTTGGTCACTGTGGCCTTCACCTATGGAACCCCATTTTCTTCACACACTCATAGTATGACTGCTTTCAATGGGGTCCCAGGAAATTAACCACAATACTTTGGCTTCCAAAAATTGACCTATAAAGGAACTTACATTTATGTTGCATAACAGTGCACAATAAGGACAAATGCAAAACCATCTTGAGCATTTGGCCTAGTCTAAATTTACTCAAGAAGCATTTTCCTAAATTATTCGAAAACTGGCAAAAAAAAAACCTATAAAAAAAAATCAATGGCCTCCTCCATTACCCCTACAGCCATCCTATCCATCACCAAATAGGTATGTCTCTGCCACAGAATGCAGAGTCACGTTTTAACCAGTTTTCATATAATTTAGGACCCATGCACAAGATGGTGAGAGCTATAGCTCCACACGCAAATTTTTGGAACAACCCTTCCAACATTTACTCAGAATATTTCTGCACTAACCTTTTGTGATGTAGCAAAACCAAAGTTTTTCAGAATGGAGGCCACGGAAAATCTTGTTCTTCACCTATGGGAGTCCATTGGCTTCACACACTTATAGTATGACTTCAGGTATTTGGGTCCAAGGAATACTATGTCTTCATTGAACTTTGTGGCCTTCACCTAGAGGACCCCATTTTCTTCACACACTCATAGTATGACTGCTCTGAATGGGGTCCCAGGAACTTGCACACAATGCTCCGTCTTCCATGGTCATTGTGCTTTTCACCTATAGGACCCCATTTTCTTCACACACTCATAGTATGACTGCTTTCAATGGGGTCCCAGGAAATTAACCACAATACTTTGGCTTCCAAAAATTGACCTATAAAGGAACTTACATTTATGTTGCATAACAGTGCACAATAAGGACAAATGCAAAACCATCTTGAGCATTTGGCCTAGTCTAAATTTACTCAAGAAGCATTTTCAGAAATTATTCGAAAACTGGCAAAAAAGCACCTATAAAAAAAAAATCAATGGCCTCCTCCATTACCCCTACAGCCATCCTATCCATCACCAAATAGGTATGTCTCTGCCACAGAATGCAGAGTCACGTTTTAACCAGTTTTCATATAATTTAGGACCCATGCACAAGATGGTGAGAGCTATAGCTCCACAGGCAAATTTTTGGAACAACCCTTCCAACATTTACTCAGAATATTTCTGCACTAACCTTTTGTGATGTAGCAAAACCAAAGTTTTTCAGAATGGAGGCCACGGAAAATCTTGTTCACCTATGGGAGTCCATTGGCTTCACACACTTATAGTATGACTTCAGGTATTTGGGTCCAAGGAATACTCTGTCTTCATTGAACTTTGTGGCCTTCACCTAGAGGACCCCATTTTCTTCACACACTCATAGTATGACTGCTCTGAATGGGGTCCCAGGAAGTTGCACACAATGCTCTGTTTTGGTCATTGTGGCCTTCACCTATGGAACCCCATTTTCTTCACACACTCATAGTATGACTGCTCTGAATGGGGTCCCAGGAACTTGCACACAATGCTCTGTTTTGGTCATTATGGCCTTCACCTATGGAACCCTATTTTCTTCACACACTCATAGTATGACTGCTTTCAATGGGGTCCCAGGAAATTAACCACAATACTTTGGCTTCCAAAAATTGACCTATAAAGGAACTTACATTTATGTTGCATAACAGTGCACAATAAGGACAAATGCAAAACCATCTTGAGCATTTGGCCTAGTCTAAAATTACTCAAGAAGCATTTTCAGAAATTATTCGAAAACTGGCAAAAAAGCACCTATAAGAAAATCAATGGCCTCCTCCATTACCCCTACAGCCATCCTATCCATCACCAAATAGGTATGCCTCTGCCACAGAATGCAGAGTCACACTTTAACCAGTTTTCATATAATTTAGGACGCATGCACAAGATGCTGATAGCTATAGCTCCACACGCAAATTTTTGGAACAACCCTTCCAACATTTACTCAGAATATTTCTGCACTAACCTTTTGTGATGTAGCAAAACCAAAGTTTTTCAGAATGGAGGCCACGGAAAATCTTGTTCTTCACCTATGGGAGTCCATTGGCTTCACACACTTATAGTATGACTTCAGGTATTTGGGTCCAAGGAATACTCTGTCTTCATTGAACTTTGTGGCCTTCACCTAGAGGACCCCATTTTCTTCACACACTCATAGTATGACTGCTCTGAATGGGGTCCCAGGAACTTGAACACAATGCTCTTTTTTGGTCACTGTGGCCTTCACCTATGGAACCCCATTTTCTTCACACACTCATAGTATGACTGCTTTCAATGGGGTCCCAGGAAATTAACCACAATACTTTGGCTTACAAAAATTGACCTATAAAGGAACTTACATTTATGTTGCATAACAGTGCACAATAAGGACAAATGCAAAACCATCTTGAGCATTTGGCCTAGTCTAAATTTACTCAAGAAGCATTTTCCTAAATTATTCGAAAACTGGCAAAAAAAAAACCTATAAAAAAAAATCAATAGCCTCCTCCATTACCCCTACAGCCATCCTATCCATCACCAAATAGGTATGTCTCTGCCACAGAATGCAGAGTCACGTTTTAACCAGTTTTCATATAATTTAGGACGCATGCACAAGATGGTGAGAGCTATAGCTCCACACGCAAATTTTTGGAACAACCCTTCCAACATTTACTCAGAATATTTCTGCACTAACCTTTTGCGATGTAACAAAACCAAGGTTTTTCAGAATGGAGGCCACGGAAAATCTTGTTCTTCACGTATGGGAGTCCATTGGCTTCACATACTTATAGTATGACTTCAGGTATTTGGGTCCAAGGAATACTATGTCTTCATTGAACTTTGTGGCCTTCACCTAGAGGACCCCATTTTCTTCACACACTCATAGTATGACTGCTCTGAATGGGGTCCCAGGAACTTGAACACAATGCTCTTTTTTGGTCACTGTGGCCTTCACCTATGGAACGCCATTTTCTTCACACACTCATAGTATGACTGCTTTCAATGGGGTCCCAGGAAATTAACCACAATACTTTGGCTTCCAAAAATTGACCTATAAAGGAACTTACATTTATGTTGCATAACAGTGCACAATAAGGACAAATGCAAAACCATCTTGAGCATTTAGCCTAGTCTAAATTTACTCAAGAAGCATTTTCCTAAATTATTCGAAAACTGGCAAAAAAAAAACCTATAAAAAAAAATCAATGGCCTCCTCCATTACCCCTACAGCCATCCTATCCATCACCAAATAGGTATGTCTCTGCCACAGAATGCAGAGTCACGTTTTAACCAGTTTTCATATAATTTAGGACCCATGCACAAGATGGTGAGAGCTATAGCTCCACAGGCAAATTTTTGGAACAACCCTTCCAACATTTACTCAGAATATTTCTGCACTAACCTTTTGTGATGTAGCAAAACCAAGGTTTTTCAGAATGGAGGCCACGGAAAATCTTGTTCTTCACCTATGGGAGTCCATTGGCTTCACACACTTATAGTATGACTTCAGGTATTTGGGTCCAAGGAATACTCTGTCTTCATTGAACTTTGTGGCCTTCACCTAGAGGACCCCATTTTCTTCACACACTCATAGTATGACTGCTCTGAATGGGGTCCCAGGAACTTGAACACAATGCTCTTTTTTGGTCACTGTGGCCTTCACCTATGGAACCCCATTTTCTTCACACACTCATAGTATGACTGCTTTCAATGGGGTCCCAGGAAATTAACCACAATACTTTGGCTTACAAAAATTGACCTATAAAGGAACTTACATTTATGTTGCATAACAGTGCACAATAAGGACAAATGCAAAACCATCTTGAGCATTTGGCCTAGTCTAAATTTACTCAAGAAGCATTTTCCTAAATTATTCGAAAACTGGCAAAAAAAAAACCTATAAAAAAAAATCAATAGCCTCCTCCATTACCCCTACAGCCATCCTATCCATCACCAAATAGGTATGTCTCTGCCACAGAATGCAGAGTCACGTTTTAACCAGTTTTCATATAATTTAGGACGCATGCACAAGATGGTGAGAGCTATAGCTCCACACGCAAATTTTTGGAACAACCCTTCCAACATTTACTCAGAATATTTCTGCACTAACCTTTTGCGATGTAACAAAACCAAGGTTTTTCAGAATGGAGGCCACGGAAAATCTTGTTCTTCACGTATGGGAGTCCATTGGCTTCACATACTTATAGTATGACTTCAGGTATTTGGGTCCAAGGAATACTATGTCTTCATTGAACTTTGTGGCCTTCACCTAGAGGACCCCATTTTCTTCACACACTCATAGTATGACTGCTCTGAATGGGGTCCCAGGAACTTGCACACAATGCTCTTTTTTGGTCACTGTGGCCTTCACCTATGGAACGCCATTTTCTTCACACACTCATAGTATGACTGCTTTCAATGGGGTCCCAGGAAATTAACCACAATACTTTGGCTTCCAAAAATTGACCTATAAAGGAACTTACATTTATGTTGCATAACAGTGCACAATAAGGACAAATGCAAAACCATCTTGAGCATTTAGCCTAGTCTAAATTTACTCAAGAAGCATTTTCCTAAATTATTCGAAAACTGGCAAAAAAAAAACCTATAAAAAAAAATCAATGGCCTCCTCCATTACCCCTACAGCCATCCTATCCATCACCAAATAGGTATGTCTCTGCCACAGAATGCAGAGTCACGTTTTAACCAGTTTTCATATAATTTAGGACCCATGCACAAGATGGTGAGAGCTATAGCTCCACAGGCAAATTTTTGGAACAACCCTTCCAACATTTACTCAGAATATTTCTGCACTAACCTTTTGTGATGTAGCAAAACCAAGGTTTTTCAGAATGGAGGCCACGGAAAATCTTGTTCTTCACCTATGGGAGTCCATTGGCTTCACACACTTATAGTATGACTTCAGGTATTTGGGTCCAAGGAATACTATGTCTTCATTGAACTTTGTGGCCTTCACCTAGAGGACCCCATTTTCTTCACACACTCATAGTATGACTGCTCTGAATGGGGTCCCAGGAACTTGAACACAATGCTCTTTTTTGGTCACTGTGGCCTTCACCTATGGAACCCCATTTTCTTCACACACTCATAGTATGACTGCTTTCAATGGGGTCCCAGGAAATTAACCACAATACTTTGGCTTCCAAAAATTGACCTATAAAGGAACTTACATTTATGTTGCATAACAGTGCACAATAAGGACAAATGCAAAACCATCTTGAGCATTTGGCCTAGTCTAAATTTACTCAAGAAGCATTTTCCTAAATTATTCGAAAACTGGCAAAAAAAAAACCTATAAAAAAAAATCAATGGCCTCCTCCATTACCCCTACAGCCATCCTATCCATCACCAAATAGGTATGTCTCTGCCACAGAATGCAGAGTCACGTTTTAACCAGTTTTCATATAATTTAGG
The DNA here is from genome assembly GCF_035609145.1 of Eleutherodactylus coqui. NCBI lineage: Eukaryota > Metazoa > Chordata > Amphibia > Anura > Eleutherodactylidae > Eleutherodactylus > Eleutherodactylus coqui. The sequence continues at coordinate 34,526,469 of NC_089848.1, read as the reverse complement.
ACCCATGCACAAGATGGTGAGAGCTATAGCTCCACACGCAAATTTTTGGAACAACCCTTCCAACATTTACTCAGAATATTTCTGCACTAACCTTTTGTGATGTAGCAAAACCAAAGTTTTTCAGAATGGAGGCCACGGAAAATCTTGTTCTTCACCTATGGGAGTCCATTGGCTTCACACACTTATAGTATGACTTCAGGTATTTGGGTCCAAGGAATACTCTGTCTTCATTGAACTTTGTGGCCTTCAACTAGAGGACCCCATTTTCTTCACACACTCATAGTATGACTGCTCTGAATGGGGTCCCAGGAACTTGCACACAATGCTCCGTCTTCCATGGTCATTGTGCTTTTCACCTATAGGACCCCATTTTCTTCACACACTCATAGTATGACTGCTTTCAATGGGGTCCCAGGAAATTAACCACAATACTTTGGCTTCCAAAAATTGACCTATATAGGAACTTACATTTATGTTGCATAACAGTGCACAATAAGGACAAATGAAAACCATCTTGAGCATTTGGCCTAGTCTAAATTTACTCAAGAAGCATTTTCAGAAATTATTTGAAAACTGGCAAAAAAGCACCTATAAAAAAAAATCAATGGCCTCCTCCATTACCCCTACAGCCATCCTATCCATCACCAAATAGGTATGTCTCTGCCACGGAATGCAGAGTCACACTTTAACCAGTTTTCATATAATTTAGGAAACATGTACAAGATGGTGAGAGCTATAGCTCCACACGCACATTTTTTGAAAAACCCTTTCAACACTTACTCTGAATATTTCTGCACTAACCTTTTGTGATGTAGCAAAACCAAGGTTACTCAGAATGGAGGCCACGGAAAATCTTGATCTTCACTTATGGGAGTCCATTGTCTTCACACACTTATAGTATGACTTCAAGTATTTGGGTCCAAGGAATACTATGTCTTCATTGAACTTTGTGGCCTTCACCTAGAGGACCCCATTTTCTTCAACTGAGCTTCATGTTGTAGTTGCATTTCTTGGAGGGATCCTAGGACTGAGCTGTTTCATCTACACCCGCTATGGTATACTAGTTGTCTTAGTTATATTGTCGCTACGGAAGCTATTTTCTGTCCGGGAACATATCATACATCTTGGTTTTTGTTCCACCTGGTTTGTGAACCTTACGCTCAGTTCTGGCTGTCATTGCTGTCAGTGCCAGCCTTAGGTTGGTTGGCACTGTTAGCGCAATGTTTTCGGTATACACCCCTCTGTATAAATTTCACAAATAGGTGGACTGCCTGTGTAGTGCATGCAGAAAACAACAAGATAGCAGCATGGCCACATCAGAACTGCCCAGTGACTTGTTACAGCAGTAGAACTCAGCCCAGTACATTCACACATGGGAAAAAAACAAAGATTTGGCCGTAACGCCCAGCGGCACGTCTGGTGAAAACCAAAGGCAGCACATCAGCCCTAATCCCTCGTGGACGTGGAGGGGGATGATCTGCGGTGGTTTTGCAGCCACAGGACCTGGACACCTAGCAGTCAGTGAGTTGACCATGAACTCCTCGGTGTACTAAAGTATTCTAGTGTCAATAGTGAGGCCATCTGTCCAAAAGTTACAGCTTGGGTAAAACTGGGCAATGATACAGAACAACCCCCCCGAACACCCAGCAAACCTGCATCAGAATGCTGAAAAATAACAGGTGCTGCAATGGTTCAACCAAAGTCCAGACCTCAACCAAACGGATCTTAAGATACTTGTGCATAAGGCCAGTTTCACACAGGCAACAAAAATTGCGCAATTTTCTCGCAATGTGACAGAGCTACAAATCACATGTATGTGAAGCCCATGCTTTCCAATGGGTTCCTTCATATTAGCGATGTTTTGTAGGCTGCTACATTGCGAGGAAAAAAAATTCAAAAAATCGCAGCATGCTGAATATTGCTGTGATTTGCGCTGTTTGTAGCCCACATTTCCCCTATGGAACCTTACGTTCTGTTGCATCGCATCGCACAAAAATGCGTTTTCTTCTGTGGTGAGATGCAACTTTTATCTGAGAACTATTAAAAGTAGACCCAACATGTGGCCATACAAGCAGTATAACCAGAGCCCTGAGAACTAAAGGGCCAGCTTATATACCATGCAGTAACTGATAGGCCGACTGGGTTAACAGACAACCCAACCAGCCTATCAGTGCGGGCACTAGAGGGCGATGTTACTGTGTGTCCAATGCTGAATGACAGTCTGCATGTGCTGCCCGCGGTGCCATGCTGACATCACCTCGGACCAGGCAGAGAACCCAGAAGTCATGGAAGTGTTGACGCTGTGCCGCGTACATGTGGATTTAGCTTTAGATTTGCGTTGAGCGAGTCCGGCATTCACTAAAAACATGGCTTTAATACAGGCAATAATCACAATCCCATCAGGAAAGCCTGGAGGAACACGACTTCAGACTTCAAGCTGTCATGTAGACCCCAAGGCTAGTTCACACCGCCGTATTTACGCCTCGTATTATGGTGTTCAGGGCTTACACAGACGAAGGTGACTTTCACGGCCGCATAACTGGACAAAACCATTGATTTCAACGGTTTCATTCTGACTAGCGGGATTCTAGCATGATAATACTACATACAAGAAAAGATAGGCCAGGATCGATTTTTTTTCAGCTGCCATACAAGTCTGTGGCAGCTTTCTGCGTTACGGGGACAAAGTCCTATCTTTTCGCGAACAGAGATTTTGCGTCGAAAAAATACATTTGTCTGAACTAATCTATTCTAGTCGAAGGCGCCGCTTGGTCACGTTTTACTGGCGACATTTTCACATGCGGAAATGCCTTCACAAGTACGTTTGTGTAAAATTAGTCTGTGTGCGAGGTTTAAAAGAAATATTCAACCACTGGATAAACCAAGAAAAACGCAGCGCCAAAAAGATTTTGGAATTTACCCCGAAGCCAAACATCACAGCAGTCTGCGGTCAGTCACTTCATATCATGCACTTGAAAAAGACCCCAGTGGGGTCGAAACGTCGTTTTTACTGAATGCAATAAAGAGGCATCTTATGATGCATTTTTAGAAAACATCCACTCGTGGCGCTGCTCTTGTCTATGGACTGATTGAGTTGACTTCATATCAAGTCAGACTAAAGCCCCGTTTACACGCAATGATTATCGTTTAAATGAACGAACGACGTAATGACTGTTTTGCTTTCAAATGTTGGGCGTTTACACGTAAAGATAATCGTGTGGAATCCTCGCCATTTCCCTCGTTCGCTGTGTAAACACTGTATATGCTGTTTGCTCCGTGGAGCGTGTTTATGCACAGAATCTCTGGCCGGGAAGTTTTTAATTAGTGCGATGAAAAAGCCGCTGTCTTCTGCCGCCGAGTCATTGTGTTTAGCGGCAAACAATCCCCCCTCCCCTCAAGTCCTGTGAAGGACTGAATGACGGAACAAATGCCATTTAACCTGACGAAAAGCGAATGAACTAACGACTATTTTCATGCCAGCTGAAACTTCGTGATAAGCAACAAGTCAACAAATAGCGCACCATGGCTCGCGTTTACACGGAACGGTTATCGCTCACTTTGGCTTGTTTGAACGAATTTTGAGCGATAATCGTTGCATGTAAATGGGTCTTCACTGTTTGGTGGAGACGTTGGGGAGAACACGTTTTTAGAATGAACAGCCAGTAACTCTCTGAATTTAGCAATTTACGATGGAGGTCTGCGCCTCGAGCCGGGTGGTTAACTCTATGAATGCCCAAAACACGTGGGGATGAGTAATCAGCCTTATGTACAGAAAAAATTGCACCACGACTGCAAACACATTTCTTGCAGCCCTATTCGATAAATCCGATATACAGTATGGGGTGTAATATGAACATTTACATTACATGCAGCACATTCCACATATTGTATCTAACAGGAGACACAAGTGACTGGATAAATAACATAAGCAGTATTACAATTATTGCATTGCTTGATATCACACTTATTACCAGTAACATGGTGTAAAATGTTTAGACATTGTCATTACTGAGCAGTAGAACCATCTAGAATGACGGCATCGGTGCGAACCTGGAGACCATAAGCAAGTAGGTATGGGATTGATACTCTCCACAAACAAACTAGAAGACAAGGATTGACTGATGGTAGATGCCCTATCTGTAACACAGCTGTATCCGTCATCAAGGACAGACGCAAGTCCTGGGTCTGCACGTAATCCAGGTATATTCAGGTATTATCAGACATATCTGCTTATATTCACAACTATGAGCCGTGGAGAATACAATCAAGGAATGTTGTTACTGAATCGCCACCGGGTCGTTAGAGGTAAATCCCAACAGCCCCAGTAGACCATAGCTGCATGCCTATGTAATATCAATGATGGGTAGATACACTAAGGCCCAATGTCCACAGGCGGCTTTGATTTGCGGATTCCGCTCAGGAGATTTACAAATCAAGCCCCCCATAGGGAAGCATGGGCGTCCGCAAATAATTATAGCATGCGGATTTGTTTTGCGAATCTTTCAGTGCAGAAAACAAATTGCAGCATGCTCCATTTTTTTGCAGGTCCTGCACGGACTGACTTCAATGGAAGCCGTCCAATCCGCAGTTGACACTGCGGACGTGCCACGGATCCAGCAACGAAGCAGGAGTTTGAAAAAGAGAACAAACTGTACTGCACATGTCTGACGGTGAACTGTGAGGACCATGCACAGTACAGCAAACCCGGAAGTGGAGAGATCCACACGGATGCTACTGCGGGAAAAATACAGGTACGCAGGGGTCACTGGCCGCGGGCACGGAATCCGACCCGCCCGTGGACATGAGGCCTTGGTGAGGGGATGATGCACTAGAACCTCACTGGTAAATGTATCCGGGCACGAGAAGCTCCCCAACAGGGACACGTTTAACTGCATTGGATGACACGAAGAAGCGTGTAGCACTGCGTTCCCCGGTGATTGTTACAATATGTCACTGAATTAACTCCGTACAGATCAGTAACTGAGAATAACAATAAGCCACAAAAGGCATTGCTAAATTTTGGAGATGTAAACTTCAATCCAAAAGGACTATTATTCAGGTAAGTTCTGGTACCGTCACCAGATCCAGGCTCATACAGTAAAGAGGTCGGCTACATACCAACCCTACCGGACCATAGTGGCCGGAAAATGATGTGCATCACACTACAGCTGAAGAAATCAGGAGAAATGCAAACGCAGCTAAAAAATCCCTAACATCTTGGTTGTAATTACTGTCAATCTCTAAAAACCATCTAAAGTAGTTTTCCAAGATGTTCCCCATGCAACAACATAACAAACAGTCATATACTCAGCTCTCCCGGCTCCCCACTGTGTGCCGCGCCACAGGATGTCACAGGCTGCTGCAGCCAATGATAGAGATCAGCGCTCAATCACTGAGTTTTATTAGCTGCTGCAGTCTGTAAGCAAACACCGAGCACGGAGGACCGAGCAGTGGCACGGAAGATGCAGGGAGCCGGGAGAGGTGAGTATATGACTGCTCTGTTGTTGCATGGGGAACACGGTTTTGTAAACAAATCTCAGACAACCCCTTTAAGGGCAGATAGGCAAGAGAATCTGGTATGATGTGATCCCCAGTAGATTGGCTGAAATCTCAAGCAACTTCTGTATGGATCATCAAGAGGAGGAGAAGGTAATATATGTACACAGGTACAACAAATCACTTGTGGTGTCAGCGAGTGAAGGATAACACTCACCCGCGACTGATCTCCAGATCCAGTAGAAGACGTCCGGCCCATAGGAGGCGCCATCACATCAGATCTCCTCGCCTGAAGGAAAAAGTACAAACATTAGAAACAGAGCCCTGCGGACATCCGGACACAGCGGCCGATACCGCCCTGCAATCTTATCTAATATCCAGACAGAATATAGGAAGCGGCTCTCCCGTCTCCTCTTCCCCTCCAACCCCACGATGCAGACGACCCCTCAGCAAGACAGACAAGTCCATAAGGGCTCTTTCACAGGATCGTCATTTGATGCTGAGTAGGTGCGTCACAAAATCCCATCTACAAGAACTCATGGTTTCCTGTCGATTCTTTCAGATGAAGGATTTTTTGACACGCCGAAAAAAAAGGCGCATCAAGAGGCGTAATAGGTGATTTCTCTCCGTCAAAAGACAGGACATGTCCTCTCTTTTGATGGCACAGCGCGGCGCCTACCATACAGTCTTATGGGAGGCAGCCGGCAGCGGGTGGGGGCGGGGGATGTAGGGGGTTCGGCATACTCACTAATAGTGACGCTCGCTGCTGCTATTCGTTCACCCGATTTAACACTTAGTGTGCCGCAATGTTTAGCGTGGCTATCTGAGCACGAAAACGAAGCTCGGGTGAAAGAGCCCACGGGTTGTAAAACTTTGGCTCATGAAGTGAAGATGTAAATGTGAACCTTTATTTAAGCCGCCTGTAACCCATTAAAGCCTTCACAAGCCATCCAGAGTTTTCTTACGCGTTTCAAGCACACGTAGCGCTCTTAATCATGGCATAATGACACTTTACATCCACCACCTTAAAGGGGTTGTACCACAATTACAGGTTATCCGCTATCCACACTTTATACACAGGCTAGGGGATAAGTTGATGCACGGTGGAGGTCTCACCGCTGAGACCCCCGCTGATCTCGAGAATGAGACTGCCGAGTCCTGCTCTGTCACTACAGAAGTCACTCCTCCCCCCTCAGTGATGTCACTGTGATTGGAGCGCTGGCCGAGCATGCACTACCGCTGCGGCAACTCTGCAGTCCAATTGAAAATGAATGGAGCGCTAGTGCCCTTGTGCGACCAACGCTTCATTTAATCTCCTCTCTGTGGGGGTGCAGTAAGCCCGCACTGAGGAGCAAGGGGAGATGGGACCATCGTTCTCAATATCAGCGGGGGTCACAATGGTGAGACCCCCACGATCACCAAGTTCTTCACCAGCCTGTGGATAGGGGATTACTTGTTATTGTGGAATTAGGGGTTGTTTTTCCGGGATTAAATTTTGTCTTCATGTAACCAATTTTTGTGAAAATCTAACATTTTGATCGCTCTTCATTTTCCTTTATCTAGAGGCAAAATGAATAAGATCTGCAATTCTGGTAATTTTTGTTTTACAGCATGCACTTGTTAAGAAAATTGTAGATCAATGTATCAGTTAATTATTCTATATTGCATTGTAGACTAGGAATATATAGCAGTGAAGGGGTTAAACGAAACTCTTCTATAGGCCTGCATGTCTTCTGAGGAAGAAAGATTAGGAGATAAGACAGTCTATTAAATCACTCATGTATGTTTATAGTATAACATACACAGGGAGAAGTGACTAGACTGTATGGTGCCTTCCCAGGCCTTCCTTCTCCCTGAATTTATGACGGTCTTATTGTATGTAATAGATACACTTAAGGAGGTGTAACTTATGTTAATCACTTATATTTTAAGCCTATCATATATCCTTATTCACCTTGGAGGTATAAACTTTTGCTGTGATGTCATTTATAATATATAATCTTTGACCACCTTAAAATTAAAGCAGAAATCACTTGATACTACTGGTATTAATTTGTATTTCTCCTGAGCTCAGATTACTACACGGAATCTGATAGTCTTCTTCTTGGTAAACAAATTCTCTCTACATTTTTGGTCCTTCGAGCCGGAAACTCTCACTGCAGAGGGACAGGACACTGACTGAACAGGTGGGTCTGAAGTACTCTCCGATCACTAAAAGACCTCCGTCTTGCTTAGACGTCATTAGAGGCCAGTTGGGCATCCTGTCCGAAACAGTGACGTTTTTCCGAACTAGCCTGAGAATTTAGAGGCCTTCCAGATAACGTGTAGTAAGTATACCGATTGTATACCTTTTTCCTTAATCTTTCTGCCTTTTCTGTATTCTTCATTGCTTAGACAATTTTAAAATGTGTATAGTAAATGAGAAGGAAGTATAGACGAATTGGTTGCCAAGGGGGCAATAGCAGTAGTCTATGTGAGACCATAGCCATTGTGAGAAGGCTACAGGAAAGAATCACTCCGTGCTGCACGTTAAACAAGGGGTTAAATGACGTCTAACGACACATGGGTGTCGCCAAGAGTACAACATTGTGATAAGTTTTGTGTTGAGGGAACTTTACTCATTATTTCCTTACTACTTCTTTTTTCCTTGATATTATGTTATAGAATAACTAAGAATATACAAAGAGGGCGGCCGCCTACTAACATATTGTAATATTTGTATTGCTGTCTTATATTGAATGTGTGAGTGATTGAGATGAGTGGATCCGATACGTGGGCATTGACCTCTAGGACACATTAAGGACCAGCCTCGCTGTGCAGGTTGTTTTCGGACAAGTCCCTTATTGTGTTCAATGTTCACAGGCCCTACTCGGTGATACTGAAAGGGGGTCTTCGTGTATAAAGCGAAGCAGCGATTCTGGTAAGGGACCTTTGCGTTTTCACTATATATTTTAGTGGCCAGAGGCTTGTTTTATGTTGTTTGTCTTGTAAATCGGCGCCAAGAACATAATTACTAACAATGGGAAATACAAATTGTAAGGCATTTTCCTGTGCATGTCTCTGTTGTTGTTGTCAACAACAGGAGGTCCTTGAAGGGGATAAGAAGTACATGCACAAGTTAGATCCTGACTATGTCAAATATTGTGACAAGTGGGAAAAGAAATATGGATTTAAAAATAAATTGAAAGTCACTAGTTGTAAAGAATTATGTGATAAAATACGGACAAAATCAACTAAAGATCAGCAGAAATACGGATTATCCGCTGCTGAAGCCTGGTTAAAAGAAGCCCAAACCCGCCATACTCAGATAAAAAGTAGATCCAATGCAGCAAAAACTGAAATGATGCCTCTAGTAGATAAAGAAGATGATCATTTAGTCTGCCCTGTACAAACTGTGCCACCTATCCCTGTAGCTGCATATGGGGGTTTGGATAGTGCCCAACCACCCCCATATGGGCAAAATTCTACACCTAATGCTCCTCCATTGCCAAATCATCATATAGATTCCTCGTTAGATGATAGTAATCTCAAGATTCCTGTAACCCAGGGCCCCCGCAGGAGTGAGAGACAAATGATTCAACGAGTAGCGCAACAGAGTAAGGATGTCTTCCCTATGATTGATGTCCCAAACCCCCGGGGTGGGCTAGATGATGGCCAGGGGGGTCAACATCCTGCCACCATGGAAGTATACAGACCATGGACAGAGAAGGATGTTGTAAAAGCAACAGAGCATATTAAGCATCCAAAAATAGACCCCCGACAGTTTGATGAACAATTCAGAGGGTTAATGAGAAGCTATAAATTGAATGGGGAAGAAATAGAGAGAGCAGCTAGAAGAATTCTAGGGCCAGATTGGAGTTCTGTAGAAGGCAATTGGAATGGGAGGGGAGGAGATGGTAGACCCCTTCCACATGATAATCAGGATTTAATAGAAAGAACAAACAATTTAATTCAAAGATGTAGGAATAGGTGGGCTAGAAGGACGAATTGGGTGGAAATAAATAGATGTACTCAGAGAGATGATGAGGATGTAGATCAGTATTATCATAGACTGAAGGAAGTATTTGACATCTATAGTGGACTAGAGGCACCAGAGGGAAATCAGGAAGAGAGAGATGATCCGAATGCTGCATATAATCAGCAGTTAAAGAATGCGTTTGTAAGTGGACTTAAGAAAGAAATAGGAGGTTATATAACGAAGCATATGGTTACCCTTAGAACAGGATCATTGCAGGATGTTTTGGAGTATGCAAAACATGCGGAAAAATTTTACAAAGAAAAGGGAAAGAAGGGTGAGAGAGTGAGGGTTTTTATACAGGGGGAAGAATGTGATGCGATGGTTCAGGAAAGTCAGAGAGGTCATTGGACAGCGAGAGGACGTGGAGGTAGAGGTAGAGGGAGAAGCAGAGGTCGGGCGCCGTTCAGGGACTCAATTGTGTGTTGGAATTGTGGGAAATCTGGTCATATTGCCCGAGGATGTCCAGAGAACGAATACTCTCGGACACCATGGGAAAAATGACTAGAAGAGGTGGATGTACAACACTTGGAGGATCTCTTGGCAATTTCTACTCTGCCTGAGATAGATCTCCAGGTGAATGGGCGGATGATTACTTTCCTGGTGGACTCAGGAGCGACCAGGACATTAATACATCCCAATGATGTACCTGATGTAAAATGCAGTAACAGTCATATCATGGTAAGAGGGGTTAATGGCCGGACCCACAGGGAATCCCTCTCTGAACCCGTTATCATAACGGACCCAGAGACAAATAAGTCTGTAAAATGTCAGATTATAGTGTCTCGAATATGTCCAGTAAATTTATTGGGACGTGATATGATGACGGAATTAGGTATTTCTATTATCCCCAAGGGAAATAAATTTGAAGTTAGAACAGCCCCTGGAGAACTGCAGACATACTACACACTGAAGATAGCAGTGGAGCAATGTAGGTGGGAAGTAAACAACATAATGAAGGAGGCAGAGAAACAAGTAATTACAGCACTGCAATGCCATCCTGGTGAAAAAACGCTTTCCGCCAGGGTGGAGTTTCAGCCAGAACTAAATCTTCATTGTACTATGTGGTACCGGTTCTATCAAGGGCCGGATATCTCGTATGAAAAGGAATTGTTTAGAGAGAGTCCCACATCCATCACAGTGGAACAGATATTCTGGGATACAGAGGGATTTTCCGCAGCCTCATGTATCCTTAGTGAACACATGCAGTCACTATACAAAGGACTAAGCCCCCATATATCCCTCTCAAAACCACCAAACGCAGAATGGAAAGAACTAGGCCAATTTATACGTGCTTGTAAACAAAGTAAGGATTGGATCCGGAGGTCAGATGGCATCTGGGAAAATCCTAAGTTAAAATCATTTGCAAAAATAGTCCAAACTACTTTGGTAGCACATCCTGAAGCCTTGATTTCAGAAGGATCGTTGTTACCCTGACACATAAACCTTACAGTGCAGGAGACTGACCTTGAACAGTTGCCTGATAGTCTGTGGTCAAAAGGGCCAGCTGATGTTGGATTGATAAAGGGAGTAGAACCAGTCACTATTACTCCTAGATCTACCTTCCGTCCACATCAGAGACAGTACCCCCTTAAACCAGAAGCTGAACTTGGCATAGAGCCTATAATCAAAGATCTGTTACAAGCAGGAGTCATTGTGCCATGTCCAGACAGTCCCTGCAACACACCTCTGTTCCCAGTTAAAAAGGCTCCTCCATCCATGGGATGGAGGATGGTGCAGGATTTACAACAAGTTAATAAGGCCGTAATTCCAAGAGCCCCCACAGTACCAGATCCACATACCTTACTTAATGACCTCAGACCAGAATCTACTCATTTTACTGTTTTGGATATTAGTAATGCTTTTTTTAGCATACCTGTACACCCTGATCACCAATTTTGGTTTGCTTTCACGTATAGGGGAAAAAGATATACCTTTACCAGGGTACCACAGGGGTATTGTGAGTCTCCTACAATTTTCTCCCAGGCTATGTCAGCAAACTTAGCCCAGTTCCAACCTCCTAAAGGTAGTCAGCTACTACTGTATGTTGATGACATACTGCTGGCAGCAGACAGTGAGGAGAATTGTAGGGAGGACACAATTGCACTCTTGAGGTTTCTCTATGAGCAAGGCCATAAAGTAAATAGGAAGAAACTCCAATATTGTCAGCAAACAGTTAAATATTTGGGGTATAATCTGTCCCATGAAGGTAGGCATTTAGACGACATCAGAAAAAAAGCAATCCTGGAAGTCCCAAAACCACAAACAAAAAAACAAATGATGTCTTTTTTGGGAATGACAAACTTCTGCAGAGCCTGGATCCCAAACTATGCATCTCTGACAGCACCTCTTACCAGACTCATCTATGATGAACCTCTGGCTGCAGCTGATAAGATCCAGTGGGATGCGCCCTCTGAAGAAGCCTTTGTTACATTAAAACAGACTCTGGTGGGCACATCTGTCTTGGGCCTCCCAAATTACAGCAAGCCCTTTGTGCAAACTGTTGACTCAAGGGAAGGATATATGACCTCCGTGTTAACTCAGGAACACGGTGGTAAACAGAGACCGTTAGCATATTACTCTTGCAGATTAGATCCAGTGGCCCGTGCGCTCCCCCCCTGTGTACAAGCGGTAGTAGCAGCAGCTGAAGCAATCAAATCTTCTGCCACTATAGTACTCTTCCACCCACTTACACTGAAAGTACCACACGCTGTTGCAGTTATTCTCCTGCAAAACAAGATCTCATATCTTAGTCCTTCCAGACATCTCTCCTGTATGACACTACTGCTCTCACAGCCACATCTGACAATTGAGAGATGCACAACACTCAATCCATCTACCTTACTGCCTATTTCTTCAGACGGTACTCCACATAACTGTCTGGGGGAGATAGCGCAAAATGTTTTACCCAGACCAGATCTACAGGATATACCTCTTATGGATGCTGAATACACTCTCTTTGTAGATGGGTCATCCAGGAAAAACCCTGATGGCACTAACGCCACCGGATATGCCGTGGTTACACTGGAACAGACTGTAATAGTTGGGTCCTTGCCAAAGCACTACTCTGCACAAGCAGCAGAACTAGTAGCTCTGACTAAGGCCTGTCAGTGGGCACAGGGTAAGAAGGTCACTATTTACACTGATAGCCAATATGCCTTTTCTACAGTACACGTGTTTGCACAACAATGGAAAAACAGGGGGATGGTCACCTCCACAGGGAAAGACATAAACCATAAAGATTTGATTTTACAATTACTTGATGCTATACAACTACCCGCACAACTAGCAATTTGTAAATGTCAAGCGCATACGTCCAACCAAGATCCCATTTCTATAGGGAACAGAAGAGCAGATGAGGCTGCAAAGGAAGCTTCACAGACACAACAAATGTATATGCCAGAAACTGTAACCCTAGACATGCAAATACTCAAAGATATGCAAACACATGCCCCACAAAATGAGATACAATACTGGATAAACAAAGGAGCCATACAGAAGGATGGATTATACGTTTCCACAGACGATAAACCCATCCTACCTAAGTCACTATTCAGATATGCAGCAGTATTGAGCCATGGTCTCTGCCATGTCTCAACAGGAGGGATGGTTGCACTGATATCTAAAGTATTCACAGCGTATGGCTTCACAAATTACTCAAAAAAATTTTGTTTGTCCTGTCTTGTCTGTGCAAAACACAATGCACAAGGGAATATAAGACCAAAAAGGGGGCATTTTCCGACACCTCAGTATCCCTTCCAGCACATTTGTATGGATTATATTGAATTAAGCAAATGTGAAGGTAAGAAATACTGCCTAGTTATTATAGATGCTTTAACTAAGTGGATAGAAGTGTTTCCCACGGGTCAGTCAGATGCAGCCACAGTGGCTAAAGCATTACTAAGGGAAATAATACCTAGGTTTGGAGTACCAGAGAGGATCTATAGTGACAATGGAGCCCATTTTGTGAACGAAGTCATCTCCAAGCTAGGAGAAGTATTAAATATAGAGTTGAAACATCACTGTGCCTACCATCCTCAATCAGCAGGATTGGTAGAAAGACATAATGGTATACTTAAAAACAAACTTAAGAAAGCCATGGAGCAGACGGGAAGGAATTGGATATATTGCTTACCTCTAGCAGTACTTAGTATGCATATTACCCCCACTAAGGAAGGTTTAAGTCCATTTGAAATAATGTATGGTAAACCATTTAAAATACCTCAACTTAATATAGTAAGGGGGGATGAAGAAGCAGATAGGACTCTTGCAGAATACATGGCTAAATTATTGCAATCTAAAGAAATCATTCTTTCCAATTCTGTTCCAGAAGAACCAGTACAATGGGACGAGAAAATAATACCAGGTGATTGGGTCCTAATCAAAGTTATAAAGAAAAAGAGCTGGAAGACCCCAAAGTGGGAAGGACCTTACCAAGTACTCCTCACCACCCCCACAGCAATAAAGATTGCTGAACGGCAAACCTGGATTCACCAATCTCACTGTAAAAAGGTAACACAGGCAGGGCAGGGACAGTGTGCTGAGGAGGTTCTGGTTTAAAAAGCCCACTACAAAGGGGGGGGCCACATTAGGTGGTCCTCGTCTCAAACCGGTGAAGAAATCCACACCCCTTTCCCCAAAGGCCTCCTCGGTAAAGACAAAATGGCAGGAATAGCATTTCTTTTTGGTGTATTGGTGAGTCTGGGGAATGCTATTGATGACACCCCTGAAATTGTCAGAGGTCATCATCATATTTACCCTGATCCTACACAATGGGAGGATACTGGTAGAGCTCTAAATTTAACGTTTATAGAAGGAGTGACAAGCACCATACTAGTAGACATGTGTCAGTTGATGAACTGTGGCGATCACACTGCAGCAAAGAAACTTACCTGGGCAGACAAATATATTTGTTTTCTTGATATTGGAACTGAATGTACAGGTTGGTCTCAAGCCTTGTGGACCACTGCGGCCCAGGATTGGGGTTATACAATGTCAAGGACAGATGCACAAAGCTTAAAGAAAAGATTATCTGTAATAAAGGCAGTAAACTCCCCATGCACACATAGCAAAGATTGTAATCAATTGTTAATCACACTGCAAAACCCTATCTTAAAAGACCAAAGGCTGTTTGCTATAGGTGCATGGGTATCTGGAATAAATCCAATAGGACATTTCTTTATACAAGTAATTCAAAATAAAACAAAATATATGGAAGTAACTAAAACACAGAGTGACACAATGGTTGAAGATTTCGGTGACACTATAAGGTTTACAAATCTCACAATGGAAGACCAGTTAGCTTTAGAAGTGGGATATGAGGAAAAGAATAAATGGTTGGAATGGTTAAGATACACTGCACATAGTTTGAGAAAAGAAAATTGTATCATTTGTGCCACAGCCAGACCACACTTGGGCACAATACCTTTTCCACTCAGCAATGCTACTGATCCTGAAGGGTTAAAATGTATGATTAAGCTTTTCAATTCTACCTACACCCCACAGATAAGTGATCCATGTTATACATTGAGTTTGCTGTTTCCACCTGTGAGCGGGGACCAAATACCACCTGCCGTTGTCTCTTATCCTGGGAATTATACTTGCTTCGCATTACCTGGTAATGGGACCGAGGCAGACTACGGGAGACTGCCTAAGGGATACTGTGCGGAGAGGATAACTGTAAAGGGCACGCTATTTTCTGGGATATGGCCTGAGCTACAGAGAGCACGTGCAGACGTGTGGTGGTTGTGTGGGGACAGGCGTTTAAAACAGGTGCCAGGTACGGACCTCAACGGGGATTGTGCTTTGGTACAACTGATAATGCCTGTGTACCTCATGACCTCCGAGGACAACAGCAAGGGCCGTGTCCGGAGAACTAGGGACACCTCTCCCAAAGGTTCCTTTGACGCCAATGTTTACATTGACACCATCGGGGTCCCAAGGGGGGTACCGGACGAGTATAAGGCAAGGAATCAGATAGCTGCGGGGTTTGAGTCTCTTCTTGCATGGTGGGTAACAGTGAATAAAAATGTAGACTGGATTAATTATATATATTATAACCAACAGAGATTTGTTAATTATACAAGAGATGCAATCAAGGGCCTAGCGGAACAACTAGGACCTACCTCACTCATTGCATGGCAAAATAGAATGGCTCTTGATATGTTACTAGCAGAAAAAGGAGGAGTTTGTAAAATGATTGGAGGATATTGTTGTACTTTCATTCCTAATAACACAGCACCTGATGGTAGTGTTACTCGAGCACTGGAAGGGTTAAATGCATTATCAAATGAACTAGCTGAGAACTCTGGTATAGACAATCCATTCACAGACTGGTTGGAAAACTTGTTCGGACACTGGTCACAAGTCATATACTCCACATTAGTCTCTATGTCAGTATTTGCCTCCATTCTAGTACTTTGCGGTTGTTGTTGTATTCCATGTATTCGAGGACTGTTACAAAACCTTATTAACACTTCCATCACCAAAACTATGTTTCAAAATATACAAGATGACGAAGAACAAGATGCCTTACTGGGTCAGGTGACCACCTCTGTATGACAAGTGATGGTTAAAAGTTCTACGAAGAAAGCGCCATTTTACTTTGATGATTTTGAAGTGTGACATTTTGATTCCAGTGTGTCCTGATTGTACCGGAGGATCGCTCTAATAACTGATGGACACTTCAATAAGTAAGATTTTATATCATGATGGACAATCATTTATATATGAAGAAAGGAGCATCAATTTCATGATAAATCAAGGCCAAGCTTCTCTTGGGGGGCGGGCCTAATTTTGGGTACAATTAGTGGAATGACTTCACATATATATATATGCATCAATGTAATACTTTTATATGAAATAATTACATACTTAGTATTGGTGTGAACCCAGGCCTCCTGGTAATAAAGCTTCGGGCCGTAGCCAGGGGGTCTGTGGTAGGTAGAGTCATTATATATGTGTATTTACTGTGTTGACATATTGATCTAAAGTGGGGAATGTTAAGAAAATTGTAGATCAATGTATCAGTTAATTATTCTATATTGCATTGTAGACTAGGAATATATAGCAGTGAAGGGGTTAAACGAAACTCTTCTATAGGCCTGCATGTCTTCTGAGGAAGAAAGATTAGGAGATAAGACAGTCTATTAAATCACTCATGTATGTTTATAGTATAACATACACAGGGAGAAGTGACTAGACTGTATGGTGCCTTCCCAGGCCTTCCTTCTCCCTGAATTTATGACGGTCTTATTGTATGTAATAGATACACTTAAGGAGGTGTAACTTATGTTAATCACTTATATTTTAAGCCTATCATATATCCTTATTCACCTTGGAGGTATAAACTTTTGCTGTGATGTCATTTATAATATATAATCTTTGACCACCTTAAAATTAAAGCAGAAATCACTTGATACTACTGGTATTAATTTGTATTTCTCCTGAGCTCAGATTACTACACGGAATCTGATAGTCTTCTTCTTGGTAAACAAATTCTCTCTACAGCACTGCGCCACATAAATAATATATTAAATCTGCGGGTCGGTATGATTACAATAGGGGCTTATTAACACGAGCATATATCGGCCGGTGTTTTCACAGCCGACCGATATACGCTTCTATTGAAGCAGTCCCCCCCCCCCCCCTTCCTTCCCCCTCACCAGCTCTCTGCCTCTCTCCTCCACTCTGGCGTTTGCAATGGGAGGAGGGGCGGTGGGGGCGGAGCTAAGCTCTGCTCTGTCCTGCCCACTCCCATTGCTGGCAGTGGACATGGGGCAGGAGCTTAGCTCCGCCACCGTCCCGCCCCCTTCCATTACAAACAGCCGGAGGGGAGGAGAGAGGCAGAGAGCCGGGAAGGGCGAAGGAATGGGGGGACTGCTCAGATGGAAGCACAGATCGGCCGGCCGTGAAAACGCCGTGTAAATAAGCCCCAATACCAAATTCACATCGTTTTTTTAATATGATGTTACTTTTTCGCAGTTTAAAAAGATGTTTTTTTTGTTTCGTTGCAGTCAAAGCCCTTATGGTTTTGTTCGGTTAAAGGCGCTGTTGGATTTTTTTTATTTTGCGGGACAAATTGTACTTTTTCGTGGTACGATTTGGTAATCAATATGGCTTTTTGATCAATTTCTTCTGTTTTTTGTGTAACAAGATATACAAAATTAGCTATTTTTGCTATACTTTTTTTTTTATAGCAAGCATCTTACAGGTTAAATGTAGTAAATCTTTTCTGTGAGTCATTACGAATGTGGCAATACCAGATTTATGATTTTTTTTTCATTTTACATGAACGGGGAAAAGGTGTAAAGGGGGAAAGGTGGGGAATTGACATTTTAATTTTTTATATTTTTTACACTTGTTCAGCTTTTTATCTTTCTCACAGTAGGGCACTTGAATAACTTTGATGGTTCTTATAATACAGGGCTATACTTTAGTATAGCGGTGTATTAATTATATTGCCTATGAAGCTCAGCCAGAAGCTGAGCCTCTTAGGCCCCTGTAGATGGCAGACCCAGTGGCGATCTACAAGCCTCTGGGTGCCATAGCAACCCAATGGGACCCAACAATCACATCACAGGGTTTCAATGAGTGACAGAGGGAGCCCCCTCGGTCTATCAGCCTTTTACATGCCACCGTCACATTGATTGCGGCATATAAGGGGTTAAAGAGCTGGGAATAGGTTTTTCCGGTCCCCACTGTTAGAACCGGTGCTGAGCCGTCACCAGATAGCTGCGCCCCCTGCTGGTATTCTGATGCAGCGTCCTAAAAAGGCGCTGAATCGGAATAAAGCCAATTAGTGACCATCGTAAAAAGGCATATGGGCGGTTACTAAGGGGTTAAGGGTGATTCCAACAAATCTCGTGTGACGTTGCTCCTACATTTTCCTTAATGCATTGCATTTCTATGAAAGTGCTGGATGTGAAGTGTCATTTCCCCCCCCCCCCCTCCACACACACACACACTCCCCCAAATTACACACATACTGTTTATCTTTATTATTCTTTGCTGCCATCTATATACATGAGCTATATCTATAGGACACCCTTTATAACACATGGGGCTCAGCTCTAGGATCTATCTAAATAGGGAGTAGCCAAGAAGTAGTCCTATACCAGCTCTACACAGTGATAGTGATTACAGTGCAGTTTCCTCCAGCCAGCTACAGAACACTCATAATTCACAGTGCTGCCCATACGTATGCTGCATGGCTCCCTGCATTACATAGGCTCCTCCCCATCTCCTGCTCTACATACTGAGAGAAGAAGGCAGGAGGAGGAGTCAGGCTATGGGCCTCATAGCACCCATGTGGACAAGCAACACTGAGTTGGGGGCCCAGCAAGTCATTGGGTTGGACAAGCCCTCCAACCCACGGGCCCCATAGCACCCATGTGGACAATCAGTACTGTGAGTTGGGGGCCCAGCAAGTCATTGGGTTGGACAAGCCCCCCACCCCACGGGCCCCATAGCAGCCATGTGGTCTGTCCCCATTGGCTGCATGTCGCTGTATACAGTCCTCATCAGAGCTTCACTACAATATTGATTGATTCCGTATCTGAACCCTCTGCTGACAGATCTGGGGGGATTATCAATGTATATAAAGCTGACCCTGTGACTAATTTCCAGCCTCTCCCACCAGAAGTGCCAGACAAGGCGACCATACTGTGACCGAAGCTGCTCCGTGCCAGACAAGTTGACCATACTGTGACCGAAGCTGCTCCGTGCCAGACAAGGCGACCATACTGTGACCGAAGCTGCTCCGTGCCAGACAAGGCGACCATACTGTGACCGAAGCTGCTCCGTGCCAGACAAGGCGACCATACTGTGACCGAAGCTGCTCCGTGCCAGACAAGCCGACCATACTGTGACCGAAGCTGCTCCGTGCCAGACAAGGCGACCATACTGTAACCAAAGCTGCTCCGTGCCAGACAAGGACACCATACTGTGACCGAAGCTGCTCCGTGTCAGACAAGGCGACCATACTGTGACCGAAGCTGCTCCGTGTCAGACAAGGCGACCATACTGTGACCGAAGCTGCTCCGTGCCAGACAAGGCGACCATACTGTAACCAAAGCTGCTCCGTGCCAGACAAGGCGACCATACTGTGACCGAAGCTGCTCTGTGTCAGACAAGGTGACCATACTGTGACCGAAGCTGCTCCGTGCCAGACAAGGCGACCATACTGTGACCGAAGCTGCTCCGTGCCAGACAAGGCGACCATACTGTGACTGAAGCTGCTCCGTGCCAGACAAGGCGACCATACTGTGACTGAAGCTGCTCCGTGCCAGACAAGGCGACCATACTGTGACTGAAGCTGCTCCGTGCCAGACAAGGCGACCATACTGTGACTGAAGCTGCTCCGTGCCAGACAAGGCGACCATACTGTGAACGAAGCTGCTCCGTGCCAGACAAGGCGACCATACTGTGACCGAAGCTGCTCCGTGCCAGACAAGGCGACCATACTGTGACTGAAGCTGCTCCGTGCCAGACAAGGCGACCATACTGTGACTGAAGCTGCTCCGTGCCAGACAAGGCGACCATACTGTGACTGAAGCTGCTCCGTGCCAGACAAGGCGACCATACTGTGAACGAAGCTGCTCTGTGTCAGACAAGGCGACCATACTGTGACTGAAGCTGCTCCGTGCCAGACAAGGCGACCATACTGCGACTGAAGCTGCTCCGTGCCAGACAAGGCGACCATACTGTGACTGAAGCTGCTCCGTGCCAGACAAGGCGACCATACTGTGACTGAAGCTGCTCCGTGTCAGACAAGGCGACCATACTGTGACCGAAGCTGCTCCGTGCCAGACAAGGCGACCATACTGTGACCGAAGCTGCTCCCTGCCAGACAAGGCGACCATACTGTGACTGAAGCTGCTCCGTACGTTCCCCATAGTGTTCCCATGTTGCCCCTTATCTAACACATCTCCACCTATCTCCGCCCGCCATATCTGCTGTATGATGTCCTACATTCACCCGCAGGTGCTCACCGTTGGTTCCATCCATCACACATCGCCTCCTGATTGGTACATTTGTACCCCCCCCCCCCTTATTCCATGGGCTTTCCCCATCACACATATCACTTGGTGTCAGCTGTCAGTTTTTCCCTCAAACATAACCCCAATGTGTGACATCAAACATGGCTGTTTACATTCTGTACCTGTGAGAATAAAAAGCCTGAAAGTGAAGGAGACTCTTATGGAGGGGAAGTTAGAGCAGGTAACACAACAGGTGCAACGCCGATGCTTCCCCCGCTGCATCTAACTGCCGCAGAACACTGACAGCCGCGCTGCATAAGGCAACTGTTGCCAATGGTTACCTAAGCCACGCCCACTTTTCAAATCTGTTCACAGCTGAGCAGCCATTGGCTGAAGCATCAGGGACTAACCAATCAGGACACGGGGATTTTATATACACGACAGTAAGCGGATTGTACCATTACACACAGTAACCTTTATCTCTGCACCTCCTGCAGCGGTAATCTAACAAATAGTATAGATTTCAGGCCAGTAGGTGGCAGCACACATATGAATGTCCCACAAGTGTTACGGGTCCCAGGGGGTCACACTGCCGGTGTCCCCAATATTATAGGTTTTTTTTTTTCCTGCACTACTTTTTTTTTTTCAAAGACATTTAATTTTTTTAAGTTATTTTCTGCCGCCATCTTCTGCGCGCAATAACTTTTTTATTTTTCCGTTGATGTAGTTGTGCGAGGGCTCATTTTTACACGTTCACCGTGTGGGGTAAATAATGCACTACTTTGATAGATCAGACTTTTACGGACGCTGCGATACCAAATATGTATTTTTGTTTTATGGTTTAGAGTTTTTTATTACAGATCTGGCAAAAGGAGGGCGATTTCAATTTTGATTACTTTTAAGTTCCATGCAACTTCGGTCAGTACTGCAGAACAAATGTTATTCCCCATGCTGCTGCCTGTCACCATGCGGCAGCGTAAGAAGCCCAACTCCTCCCCGCCTGCTGTAGTATGTATTATAGAGTACCGGAGAGCCGGCGACGGACTATGTATGGCTGTGGGGGCAGAGGCTATGGACCGCTGGTGCCTTTTTGAATTTAGGGGCACAGAGCGGCATTATTCTTACTTTGTTGGGCCACAGAGAAGACAATTTTACCTCCTGGGGATAGAAAGTGGGTACTATTATTATGTGAGGGCACAGAGGGGTACTATTATATTTGGGTACAGGAGTATTACTACTCTGCAGGTAGTGGGCATTATATAGTGGTATTATAATCTTGTTGGAGGCACAAAGGGGAATTATTACTATAAATACGTATTATTACTGTGTAGGTTCACAAAGGAAGGCACTACTGCTGTGGAGCACAAAAGAGGCGATCAATGCAGCGCTCGATGAACCAATCACAGCCATCGTGCTGTGGAGGTGGGATTTATGAATTGGCCAATCAATGCCACAGCTCAGCCTTTTAGCGCTCTGGAGAGCAGCGCGAGGGACCTTCTTAGATAAGTGTAAGGACTGGCGGTTCGCGGGTCCGTCGTGCCCGCACCGACGGTCCTCTCACACGTGCGGCTGCTGTGCAGCGCAGGGGGGCCCCGGTCCTCGTCACCTCCCCTGGCCGCCCAGCTCCGCCTCGCCGCCGGGTTGCTAGGGACGCGGTGGGTGTTGCCCCGCGTCGCATCCTAGGTATCATAGCAACCAGGCATGTGTCTCCTTTCCTGCCTCCTGCAGGGCTGGGGGTGGGTTCCCCAGTGCTGCTGGGTGCACTCAGCTGCTGTCAGGCTTCCAGCCGCAATCAGCTGCTGGGGCAGGAGCTCTGACAGCATTTAAACCTGCTGGTGTCTGCAGACCAGTGCCAGTGTTAGTTTGGATTTCCTGCTACACCAGCGTACTTCGTATTTCTGACTCCTGATACTGACTCTCTGCCTTTTGACCTGACGTTGCCTTTGCCTGACCCTCTTGTACCGCGTACCCTCTCGTTGCTGACCCAGATTGTCTGACTCTCCTTGCTGTTGTTTGTTCCAGTGTCTGTCTGTTTGTTAGTCCCAGTGTCCCCCTTCCTTAGTGAGTGTAGGGACCGTCGCCCAGTTGTCGCCCTGGGGCTTAGCCCAGGGGGGCAAATAGGCAGGGACAGGGGTTGCGGGTATTTTCAGGGACTTCCAGTTTCCCGGACCCTGAGTCCTGACAATAAGTATAATAAGACATCCCCCAAAATTAGAACTAGCGCCTCTTTTGGGGCAACAATTTATATGAGAGGGGTCTTATTTTCAGGGAAACACGGTATCAGACCTTTATCTAATGACTGTACCATTTAGAGAAGTGTTTCCCAACTCCAGTCCTCAGGAACCACCAACAGGTCATGTTTTCAGGATCTCCTATAGTAACAACACCTGTGGCAATGTCTGAGGTACTGACAATAATTACATCACCTGTGCAATATACTGAGGAAATCCTGAAAACATGACCTGTTGGGGCTCCATGAGGACTGGAGTTGGGAAACCCTGATTTAGAGAGATACTAGAGCTGAGCTGCTGTATCATATATGTGAATCTGATAAAACCCTGGAAAGACCACCTACCTGCGGATCTGGCTTCGCCTATCCCAGATAAGCCGATACCGGAGTTGGCGAACTGATAGACTGACACGGTACACCACATTACATCACGACATTAGACCTAACCAAGGGATCCTGGCAGATGCCCCTGACTGATTCAGTACATCATAGCAGAAGTACAACACAAACCAACCATAGTACATAGATATAATACCAGAACCAATCTCTTAAAATAAATCCAGGCCCAGAACCAAGCTTATAACATAAATACAGTAGCAGAACTAAGCAATTGTGTTGCAGGGGCATCATTGGACTGACAGCGGTGCCTCGGGACATCAAAGGGGAAGAGGCAGGGGCAGGAGGGGATGATTCACGTAGCTCCACAAGGCACTGCCACATAGTAGAAGATGATCATCTGGCCAGGCGGACCTAAGGAGGGCGATTGCCCAGCCTACATCTGCCTGGTGCTCCCACCACAGGAACATAGCTCCCAAATGTTTAGATACGGATACATTTTTCCATTTATATCTACACACTTGAATGCTTTTATTTCAAATATTAGCACATAAATCATCGGAATATTGAAATTTTACCGTCCGAACTGCACCATATGATGGAATAAGATGCAAGTGGGGGTCTCAGATACAGTAAGGAACCATATAGATAGTCTATGGTGCAATAAGGGAAGTTCATTAATGTAAATCTATTTCCAAGGTATAAAGGAGGGAGATTTAAGGGTCAAAGAGGGACAGATGGAGTTGGGTCAAGAATAAGGACTGTCCCTCTAAAAGATGGCAATTAAACCTTCACCAGCAGCACAGAGAGAATCCCCACCAGGGCAGGACTCACGGCCGATGCAACAGCCACGAGGACGAGTACCGCATCCAAAGGAACACAGAGAAAAAAGAAACGTGGCAGCATCCAAATGGTGCAAAAATTCATTTTGTCCCCTTTATTCTCCCATAACACAACAAATACAGCGATGTTTCGACCCCCTATTAGGTCTTTGTTGAGCTTGACAAGGACCAAATAGGGGGTCAATACATCGCTGTATTCGTTGTTATGGGAGAATAAAAGTGACATGAGGAATTGATACACCATTTGGATTCTGCCATGTTTCCTTTTTTATCTCTGTCCTTCTAAAAGAGGGACACTTGGGAGGTATGCCCAGGCTGGTGGCCGGTCCCCTGTGTAACTGCACAGCTCACATGTGGCTAAGGATGGCCATGAGTGCTACATTAGTGGGTCAGCGGAAAGCTCCAGGCAGATCATGACTGATGACCAGGAAGAGGAGCTGCAGAAAGTTGGGGCTCAAGCTGAACTTTTGCATCAGGGCCCATCGGCTCTTAGCTACACCCCGACCCAATACCCGGGCCCAATACCCAGTATATACTCTACCAAATAGTAACTGATTCTACCTCCTCCTTCACTTACTGTATATAATGTTCTGGCAGGTTCCTGCTGCCATGTAATGGCCCGGTATAATAGTCTGCGGCACTAGGGGGCATCACATGCTGCAGATTTGCTGATAAAACATGACTGTAAATGAGTTCCATTTAGGCCTCTAGGACACCAGCGAATGTGTTGTGCTGAATATTGCTGTGATTTGCGCTGTTTTGTAGCCCATGTTTCGGTATGGAACCTTCCTTTCTGTTGAATCGCACGAAAATGCGTTTTTTGTGTGCTGAGATGCAACTTTTACAGGAGGAAATCCTACTATAAAAGCCCTAAAACAAGGCCAATCTGCATAAACCCCACAATACATCACCTACAGCCGCTGTCAGCACCAGCCGTGTGGTGCCCAAATAAAAACCGGACAAGACACGGTCACCATATGGCCCCATATTACTCAATATGGAAGACACTTCTGGGTTCTCAAATAGACACATGGATTGCACGAAATACCTCATGGCCGGCGTTATTCTGTAGCGTTCTGTGGACGAGGCTCGCTTATTTAGTTAAATGTCGATGCAAATAAACCAGACAGCACTCGGATGTCTGTGTACTGTCCATGCGCTGTCCATGTGCTGTCTAGGTGTTGTTTATGCGCTGTATATGTGCTGTCTTTGTGCTGTCCATGTATGTCTATGTGCTGTTCCATGTGCTGTCCATACCAAAGTGTAGTTAGGGTGTACTGCTGGGATCTGTTGTGCTACATGGGTTTCCAACAGCGCAGCTCCACAGGTGGGGGTTGATTGAGCTGGCTGGGTGTGGATTTCCCCAGCCAGCCAATCACCACCGGTCTGCTGCTCATATATACCAGCTCCTCTGCTGTGGCTGCCGGGCTTTCCTCTGTTTGTTCAGTGTGAACAGTGTCATGTTCCTGCGTGTCGATGCAGCGTGCCGGACATGAGGTGCGGACAGTCCTGTTCAGGGTGCACGGTGTTCAGTGCTGTATGCAAACGATGACAAACAAAACACAGCAGGACTGAACACAGCTGACACCAACAGGCCAGGGATTTACATACAACACCGAACACCATGCACCCTGAACAGGACGGTTCACCCCACACATCCGGCACCCTGCGCAGGCTCACAGGAACATGACGCTGTTCACACTGAACAAACAGAGGAAAGCCCAGCAGCCTCTAGCTGGTATATATGAGCAGCAGACCTGGGGGATTGGCTGGATCAATCAGGCCCCAGCCCTGTTTGGTGAAGACCTTGGGGAGAACAAGCTTTTAGAATGAACATCCAGTAACTGTCCTGGTTGAGCAATTTACGATGGTGGTCTGCACCTCCAGCCGGGCGGTTAACTCTTTCAATGCCTAAAGCAAGTCGGGATGAGTAATTAGCATTAGGCTTCCTTCATACAAGTGAGGAAATTGTGTGAGACGGCCCCATGTCGCGCTCGCCCGTGTGAAGTTAACCTTATGTACAGAAAAAAAGCGCACCGAGACTGCAAACACATTTCTTGCAGCCCCATTTGATAAATCCGATATACAGTATGGGGTGTAATATGAACATTTACATTACATGCAGCACATTCCACATATTGTATCTTACAGGAGACACAAGTGACTAGATAAATAACATAAGCAGTATTACAATTATTGCATTGCTTGATATCACACTTATTACCAGTAACACGATGTAAAATGTTTAGACATTGTCATTACTGAGCAGTAGAACCATCTAGAATGACGGTATCGGTGCGAACCTGGAGACCATAAGCAAGTAGGTATGGGATTGATACTCTCCACAAACTAGAAGACAAGGATTGACTGATGATAGGAGCCCTATCTGTAACACAGCTGTATCCATCATCAAGGACAGACGCAAGTCCTGGGTCTGCACGTAATCCAGGTATATTCAGGTATTATCAGACATATCTGCTTATATTCACAACTATGAGCCGTGGGGGGTGGGGGCGTGGCCTGCGACCAGCATGGAAGGTCGCAACTGAGTGGTGCTCCCCAGGGGGGATAACAAGATCCGACTAAAATCCTGGCCTGACCAGAACCAGAGAAGCCCAAACAACACCGCAGGGCTCCTAAACCTCTAAGGACATCCTGGATCGAGCCCGAGAGTGATTGCAGCCCTCTAACTCTCACAACAGAGCCGCGAGAGGGGACGGCGCCGACACCCTGACAATTTTCCCGCGCTTCGGACGCAGCCACCCTCGCCACCCCAGCCCGCCGCCTGACCGATCCGGAGCCCTAACGGGCTATCTTCCCCCAGCTACCACCCCGCAGGAGACCCCGCTGGCGCTTGGGAACGGCCGCACCGCTCCGATCTTACCGGAGCCCACTCCGCGCTGCCTCCGGGTCACGGAGACCAGCGCTTGCCGCAAGTCGGGTGGGGGTAACCCCCCTGGCTGAGCCAGACAGACTTACCTCGGAGAAGTGCGGCGCCCCGCTCACGCCGCACCCGGACCTAGACCACTGCTGCAAGAGCCGCAGATAGACCGCCGGCGCCGGCCGTCCTGATTCCACCCATCCGCAGCCGACCGCGGAAGCCGGGGCTCCTTGCCCGCTCCCCGCTGGTAAATACTCGCCTCCGATCGTGCCAGAAGCGGGGCTGAGTCGCCGCCGGACATCCCCCTCCTCGGAGAGCGGCGGAAGGCATCTCCTGCGCTCGTACTGCTGCCGCGGGGCCCGACGGAAGCCGCGCCTTGCCGGAACCATCACACAGCAGCTCCTCCATCGCCACATACCGCTGACACACGGCGCCCTACACGTGCCGGACGTGGGGCTGCGCGCCGACCTGATCCCGGCACTACAAGCTGCAAGCCTCTCTCCCTATCTTCAGCGCTGGTTGCAGCGGGTCCGACCACCCCAGACTGGTCAGCTTCTGCGGCTCAACATATCGCCGGTCTGCTCGGCTGCCAGTGACCCACACCATCTGAGGCTCGACTCCTGGGGGAATCTCCCCTCCGAGACCGGTCCTGCGGAGCCGGCGACGAAAAAAACGTGAGTTACGTACAAGGGGCTGGGGGACAATACTCAAGACTGTATAGACTCCTCACATATGCAGGCACGGGCCAGGCGGCCTATAACACAACTGAAACACCTTAAATTCTAAGACTGACGAGGGATTGGCTGCTCTCTTATTCCTGTTCTCCTGCGAACAGACTGCACGGGGCCGGGCCAACAAACAAAAGACCCAGCAACAGGTACCAACCCATCCATGACTTTAAACCACACCAGTAGAAGCAGATTATAATATCTCGCGGTCGGTCGACCACCATACCTGACTGGCATAATCTCCTACCCTCTTTTACCGCGGCCAGACCTAGACCAGAGACAATTGGGCCCTATCAAGATCTAGACAAACGAACACTCTCTGTTTAGCAGTCCACGACAACGCAAAGATATAGACCCCTGATTTCTACAAGCAAATACCGACATAGTCTATACTATAACAACAACTCTCATAACCCGCCATACCAACCCAACGAGTTCTAACATGAGTACACGCGCGAAAGGTGGCACCGCCACCGAAAAACTAAAGGAATTCTCCCGTTCCGAAACCCCTGATCACACCCCGCGTGCAACGCGACCTACACAGGCAAAAGAGCCTGAAACAGGGCAAAATTCAGAACCTACCATGCGTCAACTCCTAGACGCAATCAATATTTGTAAGTCTTCTCTTACTAGTAAAATAGAAGAGATTAAATCCGACGTCTCCCTACTGAGACAGGACTTACACAATATGCGCGACAGAATGCGGGAAATGGAAGAGCGTGTCTCCAACGCAGAAGACTCACTGCGTCCATTAACTATGGCGGTCAAAAAGACAACAAGAGCTATAGAATTCTGCCAATCCAAAACAGACGATTTGGAGAACCGCTCGCGTCGTAACAACTTACGCATAATAGGCTTACCTGAAAAATCAGAGGGTTCCCATATGGAAACATTCGCCGAAACCTGGCTTAAAACACTTCTAGGAGACGACACCTTCTCTACCAACTTTACAGAAGAAAGAGCCCATCGAGTCCCTGCAAAACCGCCACAGGCGGGAGCCCCCCCGCGCCCCTTTCTAATAAGGATCCTAAACTGTAGGGACCGAGACGCTGCACTACGTCAAGCCAGAATAAAAGGTCCGATAAAGTATAACAACACAACGATTTCCATATTTCCTGACTTCTCTGCTGAGCTACAAAAACAAAGAGCCACCTTTACAGAGGCGAAACGAAAATTCAAAGAGAGACAGATTCCCTACTCAATGGCATACCCCGCCCGCCTACGAATCGTAGCCCAGGGAAGGGCGATCTTCCTCCAATCTCCCACAGAGGCCTTGGAGTGGCTAGATATGCACCCTGAAACACCAAAAGGATGAACGCCCCCACAACACTAACTAATGGGACTTTAAATCTTGTTGTGACCCAAACGCCCAACACTCCTTTGACGCATAGACTGTGTGCAACATGACCGGGACACCGCCAAAGTTATTGTTGGAGCCCAGCGGTCAGCCTCAAGCCTCTAAAGGCCAACAGAAGTCTCCCCCCAAAAAGACAGAACATCTGCTACTTCTAATTAGATTGTAGCTAAATTGTTTCCTTGTTTTCTTCTTTGTCTTTTCCTTTTTCTTATTCTCCCCCTCCTTCCCCCCCCCCCCCTTCCCTACCCTTTCTCCAACTTTTCTGTTCTGCTGTTTTCTCTGATATCCGCGGTATAATTTAGCAAGATTTGTCAATGTTCAATGTTTTGAATCGTTATGTTTCTGCTCTTCAACAATGTCTTCTACAAGCAGGCGCTACCACAATTCCCCCCCTTACACACATCAATACCAACCCCCTCCCATCCCAAATTCACAGACAAAAGACTAAATCTTACACCCACGTAAACAATGACGTCCCTAAAATGCCTTAGCTGGAACGTCCGAGGGCTTGGCACAGCACTCAAACGAAGGACGGTATTCGCATATATCAAACAACTAAATCCGCACATCATTAGCTTACAAGAGACCCACCTTGTCAAAGATAAAGCAGACACCATGTCAAAACCATGGATCCAGTGGACTTCCCATTCCTTTCACACCTCCTCCTCTAGGGGCGTCTCGGTGCTAGTTCACAAATCAGTGCGCTGGAACCCAATTACCACCCGCAGGGACCCCGAAGGAAGGTACATATTTATATACGGAGAAATAGACTCCAAACCATATGTCATCTTATCCATTTACAATCCGCCCCACAATAATCTCCATCTTTTGCAGACTGCCATTGCGTTTGCACATCACTATCCATTAGCGGAGGTAATGTGCCTAGGTGATTTTAATATGATAATGGACCCTATCAAAGACAAATTCTACACATCCCCTAATCCCACCCCCACCTCAAACTCCCCTTTGAGACAATTAATCGAAAGCGTCGGATGGGTCGACCTTTGGCGACTACGCCACCCCGAAACACGGGAATACACTTGCCACTCACCGGGATACAACGCACTGACAAGAATAGACTACATATTTAGCTCCATAGAACAGGCAATACATCTCACAAGCATAACACACTGCCCGAGAGGCATCTCAGACCACAGCCCCATACTGCTAACCCTAAAATTCCCACAAATTAAAATAAGGCCCACATGGAAACTACACCCATTCTGGCTCAAACTTATTGGATCGGACGACCAGATGCCTTTTCACATCTCCTTATTCCTAGACGCCCACAAGGACAACACCCACCCCGCCCTGAAATGGGACACGCTCAAGGCCTATATCAGAGGATTCCTCAAATCAGCTATCTCACACATTAAAAAAACGACATCCCAAGCCGATAAGGAGATAGAAAACCAAACCCTAGAGGCCGAGAAAACATATATATCAGCCCCCACAGACGCCAACAAAATAGCCTGGCTCAGTCTATCCCGACTCTATAAGCACCAAATACATGCCAAAGCTAAACGTCAACTATTTTTCTCCAAACAACATTACTTTGAGCTAGGGAACCAATCCAGCCACCTACTCGCCAGCCTCATCAAACGGGAAAATCAAACTAACACGATCCTTAAGATCAAAAACCAGCAAGGAACAGAGTACACTGACGCCCCATCTATCACCAATTGCTTTAAAGAATTCTATGCTAACTTATACACCTCCACCTCTCATAATACGGTGACAGATGTCTTAGATTATCTGAACAATCTAGACTTCCCTACCCTCTCTGAAGAGCAGGTCAACCTCCTGGAAGCCCCCTTCACTCTGGAAGAGATTCAGCTAATAATCCAAGATATGGCCCTTAACAAATCACCAGGACCCGATGGTCTTCCCATAGAGACATACCGCAAATACCATGAGCAACTAGGCCCACAACTTCTTGAGGTACTAAATCAAGTGCAACTAGACAAAACACTCCCAGCCTCATTCTATAAAGCATCTATAGTAGCCATCCTGAAACCTGGGAAAGACCCCACAGATTGTGGATCTTATCGACCCATATCACTGGTGAACGTGGATTACAAGATCCTAACTAAAATTCTGGCCACTAGACTGAACCAGGTGATCCTCTCCATCATACACCCCGACCAAACGGGCTTCATGCCCGGGAAGTCTACAACCATTAACATCCGCAGAGTCCAAACAGCTATCCAGTTAGGTAAACAATACAACATGCCCTGGGCTCTGGTCTCACTCGACATGGCAAAAGCCTTCGACTCTGTGGAATGGGTTTTTTTGGAGGCCTGTCTGATCCGTTTCGGATTCGGACCTAAATTTCAACAATGGGTTAAAACTATATACAAATCCCCGACTGCAAATGTGGTCGTCAACGGTGTCCCTTCGGCGGATTTCCAACTAGCAAGAGGTACCCGACAAGGATGCCCTCTATCCCCGGCTTTGTTCGCCATAGCCATAGAAGCGCTGGCGATCCGACTAAGAAGTGCCCCTAGTGTAACCGGTATCAAATGGTCAGACCTCGAAAGCAAATTAGGACTATACGCAGATGATACAATCTTATTCTTATCGAACCCATCAGACTCCTTTGCCCAAGCCATGACATACATAGACAGATTCTCCCACTTTTCCGGACTACATGTTAATTGGTCCAAATCAACAATCCTCTATACAGAGGCCAACCCAAAAAACGACCCCTGCGTCGCAAAATACGGACTAAAACCAGTCTCAACATTCAAATATTTGGGAATGGTCATGTCGCACGACCATAATAATGCAATAGCAGATAACATAAACCCACTCTTAGAAAATATAAAACACAAACTGAAGCGATGGGCTAAACTACCACTATCCGTAGCCGGACGTATAAATCTCATCAAAATGGTCGTCCAACCCAAATGCCTATACATATTACAACATATGCCAGTAAATGTCCCCAAGCGCCTCTTTAAATCCCTAAATTCCCTAATTATAACATTTATCTGGAATTCCTCCCGCTCTAAGCTGAGTTTATTAATCCTGCAAAGACCCAAAGAGCAAGCCGGAATGGCCCTACCGGACCTCCGGCTTTACTACCTGGCAGGACAACTGCGAAACATCAGAGCTTGGGTCTTGGGAAGAGAACTACCCATAGCAGATAAACAACTTGCTAAACAAGTAGCAGGACAAAATCTCCTGAACTTCTTAGAATTCCCAGAATACACCAAAGCCACTGAACTAATCCCACTTCATAAACTGGCTCTTAGCGTTTGGAAAGAAGTAAAGACTCTGCAGAGCTACCAGGGTGTAATACCAGAACTCCCCCTCTGGAACAATCCTGGTCTTACCGCACTACAGACCGTCCCAGACCCACAATACTGGATCGCCCAAGGGGTACAAACAATAACAGACATATATATAGACGGAATACTCCCCACTTTTACACAACTGCGAGATAGACTACAGGCCCCACACCTCCAACTGTTCAGATTCTTTCAGTTAAGACATGCACTAAACTCCCAATTTCCCCCCCCTTCGGCCCGCATATCCAAATTCCCCACAATAGGCATTCTCAAATCCCAAGGACCCAAAGGCCTAATATCAGCTTTATACACACACCTCCTCTCAGCCAAAATAGATCCTAACCCCCCCCCCACCCCCCAGCATATGATAAATGGAAACTTGCCATTGCTTCCCTTACGCCTGAGGAATGGCAGGATATTTCTGAATCCCACCTGTCAGTATCACCAGCTGTAAATAACAAGCTAATCCAGCTATACATTATACACCAAGCCTACCTCACTCCCAATTGACTACACAAAATGCGCAATACGACCTCGGATTCATGCCAGAGATGCCGCCAACCAAGGGCGGACTTCTGGCACTTGATCTGGGAATGTCAGTACGTTAGGGAGTTCTGGTCAGAAGTAATAAATCTGGTAAACTCGCTGTTACGACCCCCATTATCCATTGGACTAGACCCTAAGGTGGCGCTGTTTGGTCTACTGGAGGAGGAGGTGTGGCCATTCCATATTCGAGTCTTCCTAGAGAAGACACTATTCCTGGCCCGCAAAGAAATAGCCATGAAATGGATGGCAACAGAACCCCCTTCGATCCTACACTGGATCCAAAACGTAAACACTGTAACCTCGTATGAAAAAATCATATACCAAAACAGAGGATGCCCGGCTAAATTCCAAAAAGTATGGGGAGCCTGGCTAAACTCTTACTCTACTCTGATCACCAACTGAAATTTAAACTCAATTCACGCTAGTCCCCTCCCTCCCCCTCCCCACCCCCTAACATTCCCCCCCCATTGACAAGCGCCTGGAAGACCTCTAACCCCTAGGACCCAAAATAAGGAAGAGCAAAACTCAACTTACGGTTTATAAAAGTTTGAAAATGTTTACTGTTAATAAAGTTACAGACGGATAGTTTGGAAGACACAGTAACAAGTTTGATGTTAACTTTTAAAGTACGAATATGTTTCTATTTACACTAATATGTACTGTACAAATCTTCTTTATTATGTGTCTCACAGACTGCTCATCATTAATAAATAAAACGAATTTAAAAAAAAACAAACTATGAGCCGTGGAGAATATAATCAAGGAATGTTGTTACTGAATCGCCACCGGGTCGTTAGAGGTAAATCCCAACAGCCCCAGTTATAGACCATAGCTGCAGCCCTATGTAATATCGATGTTGGGTAGATACACTTAGTGAGGGAATGATTCCCTTGAACCTCACTGGTAAATGTATCCAGGCACGAGCAACTACATGTAGCTCTAAGAAGCTCCCCAACAGGGACACGTTTAATTGCATGCATTGGAAGCGTGTGGTACTGCGCTCCCTGCTGTTTTCCACAAAAATAATGGGCATAGAAAGTGAGACTTTAGCAGCCATTCTTGCTCCAGGGAGCTGCAGAAATCACCTCTCACTACAGCTGAAGAACAGTCATATACTCAGCTCTCCCGGCTCCGCCACAGGATGTCACAGGCTGCTGCAGCCAATGATAGAGATCAGCGCTCAATCACTGAGTTCTGCTATTAGCTGCAGCAGCCTGTGACATCCCCGTACACAGGCTGACTGCAGCCTGTAAGCAAACACCGAGCACGGAGGACCGAGCAGTGGCACGGAAGATGCAGGGAGCCGGGAGAGGTGAGTATATGACTGCTCTGTTGTTGCATGGGGAACACGGTTTTGTAAACAAATCTCAGACAACCCCTTTAAGGGCAGATAGGCAAGAGAATCTGGTATGATGTGATCCCCAGTAGATTAGCTGAAATCTCAAGCAACTTCTGTATGGATCATCAAGAGGAGGAGAAGGTAATATATGTATACAGATACAACATATCACTTGTGGTGTCAGCGAGTGAAGGATAACACTCACCCGCGACTGATCTCCAGATCCAGTAGAAGACGTCCGGCCCATAGGAGGCGCCATCACATCAGATCTCTTCGCCTGAAAGAAAAAGTACAAACATTTCAATTGAAAGGACTCCGTTAGAAACAGAGACCTGCAGACATCCGGACACAGCGGCCGATACCGCCCTGCAATCTTATCTAATATCCAGACAGAATATCTTTTGACGGCACAGCGCCGGCGGCTCCCATACACTCTTATGGGAGGCAGCCGGCAGAGGGAGGGGGCGGGGGATGTAGGGGGTTCGGCATACTCACTAATAGCGACGCTCACTGCTGCTATTCGTTCACCCGATTTAACACTTAGTGTGCCGCAATGTTTAGCGTGGCTATCTGAGCATGAAAACGAAGCTTGTGTGAAAGAGCCCACGGGTTGTAAAACTTCGGCTCATGAAGTGAAGATGTAAATGTGACCCTTTATTTAAGCCACCTGTTTCCCATTAAAGCCTTCACAAGCCATCCAGAGTGTTTCTTACGCGTTTCAAGCACACGTAGCACTCTTAATCATGGCATAATGACACTTCAGATCCACCGCCTTAAAGGGGTTGTACCACAATTACAGGTTATCCGCTATCCACAGTTTATACACAGGCTAAGGGATAAGTTGATGCACGGTGGAGGTCTCACCGCTGAGACCCCCGCTTATCTCGAGAACGAGACTGCCGAGTCCTGCTCTGTGACTTCAGAAGTCACTCCTCCCCCCTCAGTGATGTCACTGTGATTGGAGCGCTGGCCGAGCATGCACTACCGCTGCGGCAACTCTGCAGTCCCATTGAAAGTGAATGGAGCGCTAGTGGCCTTGTGCGACCAACGCTTCATTTAATCTCCTCTCTGTGAGGGTGCAGTAACCTCACACTGAGGAGCAAGGGGACACAAGACCCCTGTTCTCAATATCAGCGGGGTTCACAATGGTGAGACCCCCACGATCACCAAGTTATTCACCAACCTGTGGATAGGGGATTACTTGTTATTGTGGAATGAGGGCTTGTTTTTTCCGCGATATCTTGTCTTCATTTATCCAATTTCGTGAAAATATATTTTGATCACTCTTCATTTCCCTTTATCTTGAGGCAAAATTAACAAAATCTGCAATTCTGGCAAATTTTTAATCTTTTTTTTACAGCATTCTCCGTACGCCGCATAAATAATATATTAAATTAACTCTATGGGTCGGTACGATGACATTAATACCAAATTCATACAGCTTTTTAGTATGATGTTGCTTTTTCACACTGTTAAAGTGCTCTTTCACAAGAGCGTAGGTGATTTACAGTTGGCCATGTCATGGCCACAGTGCGACCAAAAATCGTGTGAATGCGAGGCAGCCATGACCAAGTCACGCCTGCATCTTCCGTTTGCGGGCCTGTTCAGACGGCCGGGATCCGGCGAGTATACCGCTCTGCTAAACTGGCTCGCCCTTTCCGCCCCCTCGCTGGCTCTCAGCAAGGGGAGGAGACAGAGCGGGAGCTAGTGTGCTAAGCTCCTGCCCCCTCTCCGCCCCTTATTGGCTGCCAGCAAAGAGAGGGGGGCGGGACCTCAGCAACTAGCTCCCACCCCATCCCCACCCATTGCAAACAGCTGGCAAGCGGTGGGGAGGAAGAGGGGTGGGAGTTGACCCCACAGTTTTTTCAGGAATTGTTGCAATTTAGAAGAGAAAAAATATTTTTTCCAGAGTGCACATGAAAATGAGGATTTACACCCCAAAATGGGTACCCCTGCTTATCCTGTATTCAGAAGCATACCCATTGTGGCCCTAATCTTATGTCTGTATGCATAACGGGGCCCAAACCGAAAGGAGCAGCTGGTGGTTTCAGGACAGACATTTTGCTTGAAGGTGATTTAGGCCCCATTGCCCACTTGTAGAGCCCTTGAGCCGCCAAAACGACAGAGAACCCCCACAAATGACCCCACTTTGAAGACTAGACCCTTGAACGAACAATTTAACATCTAGGGACGTACTGTGTATTTTGACCTCACAGTTTTTGAATGAATCTAAGCAAAGCAGAAGAAAGAAATTACGATTTTCATTTTTTTGGCAATTATGTCATTTTAAAAACAGGTGTTTTTGTAGAGCACTAATATGAATGAAGACTTATGTCCCAAAATGGATTCCCCTGTTTATACTGTGTTCAGAAATATACCCATTGTGGCCCTAATTCTATGTGTGGCTGCACAACGGAACTCAAAGCGTACCGCGGCACCCCATGAAATCTTCACGATCTTGGCTACGTTTGGTAGCCAGGAGCAGGGAAATTTTAAATTACCCTGGCAATCTGCAGCATTTGCGCATGCATCCGCCGTTCTAGCGACAGGCAGCGGATGTAAGAAGCTGGGGTAAGTTCCGCGGAAAAATCCGGGGGCCTTAGGTATGTAATGTTCCCTCACTTTTTAAACTTCATCCTCCCTCCCTAACTTTTTAACCTTTCTTTTACACTTTTTAAAATGTTTTTTTTTTTAACATTACATGATCACTGTTACCCATTGGATACAGTGGTCATGTGACCAGGAATCGGTGAGCTCTCTCTGCTCCAGACTGCACAAGCTGGCCGGGAGCAGAGGTATTCTAAAGTTCTCGGGCGCGCGAGCCCTACTGTGTACGCGCCCGGTACTCCGTCAGGTGCGCATGTGCACAAGGTGACGTTAGGTCTTGGAAGGACCATATCGCCGCGGTACATCTGATCCATGAGGGGAGGTGAAACTTTAAGTTTATTTTACTTTTCAGAACTTTCCCGTGATCGCCGTTATCCATTGGATAGAGGCGATCACGGGAATGGGGACCGGTCACTGCAGTCCCCGGTGACGTCTCCTGCAGCAGAATTCAAATGTTCAGTGTCGATCTTGTTGTTTGTGCATACATTGCCATTTTCACTTAGGTTCGCATGCACAGAAGACGCCAGAGGGTCCGTTCCGGACCAGATCATTGGGGAGGCTAGGGGTTAGTACTTTCAGCACCCTTCATCGATGCGATCTGTGAGGG
This sequence comes from Eleutherodactylus coqui, assembly GCF_035609145.1. Lineage (NCBI taxonomy): Eukaryota > Metazoa > Chordata > Amphibia > Anura > Eleutherodactylidae > Eleutherodactylus > Eleutherodactylus coqui. The sequence goes on along the minus strand of NC_089848.1, from coordinate 34,489,213 downwards.
GAGCTGAAACTAACTTTTTAAAACCTTTTTATTTACTTCATTGCTATTGGATTGCATGATCGGGGGTGGGGGTGGAGAGGGTTCCCGCTGCCCCCAATACAGCTTCAGGTTGTCGGCTACCTCCGGGAACCGACAGCATGGAGCTGTCACGTCCTCAGACCACAGGGCTTTAATTCTCAGGGGATGCATGTTTTTACGTCCCTGAGGATTAAAGACCACTTAGCTGGGACGTAAAAACACTGTGGGACCGTCACCAAAGGGTTAAGCGGTGTAATTATAGGGGATGCGGTTGCACCCGGGCCCAGGAGCCTTAGGGGAGCCATAAGGCCTCTCTTCTCCATATAGTGAGCCTAGTACTATGAATATAATATTATATTTGGTGACCCTGTTACAAATTTTATATTGGGGCCTAAAAGCTTCAAGTTACGCCTCTGGTAAGCAGCTGGGAATGGCAGTTTTTTCTGGTCCCCGCTGTTAGAATCGGTGCTGAGCTGTCACCAGACAGCTGCGCCCCCTGCTGGTATTCTGATGCAGCGACGTCAAAAGGCTGCATCAGGATAAAGCCTATTAGTGATGGCTGTAAAAAGGCGTATGGGCGGTTACTAAGGGGTTAATGGTGTTTCCAACAAGTCGGTGTGACGCTGATCTTACATTTTCCTTGCATTTCCATGAAGCTGTAGTGTACAGAAGGTAATGTGTGGAAGCTTCTGGATGTTCTATGTAGTCTTGTGCTTCTGTGTCTTGTCAATGTGTTCCATGTGAGTGAATATGATGTGTATTGCATAGCTGCAGCACTGAATGGGTTGGGCCTCATGTCTGCGGGCACGCACAGGTACAGCTGCTGAATCCCGCAGCCCGCAGACGTGGGCATTAATAGACAGGTTCTTACCTCTCTGGATCCAGCGCGGGTCTCCAACAACATTCACAAAAATATCCTGCATGATGTGATTCACAGAACTCATGAGGCTTCATAGCAAACCTCAAAATTATCCCCCCCCACCACCAAATTACACACATACTGTATATCTTTATTATTCTTTGCTGCCATCTATATACATGAGCTATATCTATATGACATTCTTTATAACACATGGGGCTCAGCTCTAGGATCTATCTAAATAGGGAGTAGCCAAGAAGTAGTCCTATACCAGCTCTACACGGTGATAGTGATTACAGTGCAGTTTCCTCCAGCCAGCTGCAGAACACTCATAACTCACAGTGCGGCCCATACGTATGCTGCATGGCTCCCTGCAGCATATAGGCTCCTCCCCATCTCCTGCTCTACATACTGAGAGAAGGCAGGAGGAGGAGTCTGGCTATGGGCCCCATAGCAGCCATGTGGACAATCAGTACTGTAAGTTGGGAGCCCAGCAAGCCATTGGGTGGGACAAGCCCTCCACCCCACGGGCCCCATAGCAGCCATGTGGTCTGTCCCCATTGGCTGCATGTCGCCTCCTGATTGGTACATTTGTATCCCAGACCCCTTCCTCCCTTATTCCATGGGCTTTCCCCATCACACATATCACTTGGTGTCAGCTGTCAGGTTTTCCCTCAAACATAACCCCAATATGTGACATCAAACATGGCAGTTTACATTCTGTACCTGTGAGAATAAAAGGCCTGAAAGTGAAGGAAACTCCTCTGGAGGGGAAGTTAGAGCAGGTAACACAGCAGGTGCAACGCCGATGCTTCCCCCGCTGCATCTAACTGCTGTAGAACACTGACAGCCGCGCTGCACAAGGCAACTGTTGCCAATGGTTACCTAAGCCACGCCCACTTTTCAAATCTGTTCACAGCTGAGCAGCCATTGGCTGAAGCTTCAGGGACTAACCAATCAGCACACGGGGCTTTTATATACACGACGGTAAGCGGATCGTACCATTACACACAGTAACCTTTATCTCTGCACCTCCTGCAGCGATAATATAACAAATAGTATAGATTTCAGACCAGTAGGTGGCAGCACACATATGAATGTCCCACAAGTGATACGGGTCCCAGGGGGTCACACTGCCTGTGTCCCCAATATTACACATCCACAGAACGGGGCCGCACACAAGTGTAGCCATTTACAGAACAATCCCTTTTATTAACCCCTTAATGACGGTCCCATCGGGAAACTACGTCCTCAGTAAGTGGGCTTTAATCCTAGAGGACGTAGTTTTATGCATCCTCTTTGGATTATTGCCCACTTGCCTGAGGATGTGACAGCTCCATGCTATCGGTGCCAGCAGGTAGCAGACGGCATGGAGCTGTCATCCCAGGATGCGGGCAGTCACCCCCGGCATTGCGATCGGCGCTATGCAATGGATAGCGCCGATCGCAATAAATAAATAAAACAGTGTAAAATAGTAAAGATTCAGCTGCCCTGATGGATTGGATCCATCAGGGCAGCTGAAAATGCTCACCTGCCTTCTCCGCGCTGTCCCCGAAGAATCTGGTCCTCCCGGACCTGCTGGCGGTCTTCTGAACATGCGTGCCAGACGATGACGTCACGCGCATGCGCAGAAGCCCGGGAGCCCCCGGCAAATTTAAAATCTCCTAACTCCCGGCTCCTGAAGGTAGCCGGGAGCCAGGAGGTGTTACTGGGGACCGCGATCGCCGCTATCCATTGGATAGCGGCGATCGCGAAAAAGTTTTAAAAAGTTTTTTAAAAGTGTCAGTTTCACCTCCCCTCATGGATCGGATCCATGAGGCGAGGTGAAAATACTCACCTCGGTCCTCCCCGAGGTCCCCGTTTGCGCATGCGCGCCCGATGTCAATCATCAGGCGCGTGCACAGAGGGGCTTGAGCCCCGGGAAATTTAAAATCCCTCTGCTCCTGGCTGCCATGTGTAGGAGCAGAGGGATGTCACCAGGGACATGATCACTATTATCCAATGGATGACGGTGATCATGTAAAGTAAAAAAAAGTGGAAAAAGTAAATAAAAAAGGTTAAAAAAATTTTTTTAAAGTTAAAAAATCTTACGTCTCATCACCCCCCACGGATCATATCTGTGGGGGAGGATGAAATGACGTACCTAAGGCCCGCGGATTTATCCTTACCCCAGCTTCTGCGCACGCGCCCGTCGCCAAAGTGGCGGACGCATACGCAAAAGCTGTGGATTGCCAGTGTAATTTAAAATCTCCCTGCTCCTGGCTATAAAATTTAGCCGAGAGCCTGGAGATTTCACGGGAGGCCGCGGTGAGCGGTTCATGATCACGTGTTCGCCGTTATCCAATAGATAATGGCGATCACGTACAAGTAAAAAAAAGGTGAAGGTTCATCTCCCCTCACCGATGCGATCGGTGAGAGGAGATGAAACCTTTTACCAGAGGCCTCCGTATTTGCACCCCGACGAGATCTTCTTCCGTGAACTTACCCGGATTCTGCGCATGCGACCGCCGGCAAAACACTGGACACATGCGCAGGAGTCGGGGAGTCCAGGAAATTGAAAATCTCCTTGCTCCCAGCGACCAACGGTCACCCCGGGTGGCCTCGTTGAGCGGTCCCCAGTCACGTGATAACAAGGCAGCGATCTACCTCAGGCCGGTCTCACATGACCGGATAGGAATTACAGTTTCCGCATGCGTCTGATCCGCCGTAATACGCAGATCAATCGCATTGGATTAGACAATTCCGCTCACAATAGCAGGTCGGAATTGCGTAATCCACTCGCAGAAAAGAGAACGCAGCAGGTTTTATTTTACAGCGGATATCCGCAACATAGAGCCCATTGTGCACCATGGCCGTGGATATACCCGCTCCCCATACGCAACTACATTGTATACGGGCTGCGGGTACCTGCGTCATCGCTAAGCGACGGTGCAGGAAATACAAACAAAAAAAAAAGTACTGTGAATGACCGCCTGTGTGAGTAGGCAGTTATGCGCAGTACATTACGTGGCCGTACGCAGGGTCACAGCCGGGCTCACAGCTGGGATCTGCTGCCAGCCTCCGCAAGCGGATTACACCTATGGCCGTGTGACCCCGGCGTTATTCAGACCGCTACCAGTATTACGTAATTACAAGAAGCCCCCGGAACGCTCGCCTTCCTGCAGTTCCAGGAACAGCTTGTTGAGCGTCTTCTGTGCGAGACCGCCGCACCTCAGCAAGCTTATGGAGACTCACAGAGCGCCACTTTTTACACCCCATCCCCGCTACTGAGGTCACGAAATACCCCAAAACGCATGAGAGGAGGGGGGATACATGGTTTTATTGCCCCATGTACCCATCCCAACCAGCCTCCGTAATTACCCCTGTACTCGGAAATACTACACAGTTCACATTATTACTTTTATCTAAGATTTGGGGAAAGCCGAAAAGGGTGCGGAGTGTGTGCAGGGCTGGGGGGGGGGGGAGGTTTTTTTTTTAAGGTGTCAATTTTTATTCTGTACAAGTGGGCAATGGGGCCTGGAATTTATTCAGTTGTGCCCTGCAATCCAACGGGTGTTCCCTCCATTATAGGCCTTGCCATGTGTCCTGTAAGTAGATTAGGGCCACAAGGGGTATGTTTCTGAACACGGGACAAATGGGGAGATCCATTTTGGGGTGAACTTCTTCATTCCTATGTACGCTGTACAAAAAAACAGGTTTTAAATTGACAAAATTGACAAAAAAATGAAAATTGTAATTTTTTTCCTTCTGCTTTGCTTAGATTCATTCAAATACTGTGGGGTCAAAATACGCAGTAAACCCCTAGATGAATTCATTAAGGGGTCTAGTTTAAAATGGGGTCATTTGAGGGGGTTCTTTATCGCTTTGGACGCTCAATGGTTCTATTAGTGGGCAATGGGGCCTGGAATTTATTCCGTTGTACCCTGAAATCCAATGGGTGCTCCTTCTATTATAGGCCTAGCCATGTGTCCTGTAAGTAGATTAGGGCCACAATGGGTATGTTTATGAACACGGGACAAACAGGGGTATCCATTTTGGGGTGAAAGTCTTCATTCCTATGTGTGCTGTACAAAAAAAACAGTTTTTAAATTGATACAACTGCCAAAAAAATGAAAATTGTAATCTTTTCCTACTGCTTTGCTTAGATTTATTAAAAAATTGTAGGGTAAAAATACACAGTACACCCCTAGATAAATTCGTTAAGGGGTCTAGTTTTCAAAATAGGGTCATTTGTGGGGGTTCTCTGTCGTTTTGGCCGCTCAAGGGCTCTACAAGTGGGCAATGGGGCCTAAAACGCCTTCATGCTAAATTTCAGTTCTGAAAGCCACCGACTACTCCTTACATTTTGGGCCCCGTTGTGCATCCAGACAAAAGATTAGGGCCACAATGGGTATGTCTCTGAACACGGGAGAAAAAGGGGTATCCATTTTGGGGTGCAAGTCTTCATTCATGTGTGTGCTGTACAAAAAAAGCAGTTTTTAAAATGATTGAATTGCCAAAAAAACAAAAATCACATTTTTTTCCCTTTGCTTTGCTTGAATTTATTCAAAAACTGGGGGGTCAAAATGGGCAGTACACCCCAAGATAAATTCGTTAAGGGGTCTAGTTTTCAAAATGGGGTCACTTGTGGGGGTTCTCTTTGGTTTTGGCGGCTCAAGAGGTCTACACAAGTGCTATGGGGCCTAAAACGCCTTCAAGGAAAATTTCAGTTCTGAAAGCCACAGACTACTCCTTACATTTTGGGCCCCGTTGTACATCCAGACAAAAGATTAGGGCCACAATGGGTATGTCTCTGAACACGGGAGAAAAAGGGGTATCCATTTTGGGCTGCAAGTCTTCATTCATGTGTGTGCTGTACAAAAAAAGCAGTTCTTAAAATGATTGAATTGCCAAAAAAACGAAAATCACATTTTTTTCCCTTTGCTTTGCTTGAATTCTTTCAAAAAGTGTGGGGTCAAAATGGGCAGTACACCCCTAAATAAATTCGTTAATGGGTCTAGTTTTCAAAACGGGTCCATTTGTGGGAGTTCTCTATGGTTTTGGCTGCTCAAGAGCTCTACTAAAGTGCTATGGGGCCTAAAACGCCTTCAAGCAAAATTTATGTTCTGAAAGACACCGACTACTCCTTTCATTTTAGGCCCCATTGTGCATCCAGACATAAGATTAGGGCCACAATGGGTATGTTTCTGAACACGGGAGAAACGGGGATATCCATTTTGGGGTGTAAATCCTCATTTTCATGGGCACTATAGGAAAAAAATATGTCTTTAAAATGACATATTTGCAAAAATATGAAATTTTATTTTTGCTCCTCTAAATTTAATTAATTCCTGAAAAAAAACGGGGGGGGGGGGGGGGGTCAAAATATTCATGACACCCCTCAGTGGATACATTAAGGGGTGTAGTTTGTAAAATGGGGTCATTTGGGGGGGTATCTATTCTGACACTCATGAGCCTTTGCAAACTTAGCTTGGTGCAGGAAAACAAAGTGTTCCTCAGAATGCTGAAAAGTAATGTTAAATTTGTACGTCATCTAAATGGTTAAAAAAACACAAAAGTTTTTCAAATGTGCATTCAGAATAAAGTAAACAGATGGAAATATATATCTTATCAAAAATTTGTACAGTATGTTTGGACTTATTTGAGATATTACAGTTGAAAATGTGAAAAAATGACACTTTTCAAAATTTTCCCAATTTTGGCACTTTTAATAAATATACACAAATTATATCGGTCTCTTTTTACAACCAAAATGAAGTACAACATGTGGCGAAAAAACAATGTCAGAATCACTTGGATACGTAAAGCCTTTACGAAGTTATGCTACGTTGAACGACGCATGTCAGATTTCCAAAATTTGGCTCCGTCACTAAGGGGTTAAAGGGGTTTTCCAATGTTGTAGGGAGTTTTCAAAAAGGCTCTATGCAAGTTATACTAAATAAATCTGCCTGTTACCTCCCGCCCGTCTCGAAGACTTCTCCCGTCCTCTGGACCGCGCTACAATGGGCAGGCATGTTCTGTGCTTCCTACAAACCTTCCTGCAGCCACGTCCACCACACAGGCTTGTACTCCTCTACTGCCGATGTGGCTGTGGCTAGTGGTCTGCTGCCGGTGGGCATCCCACTTGCTGTTGGTTGGGGCCCACCGACAACAGGGGCCACTGCTATTTATTCCAGGGCGGCTTTGGAGAAATACTATTGAGAAGAGAAGAAAGATAAAATTGGGAAGGACAGAGAATGGACTCTTAAGTAGACCATATAGGAGGTGAAGCAATCCTATATAAAGGACTGGTCTGAATATACTGGGATCCATAGAGAAGGTGGACGGTGTTACTGGCATCACTCCCACCTGACATTCAGCAGGGAGGTTCTCCGGCAGCGCTTCCCAGCAGACATCCAAGTAATAGCATCCCCTATATTGGCCCCTGTAGTAATAACATTCCCTATATTGGTGGTCCCGGTAGTAATAGCATCCTCTATATAGGTGGCCCCAGTAGTAACAGCGTCCCCTATATTGGTGGTCCCAGTTGTAATAGTGTCCCCTATAGTAATAGCGTCCCCTATATTGGTGGCAGCAGTAGTAATAGTGACCCTTATACTGGTGGCACCAGTAGTAATAGTGTCCACTATATTGGTGGTCCCAGTAGTAATAGTGTCCCTTATATTGGTGGCACCAGTAGTAATAGTGTCCCCTATATTGGCCCCTGTAGTAATAGTGTCCCCTATATTGGTGGCACCAGTAGTAATAGTGTCCCCTATATTGGTGGCACCAGTAGTAATAGTGTTCCCTATATTGGTGGCACCTGTAGTAATAGTGTCCCCTATATTGGTGGCACCAGTAGTAATAGTGTCCTCTATATTGGTGGCACCAGTAATAATAGTGTAACCTTATATTGGTGGCACCAGTAGTAATAGTGTCCCCTACATTGGTGGCACCAGTAGTAATAGCATCCCCTATATTGGCCCCTGTAGTAATAGTGTCCCCTATATTGGTGGCACCAGTAGTAATAGTGTCCCCTATATTGGTGGTCCCAGTAGTAATAGTGTCCCCTAAATTGGCCCCTGTAGTAATAGCATCCCCTATATTGGTCCCTGTAGTAATAGCATCCCCTATATTGGTGGCAACAGTAGTAATAATGTCCACTATATTGGTGGCACCAGTAGCAATAGCATCCTCTATATTGGTGGCACCAGTAGTAATAGCATTCTCTATATTGGTGGCACCAGTAGTAATAGCATTCTCTATATTGGTGGCACCAGTAGTAATAGCATCCTCTATATTGGTGGTCCCAGTAGTAATAGTGTCCCCTACATTGGCCCCTGTAGTAATAGCATCCTCTATATTGGTGGCACCAGTAGTAATAGCGTCCCCTGTATTGATGGCACCAGTAGTAATACTGCTCCCTATATTGGTGGTCCCAGTAGTAATAGTGTCCCCTATATTGGCCCCACAGCCGCGGCAGAGGATCACGGAGTTGTCCCATTGCTTTCAATGGCGCCCACACTACTGCTGCTGCTGCCGCCTGTGTTGAAAACAATGGCCGATATCACAGGAAGATAGAACATGCAGTGATGTGTTTCCTGCATAGTATCGCGGTTCCAATGCAGGAAAACATAGCTAATGTGAATGAAGCCATTCAAATTAATTGGATTTAGATTCGAGCGTCTCGTAACGCACAAATCTTGCGCAATTTTCTCAGTCGTGTGAAACAAACCTAATAAGGGGGCCTTCACACTGGCGAGAAAATCGTGCAATCGTGCGAGTGAGTGAAAACGCATGATTATGAAACCAATGATTTCCATGGTTTCATTCTCATTTGCGATGCTGCGTGAAAAAAAATCGCAGCATGTCCTTCCTTTTTGTAATATTGCCCATTATATTAAATAGGACAGGCGGCAGCAGCGCCGGTCCCATGGAAAACAATGGGTGAACATTGTGGTCCCCTGCTGTGACTGTGACGGCCACGCTGGGGACTTACTTCAGCCCCGTGGGTAATCCCTTCAGCTGCGGCAGGAAAATCCTTTCAGAAGCAGCGGGGGAATCCCTTCAGCTGCAGCGGGGGGTTAAGGGATTCCCCGCAGTGATGTGCGGCTCTCTTCACATGATAACGCCTCGCCTCCAGGGGTTTTACAAGGATTGCAAGGTGATATCGGGCCATTAATCACGGCCTTATATCGCCTTCACCAGTGTGAAGCCAGCCGACAAACCTGTAGGAGCGGTCAATGAGAGGAGACAGATCTTACGGACCCGGGTGCGAGCACATGTTCTGCACTCACTATAGCTACGCCGCTCCAATACCAGAGACTGTTGCCATGAAATGTTGGCGCTGTGCCTGGCATACAGTGAAGAGGTGGCAGCTGATGGTCAGGGGTGGCAGAAATTGGACCTGCACCCATCTGATATTAATGACCTCTCTGAAGGATAGCTTATCAATATCTACAGGGAACCTGTCCGGTCCCCAAAGCACCATAAACTAAGTGGTACTGTTATGGGGGGTGACCCGGAGCCGGGCGCGCTGCTATACCAGCCTATGGGAGAGCGTGCATGGGGCTGACAACAGGCAGATTTTACAGCACCGCTCGATTTTGGAGTGGGAGATCGCTGGATTGTGGGAGCGGGTGAATATTAAAAAGTCATTCCCCGGCTCCCTGTCCGTCCTCTAACAGCCCCAGAGCTTAGTTCAGGGTGCTGTGCGGACGGGACAGGTTCCCTTACAAAAAGTCTGATTTCTGTCGCGATTTTTTTATCCCTGTAACTTTTTTATTGTTCTGTGCCCGGGGTGTCAGGGCTCGGTTTTTGTAGTTTTTATTGCCACCACTTTGGGGTACAAAGAACTTTTGATTGTTGTATATTCAGTATTTTCTGATAGATGGGGGACCAAAAACCTGCAATGGCGACACTGCGCTGCTTCCTGAAGGGGCTCATTGTGTGGGATTAATAATGTGCTCTTCATGACGGACCTCTATGGACGCAGCAATGCCAATTATTAGTATTATTTATGTGATGACTGGAAAAGGGATTTTTCTATTATTTCTAATAATTAAAAATATGATTTTTCCAATTGACTTTAAACTGTCTGATCGCAATTAAACTGACCGACAACCTATTAAGACTTGCCACAAACACGTCTTAACAGACTATCATTCATAGCAGCCCTGGGGGCTTCAGAAGGCTCTCAAGCCCCTTACATACAATGCTGTTGGGAACGAGTTAAAGGGATTTTCCAGTGAAATACTATATACTATTGATGACCTTTCATTGGGGTCATCAATAGTTGATTAGCCGGGGTCCGTCGCTCGGGACCCTGACTGATCAGCTGAGTGGGCGCATTCTGTCAGCGTCGCAAACACAAAGGTCAGAGCAGAAGCAGCGGAAGTCTCAGTGCCGACGTCTGTGTAGTGGCTAGCGCTGGTAACTGCAGGCACGGCTCCCATTGACTTCCGCTCTGACCTCCATATTGATAGGTCAATAGTATTTGTGGAAAACCCCTTTAACCCCTTAACGGCGCAGCCCCTTTTTCTTTTTCCATTTTCGTTTTTTCCTCCCCCCTTCAAAAAAATCGTAACTCCTTTATTTATCCATCTACGTCGCTGTATGAGGGCTTGTTTTTTGCGGGACGAGTTGTATTTTTCAATGATGCTATTTAAAGTACCATATAATGTACTGAAAAACTTTAAAAAAAATTCTAAGTGGAGTAAAATCAAAAAAAAATGACATTTCGCCATCTTTCATTGAGTCTTGTTTCTACGGCGCACAAACGTCAACAAAAGCGACATGATAACTTTATTCTATGGGTCAGTACGATTACTACGATATGAAACTTGTATAGTTTTTTTTTTACTATACTACTCTTTTTTTTTTTCAAAGACATTTAATTTTTTTCAATTATTTTCTGCGGTCATTTTGTGTGCCCAATAACTTCTTTATTTTTCCGTCGACGTAGTTGTGCAAGGGCTCATTTTTTGCGGGATGTCCTGTAGTTTCTGATAGTACCAATTTGGAATACATACGACTTTGTGATCGTAACTAAAAAAATGCATTTCTGGTGTTCTTTATTTTTTTTTTCGGACGACGTTCACCGTGCAGGAAAAATAATGCGCTACTTTGATAGATCGGACTTTTACGAAGGCGGCGATACCAAACACATATGTTTATTTTATTACAGGTAGTCCCCGACTTGCGAACAGGTTCCGTTCCGGGAGCCCGTTCGCAAGTCCGTTTTGTTCGCAAGTCGAACAAATGGTAGTATGGAGCGGGATCGCGGGTGGATCCTGCTCCATACAACGTCGGGTGCCGGCTGTTCTTACAGCGGGCACCCGGCGGCAGCAGTTCCGACGAGCTGCGCCGCTTGTCCTAACTGTTAACACTTTAAATACCGCTCTGACAGCGGTATTTAAAGTGTTAACAGTTCTGACGAGCGGCGCGGCTCGTCGGAACTGCTGCCGCCGGGTGCCCGCTGTAAGAAACAGCCGGCACCCGACGTTCAGGGGGCCCGTACAGCGTCCCACGATGAGATCGCGGGACGCTGTGCGGTTGCTAGGCAGCCGGGGACCTCCTGAAAGGCCCCAGGGCTGCCTATGCAGAGCGCCTATCAAGCGCACGGACTGATAGGCGCTCTGCATAGACAGCACTAGTGCCCTTCAGGAGGTCCCCGGCTGCCCCGCAACCGCGATGTGACCGGACAGGCTTCTATCAGGCTTGATAGAAGCCTGTCCGGTCCCTGCACAGTATGATGTAATGCCATAGCATTACATCATACTGTGCTGTACAGATAGTTCGTATCTAGCGAAATTCGTAACTCGAATGTTCGCAAGTCGGGGACTATCTGTATTTAGGTTTTTTAATAATACATATGGCAAAAGGGGGGTGATTTAAACTTTTATAACTTTTTTCTTTTTTTACAATTAAAAAAACTTTATTGATTTTTATTCTACTTTACTGTAAGGTCCCCCTGGGGGACTTTAACAGGCAGTCTATCAAGCTACCCCACGTGGATGGCTTGATAGGCAGTCTGCTAAGGAAGCCCTGGGGCCTTTCTAAAGGCCCCCGGCTGCCATGACACCTGCACGGCTCCCCCCGATTTCACTGCGGGGGGGGGGGGGGGCGTGCGGTAAATGCCGTTGTCAGAATTGACAGCGGCATTTGAATGGTTACTACCCGATAGCGGCTATTGCCCACGGTTGTCAGCTGTATTAAACAGCTGACGCCCGCGCTATATGCAAAGAGGTCGTCCCGTGACCTCTCTGCGGGTTTTTGTACGTGTAATTATATTAAGTACTAGCTTACCCGTCGCGCGTTGCTGCGAAGACAGACATACATACATACATTTGTTTTTATATATCTAGATTACAACTGTGGGGGGTCTTGAACGCAGACCGTAATGCGAATGTTGCCTGTATCCAAATTAAGAGGAAATATTATATAGAGTACTCATAGTTGAGAACCATAATTAACCACTACACAGACCGTCTAGTGATCAGAATGAATTCTGTTTATTGTTGTACATTGCTAGTTTATATGCAAGTTGGAAAGAAGGCGTTTCCAATACCTAGTTTCATTCTACTTTTGCTGACCAAACCCTCATTCCAACAGATTACAATAGGGCTGTAAATCAAAAGCCTTTTAAACAAAAGGTATCAACAAAGCTGTTTGAACTATACATAAAACAATTACATGTGATAATAAAGGTTGTCTCCTGGCTGGCTGAGTACCTACTTAATCAGAATGTAATCTTAAAGATCCATCAACAATTTGCACATCAAAAGAGGGGACATTGTTTCTAGTTTTCACATAGACAAAACTGGTTCGGCCACCTACTCGGGAGTCAGCACAAAGTTGGTATTCAGTAAGATAACTGAATAAAATCTAATTGAATAAAATCTAATTAATCATACATTTAGTATTTTAAAATCAATATTCAAATAAACGCTTGAATATACCTTTTTACATATGATTCTGTATCCAAATTCTACTAGCAACTTCCGGAATGTTTTACATATAATACATAACATTATATAACCAAATAACTAATGTCACATTTATTACACTGTTTCCTTATCTTTCTTATGTTAGGTTATTGATTAATATTGATTGACCCCTATCATTCCCCCATTTGGACATCAGAGCCACCATTATCTCCTGGTTCTGTCACCCATAGGTGCCGGGTTCCCAGGTAGGAATGGTGCACTCTATGTCCATCAAGATATGAAGACATAATATCAAATATTGCAAGTCAATCAAGTTTACAATACAGTAATCTTTAGATTTATCAACATCAATATCGTCATCGTCATATTAGACACTTAAAGGGGTGTAGAAAATCGGCATTCAGTACATTTAGCTATGCATAAAATTATTACCTTAATTGCAATATATATATATACACATAAGATTATACTAGTCGGACGATTGCAGAGTAGTTGTTACTTCTGTTGCCTTAATTCGTTGGCATTTCCCGATTTCATTAGAGTCACAAGTAAAATTACAACATTCTTCAGCCAACGCAACATTTCTCACCTAAAACCGAGTTATATTCATCCAATGTGTATATTCAATGGTATCGCAATGGGGACAATATTCAAATAAATTAAGGAAGGTGTTTTCCTGAACAACATTGTCATCTACTTCATCACTATCATTGTGAACTATTGAGCGTATGTCTCGAAGAGTCTCTACAGGAGTGGGGACAGATAATAGAAAAGTCCGCAAAATGTCCTCTCCACTCCTGAGGTTGGGCATACACGTGTGGGAAATATTTGCCCATCCAGTCCATCGCTTGTCCATGTGGATCGTTCGTAGTGGTGTTTCCCAATAAGAAGACAGTCCAATAAGACAAATGCAGAAGTCAAAATCAAAATGTCCATTACCTCCCCCACCCAAACAACGCCGGGATCCCACCCATCACTTTTCCTCTGGCTCGGGAACTTTCTTGCAGTGGGAGGCATGTATCCACTTTTACAGAAGTAGGCGTTGACAACAGAACTTGGTATGGTCCGTCAAACCTTGGGTCCAAGGCCTTTATTACGTGTCTTTTTGCGACCACCCAATCTCCAGGTGGCAAGAAATGAGTCCCCTCTAGGTTGTCAGGGTCTGGAATTGGGGAAAACACTAGATCGGGTGTTATTTTCAGTTTACGACATAGTTCTTGTACATATTCAATAACCTTATCACACCCCCGCTGTAGGGCCTGTGGATGGTACAGGCCTAATCTTGGCATAGAGCCAAACAACACTTCTTTTAACTTAAGCATCTCATTTCAGTTCTTTCAACTTTGTCTAAACTCTGCGGGTGGTATGGAGTGTAAAACGCTTGTTCCACTCCAAGGCTGACATCACCTTTCGCATCACTTAACCTGTAAATTGTGTACCTCTGTCACTCTCAATTGTCTCTAGTACCCCAAATCTGCATACAAGTTCTGACACAAGTTTAGCCACTGTACATTGTGCGGTGGCTTTGAACAGGTCCACGCACACAAGGACGTACTCATACCTGCCTGATTTGGGAAACTGGATGTAATCGATTTGTAATCTCTGAATAGGATACAGTGGTCACTTCACATGCCTTCACATATGCCTTCGCCAACCTGTCCAACCCTGGAGCATACCATACCTTGTCCATAACAGAAACCATGGCATTCCGAGAGGCATGCACTTTCCCGTGAGCTAGGACGGCGAGGTGGGGGTAGGCAGCCGCTGGTACATCATCTACGTCCCGTAGGACGCCAAATCCCAAATCAACAAGAGTGGTGGGACCAAGATCCAACTTACAGCACAAGGGGTCTTGCGTACTGTCCAGGAGGGCTGCAGCCTTGGCTGCCCTATCCCCTTGTTCTCTGGTGACTGCCCCTGCGTGTGTGCTTTAACCTTTATTATGGCCACCTGTCCTGGCAACATGATAGCTTAATGGGCTTGCCTTGTGCCGTGAGAAAGCTCCTGGACCGCCAGATGGGTCCATAATCGTGTGCAGTACCAAAGACGTGCCTGGAATCAGTGTAGATATTAGCAGTGGTACCTTTTTCAATCGTACAGGCCTCAGTTCCTGCGCTGACATGTGTGGCGGCAGTGGCTTTTGTACAAGCATCTCATTCAGTGTGACTACTTCAAAACCTGTTACAAACCTTCCTTTGTCATTCAGGTATCTAGATCCATCCACAAACATTTCAAGGTGGGGGTTTAGGAGAGGTTTGTCAGTGACATGTGCGAACCCAGCTGTCACAATCATGCTGGTGTTCTGCATCAAAAGGCCTCCTCTTCATCATCAGTCAGAGAATTTGCAAAAAGCTGGTCCTCTGTACTTACTCCCCCATTTGAATCAGTGTCACCTAATGGCAATAAGGTGGCCGGATTCAAAGTGGTGCAACGTTGAAATGAGACATTGGATGAAGAGTATACTGCAAGTTCCATTTTGATCCGTCTAGCAAGAGACAGATCTCTACGGCTTACCTGTGTCAGGATACCATGTATGTCATGTGGGGTGTAGATCACCATGGTGTAATCTAAGAAGTTTCTCTTTGCTGGCTTTGCAGCCATTCTACTCTGATGGAGGAAACACAAAAGGCTTAGTGATGCATTGAGGTAACTATTTGTGTCAGCAGTACATAAAAGTAAATTAAAAACAAATCATCAACATATTACAAGAGGGCGGTGCCCTCGCGAATTGGCCAGGCGTCTAATACCAGTTTCATGAATCTGGTGAACTGGTATTGGGCTATACTGTGCCCCTTGTGGCAGCACTATCCAACAGTACTGCTTTCCTCTGAAATTAAATACAAACAAATACAGACAGTCTGTCGAGGTCCGTCTGACTGGTAGCCCAAAGGCTCAAAGGAACGACACTAAGAACTTGTTTCTCTGCGTGCGTAAAAGTGAAGACAGGGAGAGGTGTCGCTAGGTCTGCTGCCATCCGACCGAAGGTCGGGTGACTTTCAGACCTGGGGTGTATACGAGCCTCACCGGACGAGTGAAGTTCGATACAAGATCCCAAGGATCCCATCATTTCGGTTCCCAATATGCTTTCAGGACTTTCCAGCACAAGGAAGCGCATGAGGCATCGTGACCCTTTAAACATTACCTCTAGTGGTTCAGTTTCTGCCAGCTGAATCGGCACTCCTGAAACCCCTTGCACCAATTACTGCTAGACAATCAAGCTGGTATTCTATTAAAAATAGATCAGAACCTTGTTGCAAAAAAAAAAATTAAATTTAAAAATTTTGAAATTGCTGACCTGCAATACCTGGATCACCTATGTCAGATATCCAGTTCCTTGGGCTAAGCAATGACTCAGGAATTGGAGTTTGTCTTGGAGGTGGCTTACTATTTGTCAGGACCTGCGGAAAGCTGAGTTTCTGCAGTAGCTATCAAGACAAATGCATGAGCCGGATCTACCAAGAGAGCAGTTAGTTTACAAACCTCCTCTGAACTGTCACTTGAGGTCTCAACCCGTACCGATCCATCCGGTGAAAATTTGATGGATGCAGATAAGGCTTGTAAGATATTAGTACAAATAACAGACATGAATTACAACAAGGCAGAATAATCCACAAACATGTATTCATATTGGAATATGATATTCTTTAAGCAAATTCATTATTAATCTGATCCTGCCTGCAATGTCTCATCAAATTTGAGAAGGGAAAAAAAAACTTCCTAACTGCCCAAGCTCCTCACCCCCTCCTTTGTAGACAAAAGAAGGATGAAACATTACCTACTTTTACATTATCTAGCTCCACCCCTTCGATGCTGGTCGTTTGCATGTCTCTCCTACAGAACATTCTCTCAGAGACAGTGCAGTACTAACAGCATTTAGCAGTGATATAGACGTCCAACCAATCACAGAACTGACATTTACACAAAAAGCAAAAATATATATATCTTAAAATCCCTATGTTCTCTATTTTTAAGACCGTATAATTCACATAATTCATTACAAGTTTCTTATTTCATCAGCGTCTTTCTTCCTTTCTATGACACTGAATTTTATCTCTATGAAACAATAGCTAAGATATTAGTAAGCAACTAAAACATTCAGACTTTAAACAGCATTAATTATTAGTAATTACAAGACGTATACTTCTCTCCTAGGCTGGTCTGTGTTGAGGGTGGAAGACCTCTTCCTATTGTTCTTCCCTCCCATCTCCTTACATCACCTAGCTCCACCCCCTGTGATCTGGCTCAGCGTTTGGTCTTTCTTGCCTCATTTAGTTTCTAGCCACCGGACAGTATACACCATATAACACAATCTAACTCTCATACGGGCCCTTCATTAATACACACACATAAAGACAAAAACATTTGCATGTCAGTTACTACTTTTTAAGTGTCAGTACTTCCTCACTTGTCTAAAAGTGTCGGTACTTCCCAACCCTTCTTATTTCCCTCGTCTCTACTACTTCTCTTATGTTTATTTTTATCCCAATCTGTGCCACAATAGTCTTTCACATAATTTTAGATTATAGTTCCCACTGCCTTCCCTGTTTTACATCTGCTTCTATATCACCCTCTGCTCCCTGCATCTCTTTCTTGTCCTCATGCTTCCACTCACTAGCCTAGGATCTAGTGAGCATAGGCATAACCGGTTTGCACCGAGGAGCTCCGCAAGCAGGGCAGCTCTCTCTCCAATCCGGGTTCTGTTGTCCACAATGCCAGCAGGTCCATCCCTCCAGTCCAATGTTTGACCTTGGAGTGGATGACTTGGCATAGGGTGGGGGGGAGGAGACGGTTGGAATTGAGATGAAGGAGGGGGTGAAGGTTGAAGAGGGAACTGACCCCACAATGAGAGAACATTATATACCTGTGCTTTGAATTCTTTTCTCATTTCATTTTTAGCTATTGAACAGTATATATATAATACAACATACTTCCTGTGTAGCCAAATATAACCAATTCTTAATTCACATTTCTTTGCAAAGACAAGTAGGTCTTCTAAAGCCCAGTACTCCCCACCCTTTGAAATGTATCTTATCTTCTATAGAACACAGAAACTTCTCCAGACAAATAGCTGTATAACTGGTTCCACTGCCTGTAAACATCTTCTAAACTGCAAATTCACACTCACTAAGGGTTTTTTTTTGTTTTTTTTTCATTCCTATACGGACTGATAATATGTGAAGTAGAAATTGGGATTGTATTTACTGTACACCAGACTTCCAATAATGAGCGAATTATGTATAGATAAGAAAAACTCTTAGTACCGCGGTTTTTACACGATTCGCTCAGAATAGGCTACCCAATGACAAACACAATACAACTTATGCCCATTTCTACCCACATACTTATATTCACCACTCCAGATAGCAACTATTATTACCGTGCATTGTTAAACCTTCTACCTTTCCTTAACTCATTGACTTGCTTTTTTTTTTTTTTTTTCTATAACCTTCCGCTAAAATTGCTTACATCAACTTTACACTCAGGAAAAAAACAAAAAAACCACCCAGTCTATATATACTTCATTGTTCTTTTGAACCCCCACAGATGTGAGTGGGGTATAACTTTCTTACACTTAGAAATTAGACATTACAAGAACACTAAGACGTACAACAAAGATTAGTTTACATAACAACAAGACTTACAAGACAAACAATAGTGGTTATTTGTCACATAATTGTCCACAGATTTTGCATGAACTTACTTTATGTCCCAGAGGGACACAAACTATAAGAGGATTCCCTTTCTCTGATAACCCCTTACTGCCGTATCTATACTTGCCTTAATCCATCTGTCTAACATATTTTTATACAACCTTTTGACTATCTCTGAATCTTTTCCCCAAACTTGCTGGTCTAAGACTCCCAAAATTCTAAACACCTTACTACATTCTTCTTCCCACAGCTAACGTGCCTTCTTTGTCTTTTACTATTTCTCTGGCTGATTTCCATATAGGCATACTGCTTGCCCTGTACGTTTCCCATATTGTCTGTTCCTTTATCTAAACCGGCGTCTCTGATATCTTTCATATGCTTTTTCCCGTACTATTGCCAGAACTCATAGTTAAAAGGTTCCCGCTTTTCTAAGTCCTATCTGTCTATATATTTTATACGTTTGTCTGCATACGTCTCCCCCTTCCCTTTCTCTTATGGACTTACCTCTTGATTTACCACTGTAACACAGCATTGAGGATGCATACGGCTTTCCTCAGATAAATCTGGCGGTCCCTTCTGCCAAGTCCGAAACTGGCAGGATAACTATTTATTTTATTTCCCACTATTCATCACTAAGTAAACAGGACCTGATATCACCTAGTAAACTAAGGACCCCTGGTCCCTGGTCCTGGAATAGTTTTACGGACTCCTTAAGGGGGGGTTTAGGGGACTTCTGGTGATATTATAACAGACTCAGTAAAAGCAAATTATGGCTAACACGACACAGACTATCAACGTACAGATTTCAACAATTACTACAGGCAACATGGCAATATACACACAAGGGTTCTTCCGTCTAGCACGGTCACTAAGAACACCGTAAATAACAGGCAGAAGCGTCCTATATAACATACAGCAACTCACCCCCTGTCGACACGAGGACTGAATGAAGTCAGGAGAGCCCAGAGCTTGAGTGGCAAGTCAAGAGCTTACCGTATACCGGTGTTTTGTAGATCTGGGGTCCCGTGGCCTCTCGTCCGGCTGGTCGGCAGGTAGTGTAGTCAGGTATCGGCTGCAGGTAAGGAGTTAGCTTCTGCCCCACTTGTCGGGCGCCAAATAAACTGTGGGGGGTCTTGAACGCAGACCGTAATGCGAATGTTGCCTGTATCCAAATTAAGAGGAAATATTATATAGAGTACTCATAGTTGAGAACCATAATTAACCACTACACAGACCGTCTAGTGATCAGAATGAATTCTGTTTATTGTTGTACATTGCTAGTTTATATGCAAGTTGGAAAGAAGGCGTTTCCAATACCTAGTTTCATTCTACTTTTGCTGACCAAACCCTCATTCCAACAGATTACAATAGGGCTGTAAATCAAAAGCCTTTTAAACAAAAGGTATCAACAAAGCTGTTTGAACTATACATAAAACAATTACATGTGATAATAAAGGTTGTCTCCTGGCTGGCTGAGTACCTACTTAATCAGAATGTAATCTTAAAGATCCATCAACAATTTGCACATCAAAAGAGGGGACATTGTTTCTAGTTTTCACATAGACAAAACTGGTTCGGCCACCTACTCGGGAGTCAGCACAAAGTTGGTATTCAGTAAGATAACTGAATAAAATCTAATTGAATAAAATCTAATTAATCATACATTTAGTATTTTAAAATCAATATTCAAATAAACGCTTGAATATACCTTTTTACATATGATTCTGTATCCAAATTCTACTAGCAACTTCCGGAATGTTTTACATATAATACATAACATTATATAACCAAATAACTAATGTCACATTTATTACACTGTTTCCTTATCTTTCTTATGTTAGGTTATTGATTAATATTGATTGACCCCTATCACAACCAATCACAGAGCAGCTTTCAAGTTACCTCAGCGGTATAATATATAACAACCAATCACAGCACAGCAGCTTTCATGTTACCTCAGCAGTATAATATATAGCAACCAATCACAGCACAGCTTTCATGTTACCTCAGCGGTATAATATATAGCAACCAATGACAGCACAGCTTTCATGTTACCTCAGCGGTATAATATATAGCAACCAATCACAGCACAGGTTTCATGTTACCTCAGCAGTATAAGAAATAGCAACCAATCACAGCACAGCTTTCATTTTACCTCAGCAGTATAAGAAATAGCAACCAATCACAGCACAGCTTTCATGTTACCTCAGCATTCTCAATATCCAGCAATTGTCTTGCGAAACGTTCAGCGGATGCATTATTTTGTAGTTGAACACGCTTGCTCGTAATGCCTTTTGCTTTCGTGCTTGAGATGGAAATCAAACGATCTTTGTCTGGGGGGCATAACTGTCGACGATGCTCGCACGCGCGGCACCTATCGTAGGATAGCTGTACTATGCCAGTAATCTTCCCAGGAGTGTACTCAGCAACTTCCCAAAGTTTCATTGCGATTGGATGAATGGTGTAGTAGCTCATAAAGGACAGACAGACAGACATGCATTCATTTATATATATCAGAAAGTGAGAGAATTAGATTCCATACGTAAAATTTGGACGCTAATTGTTTGGCGCTAGAATTGAATAATCGAGTTGGGACCCATTAAATTATCCTATTTATGACATAATCAATGCTCGTGCCAAATTACATCGTGAAGTGAGAAAATTAGATTCCGTAGTATGTAAAATTTGGACGCTAATTCTTTAGCGCTTAGAATTAAATAATCGAGTTGGGACCCATTAGCTTTTCCTATTTATGACATAATCAATGCTCGTGCGAAATTTCAACTTTCTATGATATTGGGAAGTGAGAGAATTAGATTCCCTACGTAAAATTTGGACGCTAATTCTTTTGCGCTTAAAATTGAATAATCGAGTTGGGACCCATTAACTTTTCCTATTTATGACATAATCAATGCTCGTGCCAAATTTCAAGTTTCTATGACATTGGGAAGCGAGAAAATTGGATTCCGTACATAAAATTTGGACGCTAATTCTTTGGCGCTTAGAATTAAATAATCAAGTTGGGACCCATTAACTTTTCCTATTTATGACATAATCAATGGTAATGCCAAATTTCATGTTTCTATGACATCGGGATGTGAGAAAATTAGACTCCATACGTAAAATTTGGACGCTAATTCTTTGGCGCTTAAAATTGAATTATCAAGTGAGGACCGATTAACTTTTCCTATTTATGACATAATCAATGCTTGTGCCAAATTTCAAGTTTCTATGACATTGGGAAGCAAGAAAATTAGATTCCGTACGTAAAATTTGGACGCTAACTTTTTTGCGCTTAGAATTAAATAATCGAGTTGGGACCGATTAGCTTTTCCTTTTTATGACATAATCATTGCTCGTGCCAAATTTCAAGCTTCTATGACATTGGGAAGCGAGAAAATTAGATTCCGTACGTAAAATTTGGACGCTAATTCTTTGGCGCTTAGAATTGAATAATCGAGTTGGGACCCATTAACTTTTCCTATTTATGACATAATCAATGCTCGTGCCAAATGTCATGTTTCCGACATCGGGAAGTGAGAGAATTAGTGGCAATGATGGAAATCGAACGATCTACGTGGGGGGGGGGGGCGTAACTGTCGACGACGCTCGCACGCGCCATTTATCATAGGATAGATGTACTATGCCAGTAATCTTCCCAAGAGTGTACTTAACAACTTCCCAAAGTTTCATGGCGATCGGATGAATGGTGTAGTAGCGCATAAAGGACAAACAGACACACAGACATACATTCAATTTTATATATATAGACTAGCTTACCTGTCGCGCGTTGCTGCGAAGACAGACATACATACATACATTCGTTTTTATAGATCTAGATAACAACCAATCACAGCGCAGCTTTCAAGTTACCTCAGCGGTATAATATTTAACAACCAATCACATCACAGCTTTCATGTTACCTCAGTGGTATAATATATAACAACGAATTGCAGCACAGCTGTCATGTAACCTCAGTAGTATAAGAAGTAGCAACCAATCACAGCACAGCTTTCATTTTACCTCAGCAGTATAAGAAATAGCAACCAATCACAGCGCAGCTTTCATGTTACCTCAGCATTCTCAATATCCAGCAATTGTCTTGCGAAACATTCGGCGGATGCATTATTTTGTAGTTGAACACGCTTGCTCGTAATGCCTTTTGCTTTCGTGCTTGAGATGGAAATCAAACGATCTTTGTCTGGGGCGCATAACTGTCGATGATGCTCGCACGCGCGCCACCTATCGTAGAATAGTTGTACTATGCCAGTAATCTTCCCAGGAGTGTACTCAACAACTTCCCAAAGTTTCATAGCGATTGGATGAATGGCATAGTAATGCATAAGGGACAGACAGACAGACATTCATTTATATATATATAAATGACATCAGGAAGTGAGAGAATTAGACTCCGTACGTAAAATTTGGACGCTAATTATTTGGCGCTTAGAATTGAATAATCGAGTTGGGACCCTTTAACTTTTTCTATTTATGACATAATCAATGCCTGTGCCAAATTACATCAGGAAGTGAGAGAATTAGATTCAGTACTACGCAAAGTTTGGATGCTAATTCTTTGGCGCTTAGAATTGAATAATCGAGTTGGGACCTATTATCTTTTCCTATTTATGACATAATCAATGCTCGTGCCAAATTTTAAGTTTCTATGACATCGGGATGTGAGAAAATTAGATTCCGTACGTAAAATTTGGACGCTAATTCTTTGGTGCTTAGAATGAAATAATCGGGTTGGGACCCATTAGCTTTTCCTATTTATGACATAATCAATGCTCGTGCCAAGTTTCAAGTTTCTATGACATTGGGAAGTGATGGAATTAGATTCTGTATGTAAAATTTGGACGCTAATTTTTTTGCGCTTAGAATTGAATAATCGAGTTGGGACCCATTAACTTTTCCTATTTATGACATAATCAATGCCTGTGCCAAATTACATCGTGAAGTGAGAGAATTAGATTCCGTAATACGTAAAATTTGGACGCTAATTCTTTAGCGCTTAGAATTAAATAATCGAGTTGGGACCCATTAGCTTTTCCTATTTATGACATAATCAATGCTAATGCCAAATTTCATGCTTCTATGACATCGGGATGTGAGAAAATTAGATTCCGTATGTAAAATTTGGACGCTAA
Source organism: Eleutherodactylus coqui (assembly GCF_035609145.1). NCBI lineage: Eukaryota > Metazoa > Chordata > Amphibia > Anura > Eleutherodactylidae > Eleutherodactylus > Eleutherodactylus coqui. The sequence goes on along the minus strand of NC_089848.1, from coordinate 34,465,608 downwards.
TTCTTTTGCGCTTAGAATTAAATAATCGACTCGGGACCCATTAAGTTTTCCTATTTATTACATAATCAATGCTCATACCAAATTTCAAGTTTCTATGACATTGGGATGCGAGAAAATTAGATTCCGTACGTAAAATTTGGACGCTAATTCCTTGGTGCTTAGAATTGAATAATCGAGTTGGGACCCATTAACTTTTCCTATTTATGACATAATCAATGCTCGTGCCAAATTTCATGTTTCTACGACATTGGGAAGTGAGAGAATTAGTGGCAATGATGGAAATCGAACGATCTACGTGGGGGGGCGTAACTGTCGACGACACTCGCACGCGCGCCATTTATCATAGGATAGATGTACCATGCCTATAATCTTCCCAGGAGTGTACTCAACAACTTCCCAAAGTTTCATGGCGATCGGATGAATGGTGTAGTAGCGCATAAAGGACAAACAGACACACACACAGACAGACATACATTCAATTTTATATATATAGACTAGCTTACCCGTCGTGCGTTGCTGCGAAGACAGACATACATACATTCGTTTTTATATATCTAGATAACAACCAATCACAGCGCAGCTTTCATGTTGCCTCAGCAGTATAATATATAGCAATCAATCACAGCGCAGCTTTCATTTTACCTCAGCATTCTCAATATCCAGCAATTGTCAAGCGAAACGTTTTGGCGGATGCATCATTTTGTAGTTGAACACGCTTGCTCATAATGCCTTTTGCTTTTGTGCTTGAGATGGAAATCAAACGATCTTTGTCTGGGTGGCATAACTGTCGACGATGCTCGCACGCGCGCCACCTATCGTAGGATAGATGTACTATGCCAGTAATCTTCCCAGGAGTGTACTCAACAACTTCCCAAAGTTTCATCGCGATTGGATGAATGGTGTAGTAATGCATAAAGGACAAACAGACAGACATACAGACAGTCATTCATTTATATATATATATATATATATAGATGACATCAGGAAGTGAGAGAATTAGATTCCGTACGTAAAATTTGAATGCTAATTCTTTGGCGCTCAGAATTGAATAATCGAGTTGGGACCCACTAACTTTTCCTATTTATGACATAATCAATGTTCATGTCAAATTTCATGTTTCTATGACATCAAGAAGTGAGAAAATTAGATTCCGTATGTAAAATTTTGATGCTAATTCTTTGGTGATTAGAATGGAATAATCGAGTTGGGACCCATTAACTTTTCCTATTTATGACATAATCAATGCTCGTGCCAAATTTCAAGTTTCTATGACATCAAGAAGTGAGAAAATTAGATTCCGTACGTAAAATTTGGACGCTAATTCTTTTGCGCTTAGAATTTAAAAATCGGGTTGGGACCAATTAGCTTTTCCTATTTATGACATAATCAATGCTCGCACCAAATTTCAAGTTTCTATAACATTGGGAAGCGAGAAAATTAGATTCTGTACGTAAAATTTGGACGCTAATTCTTTTGCACTAGAATTGAATAATCGAGTTGGGACCCATTAACTTTTCCTATTTATGACATAATCAATGCTTGTGCCAAATTTCAAGTTTCTATAACATTGGGAAGTGAGAAAATTAGATTCCGTACGTAAAATTTGGACGCTAATTCTTTGGCGCTTAGAATTGAATAATCGAGTTGGGACCCATTAACTTTTCCTATTTATGACATAATCAATGCTCGTGCCAAATTTCAAGTTTCTATAACATTGGGAAGTGAGAAAATTAGATTCCGTACTTAAAATTTGGACGCTAATTCTTTTGCGCTAGAATTGAATAATCGAGTTGGGACCCATTAGCTTTTCCTATTTATGACATAATCAATGCTCGTGCCAAATTTCATGTTTCTACGACATTGGGAAGTGAGAGAATTAGTGGCAATGATGGAAATCGAACGATCTACGTGGGGGGGGGGCATAACTGTCGACGACGCTCGCACGCGCCATTTATCATAGGATAGATGTACTATGCCAGTAATCTTCCCAGGAGTGTACTCAACAACTTCCCAAAGTTTCATGGCGATCGGATGAATGGTGTAGTAGCGCATAAAGGACAAACACACAGACAGACAGACAGACACACACGCATACATTCAATTTTATATATATAGATTAGCGCATGCAAAACACATCCGCAGATGGGCCATGTATTTGCTGCGCATGTTGGTTTCCTGTGTATTTGCGCCAGGGCATTCACTTCAATGGCCAATGTTGGCGTGCAATACGCAGCAAAATTGGACATGCGTGTATTTTCTCACACGACTGAACACCGCATGAAAAAATATGCTCATGTGAAGTGCAGTGGCCGGGTTCTATTGACTGCGTATTACACCCGTGTGAATGAGCCCCACGGCAGGGTGGTCCGCACGGGGCTGGTATGAAAGCTGGCATCCACACCTGCGCCGCTTGGTGCGCGTTTTATCGTGTATTTCTATGTGAAATTCACCCCTTGATTGTAAAGAGAATTCCGCAACGTAAACGGCGATAAAACTGACATGCAGTGGAACTGAATTACGTAGCGCGTGTCCGTTTCCGCGCGGGTTTGGTGCGGATTATTTTCGCAGCTTGTGGACGAGATTTTCAAAATCTCATCCACTATTCTTCTGCTTTGTATGCCGCTGAATTTCCGCGTGGAGCGTCGGCACGGGTATTCCCCGGTAAATCCGCCCTGTTTGAACCCTCCTAAGGCTGAGTTCACACAGGGCTGTTTTGCCGCGGAAATTCCGTCCGGAATTTCATGTGGCAAATCCTCCTGCGGCCGGTAATCCCACGGTTAGCCAGCCATGTGGACGAGATTTCTCTGACGGCGAATCTATCGTGGCAAAGTCGGCATTGCGGCGCGGGTTCGCCGGCTGCAGCATGTCCATTCTTTTATTTTTTCCGCTGCGACCACGCTCTCCTCTAAGGGAGCACCGGCCACAACAGAAAAGCGTGCAGCGAGGCAGCTTCAAAACCAGCGGCTAAGTGCCGTGGGTTTTGAAGCAGCGCTTTCCCGGGCAGAAATCTTGCGGTTTTTCGCTGCGGCCAAACCGCGAGGTTTCCACCCGGAATCTGCCGTGTGAACCGAGCCTAAGGGCGCCCACCCACTGGCGTTTTTTTTTCCCTGCGAAATTCGCAGCATTTTTTTTCTGCAGGGGTCTATGGGACTTGTAATGTTAAAATCGCGATCCAAAAACAGGAGGCACAACGATTGTCTATCCAGTCTGGGGGGAATAGCGCCATATTTATTAACCCTCTGCCATCCATCCCCCAGAGGACGGACCTCCCGCATGTGACCACTGGAGACAATGTATCAGTATGCAGCAACCAGCTCTGTCCAGAGGAGCCGGGCCGGCCACAGCAGCGCCTGGAGGGGGGAGGGGAATCTGTGGAAATTAAAAGAGCCGCGTCTGGATGAAGTGTGACTGGGAGCTGCTGACGTCACCTCTCCATCAGTGCGGAGCCGGGCAGGTATATGATGTCACTGTTCCATCAGCGCAGTGCCCGGCAGGTGTATGATGTCACTGCTCCATCAGCGCAGAGCCCGGTGCGTGTATGATGTCACCGCGCCATCAGCGCAGAGCCCGGTGGGTGTATGATGTCACCGCGCCATCAGCGCAGAGCCCGGTGGGTGTATGATGTCACCGCTCCATCAGCGCGTAGCCTGGCAAGTATATGATGTCATGAGGCTCCCCTGATATGGCGCTGCCCCTCCATAGTGCTGTACAGCCGTTCGGCGGGAGGAGCAGTGTGATGGCGGGATGTGCTGCAGCTCACCACTGTTCAGTGTACAGTGCATAACTAAAAGCGTCTCCGTGATGCTCTTTACCCGGCGCCGCTAATGGGACACAGCGGCCGCATAACCTGGCGCCGTTGATCCTCTGCTACCCGGCGGTGACAGGACATAGCCGCCACATAACCTGGCGCCGCTGATCCTCTGCTGCCCGGCGGTGATGGGACACAGCGGCCACATAACCTGGCACTGCTGATCCTCTGCTACCCAGCGGTGACGGAACACAGCAGCCACATAACCCGACGCGACTGTTCCTCTACTACCCGGCGGTGATTGGACACAGCGGCCACATAATCCAGCGTCGCTGATCCTCTACTCCCCGACGGCGACGGGACACAGCGGCCACATAACCGTGAGCCGCTGATCTTTCTACTACCTGGTGGTGATGGGACACAGCGGCCACATAACCTGGCGTCGCTAATCCTCTACTATCCGGCGGTGATGGGACACAGCAGCCACATAACCCGGCGCTACTACCCGCGGTGATGGGACACAGCGGCCACATAACCCAGCGTCGCCAATCCTCTACTACCCGGCGTTGACGGAACACAGCAGCCACATAACCCGGCGCTACTGTTCCTCTACTATACAGCGGTGATGGGACACAACAGCCACATAACCTGGCTCTGCTAATTCTCTACTACCTGGCAGTAACGGTAAACAGCGGCCACATAACCTGCCGTCGCAGATCCTCCACTAACTGGCGGTAACGGGACTCAAGGGCCACATAACCGAGCGCCGCTGATCCTCTACTACCTGGCGGTGACGGGACACAGAGGCCACATAACCCGACGCTGCTGATTCTCTGCTACCCAGCGACCAAATACCCTGGCGCCACTGATCCTCTGCTACCTGGCGGTGAGGGGACGCAGCGGCCACATAACCTGGCGCCACTGATCCTCTACTACTGGCGCTGACGGGAAACAGCGGCCATATAACCTGGCGCCACTGATCCTCTACTACCTGGCGGTGACGGGACACAGAGCCACATAACCCAGCGCTGCTGATTCTGTACTACGCGGCGGTGAGGGGACACAGCGGCCACATAACCTGGCGCCGCTGATCCTCTACTACCCGGCAATGATGGGACACAGCAGCCACATAACCTGGCGCAGCTGATTCTCTGCTACCCGGTGGTGAGGGGACACAGCGGCCACATAACCAGGTGCCGCTGATCCTCTGCTGCCCAGCGGTGACGGCACACAACAGCCATATAACCTGGCACCGCTGATCCTAGACTATCCGGCGGTGACGGGACACAGCTGCCACATAACCTGACGCTGCTGATTCTCTACTAATTGGCAGTGACAGGACACAGTGGCCGCATAACCCGGCGCCGCTGATCCACAACTACCTGGCGGTGGCGTGACACAGCGGCCATATAACCTGGCGCTGCTGATTCTGTACTACGCGGCGGTGAGGGGACACAGTGGACAGTTAACCTGGCGCCGCTGATCCTCTACCACCCAGCGGTGATGGGACACAGCGGCCACATAACCTGGCTCTGCTAATTCTCTAATACCTGGCAGTAACGGTAAACAGCGGCCACATAGCCCGGTATCGCTGATCCTCAACTACACGATGGTACGGGACACAGTGGCCACATAACCTGGCGCCGCTGATCCTCCACTACCCGGCGGTAACGGGACACAACGGCCACATAACCCGGTGCCGCTGATCCTCTACTACCCGGCGGTGACGGGACACAGCGGCCACATAACCCGGCGCTGCTGATTCTGTACTACGCGGCGGTGAGGGGACACAGTGGACAGTTAACCTGGCGCCGCTGATCCTCTACCACCTGGCGGTGATGGGACACAGCAGCCACATAACCTGGCTCTGCTAATTCTCTACTACCTGGCAGTAACGGTACACAGCGGCCACCTAACCGGGCGCCGCTCATCCTCAACTACCCGATGGTGACAGGACACAGCGGCCACATAACCTGGCGCCGCTGATCCTCTACTACCCGACAGTGACGGGACACAAAGGCCACATAAACTGGCGCGGCTGATTCTCTACTACCCGGTGGTGAGGAGACACAGCGGCCACATAACCTGGTGCCGCTGATCCTCTGCTACCCAGCGGTGAAGGGACACAACGGCCACATAACCTGGCGCCGCTGATCCTATACTATCCGGCGGTGACGGGACACAGCTGCCACATAACCTGGCGCTGCTGATTCTCTACTAATTGGCAGTGACAGGACACAGTGGACGCATAACCCGGCGCCGCTGATCCACAACTACCTGGCGGTGGCGTGACACAGCGGCCATATAACCGGCGGTGATGGGACACAGCGGCCACATAACCTGGCTCTGCTAATTCTCTAATACCTGGCAGTAACGGTAAACAGCGGCCACATAACCTGGCGTCGCTGATCCTCAACTACACGGTGGTACGGGACACAGTGGCCACATAACCTGGCGTCACTGATCCTCCACTACCCGGCGGTAACGGGACACAGAGGCCACATAACCCGGTGCCGCTGATCCTCTACTACACAGGGGTGACGGGACACAGTGGCCACATAACCTGGTGTCGCTGATCCTCCACTACCCGGCGGTAACAGGATACAGCGGCCACATAACCTGGCGATGCTGATGCTCTACTAACTGACAGTGACAGGACACAGTGGCCGCATAACCCGGCGCCGCTGATCCACAACTACCCGGCGGTGACGGCACACAGCGGCCACATAACCTGGCGCTGCAAATTCTTTACTACCTGGAGGTGATGGGACACAGCGGCCACATAATCTGGTGTCGCTAATCCTCTACTACCCGGCAGTGACGGGACACAGCGGCCACATAACCTTGCACCGCTGATCCTCTGCTACCCGGCGGTGATAGGACAGCGGCCACATAACACGACGACGCTGATTCTCTGCTACCCAGCGGTGACAGGACACAGCAGCCACATAACCTGCTGTTGCTGATTCTCTGCTACCCGGTGGTGACAGGACACAGCGGCCACATAACCTGGCGCCGCTGATCCTCCACTACCCGGCGCTGACGGGACACAGAGGCCACATAACCCGGGGCTGCTGATTCTCTGCTACCCAGCGGTGACGGGACACATCGGCCACATAACCTGGCGCCGCTGATCCTCTACTACCCGACGGTGACGGGACACAGAGGCCACATAAACTGGCGCGGCTGATTCTCTACTACCCGGTGGTAAGGGGACACAGCGGCCACATAACCTGGCGCCGCTGATCCTCCACTACCCGGCGCTGACGGGACACAGAGGCCACATAACCCGGGGCTGCTGATTCTGTACTACGCGGCGGAGAGGGGACACAGTGGACAGTTAAACTGGCGCCGCTGATCCTCTACCACCCAGCGGTGATGGGACACAGCGGTCACATAACCTGGCTCTGCTGATCCTCCACTACCTGGCGGTGGCGGGACACAGCGGCCACATATCCTGGCGCCGCTGTGCCTCTGCTACCCCGCGTTGATGGGATACAGCGGCCACATAACCTGGCTCTGCTATTTCTCTAATTACCTGGCAACAACGGTACACAGCGGCCACATAACCTGGTGCCGCTGATCCTCTACTACCCGACGGTGACGGGACACAGAGGCCACATAAACTGGCGTGGCTGATTCTCTACTACCCGGTGGTAAGGGGACACAGCGGCCACATAACCTGGTGCCGCTGATCCTCTACTAGCAGGAGGTGACGGGATACAGCGGCCACATAATCTGGTGTCGCTAATCCTCTACTAGCCGGCAGTGACAGGACACAGTGGCCGCTTAACCTGGCGCCGCTGATCCTCTGCTAGCCGGCAGTGATTGGACACAGCGGCCACATAATCTGGTGTCGCTAATCCTCTACTACCCGGCAGTGATGGGACACAGCGGCCACATAACCTTGCGCCGCTGATCCTCTGCTACCCGGCGGTGATAGGACAGCGGCCACATAACACGACGCCGCTGATTCTCTGCTACCCAGCGGTGACAGGACACAGCGGCCACATAACCTGGTGCCGCTGATTCTCTGCTACCCAGCGGTGACGGGACACAGCGGCCACAAAACCTGGCGCCGCTGATCCTCCACTACCCGGGCTGACGGGACACAGAGGCCACATAACCCTGGGCTGCTGATTCTGTACTACGCGGCGGTGAGGGGACACAGTGGACAGTTAAACTGGCGCCGCTGATCCTCTACCACCCAGCGGTGATGGGACACAGCGGCCACATAACCTGGCTCTGCTGATCCTCCACTACCTGGCGGAGGCGGGACACAGCGGCCACATATCCTGGCGCCGCTGATCCTCCACTACCCGGGCTGACGGGACACAGAAGCCACATAACCCTGGGCTGCTGATTCTGTACTACGCGGTGGTGAGGGGACACAGTGGACAGTTAAACTGGCGCCGCTGATCCTCTACCACCCAGCGGTGATGGGACACAGCGGCCACATAACCTGGCTCTGCTGATCCTCCACTACCTGGCGGTGGCGGGACACAGCGGCCACATATCCTGGCGCCGCTGTGCCTCTGCTACCCCGCGTTGATGGGACACAGCGGCCACATAACCTGGCGCCGCTGATCCTCCACTACCCGGGCTGACGGGACACAGAGGCCACATAACCCGGGGCTGCTGATTCTGTACTACGCGGCGGTGAGGGGAAACAGTGGACAGTTAAGCTGGCGCTGCTGATCCTCTACCACCCGGCGGTGATGGGACACAGCGGCCACATAACCTGGCTCTGCTAATTCTCAACTACGCGGTGGTGACAGGACACAGCGGCCATATAACCCGGCGCCGCTGATTCTCTGCTACCCGGCGGTGACGGGACACAGCGGCCATATAACCCGGCGCCGCTGATTCTCTAACTACCTGGCAGTAACGGTACACAGCGGCCACATAACCCGGCGCCGCTGATCCTCTACTACCCGGTGGTGAGGGGACACAGCGGCCACATAATCTGGTGCCGCTGATCCTCTGCTACCCAGCGGTGACGGGACACAACGGCCACATAACCTGGCGCTGCTGATTCTTTGCTACCTGGCGCTGAGGGGACACAGCGGCCACATAACCTGGCGCTGCTGATTCTTTGCTACCTGGCAGTGAGGGGACACAGCGGCCACATAACTTGGCACCGCTGATCCACTACTACCTGGCGGTAATGGGATACAGAGGCCACATAACCCGGCGCTGCTGATTCTCTACTACGCGGCGGTCAGGGGACACAGTGGACAGTTAACCTGGCGCTGCTGATCCTCTACCACCCGGCGGTGATGGTATACAGCGGCCACATAACCTGGCACCGCTGATCCTCTACTACCCAGCGGTGATGGGACACAGCGGCCACATAATCTGGCGCCGCTGATCCTCTGCTACCCGGCGGTGATAGGACAGTGGCCACATAACCCGGCGCCGCTGATTCTCTGCTACCCCGCAGTGACGGGACATAGCGGCCACATAACCTGGCGCCGCTGATCCTCTACTACCTGGCAGTGACGGGACACAGCGGCCACATAACGTGGCGCCGCTGATCCTCTGCTACCCAGCGGTGACAGGACACAGCGGCCACATAACCTGGCGTCGCTGATCCTCTACTACCTGGCGGTGACGGGACACAGAGGCCACATAACCTGGCTCTGCTGATCCTCCACTACCTGGCGGTGACAGGACACAGCGGCCACATATCCTGGCGCCGCTGATTCTCTGCTATCCCGCGTTGATGGGACACAGCGGCCACATAAATAGGCGCCACTGCTACCCGGCAGTGACGGGACACAGCGGCCACATAACCCGGCGCTGCTGATCCTCTACCACCCGGCGGTAATGGTATACAGCGGCCACATAACCTGGCACCGCTGATCCTCTACTACCCGGCGGTGATGGGACAGAGCGGACACATAATCTGGCGCCGCTGATACTCTGCTACCTGGCGGTGATACGACAGTGGCCACATAACCCGGCGCCGCTGATTCTCTGCTACCCCGCGGTTACGGGACATAGCGGCCACATAACCTGGCGCCGCTGATCCTCTACTACCTGGCAGTGACGGGACACAGCGGCCACATAACCTGGCGCCGCTGATCCTCTGCTACCCAGCGGTGACAGGACACAGCGGCCACATAACCTGGCATCGCTGATCCTCTACTACCTGGCGGTGACGGGACACAGCGGCCACATAATCTGGCGCCGCTGATCCTCTACCACCCAGAGGTGATGGGACACAGCGGCCACATAACCTGGCTCTGCTGATCCTCCACTACCTGGCGGTGACGGGACACAGCGGCCACATATCCTGGCGCCGCTGATTCTCTGCTATCCCGCGTTGATGGGACACAGCGGCCACATAAATAGGCGCCGCTGCTACCCGGCGGTGACGGGACACAGCGGCCACATAACCTGGCTCTGCTAATTCTCTAACTACCTGGCAGTAACGGTACACAGCGGCGACATAACCCAGTGCCGCTGATCCTCAACTACGCGGTGGTGACAGGACACAGCGGCCACATAACCTGGCGCCGCTGATCCTCAACTACGCGGTGGTGACAGGACACAGCGGCCACATAACCTGGCGCCGCTGATCCTCTACTACCCGACAGTGACGGGACACAAAGGCCACATAAACTGGCGCGGCTGATTCTCTACTACCCGGTGGTGAGGAGACACAGCGGCCACATAACCTGGTGCCGCTGATCCTCTGCTACCCAGCGGTGACGGGACACAACGGCCACATAACCTGGTGCCGCTGATCCTATACTATCCGGCGGTGACGGTACACAGCGGCCACATAACCCGGCGCCGCTGATCCTCAACTACCCGGTGGTGACAGGACACAGCGGCCACATAACCTGGCGCCGCTGATCCTCTACTACCCGACGGTGACGGGACACAGAGGCCAAATAACCTGGCGCAGCTGATTCTCTACTACCCGTGGGGGGGGGGACACAGCGGCCACATAACCTGGTGCCGCTGATCCTCTGCTACCCAGCGGTGACGGGACACAGCGGCCACATAACCTGGCGCCGCTGATCCTCTACTACCTGGCAATGATGGGATACAGTGGCCACATAACCTGGCGCCGCTGATCTTCTGCTACCCAGCGGTGACAGGACACAGCGGCCACATAACGTGACACCGCTGATCCTCTACTACCCGGCGCTGACGGGACAAAGCGGCCACATAACCTGGCGCCGCTGATCCTCTACTACCTGGCGGTGACGGGACACAGAGGCCACATTGCCCGTCGCTGCTGATTCTGTACTTCGCGGCGGTGAGGGGACACAGCAGCCACATAACCTGGCGCCGCTGATCCTCTACTACCTGGCGGTAACGGGACACAGAGGCCACATAACCCGGCGCTGCTGATTCTCTAATACGCGGCGGTGATGGGACACAGCGGCCACATAACCTGGCGCCGCTGATCCTCAACTACGCGGTGGTGACGGGACACAGAGGCCACATAACCTGGTGCCGCTGATCCTATACTATCCAGCGGTGACGGTACACAGCGGCCACATAACCCGGCGCCGCTGATCCTCAACTACCCGGTGGTGACAGGACACAGCGGCCACATTACCTGGCGCCGCTGATCCTCTGCTACCCGACGGTGACGGGACACAGAGGCCACATAACCTGGCGAAGCTGATTCTCTACTACCCGGTGGTGGGGGGACACAGCGGCCACATAACCTGGTGCCGCTGATCCTCTGCTACCCAGCGGTGACGGGACACAGCGGCCACATAACCTGGCGCCGCTGATCCTCTACTACCTGGCAATGATGGGATACAGTGGCCACATAACCTGGCGCCGCTGATCTTCTGCTACCCAGCGGTGACAGGACACAGCGGCCACATAACCTGACACCGCTGATCCTCTACTACCCGGCGCTGACGGGACAAAGCGGCCACATAACCTGGCGCCGCTGATCCTCTACTACCTGGCGGTGACGGGACACAGAGGCCACATTGCCCGTCGCTGCTGATTCTGTACTTCGCGGCGGTGAGGGGACACAGCAGCCACATAACCTGGCGCCGCTGATCCTCTACTACCTGGCGGTAACGGGACACAGAGGCCACATAACCCGGCGCTGCTGATTCTCTAATACGCGGCGGTGATGGGACACAGCGGCGACATAACCTGGCTCTGCTGATCCTCCACTACCCGGAGGTGATAGGACACAGCGGCCACCTAACCTGGCTCCGCTGATTCTCTGCTACCCGATGGTGATGGGAACACAGTGGCCACATAACCTGGCGCCGCTGATCCTCTGCTACCCAGCGATGATGGGAAAAAGAGGCCACATAACCTGGCGCCGCTGATCTTTTGCTACCCAGCGGTGACGGGACACAGCGGCCACATAACCTGGCACAGCTGATCCTCTACTACCCGGCGCTGACGGGACAGAGCGGCCACATAACCTGGCGCCGCTGATCCTCTACTATCTGGCGGTGACGGGACACAGAGGCCACATTCCCTGGCGCTGCTGATTCTGTACTACACGGCGGTGAGGGGACAAAGCGGCCACATAACCTGGTGCCGCTGATCCTCTACTACCTGGCAGTGACGGGACACAGCGGCCACATAACCTGGCGCCGCTGATCCTCTGTTAACCGGCGGTAATGGGACACAGCGGCCACATAACCTGGCGCCACTGATCCTCTGCTACCCGGTCGTGAGAGGACACAGCGGCCACATAACCTGGCGCCACTGATCCTCTACTACCTGGCAGTGACAGGACACAGCGGCCAAATAACCTGGCGCCGCTGATCCTCTACTACCTGGCGGTGACGGGACACAGAGGCCACATAACCTGGCTCTAATAATTCTCTACTACCTGGCAGTAACGGGACACAGAGGCCACATAACCTGGCGTGGCTGATTCTCTGCTCCCTGGCGGTGACAGGACACAGCGGCCACATAACCTGGCGCCGCTGATCCTCTGCTACCCGGCAGTCAGGAGACACAGCGGCCACATAACCTGGCGCTGCTGATCCTCTACTACCTGGCTGAGATGGGACAAAGGGGCCACATAACCCGGCGCTGCTGATTCTCTACTACGCGGCGGTGAGGGGACACAGTGGACAGTTAACCTGGCGCCGCTGATCCTCTACCACCCGGCGGTGATGGGACACAGCGGCCACATAACCTGGCTCTGCTGATCCTCCACTACCCGGAGGTGACGGGATACAGCGGCCACATAACCTGGCACCGCTGATCCTCTGCTACCCCGCAATGATGGAATACAGTGGCCACATAATCTGGCACCGCTGATCTTCTGCTACCCAGCGGTGAAGGGACACAGCGGCCACATAACCTGGCGCCGCTGATCTTCTACTATCCGGCGGTAACGGGACACAGAGGCCACATAACCCGGTGCCGCTGATCCTCTACTACCCAGGGGTGACGGGACACAGTGGCCACATAACCTGGTGTCGCTGATCCTCCACTACCCGGCGGTAACAGGATACAGCGGCCACATAACCTGGCGATGCTGATGCTCTACTAACTGACAGTGACAGGACACAGTGGCCGCATAACCCGGCGCCGCTGATCCACAACTACCCGGCGGTGACGGCACACAGCGGCCACATAACCTGGCGCTGCAAATTCTTTGCTACCTGGAGGTGATGGGACACAGCGGCCACATAATCTGGTGTCGCTAATCCTCTACTACCCGGCAGTGACGGGACACAGCGGCCACATAACCTTGCACCGCTGATCCTCTGCTACCCGGCGGTGATAGGACAGCGGCCACATAACACAACGACGCTGATTCTCTGCTACCCAGCGGTGACAGGACACAGCAGCCACATAACCTGCTGTTGCTGATTCTCTGCTACCCAGCGGTGACGGGACACAGCGGCCACATAACCTGGCGCCGCTGATCCTCCACTACCCGGCGCTGACGGGACACAGAGGCCACATAACCCGGGGCTGCTGATTCTCTGCTACCCAGTGGTGACGGGACACATCGGCCACATAACCTGGCGCCGCTGATCCTCTACTACCCGACGGTGACGGGACACAGAGGCCACATAAACTGGCGCGGCTGATTCTCTACTACCCGGTGGTAAGGGGACACAGCGGCCACATAACCTGGCGCCGCTGATCCTCCACTACCCGGCGCTGACGGGACACAGAGGCCACATAACCCGGGGCTGCTGATTCTGTACTACGCGGCGGAGAGGGGACACAGTGGACAGTTAAACTGGCGCCGCTGATCCTCTACCACCCAGCGGTGATGGGACACAGCGGTCACATAACCTGGCTCTGCTGATCCTCCACTACCTGGCGGTGGCGGGACACAGCGGCCACATATCCTGGCGCCGCTGTGCCTCTGCTACCCCGCGTTGATGGGATACAGCGGCCACATAACCTGGCTCTGCTATTTCTCTAATTACCTGGCAACAACGGTACACAGCGGCCACATAACCTGGTGCCGCTGATCCTCTACTACCCGACGGTGACAAGACACAGAGGCCACATAAACTGGCGTGGCTGATTCTCTACTACCCGGTGGTAAGGGGACACAGCGGCCACATAACCTGGTGCCGCTGATCCTCTACTAGCAGGAGGTGACGGGATACAGCGGCCACATAATCTGGTGTCGCTAATCCTCTACTAGCCGGCAGTGACAGGAAACAGTGGCCGCTTAACCTGGCGCCGCTGATCCTCTGCTAGCCGGCAGTGATGGGACACAGCGGCCACATAATCTGGTGTCGCTAATCCTCTACTACCCGGCAGTGATGGGACACAGCGGCCACATAACCTTGCGCCGCTGATCCTCTGCTACCCGGCGGTGATAGGACAGCGGCCACATAACACGACGCCGCTGATTCTCTGCTACCCAGCGGTGACAGGACACAGCGGCCACATAACCTGGTGCCGCTGATTCTCTGCTACCCAGCGGTGACGGGACACAGCGGCCACATAACCTGGCGCCGCTGATCCTCCACTACCCGGGCTGACGGGACACAGAGGCCACATAACCCTGGGCTGCTGATTCTGTACTACGCGGCGGTGAGGGGACACAGTGGACAGTTAAACTGGCGCCGCTGATCCTCTACCACCCAGCGGTGATGGGACACAGCGGCCACATAACCTGGCTCTGCTGATCCTCCACTACCTGGCGGAGGCGGTACACAGCGGCCACATATCCTGGCGCCGCTGATCCTCCACTACCCGGGCTGACGGGACACAGAGGCCACATAACCCTGGGCTGCTGATTCTGTACTACGCGGCGGTGAGGGGACACAGTGGACAGTTAAACTGGCGCCGCTGATCCTCTACCACCCAGCGGTGATGGGACACAGCGGCCACATAACCTGGCTCTGCTGATCCTCCACTACCTGGCGGTGGCGGGACACAGCGGCCACATATCCTGGCGCCGCTGTGCCTCTGCTACCCCGCGTTGATGGGACACAGCGGCCACATAACCTGGCGCCGCTGATCCTCCACTACCCGGGCTGACGGGACACAGAGGCCACATAACCTGGTGCCGCTGATCCTATACTATCCAGCGGTGACGGTACACAGCGGCCACATAACCCGGCGCCGCTGATCCTCAACTACCCGGTGGTGACAGGACACAGCGGCCACATAACCTGGCGCCGCTGATCCTCTGCTACCCGACGGTGACGGGACACAGAGGCCACATAACCTGGCGAAGCTGATTCTCTACTACCCGGTGGTGGGGGGACACAGCGGCCACATAACCTGGTGCCGCTGATCCTCTGCTACCCAGCGGTGACGGGATACAGCGGCCACATAACCTGGCGCCGCTGATCCTCTACTACCTGGCAATGATGGGATACAGTGGCCACATAACCTGGCGCCGCTGATCTTCTGCTACCCAGCGGTGACAGGACACAGCGGCCACATAACCTGACACCGCTGATCCTCTACTACCCGGCGCTGACGGGACAAAGCGGCCACATAACCTGGCGCCGCTGATCCTCTACTACCTGGCGGTGACGGGACACAGAGGCCACATTGCCCGTCGCTGCTGATTCTGTACTTCGCGGCGGTGAGGGGACACAGCAGCCACATAACCTGGCGCCGCTGATCCTCTACTACCTGGCGGTAACGGGACACAGAGGCCACATAACCCGGCGCTGCTGATTCTCTAATACGCGGCGGTGATGGGACACAGCGGCCACCTAACCTGGCTCCGCTGATTCTCTGCTACCCGATGGTGATGGGAACACAGTGGCCACATAACCTGGCGCCGCTGATCCTCTGCTACCCAGCGATGATGGGAAAAAGAGGCCACATAACCTGGCGCCGCTGATCTTTTGCTACCCAGCGGTGACGGGACACAGCGGCCACATAACCTGGCACAGCTGATCCTCTACTACCCGGCGCTGACGGGACAGAGCGGCCACATAACCTGGCGCCGCTGATCCTCTACTATCTGGCGGTGACGGGACACAGAGGCCACATTCCCTGGCGCTGCTGATTCTGTACTACACGGCGGTGAGGGGACAAAGCGGCCACATAACCTGGTGCCGCTGATCCTCTACTACCTGGCAGTGACGGGACACAGCGGCCACATAACCTGGCGCCGCTGATCCTCTGTTAACCGGCGGTAATGGGACACAGCGGCCACATAACCTGGCGCCACTGATCCTCTGCTACCCGGTCGTGAGAGGACACAGCGGCCACATAACCTGGCGCCACTGATCCTCTACTACCTGGCAGTGACAGGACACAGCGGCCAAATAACCTGGCGCCGCTGATCCTCTACTACCTGGCAGTGACGGGACACAGAGGCCACATAACCTGGCTCTAATAATTCTCTACTACCTGGCAGTAACGGGACACAGAGGCCACATAACCTGGCGTGGCTGATTCTCTGCTCCCTGGCGGTGACAGGACACAGCGGCCACATAACCTGGCGCCGCTGATCCTCTGCTACCCGGCAGTCAGGAGACACAGCGGCCACATAACCTAGCGCCGCTGATCCTCTACTACCTGGCAGTGACGGGACACAGCGGCCACATAACCTGGCGCCGCTGATCCTCTACTACCTGGCTGAGATGGGACAAAGGGGCACATAACCCGGCGCTGCTGATTCTCTACTACGTGGCGGTGAGGGGACACAGTGGACAGTTAACCTGGCGCCGCTGATCCTCTACCACCCGGCGGTGATGGGACACAGCTGCCACATAACCTGGCGCCGCTGATCCTCTACTACCTGGCGGTGACGGGACACAGAGGCCACATAACCCGAGCGTCTGATTCTGTACTACGCGTCGGTGAGGGGACACAGTGCACAGTTAACCTGGCGCCGCTGATCCTCTACTACCTGGCAGTGATGGGACACAGCGGCCACATAACCTGGCGCTGCTGATCCTCTACTACCTGGCTGAGATGGGACAAAGGGGCCACATAACCCGGCGCTGCTGATTCTCTACTACGCGGCGGTGAGGGGACACAGTGGACAGTTAACCTGGCGCCGCTGATCCTCTACCACCCGGCGGTGATGGGACACAGCGGCCACATAACCTGGCTCTGCTGATCCTCCACTACCCGGAGGTGACGGGATACAGCGGCCACATAACCTGGCACCGCTGATCCTCTGCTACCCCGCAATGATGGAATACAGTGGCCACATAATCTGGCACCGCTGATCTTCTGCTACCCAGCGGTGAAGGGACACAGCGGCCACATAACCTGGCGCCGCTGATCTTCTACTATCCGGCGGTAACGGGACACAGAGGCCACATAACCCGGTGCCGCTGATCCTCTACTACCCAGGGGTGACGGGACACAGTGGCCACATAACCTGGCGTCGCTGATCCTCCACTACCCGGCGGTAACAGGATACAGCGGCCACATAACCTGGCGATGCTGATGCTCTACTAACTGACAGTGACAGGACACAGTGGCCGCATAACCCGGCGCCGCTGATCCACAACTACCCGGCGGTGACGGCACACAGCGGCCACATAACCTGGCGCTGCAAATTCTTTACTACCTGGAGGTGATGGGACACAGCGGCCACATAATCTGGTGTCGCTAATCCTCTACTACCCGGCAGTGACGGGACACAGCGGCCACATAACCTTGCACCGCTGATCCTCTGCTACCCGGCGGTGATAGGACAGCGGCCACATAACACGACGACGCTGATTCTCTGCTACCCAGCGGTGACAGGACACAGCAGCCACATAACCTGCTGTTGCTGATTCTCTGCTACCCAGCGGTGACGGGACACAGCGGCCACATAACCTGGCGCCGCTGATCCTCCACTACCCGGCGCTGACGGGACACAGAGGCCACATAACCCGGGGCTGCTGATTCTCTGCTACCCAGCGGTGACGGGACACATCGGCCACATAACCTGGCGCCGCTGATCCTCTACTACCCGACGGTGACGGGACACAGAGGCCACATAAACTGGCGCGGCTGATTCTCTACTACCCGGTGGTAAGGGGACACAGCGGCCACATAACCTGGCGCCGCTGATCCTCCACTACCCGGCGCTGACGGGACACAGAGGCCACATAACCCGGGGCTGCTGATTCTGTACTACGCGGCGGAGAGGGGACACAGTGGACAGTTAAACTGGCGCCGCTGATCCTCTACCACCCAGCGGTGATGGGACACAGCGGTCACATAACCTGGCTCTGCTGATCCTCCACTACCTGGCGGTGGCGGGACACAGCGGCCACATATCCTGGCGCCGCTGTGCCTCTGCTACCCCGCGTTGATGGGATACAGCGGCCACATAACCTGGCTCTGCTATTTCTCTAATTACCTGGCAACAACGGTACACAGCGGCCACATAACCTGGTGCCGCTGATCCTCTACTACCCGACGGTGACAAGACACAGAGGCCACATAAACTGGCGTGGCTGATTCTCTACTACCCGGTGGTAAGGGGACACAGCGGCCACATAACCTGGTGCCGCTGATCCTCTACTAGCAGGAGGTGACGGGATACAGCGGCCACATAATCTGGTGTCGCTAATCCTCTACTAGCCGGCAGTGACAGGACACAGTGGCCGCTTAACCTGGCGCCGCTGATCCTCTGCTAGCCGGCAGTGATGGGACACAGCGGCCACATAATCTGGTGTCGCTAATCCTCTACTACCCGGCAGTGATGGGACACAGCGGCCACATAACCTTGCGCCGCTGATCCTCTGCTACCCGGCGGTGATAGGACAGCGGCCACATAACACGACGCCGCTGATTCTCTGCTACCCAGCGGTGACAGGACACAGCGGCCACATAACCTGGTGCCGCTGATTCTCTGCTACCCAGCGGTGACGGGACACAGCGGCCACATAACCTGGCGCCGCTGATCCTCCACTACCCGGGCTGACGGGACACAGAGGCCACATAACCCTGGGCTGCTGATTCTGTACTACGCGGCGGTGAGGGGACACAGTGGACAGTTAAACTGGCGCCGCTGATCCTCTACCACCCAGCGGTGATGGGACACAGCGGCCACATAACCTGGCTCTGCTGATCCTCCACTACCTGGCGGAGGCGGGACACAGCGGCCACATATCCTGGCGCCGCTGATCCTCCACTACCCGGGCTGACGGGACACAGAGGCCACATAACCCTGGGCTGCTGATTCTGTACTACGCGGCGGTGAGGGGACACAGTGGACAGTTAAACTGGCGCCGCTGATCCTCTACCACCCAGCGGTGATGGGACACAGCGGCCACATAACCTGGCTCTGCTGATCCTCCACTACCTGGCGGTGGCGGGACACAGCGGCCACATATCCTGGCGCCGCTGTGCCTCTGCTACCCCGCGTTGATGGGACACAGCGGCCACATAACCTGGCGCCGCTGATCCTCCACTACCCGGGCTGACGGGACACAGAGGCCACATAACCCGGGGCTGCTGATTCTGTACTACGCGGCGGTGAGGGGAAACAGTGGACAGTTAAGCTGGCGCTGCTGATCCTCTACCACCCGGCGGTGATGGGATACAGCGGCCACATAACCTGGCTCTGCTAATTCTCTAATTACCTGGCAGTAACGGTACACAGCGGCCACATAACCTGGCGCCGCTGATCCTCTACTACCCAACGGTGACGGGACACAGAGGCCACATAAACTGGCGCGGCTGATTCTGTACTACCCGGTGGTAAGGGGACACAGTGGCCACATAACCTGGAGCCGCTGATCCTCTGCTACCCAGCGGTAACGGGACACAACGGCCGCATAACCTGGCGTCACTGATCCTCCACTACCCGGCGGTAACGGGACACAGAGGCCACATAACCCACTGCCGCTGATCCTCTACTACACAGGGGTGACGGGACACAGTGGCCACATAACCTGGCGTCGCTGATCCTCTACTACCGACGATGAGAGGACACAGAGGCCACATAAACTGGCGCGGCTGATTCTCTACTACCCGGTGGTAAGGGGACACAGCGGCCACATAACCTGGTGCCGCTGATCCTCTGCTACCCAGCGGTGACGGGACACAACGGCCACATAACCTGGCGCCGCTGATCCTATACTATCCGGCGGTGACGGGACACAGCTGCCGCATAACCTGGCGCTGCTGATTCTCTACTAATTGGCAGTGACAGGACACAGTGGCCGCATAACCCAGCGCCGCTGATCCACAATTACCTGGCGTCGGCCTGACACAGCGGCCATAAAACCTGGCGCTGCTGATCCTCTACTACCCGGAGGTGACAGGATACAGCGGCCACATAATCTGGTGTCGCTAATCCTCTACTACCCGGCAGTGACAGGACACAGTTGCCGCATAACCTGGCGCCGCTGATCCTCTGCTACCCGGCGGTGATGGGACACAGCAGCCACATAACCTGGCTCTGCTAATTCTCAACTACGCGGTGGTGACAGGACACAGCGGCCATATAACCCGGCGCCGCTGATTCTCTGCTACCCGGCGGTGACGGGACACAGCGGCCACATAACCTGGCGCCGCTGATCCTCTACCACCCGGCGGTGATGGGACACAGCAGCCACATAACCTGGCTCTGCTAATTCTCTAACTACCTGGCAGTAACGGTACACAGCGGCCACATAACCCGGCGCCGCTGATCCTCTACTACCCGGTGGTGAGGGGACACAGCGGCCACATAATCTGGTGCCGCTGATCCTCTGCTACCCAGCGGTGACGGGACACAACGGCCACATAACCTGGCGCTGCTGATTCTTTGCTACCTGGCGCTGAGGGGACACAGCGGCCACATAACCTGGCGCTGCTGATTCTTTGCTACCTGGCGGTGAGGGGACACAGCGGCCACATAACTTGGCACCGCTGATCCACTACTACCTGGCGGTAATGGGATACAGAGGCCACATAACCCGGCGCTGCTGATTCTCTACTACGCGGCGGTCAGGGGACACAGTGGACAGTTAACCTGGCGCTGCTGATCCTCTACCACCCGGCGGTGATGGTATACAGCGGCCACATAACCTGGCACCGCTGATCCTCTACTACCTGGCGGTGATGGGACACAGCGGCCACATAATCTGGCGCCGCTGATCCTCTGCTACCCGGCGGTGATAGGACAGTGGCCACATAACCCGGCGTCGCTGATTCTCTGCTACCCCGCAGTGACGGGACATAGCGGCCACATAACCTGGCGCCGCTGATCCTCTACTACCTGGCAGTGACGGGACACAGCGGCCACATAACGTGGCGCCGCTGATCCTCTGCTACCCAGCGGTGACAGGACACAGCGGCCACATAACCTGGCTCTGCTGATCCTCCACTACCTGGCGGTGACAGGACACAGCGGCCACATATCCTGGCGCCGCTGATTCTCTGCTATCCCGCGTTGATGGGACACAGCGGCCACATAAATAGGCGCCGCTGCTACCCGGCGGTGACGGGACACAGCGGCCACATAACCCGGCGCTGCTGATCCTCTACCACCCGGCGGTAATGGTATACAGCGGCCACATAACCTGGCACCGCTGATCCTCTACTACCCGGCGGTGATGGGACAGAGCGGACACATAATCTGGCGCCGCTGATACTCTGCTACCTGGCGGTGATAGGACAGTGGCCACATAACCCGGCGCCGCTGATTCTCTGCTACCCCGCGGTTACGGGACATAGCGGCCACATAACCTGGCGCCGCTGATCCTCTACTACCTGGCAGTGACGGGACACAGCGGCCACATAACCTGGCGCCGCTGATCCTCTGCTACCCAGCGGTGACAGGACACAGCGGCCACATAACCTGGCGTCGCTGATCCTCTACTACCTGGCGGTGACGGGAGACAGCGGCCACATAATCTGGCGCCGCTGATCCTCTACCACCCAGAGGTGATGGGACACAGCGGCCACATAACCTGGCTCTGCTGATCCTCCACTACCTGGCGGTGACGGGACACAGCGGCCACATATCCTGGCGCCGCTGATTCTCTGCTATCCCGCGTTGATGGGACACAGCGGCCACATAAATAGGCGCCGCTGCTACCCGGCGGTGACGGGACACAGCGGCCACATAACCTGGCTCTGCTAATTCTCTAACTACCTGGCAGTAACGGTACACAGCGGCCACATAACCCAGTGCCGCTGATCCTCAACTACGCGGTGGTGACAGGACACAGCGGCCACATAACCTGGCGCCGCTGATCCTCAACTACGCGGTGGTGACGGGACACAGAGGCCACATAAACTGGCGCGGCTGATTCTCTACTACCCGGTGGTAAGGGGACACAGCGGCCACATAACCTGGTGCCGCTGATCCTCTGCTACCCAGCGGTGACGGGACACAACGGCCACATAACCTGGTGCCGCTGATCCTATACTATCCGGCGGTGACGGTAC
The DNA here is from genome assembly GCF_035609145.1 of Eleutherodactylus coqui. Classification (NCBI taxonomy): domain Eukaryota; kingdom Metazoa; phylum Chordata; class Amphibia; order Anura; family Eleutherodactylidae; genus Eleutherodactylus; species Eleutherodactylus coqui. The sequence goes on along the minus strand of NC_089848.1, from coordinate 34,443,071 downwards.
ACAGCGGCCACATAACCCGGCGCCGCTGATCCTCAACTACCCGGTGGTGACAGGACACAGCGGCCACATAACCTGGCGCCGCTGATCCTCTACTACCCGACGGTGACGGGACACAGCGGCCACATAACCTGGCGCCGCTGATCCTCTGTTAACCGGCGGTAATGGGACACAGCGGCCACATAACCTGGCGCCACTGATCCTCTGCTACCCGGTCGTGAGAGGACACAGCGGCCACATAACCTGGCGCCACTGATCCTCTACTACCTGGCAGTGACAGGACACAGCGGCCAAATAACCTGGCGCCGCTGATCCTCTACTACCTGGCGGTGACGGGACACAGAGGCCACATAACCTGGCTCTAATAATTCTCTACTACCTGGCAGTAACGGGACACAGAGGCCACATAACCCGGCGTGGCTGATTCTCTGCTCCCTGGCGGTGACAGGACACAGCGGCCACATAACCTGGCGCCGCTGATCCTCTGCTACCCGGCAGTCAGGAGACACAGCGGCCACATAACCTAGCGCCGCTGATCCTCTACTACCTGGCAGTGACGGGACACAGCGGCCACATAACCTGGCGCCGCTGATCCTCTACTACCTGGCTGAGATGGGACAAAGGGGCACATAACCCGGCGCTGCTGATTCTCTACTACGCGGCGGTGAGGGGACACAGTGGACAGTTAACCTGGCGCCGCTGATCCTCTACCACCCGGCGGTGATGGGACACAGCGGCCACATAACCTGGCTCTGCTGATCCTCCACTACCCGGAGGTGACGGGATACAGCGGCCACATAACCTGGCACCGCTGATCCTCTGCTACCCCGCAATGATGGAATACAGTGGCCACATAATCTGGCACCGCTGATCTTCTGCTACCCAGCGGTGAAGGGACACAGCGGCCACATAACCTGGCGCCGCTGATCTTCTACTATCCGGCGCTGACGGGACACAGAGGCCACATAACCTGGCGCCGCTGATCCTCTACTACCTGGCGGTGACGGGACACAGAGGCCACATCACCCGAGCGGCTGATTCTGTACTACGCGGCGGTGAGGGGACACAGTGGACAGTTAACCTGGCGCCGCTGATCCTCTACCACCGAGCGGTGATGGGACACAGCGGCCACATAACCTGGCGCCACTGATGCTCTGCTAACCGGCAGTAATGGGACCCAGCAGTCACATAACCCGGCGCCACTGATTCTCTGCTACCCGGCGGTGACGAGACACAGCGGCCACATAACCCAGCTCCGCTGATCCGCTACTACCCGGCGGTGACAGGACACAGCGGCCACATAACCCAGCGCCGCTGATCCTCTACTACCAGGCAGTGACGGGACACAGCAGCGACATAATCCGACGCCGCTGGTCCGTGCCACCGTTCCTTCCTCTGTGGTGATATCTCTCACGAAATGAATGAGTCCGCACACGGGGTGACGTTTACAGGTAGAACCGGGAAGGTCGGTAAAACCCGAGAACAACTTGTAACAAATCCAACACAGTTCACAATGTCCACCCAGCGGCAGTTCAGGCAGTGAAGGAGAACACGTGGTGCGACAGGGAGGACAGAGGGACTTACACAGGCCACGTTATCTGTGGTTCTCTGGGCCCGGACACCTTCTCACCAACACTCACCGGCTCTCTACCGGGTCACACTCACCGATTTGTAGACTTGCACCCCACACTGCTCGGAGGGAACTGACACGTTTTGTGGCAAATCACACTTCTCGCCCTCCACACATGGAAGAAGGGGGTTCACCGCAGCAGCAGTCCATCCGCTCGGCCTCCTCCATTACCTTCACACAGGGAAGAAGGGGGTCCACAGCAGCAGCAGTCCATCCGCTCGGCCTCCTCCATCACCTCCACACATGGAAGAAGGGGGTCCACAGCAGCAGCAGCAGTCCATCCGCTCGGCCTCCTCCATCACCTCCACACATGGAAGAAGGGGGTCCACAGCAGCAGCAGCAGTCCATCCGCTCGGCCTCCTCCATCACCCCCACACATGGAAGAAGAAGGGGGTCCACGGCAGCAGCAGTCCATCCGCTCGGCCTCCTCCATCACCCCCACACATGGAAGAAGAAGGGGGTCCACGGCAGCAGCAGTCCATCCGCTCGGCCTCCTCCATTACCTTCACACAGGGAAGAAGAAGGGGGTCCACAGCAGCAGCAGTCTATCCGCTCGGCCTCCTCCATCACCCCCACACATGGAAGAAGGGGGTCCACAGCAGCAGCAGTCCATCCGCTCGGCCTCCTCCATCACCCCCACACATATAAGAAGAACGTGGTCCACGGCAGCAGCAGTCCATCCGCTCGGCCTCCTCCATTACCTTCACACAGGGAAGAAGAAGGGGGTCCACAGCAGCAGCAGTCCATCCGCTCAGCCTCCTCCATCACCTCCACACACAGACTAAGGCGCACTCAGATTTCCGCAGCGGATGCACTTTTAAATTGTCTTTTTTTTGCATGCGGGAGATCCATTGAGATAGAGGACAATAGAGCCATCCGCGTGTGATCCGCACATCACTTAAAATACCATCCGCAGCTATTTAATTAACCGCGGATGGTCAATGCCTTCCTATGGGATGCGGATTTCACACCCGGATTTGATAAATATAATTTCCCCGTGGACATGAGGCCTCGCTGTCCGTGTGCAGGTCAACGTCTGGCCTCCTCAGGCACAATATAGCATCCAGCACCAGGGATCTGTCCTCCTCTTGTGCACCCTGCATCCACAGATATAAAACAAGGTCACATGACCAACAAATAGATACTTTTACAGCCAGACTGTAACCCATTCAGTGCTGCAGCTGTGCAACACATCATATTCCATCACATGAAACACATTGACAAGACACAGAAGCACAAGACTACATAGAACATCCAGAAGCTTCCACAAATTAAGGCCCCCTGCACACGGGCGGAAATTCTGTGGCGGGATTTCCCGCAGAATTTCCGCCCGTGGAAGCTGCCATAGGATTGTGTTAGAAAACTCAATCCTAGGCAGACGGCCGCGATTTGTCCGCGCGAAATCATGTGCGGCAAGTAATTCACGGAATGCCCTATTTCTGAGAGATGACAGAAATGTCACTCCGTGGCCGCTGGCTCCGCTCTGCGCATGCGCCAGCTGGCCGGCGGCTGGCACATCAAAGAGCCGAAGCCGCGGGAGAGGTGAGCACTGCGCTGGTCCCTGCAGGGGCTCGGGTCGGGAGAATTCTCGCAGCGGGATCCGACCTGGCCGTTTGCAAGCGGCCTACGGCTCCCTGTCCACTGCCGTGACGGAATATCGCCAGTGATATCCTGCCGCAGGGGACGAGGGGGAAGAGCTGACAGGTCTCAGCGGTGAGCCTATCTAACAGGCTCACCGCGGAGAAGCCGCGATTTCGATCCCGCGAGCGCAGAATCGCTATGGTTCTCCGCTCGTGGATGCCGACACTGCACTTTGCATAGCAACGGATGATCGCCCATGGACATGCTGCCGTACTTCTGTACACTACACACATACTCATTGTCAGTAACATCTCTCCTCTAGAAGGAGTGTGTGTGTATATATATATATATATATATATATATATATATATATATATATATATATATACACATACAGTCACTGTCAGTAACACCCCCCTAGAAGGAGTATATTTTTATTTTTACGATTACTACAATAAGTTTATTCAGGTTTTTTTGTTGTGCTACTTTTACAAATATAGTTGGTAAATCATAACATTATTTCTAGGGATGAGCGAGTATACTCGCTAAGGCACTGCTCGCTCAAGTAATGTGCCTTGGCCGAGTATCTCCCTGCTCGTCCCTAAAGATTCGGGGGCCGCCGCAGCTGACAGGTGAGTTGCGGCGGGGAGCAGGGGAGAGGGAGAGAGAGATCTCCCCTCCGTTCCTCCCTGCTCTCCCCCGCCGCTCCCGGCCCAATCTTTCGGGACGAGCAGGGAGATACTCGGCTAAGGCACATTACTCGAGCGAGTAGTGCCTTAGTGAGTATACTTGCTCATCCCTAATTATTTCCTTATAAACTTTTTTATTTTTCTGTTTACAAAGTTGTGTGAGGCTCGTTTTTTTGCCGGGCGTCCTGTAGTTTTCATCGCTCCCATTTTGGAGTACACACCCCTTTTTAGCACTTTTTAGCACATATTTTTTGGGGACGGGGTGAACAAAGGGCAATTCTGGCATTGTGTATTTTATTTCTGATGATGTTTAGGCTGGGTTCACACTGGGCGTATTCCCGGCGGAAATCCCGCGGTTTGGCCGCAGCAAAAACCACGAGATTTCCGCCGGGAGAACCGCCACGGAAAAACCCGCAGCAGCTTCGAAGCGGTCCGACCGCTCGCTTTTCCACTGCGGCCGGCGCTCCCATAGAGGAGAGCGCGGCCGCGGCTGAAAGTAAAGGTAAATAGATATGGTGCGAGGACAAACGTGACTCGCCACCAGAGGTTCAGGTGTGCGCCAAATCGAGGTTTTAGCAAAGTTCTTCCTGAAACCGGGTTTGACTGAGTTCGCTCGGCACCACCCAGGAACAGGGGTGGTAGCAGACCTGTCCCTTGTAAGGAGAACCTGGGGCATTTTTAGGAAACTTGTTGAAACCTCAGGACTCCTTTTAAATGGCTCAACACAACTATATTTAACAAGTGGTTTCTCCAAATTCCACACAATTTGGGACTATTAATGATGGCTGCAGTCTCTGGATTATTCGGCCCCTTCATGACAAGTGTCTTTAGTATTTAGTAGAACACCTTTTGCTGCTATGAGCTGCTACAAAGTGATGCATAACCAGATGCCAACTTCTGACAGGCTTCCTGGGGAATCTTGGACACATCCGTCATGGGCAATGGCCTCCAGTTCACGAATATTCTGGGGTTTGCTGCTGCGATCGCCCTTTTCACATCCCAAATGAAAATTTTCCTTAGGATTCAAGTCGAGTGACTATGGTGGCCACTCCAGAGTCTTCTTCTGCAGCCAGGCCTTGGTGGACTTTGGGAACTTCCGCTTCCTCACATAAGGCATATAACCTGCCCCACAAGGTAAGTCAGCTTAGCAGCAGGATAACATAAGTGTTTTAAGCAGAAGTGAATGATTTACCAAAAGGTAAGAGTCTTACTTTTATTGCAGCTCACCTGTTATGCAAATGCGTCGCCTCGGGTAAAAGAGGCGCTGCCATTACAGCTTTGAGTCAAGGCATCACTTGTAAAACCTGGCCTCTTCAGCCTCTCGCTGCCGCCCCTTTTCCTTCCGATGTTGGCGCTCTCAGCGCTGAAATCATCCCCATGCGCTCTGTCTCTCCTGCCTTGACTTCTGGCGCATGCCCTGAAATGAGGTGTAGATGCCTCAGTTCTGCTTAAAACATGTATAGCCTGCTGTAGAGCTGATTTATATCGCAGGGCCAGGTTATACGCCTATTGTCTGCTGACAGGATCACTTTAACTTTGAACCTGAAAATTATGCTTCCAACTGTATCTCTAGGAACATTCAGTGCATTTTATTATCTTTTTGTACCCTTTCCCTGTTTGTTCAAGACAATTATCTATTTTCTTTTTGGCTACTTTCTTGACTTATCCTTATTTTTAACATGCAATCAAACGTCACAGTTAACATAGCCCTAGCCAGTCCAGGTGTTTGATGTGCTTTATCTTAAACACACCTGATGCAAGAAGTGATTAATTACATCAGGTGTACTTGGCACAACACCTGATTCACTTACAAAGGCTAAGAATTGGCCAGATGTAATGAGCACCAATGGACAAAGCATGTTGATCAGCGCTCGTTCATTGCTGTTTATAAATCTCATATGATTGTATGGAAATGAACGATCGTTAAAGGGGCTTTCCATGAAAATACTATTATGACCTATCCTAGGCCATCAATAGTTGATTGGCTGGGGTCTGCATCTTGGGACCCCAACCAATCAGCTAATTGTGCAGCCCTGACAGCAATACCAATACATGGGGGTCGGAGCGGACGCAAATGCTCCGATCACTGTGTAGTGGCCAACAATTGTAACTGCGGGTACAATCCCGTTGATTTCAATGAGAGCTGTGCTTGAAATTACAAGCACTGGCCACTACACAGGGGTCGGAGCATTTTCATCTGCTCTGACCCCTGTGTATTGGCAGTGCTGTCAGTTTGTGCACAATTAGCTGTTCAGTTGCGGTTCCCGAGCTGCGGGCCCTGGCAGATCAACTATGGATGACCAATCCTCAGGATAGGTCATCAATGGTTGATCAATAGTATTTTCCCTGGAAAAGCCCTTTAATATGATTGTTTGGTCCCGTACAGCTATCATTGCTCGGCTGCACATCTCCTTGTTCACACGGGAAGATGTATAGCTATCTAGCAAGCGTCATTCTATTGCGAAAGAGCCACAATTAGCTGACGAACAAGTGTTTTCTCGTTAGCCGGCTGATCGCTGGCCTTTCTACATGGCCTATTGAATGGGGCAACGTATGTTCAGCGAATATTCATGCTTGGTAATCGGCCATGTAAAAGGTCTTTAACAGGGAAAGTGGTGGAGGGAGAACGTCTAGTTCTGTGCAGCCAGGGAGGTTATTGTATACTGCACACAGGGTTAGAACAAGCATTTCCAATAAGACCGTTAGTTCAGAGGAGCGCCTCCTCTGTAGTTTCTTTATATAGTTTTTAGAGCCGACCCAAAGATGGCGGACCTACTGGAAAAGATAATCCTTTATAGTACGTAAATCTTCACTTCTGTTGAGATTTATCAGACCTGCTATAAAATGTTCTTGGTATCGATAACACCATCATGAGTACAAATAAATGTCAGACGATACACGGGTGCGATATTTCCCATGACAGATATGCAATCATTGCGTCCTGCTAAATATTTTTGCCCTTTTCCGTCTGAGTATCGCAATTGCAAAAAATAGAACAAATATCAGATTGGGGCAAAGTTGTCCAATTTGTGGCCAGCGTTACCAATGTGTGTATTCTTAGAGTTAGGAATAGTACGGCCGTGTTACATTCTCTTCAGAAAATGGATATATTGACTCCTGTTGGAAAAAAATTAAACATGCATATACCGCACATTGTACATCATTCCCCGAGTTCATCTGTATGGGGAAGTCCAGCAGGCTTCATGTCATTACAGTTGGAAGGAATATTGCTATGGCCTACCGGTCCTGCGGGCGTCCTTGGGGGGCTGAATGTTTGATTAAATACATTATTGTAACGTCACTGAACTGGATTATAGTTTTCTCCAACAGGTTTCGGGGTATTTTGCAGCTTCCTAATTGTGTAGAAGCAGTATGCGCACACTGACCAAGTCAAACACGAGGTATCAGTCTCATGCTCAAAATGGCTGTCTGCCCAGAAACAGACAGACAGGGCCTTTTATTGTACAGACACACAATGGGCGTGCAACAGGTTACATCAGTAACATATAGGATTCTCATTTGTCGGATCATATAGAATTCCCCCCTTCTTCCTGCCCACCTTCTCTCAAGTCCAATGTATAAGCAAGTCTTTGTCTTACAAACATGTGCTTAAAACTGAAAGTGAAAGTAGATATCTCTTTGTTGAAGAAGATCCTGTGTGGGGGATGGGGAGGACTGGGAAAACACTCAAGATGAACACATAAGCAGTAACATAACACTGTGATTTAACTCTTTCCTTATGCAGCAGAGTTCCACATTTGGCTGAAGTCACAAAACACACATAATACGTCTAGTTTAGTACAAATCGATAGACATTTTATATTAACTAATCATCATGTCTATCACAATCCCCCCTTAAAATGTCTATCCTCTAACTCTCTATCTAATTTTCACAGTTCTCTGCGCGTGAGCCTATAACTGGAGCGCGTTGAAGGTTCGTTTTAGAGTCTTCAAGGGGGTGTAGGACTTGTCCACTCCTTCTGGGGATGCATCCAGCAAACTCATGGTGGGAGCGGCTTTTCCAGCATCAGTTTCACAGGTCTCTCTGACACAGGGGATAACACAGCAGACTAGAACAGAAAAGATAACCATCAGTTCACATACAACAGCGACGCCCGTCTGTGCCAGGATCCTTTACCACCCGCTCATCCATGGCGAGTGCTGGTCCCAAAAGTTAGCTCTTTTTAGTTAGTGCGGTCAGCTTCTTAATGGCAACTGCGTCTTTACCCGCGGGTCACGTGTCGTCCAGGATGTAGGTACAACAAATCTCCCCTATCATCTTACAGACACTCCCCTTTTTAGCTAAAGTCATATCTAAGGTCATTCTATTTTAAAAAGTCATAGTTGAGGTAGGTCCTATTGGTCGACTAGTCCCTATAAGGTGTCTCTAGTATAATTTATAAACCACTGCTAATTATAATAAACATAATTAATCCAGTCAACGTTTATTTACCATAATGATCAGGAAAATGGACTCGAATCTAGTTTTAACTTGGTCTCTATTTTTTTTAAACTCGTCAGGTACCCCCCTTGGCTATCCTATGACGTCAATGTACACGTGTAGATCAAAACTACCACCAGGGGTCTCTCTTCTCGCTCTAGTATAATGTTACAATACTAGTAGCGTGCACAGGTACGCATGGCCTGGGACTCCCTAATCTTCACCCACACCAGTGTCCCTCCTGGAGATAGTCCTAATGGTGAACACGTCCAGGTCGCCTCACCCTGACCCTACACTACCTAGTGACAAGACTGGAAGGAACCGCCGTACCTATGCGGAAAACAAGGATAGACCAACATGACAGGATAACCACAAAACACAGACTGAGTTGGATCGAGATAAAGTAACTATTGGGGGTAACCTCATTATCCTCAATGCTGTCTGACAGGATGTGGAGGAGCAAAGGGCTTTACTAAGGCACACTCCCCTGTCCAATTACCCTCCAGGCGGGTCCTCTACCTCATGTCACTACAAAGCCAGTAAACGTCTCCTAAGGACTGAACCTGATTCTGTGTCCATTCCCCTCCTATCGTACCGTAGGAGGAGCAATACCTGTTGGTGAGTTCCCCAAAAATCTCCCTCCACCCTGCCTATTTGCCTGGCAGGTGTAGTTTCCAGGGTAGTCAGTAATACTCTCTCCGGTGCAAAACACTTAAGTAGTTATAGAGTATTCCTTCTTCCACTTCTCACAAGCAGTGTAATTAACGGAAATGTTCGTGAAGAGACTAATAAACCACTCTTCAGCATCTACAGGGAGATTTAGGGGGACCATCCCTGAGTGTAGTCGGGCACTACCGCACACGCAACAGTTAGACTTGTTGCTCCTGTTAGCATTGTACCTCATCAACTCCAACCAGAGATTCTGGTCAGAGTAGCCAGTCGCTACTGTCAAGGTGTCCTCAAAGGTAGGGTCGGCTATGATCATTATGTTCGTCAAGGTCTTTATCTTACGGCGGAGGGGGTTAATTATGGGCACGGGACTAAGTGAAGGCTTCCATTCGGGTGCATCTACCATATCCCTTATTTTAAACTTCCCTAAGGGATCTGTCCTCCCGTACCGGTATGTCCCCAGACTGTAAGTCCCTCCGTCCCCCGGGCTTGGATCTCCCATGGTTAATGTAAAAAAACGCATTAAAACCAAGCAACATACTAAGTTCAGCCTTCCAATACCCGCTGTCCTTATTATTTTCAAAGAGGTTTATACGACTAATTAGGAATTTCCGGCTCTTGTCTTTCTTATTTAAGGCACTTCGCGGTTTATAGGACCAGTCTATTCCTGTGTTACATCCCACTAATCCCCAATAACGGCAGTCTTCTCCCCAGACGTTATCAGTGGCGCAAACATATTGTATTCCCCGGGTATATAAGTCATATAACCAGCTGGACTGAGCTAAATCTGGCCTGCGGTGGGATCTTGCGCCTAGACACGGGACCACAGTACAATAGTCGAAGGAATATGCGGCTACTTGAGCATTGAACGAGTTATACTAGAAGGTAACCATACCCTCATATTCTTCCGACTAAGGATTCTAGTTGCCACCCTCCTCTCTCACTAGCCCTAACCAGAGTAATGTCTTTGGCACAACTAAGACTGGTCTCCCGGATCTGAAGCTTTCTTACAGTATGAAGCATGGATCCATGTAAGTCTTTCGGCTAGTTTCACAGCTGTGGCAGTAGTCAGAAGCACCTGGCAGGGGCCATCAAATCGGGGCTCAGGAGGGTGCTTCCTGGGGAACTTCTTGACGCACACCCAATCCGCAGGCTGCAAGATATGTGTCCCAGTGTCTGCCTCTGAGTCTGGAAGAGAACACCTGTGCATAGGCTTTGGTTAGTTCTTTAACAACGGAAATCACATACTCAGTCAACACATCAGATTGTAATTGTAACTACTGAGGATAGTAACGACCTAGCCTTGGGGCTAGCCCAAACAATCTCGTAGGGAGATAATGTATAATCCCCCCTGGGTTCATATCTAACACTGTATAAGGCTATTGGATGACAGTCTTTCCAAAGTGGCGTCATTTTTAAGTATCTTACTTTTAGCGTGCCACTACGTCTCTCCACCTTTCCACTACTCTAAAGGTGGTAGAGTATGTAAAAGGCCTGGGATACACCCAGAGCAGACATGACATGTTACATTCACCTGCGAAGTTTATACCTCTGTCTGACTCTGAATCACTTCTGGTACCCCATATTCACAGTTTACCTTGTTCATGAGCTTCTTTGCGGTTACCTACTTGTTTGCCTTGGTAACAGGGTCGGCCTCCAACCTGCAAAGACATCAACAACAACAAGCACGTATTCATACTTCCCAACAAGTGGGAGCTGAACGTAGTCAATTTGCAATCCCTGAAATGGGTAGAGTGGTCCCGGCAAGTGTGATGTGGCAAATTTACTTCTGCCCTGACTCACCCATGGCATAGATCATGCTAAACTGGACAAATGATGTAGCAGCTACAGAGAACCCAGAAGTCGCCCATCGTCTTTCAAGCGTCGTCGTCATTGCTGGTTTACTAGGTGGGTCTTTCCGTCCATCAGCTGGGCCATCATGGGATACAGGAACTGTGGTGGGCAAGTGCTGCTCCCATATTAGTCCATTTATTCTTTTCTTCCTTGCTGGCTTGTAACTGTAAAAGTCTTTAGCATATCAAAGTCCAAATTTTTGCCAATGTCCAAAGTTTTTACCACTGACTCATGCCGTCAGTATCTTTTCTTCTTTCTTCCACGGCTTGAGGGCCACTGCCTTTGCTATGCTGTCAGCGAGGGTGTCGTCTCTCGCCTCTCCAGTGTAGGAATCGGTGCGAACTCTCAACTTTGTCAGGTAGAAGTAGGGCCTCCATGCGACTCTGTACCGCTGCACCATTCTCAATTGGTTGTCCTGCTAAGGTAAAAAACTGTCTGGCCTTCCATATTCGGCCATAATCATGAGCTATGCCAAATGCATACCAGGAGTCAGTGTAAATGGTTGCCATCTTACCTCTCGCCACTCTACTCGCCTCAGTGAGGGCCTTCAATTCCGCTTCTTGTACTGTGACATGCGGAGGCAGAGCTTCTGCTTCTAGGACATCTTGTTGTGTGACCACTGCATATCTGATGTGGAGTCATCAATCCTCACGCTGGTACCATCTGCAAAAAGCTCAACATATGCATTATCAACAGGGGTTCTGGTAACTGTTTGCATACCTGCAGTTTCTTACTGAATTAGTACTAAATAATCGTGCTGATGTTCTATTTCACATGGCTCGGAATCTTGTTATCTTATTCCATTTATTTATTTTTTTTCAAACCCAATAGCTGATCTACAACACCTAGATCATCTATGGCCCAGATCACCTCTGCCTCCCCCCTTTTGAACCGGAATACTCAATGGAAAAAAAGAGTAATTGCGTTCAAACTAGTAAACCAAGAGGCACAAAAACAAGCACTTTGTAGGTCAAGGTGACATTGTATACAGCGAAGTCTGAGCGAAAATATTCTTTAGATTTTTTCCCCAGGTTGCAGTTAGCATTTTTTAACACAAGGGGGCGCAACACAAGTAAAATTTTACGTCACCCAGTGTAATAGTATTTCAGGGAATGGCCACGTTTAGCTTTTACTCTGTCGGAATATAATTGTAGCTTCAGTGTAGACTGACACTAGAATATACAAAAGACTTAAAGAAAAACTAAAGAATACGGATGAATTAACATCCTACTCTGGGCAATTCAGTCCCTCTTTCTTCACATAAAAAGTAAAATTACTTCACCAAATTGCATGAAAAAGTTTGCTGGGTGACTATAGGGAAATTATTCCATCTGTAGGAGCCTTCCATAACATCATCGGTCTGAGTATCCATTGGAGAAGCGGGCAGTGGAAAACAGAGCCCCTGGGAACATGAGAGAGCGTCCCCTGTCATGTATTCCTGGTCTCTGCCCCCCATGCATCAACTCCAATCTTCCATGCACTATAAACCAGCTTAGTCGTCTACTATGTCCTAAGTTGCATCTCCACAAAGGTTTGTTTCCCTGAACTTATCACACATCCAAAGTGGCCACATCTTGGAGTTTAACAAAGGCCGGTCAAACAAAACCTTACTTCAGACAATCATGATGTTAACACTGGATACAGTGGCATTGGGGAATATAGGCCTCCCAAGTGCAGCAAAATGGCCACCAGAGGCAGAAAGGGGCAGAGCTACAAATCTCCCAGGTGAGGCAAAATGGCTGCTGGAAGAAGGGGCGGGGCCAGGGGCAGCAGCACTTCCAGGTGAGGCAAAATGGCTGCTGGAGGAGGAAGGGGCGGGGCCAGGTCCTGTCCCGGATGGGGAGGGACCGGAAGTAACATCACACACCCTGAAAGTGAGCACATGGGGGGAAGTGCTGCAGAGTCACACTATGTGGAGTTGTAAACATTGCAAGCGCGGCCGCCATTACAGGGAGGGGCTGTAGTCAACACAAAGGCATTACATTGTTCATAAGCAATACACATACCCCACTACATGCTTTCTCCTCTTGACTCTCTTAACTACGTTATACCAAAAAAACTAGCTAAAAACACCTTTCTTTCTGCTGGGCTTCCTGCTCATCTTCTGAAAACTTTCTACAGTCTATCTTATCTATCCATATTCATTTCTGCTTATCTGTCCATAACCTGACATTTCTTTCTGCAACTTTTCCTGATCCTTCTCTTTGTATAACATTTCTACATGTTCAGTAAACTCTGCTCCCTTCCCTTCAGCAACCAAATCACAAGCTCTATGACCTTTGTCCTTGCTCACTTTGCTCCCCATTCTCTAAACAACCTGCGTCTATGCCTAACCTTCTCAATCTGCTCAACTTTATGCTACCTGCTTATTCTAGCCTATTCGAAGTTTCTGGACACAGTAGTGTTCCTCTTGTAAAATCTGCTTTCTTCAAATCCTTCCAATATAACCTCTATTTCCCACTCAGATCACAATGCACATTAATTCTACAAAACACAAGACAAGGGGAACAGAAAGGGTTAATTGGCAAATGCTTTCAGTCCATTCTCTTATCAGCACCCCTCCCCCAATAATAAACACTGCACATTCTTTAAACTAGTCTGAAACACACACAAAGACTGATGATTATTTTCAATGACCAAGAGTTTTCTGGAGTCAGCCATCACACCACGGCTATATTCCCACGTATATACCTTTCCACATATGAGAACATAAAACACGCTCAATCATAAATGTAAATATACGTATCATAAATCTTCCTAACCTCACACTAGTTTACCTAGGAGCAAGTGTCTCTCCGGCGTGCTCCCTCAGACTTAAACAGCCGAGTCCGCCCTTCCGACACATTAACCCTCACAGAATTTGTCTCTTGGTCTTGTATACACAATTTTAACCGTCTCAGACATAGCAGCCACAGCATACAAAATACCCCTTAAGCAGGTTAAAACGGTGATTTTTTTTTCCGAGTAAGAAAGAACTATATTACCTGCCTTTCATTGATTTATCGCTCTGGATCAGAAACAGGCAGAAAAGCAGTCAGAACCCAGATCACATCGGTAGATTTACATAAAGCAATCTTACCGTGTTCTGTAGATTTTCGGGCCCCTGAGTTCTGCGTGCCATCCGCCGATCTCTGTATTTTTCCAGAATGAAAGAAATCAAAATCTCTTAACTCGGTCCACCCAGAGACGCCACTGAACTGGATTATAGTTTTCTCCAGCAGGTTTCGAGGTATTTTGCAGCTTCCTAATTGTGTAGAAGCAGTATGCGCACACTGACCAAGTCAAACACGAGGTATCAGTCTCATGCTCAAAATGGCTCTCTGCCCAGAAACAGACAGACAGGGCCTTTTATTGTACAGACACACAATGGGCGTGCAACAGGTTACATCAGTAACATATAGGATTCTCATTTGTCGGATCATATAGAATCCCCCCTCCTTCCTGCCCACCTTCTCTCAAGTCCAATGTATAAGCAAGTCTTTGTCTTACAAACATGTGCTTAAAACTGAAAGTGAAAGTAGATATCTCTTTGTTGAAGAAGATCCTGTGTGGGGGATGGGGAGGACTGGGAAAACACTCAAGATGAACACATAAGCAGTAACATAACACTGTGATTTAACTCTTTCCTTATGCAGCAGAGTTCCACATTAGGCTGAAGTCACAAAATACACATAATACGTCTAGTTTAGTACAAATCGATAGACATTTTATATTAACTAATCATCATGTCTATCACAGCCAGTATTTTTAGTTTTTTCGATATAATAAAAAAGGTTTGGTCCGGTGTCGCCAGTAGAGCAAAATGTGATTGTTCTCAGCAGGAGAAACCAAGTAATCTTGTAGATATGATAGCTTTTAACCTCTTAAGGACAAGGCTGTTTTGTACCTTAAGGACCAGACACTTTTTAGGGATTTTACCCATGTGGTGGTTTAACTGCCCTATTTTTTTCCCCCCAGCTACCAAAATTAGTTTTGCTGCGTTTTTTTTCCGTGACATATAGGCCTATTTTTTAAATACCTTTTCCACTGACTTTTTTCTTCCCTTTTTTTAGTTTTATTGGGGGTAAAAAGCTAAAAATATTATTATTTTAGCATTTATAGTTTTTTTTTTAAATTAGTATATTTGCGCTAAAACCAAATGTATGGGAACGGGTACCTCATTTTGTTTTGGACATTTTGATATATAACATGTAAGCTTATGGATTACAGGGCGCTTATAGCGACGGTTTTGGTTGGTGTCGACTTTTGTTTTTTCTTTCTTATGTATGTATTGTTGTATTCTGTAATTTTTATTTAGTGATGTCTGTAATTATGTTTTTTTATGATCCATGTCCCCCACGACGTCATATAATACCTACTGGGGGACATTCACATGTTTGTTATTTTTTATTTGACATTTTCCCACTGTAGCTGGGCGATCCATAGGAGCCCCAGTTACAGAGAAAAACATCCCCTGTAGTGACATTAGTCACTGGCAGAGCTGATCAGGGTCTTCTGGGACCTTGTAGCTCTACTATAGCAGGGAATCCCGACAGTCACGTGACCCCCGGGCTCCTATAGTGGAAGTTAGACTTCCATTTTCCAGTACACAGTACACTACACTATGTACTTGGGGAAGGAGAAGACAGAAAGTGTTAAAACACCCTCCTGCCTTCTCCTCCGGGTTATCAGCTGTCACTAACCCATCCTTCCTTTGATTGATTGCAGAAGCAGGAGGCTTTAATCCTCGCTGTAATTTTACATACAGCTGGGCTTTAAGCCTGGGACCAAGCTCCGTATATATACTGTGCCTGGTCCTAAACGGGTTAATTGCTACCTAAAATACATGATGTTATAGCAAGCTTTCGAACCTCTCAGGATTCTTCCTCTGGCATGATGAAATAGATTCGAACAGGCATGCATATACACATACTTATGACAAGGCACAGACATGGATACGATTAAATTGCGCTTGAAAGGATACTACAGCAGGATGAGTAGAGAAATAAAAACCTACCTAAATAGTCCACTGATAAAGATGTGAAGGATTTATGGGCCCTGAATTTCTTTAAAAAAAAACAATTCGGCCCTTAGAAGAATTTGTCATTTTGCTGTAAACCTCGGCATGCAGTTCCATCTCAGGCAGATATGTAAATGATGAGAGTTGTGGTGATTAGATGAACGGTCTTGTCACCTAAGGCCCTAAAAGTGGTTCCACCCCCTTGGCGTATAAAAGGCTCTCATGGGCTCCTTGTGTGTGGTGACCTCTTCTTCCGCTTGTGTAGAGCTTGTTGACCACTAGACACCTCTACAACGCAGAGAACAGATTTCACCAGAGTCTAAGAGGGGTGCATTATTGGGATGTGAGAAGCTGGATGGTGGTACTAACGAATTGCCCGCTAGCAGGGCTCGTTCTGATCTGACTATTAGGAGGTGTTGTGACCAGTGGATGCATGTGGGCACACACACAAAGATCGTCTGACAAGTCCAAGCAGCTGACCGCCATCCAGAGACAGGTAACACCATCGTTACAGGCCTCTATGTCTGTCAGAACTATTCCCAGGCACTTGGCTGAAGGACATTTGGTCTCACGGTGCCCATTACATGTTTTGCCTGTGACACCCACCCACCATTGCCACCATTCGCAGTGGTGTCATGAACAATGAAACTGGACGCTACGGAGTAGAACTGGGTTGTCTTCAACTACTACTTCAGGTTTGTGCTTGGAGACCTCAGGGTGAGCACCTCAATCCTGTTTTTGTTGTGGAGCAGCACACTGCCCCCTGCTGGTGTGATGGTCTGTATGACAGTTGGTCACCCCTTGCAGTGGTACGTCGGACAATGACAGCTCAGCAAAATGTTCAGGACATCCTGCAGCCACATGTGTTCCTGTCCTGGCGGTTTCCAAGAGGCAGCAGAATAATGCTCGGCCGCACACACAAGGGGGTCACAGGAAGCCCCCACAACATTACTACGCTTTCAAGGCTGCCTGGTCACCAGATTTATCACCAATAGAACATGTATGGGTCCATGTGGGATGCCAACTTGGAAGGCTTATAAGTTTGTGCAATCTAAAGGCTCAATTACAGCAAATGTGGAGCGATAAGCTGCAGGATGCCACATGTTTGTATCCAAGCTAGAGACGGCCCAACAGGGTACTAGAGCCTCCATGCCCGCCCATATCATGTAAGCTAGACGTGGCCCAACAGGATACGAGAGCCTCCATGGCCTCCCGTTCCACACCTTGTATCCAAACTAGAGGTGGTGCAACAGGTTACTAGAGCCTACATGCCTACCTGTATCACATCTTGTATCCAAGCTAGAAGTGACCCAACAGGGTACTAGAGCCTACATGCCTTCCCGTATCACATCTTCTGGCCAAGCTAGAAGAGGCCCAACAGAGCTTCTATGCCCGCATCACATCTTGTATGCAAACTAGAGGTGGCCTGACAGGATACTAGAGCCGGCATTCCCTCCCGTTTCACATCTTGTATTCAAGCAAGAGGCTGGACAACACGGTACTAGATCCACCATGCCTGCCTGTATCACATCTTCTATCAAAGCTGAGGATGGCCCAACAGGATACTAGAGCTTCCATGCCCACCTATGTCACATCTTATATCCAAGCTAAAGGTAATACAACAGGCTACTAGAGCCTCCATGCCTGCCCATATCACATCTTGTATCCAAGCTGGAGGCAACCCAACAGGGTACTAGAGCCTCTATGTCCGCATTACATCTTATAAGCAAATGAGAGACTTAACAGGATACTAGAACCGGCATGCCCTCCCGTTTCACATCTTGTATCCAAGCAAGAGGCAGGACAACAGTGTACTAGACATCCTCTATGCCTGCCCGTATCACATCTTGTTTCCAAGCTAGAGGTAATACAACAGGCTACTAGAGCCTCCATGCATTCCTGTATCACATGCTTATATCCACGCTAGAGATGGCCCAACAGGGTACTAGTGCCTCCCTGTCCACCCGTATCTCATCTTGTATCCAAGGTAGAGGCGGTACAACAGGCTACTAGAGCCTCCATGCCCTCCCGTATCACATCTTGTATCCAAGCTAAAGATGGCCCAACAGGGTACTACAGTCTCCCTGTCCAGCCATATCTCATGTTGTATCCAAGCTAGAGGTGGTACAACAGGGTACTAGAGCCTCCATGCCCGTCTGTATCTCATCTTGTATCCTAGCTAGAGGTGGTACAACAGGGTACTATAGCCTCCATGACCTCCGGTATCTCATCTTGCATCCAAGCTTAAGGCGTACAACAGGGCACTAAAGCCTCTATGCCCGTCCATATCACATCTTGTATCCAAGATAGAGGTGGTACATCGAGTACTAGAGCCTCCATACCCACCTGTATCACATCTTGTATCCAAGCTAGAGGTGGTACAACAGGGTACTAGAGCCTACGTGCCCGTCCATATCACTTCTTGTATCCAAGCTAGAGGTGGTACAATGGGATACTAGAACCTCCGTGCCCATCCGTATCACATCTTGTATCCAAGCTAGAGGTGGTACAACGGTGTACTAGAGCCTCCATGACCTCCGGTATCTCATCTTGTATCCAAGCTAAAGGGGGTACAACAGGGAACTAAAGCCTCTATGCCCGTCTGTATCACATCTTGTATCAAAGCTAGAGGTGGTACAACAGGGTACTAGAGCATCCACACCCACCTGTATCACATCTTGTATCCAAGCTAGAGGTGGTTCAACGTTGTACTAGAACTTCCATGCCCGTCCGTATCACATCTTGTATCCAAGCTAGAGGTGGTACAATGGGGTACAAGAGCATCCATACCCACCTGTATCACATCTTGTATCCAAGCTAGAGGTGGTACAACAGGGTACTAGAGCCTCCATGCCTGCTGTATCACATCTTGTATCCAAGCTAGAGGTGGTACAACGGTGTACTAGAACATCCATGCCCGTCCGTATCACATCTTGTATCCAAGCTAGAGGTGGTACAACGGGGTACTAGAGTCTCCATACCCACCTGTATCACATCTTGTATCCAAGCTATAGGCGGTACAACAGGGCACTAGAGCCTCTATGCCCATCCATATCACATTATGTATCCAAGCTAGAGGTGATACAACGGGGTACTAGAGCCTCCATACCCACCTGTAACACACCTTGTATCCACGCTAGAGGCGGTACAACAAGGTACTAGAGCCTCCATGCCTGTCAGTATCACATCTTGTATCCAAGCTAGAGGTGGTACAACGGGGTACTAGAGCTTCCGTGCCCATCCGTATCACATCTTGTATCCAAGGTAGAGGTGGTACAAGGGGATACTAGAGCCTCCATACCCACCTGTATCACATCTTTTATCCAAGCTAGAGGTGGTACAACGGTGTACCAAAGCCTCCATGCCCGTCCGTATCTCATCTTGTATCCAAGCTATAGGCAGTACAACAGGGTACTAGAGCCTCCATGCCCATCCGTATCACATCTTGTATCCAAGCTAGAGGTGGTATGACAGGGTACTAGAGCCACCATGCCCTCCCGTATCTCGTCTTGTATCCAAGCTATAGGCGTTACAACAGTGCACTAGAGCCTCCATGCCCGTCTGTAACATATCTTGTATCCAAGCTAGAGGAGGTACAACGGGGTACTAGAGCGGCCTCCATACCCACCTGTATCACATCTTATATCCAAACTAGAGGTGGTACAACGGTGTAATAGAGCCTCCATGCCTGTCTGTATCACATCTTGTATCCAAGCTAGAGGTGGTGCGACAGGGTACTAGAGCCTCCATGCCCGTCCGTATCACATCTTGTATCCAAGCTAAAGGCGGGACAACAGGGCACTAGAGCCTCCATACCCGCCCATATCACATCTTGTATCCAAGCTAGAGGTGGTACAACAGGGTACTAGAGCCTCCATGCCCACCCGTATCACATCTTGCATTCAAGCTAGGGGCGGTACAACAGGGTATTAGAGCCTCCATGCCCGCCCGTATCAAATCTTGTATCCAAGCTAGGGGTGGCATAACAGGGTATTAGAGCCTCCATGCCCTCCCGTATCACATCTTGTATCCAAGCTAGAGGCGGTACAACAAGGTACTAGAGCCTCCATGCCTGCCCGTATCACATCTTGTATCCAAGCTAGAGGCGGTACAACAGGGTACTAGAGCCTCCATGCCCGCCTGTATCACATCTTGTATCCAAGCTAGAGGCGGCACAACGGTGTTCTAGAGTCTCCCTACAAGGAGTCAGTTTTCTGTTATAAATGATGCTTTTGCTCTGATATGTAATCACTTACTTTTATCAATGTTACAAGTACAGAGAAAAAGGTTTCATTCCATCCTGACAACTTCTAGGAGAGGGAAGTTACTGACAATCAGTGTGTGTATTTGTACAGTGATCCCTCGTCACGTGAAAATCCGCAAAGTAGCGGCGTTATCTATATATATATAAAGCTGAAAGCCCTTACTGACTGACTGACTGACTGACTGACTGACTCGCCAAAAGTTCTCCAACTTCCCGATATCGTAGAAACATGAATTTTGGCACGAGCATAGATTATCTCCAAAATAGGAAAAGAAATTGGGTCCCAACTCGATTATTCAATTCTAGCGCAAAAGAATTGGCGTTGAAATTTTACGTACATAATCTAAATCTCTCACTTCCCAATGTCATAGAAACGTGAAATTTGGCAGGAGCATTGATTATGTCATAAAAAAGGAAAAGCTAATGGGTCCCAATTCGATTATTTAATTCTATGCGCAAAAGAATTAGCGTCCAAATTTTACGTGCGGAATGTAGTTTTCTCACTTTCCGGTGTCATAGAAACGTGAAATTTGGCACGAGCATTGATTATGTCATAAATAGGAAAAGCAAATGGGACCCAACTCGATTATTCAATTGTAGCGCAAAAGAATTGGCGTCGAAATTTTACGTGCGGAATGTAATTTTCTCACTTTCCAGTGTCATAGAAACAGGAAATTTGGCACGAGCATTGATTATGTCATAAATAGGAAAAGCTAATGGGTCCCAACTCAATTATTCAATTCTATGCGCAAAAGAATTAGCATCCAAATTTTACGTACGGAATCTAATTTTCTCACATTCCGGTGTCATAGAAACATGAAATTTGGCACGAGCATTGATTATGTCATAAATAGGAAAAGTTAATAAGTCCCAACTTGATTATTCAATTCTATGCACAAAAGAATTGGCGTCGAAAGTTTACGTGCGGAATGTAATTTCTTCACTTTCCAGTGTCATAGAAACAGGAAATTTGGCACGAGCATTGATTATGTCATAAATAGTAAAAGCTAATGGGTCCCAACTCCATTATTCAATTCTATGCGCAAAAGAATTAGCGTCCAAATTTTACGTACGGAATCTAATTTTCTCACATTCCGGTGTCATAGAAACGTAAAATTTGGCACGAGCATTGATTATGTCATAAATAGGAAAAGCTAATGGGTCCCAACTCGATTATTCAATTCTAGCACAAAAGAATTGGCGTCGAAATTTTACGTGCGGAATGTAATTTTCTCACTTTCCGGTGTCATAGAAACGGTAAATTTGGCACGAGCATTGGTTATGTCATAAGTAGGAAAAGCTAATGGGTCCCAACTCGATTATTCAATTCTATGCGCAAAAGAATTAGCATCCAAATTTTACGTACGGAATCTAATTTTCTCACTTCCTGGTGTCAGAGGAACAGGAAATTTGGCACGAGCATTGGTTATGTCATAAGTAGGAAAAGCTAATGGGTCCCAACTCGATTATTCAATTCTATGCGCAAAAGAATTAGCGTCCAAATTTTACGTGCGGAATGTAATTTTCTCACTTTCCGGTGTCATAGAAACGGGAAATTTGGCAGAAGCATTGATTATGTTATAAATAGGAAAAGCTAATGGGTCCCAACTCCATTATTCAATTCTATGCGCAAAAGAATTAGCGTCCAAATTTTACGTGCGGAATGTAATTTTCTCACTTTCCAATGTCATAGAAACGGGAAATTTGGCACGAGCATTGATTATGTCATAAATAGGAAAAGCTAGTGGGTCTCAACTCCATTATTCAATTCTATGCGCAAAAGAATTAGCGTCCAAATTTTACGTGCGGTATGTAATTTTCTCACTTTCCGGTGTCATAGAAATGGGAAATTTGGCACGAGCATTGATTATGTCATAAATAGGAAAAGCTAATGGGTCCCAACTCGATTATTCAATTCTATGCGCAAAAGAATTAGCGTCCAAATTTTACGTACATAATCCAAATCTCTCACTTCCCAATGTCATAGAAACATGAAATTTGGCACAAGCATTGATTGTGTCATAAATATGAAAAGTTCATAGGTCCCAACTCGATTATTCAATTCTAAGCGCAAAAGAATTAGTGTCCAAATTTTATGTACGTAATCTAATTCTCTCACTTCCTGATGTCATTTTATATAAAGGAAACGTCGCATGGTTACCTCCACGTGGTGTTTCCTGGGTAACGCAGAGAACTATGCAAAATGGTGAACATATGTTTTTTCCTCAGTATCTCTAAAGAAACCACGACTTCATAAGATTTCCGTGTGAACACCAGATAAACACCAGTACCAAATTAACTCGGGCGAAGCCGGGTATATCAGCTAGTATTTACATAAATGAATCTGTCGGGTGAACTGCCAAACAATCGCAAAAGTGATCAGACAGATCGATGCTACAATCAGTAAGCCGATCAGCGCCCAGGATACAGAACACATTCCATCAGCCAATAGTGTGCCGTGTACAATCTCGCTTTGGCAAGCGCTTGTGGCGTACTGTATTTCCTGTATGTACCAGAAAATTCTGCGGTAAAGCGAAAAACTCTGCGAAAACAGAATTATATCTGGTCAATCTAAACTCTGCAATCATTGAACCGCGATATAGCGAGGCATCACTAGCGGGGGAGGGCTGGTCCTGACAATGAGTGTGTGTAGATTATAATATAATATATAAAGAATGTTTGTATCGGCAATGAGCGGATATCATAAGTTCTGGACTGATTGATTGAAGATCTAATAGTGATATTTGTCTATGTATGGAAATAAAATACGAAGCCTTTTACATAACTTGTATCTTGTATTAGCGCTTGGTGCCGGTTCCCTCCTCTGAATCTCATCCTTCCTTGTATCTTGTATTAGTGCTTGGTGCTGGTCTCCCCCTCTGAATCACATCCTTCCTTGTATCTTGTATTAGCGCTTGGTGCCGGTTTCCCCCTCTGAATCTCATCCTTCCTTGTATCTTGTATTAGTGCTTGGTGCTGGTCTCCCCCTCTGAATCTCATCCTTCCTTGTATCTTGTATTAGTGCTTGGTGCTGGTCTCCCCCTCTGATTCTCATCCTTCCTTGTATCTTGTATTAGCTCTTGGTGCTGGTCTCCCCCTCTGAATCTCATCCTTCCTTGTATTTTGTATTAGCGCTTGGTGCTGGTCTCCCCCTCTGAATCATATCCTTCCTTGTATCTTGTATTAGCGCTTGGTTCCGGTCTCCCCCTCTGAATCTCATCCTTCCTTGTATCTTGTATTAGTGCTTGGTGCTGGTCTCCCCCTCTGAATCTCATCCTTCCTTGTATCTTGTATTAGTGGTTGGTGCTGGTCTTCCCCTCTGAATCTCATCCTTCCTTGTATCTTGTATTAGTGCTTGGTGCTGGTCTCCCCCTCTGAATCTCATCCTTCCTTGTATCTTGTATTAGTGCTTGGTGCTGGTCTCCCCCTCTGAATCTCATCCTTCCTTGTATCTTGTATTAGTGCTTGGTGCCGGTCTCCCCCTCTGAATCTCATCCTCCCTTATATCTTCTATTAGCACTTGGTGCTGGTCTCCCCCTCTGAATCTCATCCTTCCTTGTATCTTGTATTAGTGCTTGGTGCTGGTCTCCCCCTCTGAATCTCATCCTTCCTTGTATTTTGTATTAGTGCTTGGTGCCGGTCTCCCCCTCTGAATCTCATCCTTCCTTGTATCTTGTATTAGTGCTTGGTGCTGGTCTCCCCCTCTGAATCTCATCCTTCCTTGTATCTTGTATTAGTGCTTGGTGCCGGTCTCCCCCTCTGAATATCATCCTTCCTTATATCTTGTATTAGTGCTTGGTGCTGGTCTCCCCCTCTGAATCTCATCCTTCCTTGTATCTTGTATTAGTGGTTGGTGCTGGTCTTCCCCTCTGAATCTCATCCTTCCTTGTATCTTGTATTAGTGCTTGGTGCTGGTCTCCCCCTCTGAATCTCATCCTTCCTTGTATCTTGTATTAGTGCTTGGTGCTGGTCTCCCCCTCTGAATCTCATCCTTCCTTGTATCTTGTATTAGTGCTTGGTGCCGGTCTCCCCCTCTGAATCTCATCCTTCCTTGTATCTTGTATTAGTGCTTGGTGCCGGTCTCCCCCTCTAAATCTCATCCTTCCTTGTATCTTGTATTAGTGCTTGGTGCCGGTCTCCCCCTCTGAATCTCATCCTTCCTTGTATCTTGTATTAGTGCTTGGTGCTGGTCTCCCCCTCTGAATCTCATCCTTCCTTGTATCTTGTATTAGTGCTTGGTGCCGGTTCCCTCCTCTGAATCTCATCCTTCCTTGTATCTTGTATTAGTGCTTGGTGCTGGTCTCCCCCTCTGAATCTCATCCTTCCTTATATCTTGTATTAGTGCTTGGTGCTGGTCTCCCCCTCTGAATCTCATCCTTCCTTGTATCTTGTATTAGTGCTTGGTGCTGGTCTCCCCCTCTGAATCACATCCTTCCTTGTATCTTGTATTAGTGCTTGGTGCTGGTCTCCCCCTCTGAATCACATCCTTCCTTGTATCTTGTATTAGTGCTTGGTGCCGGTTCCCTCCGCTGAATCTCATCCTTCCTTGCATCTTGTATTAGTGCTTGGTGCCGGTCTCCCCCTCTGAATCACATCCTTCCTTTTATCTTGTATTAGTGCTTGGTGCCGGTCTCCCCCTCTGAATCACATCCTTCCTTGTATCTTGTATTAGTGCTTGGTGCTGGTCTCCCCCTCTGAATCTCATCCTTCCTTGTATCTTGTATTAGTGCTTGGTGCTGGTCTCCCCCTCTGAATCTCATCCTTCCTTGTATCTTGTATTAGTGCTTGGTGCTGGTCTCCCCCTCTGAATCTCATCCTTCCTTGTATTTTGTATTAGTGCTTGGTGCCGGTCTCCCCCTCTGAATCTCATCCTTCCTTGTATCTTGTATTAGTGCTTGGTGCTGGTCTCCCCCTCTGAATCTCATCCTTCCTTGTATCTTGTATTAGTGCTTGGTGCCGGTCTCCCCCTCTGAATATCATCCTTCCTTATATCTTGTATTAGTGCTTGGTGCTGGTCTCCCCCTCTGAATCTCATCCTTCCTTGTATCTTGTATTAGTGGTTGGTGCTGGTCTTCCCCTCTGAATCTCATCCTTCCTTGTATCTTGTATTAGTGCTTGGTGCTGGTCTCCCCCTCTGAATCTCATCCTTCCTTGTATCTTGTATTAGTGCTTGGTGCTGGTCTCCCCCTCTGAATCTCATCCTTCCTTGTATCTTGTATTAGTGCTTGGTGCCGGTCTCCCCCTCTGAATCTCATCCTTCCTTGTATCTTGTATTAGTGCTTGGTGCCGGTCTCCCCCTCTAAATCTCATCCTTCCTTGTATCTTGTATTAGTGCTTGGTGCCGGTCTCCCCCTCTGAATCTCATCCTTCCTTGTATCTTGTATTAGTGCTTGGTGCTGGTC
Organism: Eleutherodactylus coqui; assembly: GCF_035609145.1. Classification (NCBI taxonomy): domain Eukaryota; kingdom Metazoa; phylum Chordata; class Amphibia; order Anura; family Eleutherodactylidae; genus Eleutherodactylus; species Eleutherodactylus coqui. The sequence continues at coordinate 34,417,545 of NC_089848.1, read as the reverse complement.
TCCCCCTCTGAATCTCATCCTTCCTTGTATCTTGTATTAGTGCTTGGTGCCGGTTCCCTCCTCTGAATCTCATCCTTCCTTGTATCTTGTATTAGTGCTTGGTGCTGGTCTCCCCCTCTGAATCTCATCCTTCCTTATATCTTGTATTAGTGCTTGGTGCTGGTCTCCCCCTCTGAATCTCATCCTTCCTTGTATCTTGTATTAGTGCTTGGTGCTGGTCTCCCCCTCTGAATCACATCCTTCCTTGTATCTTGTATTAGTGCTTGGTGCTGGTCTCCCCCTCTGAATCACATCCTTCCTTGTATCTTGTATTAGTGCTTGGTGCCGGTTCCCTCCGCTGAATCTCATCCTTCCTTGCATCTTGTATTAGTGCTTGGTGCCGGTCTCCCCCTCTGAATCACATCCTTCCTTTTATCTTGTATTAGTGCTTGGTGCCGGTCTCCCCCTCTGAATCACATCCTTCCTTGTATCTTGTATTAGTGCTTGGTGCTGGTCTCCCCCTCTGAATCTCATCCTTCCTTGTATCTTGTATTAGTGCTTGGTGCTGGTCTCCCCCTCTGAATCTCATCCTTCCTTGTATCTTGTATTAGTGCTTGGTGCCGGTCTCCCCCTCTGAATCTCATCCTTCCTTGTATCTTGTATTAGTGCTTGGTGCCGGTCTCCCCCTCTAAATCTCATCCTTCCTTGTATCTTGTATTAGTGCTTGGTGCCGGTCTCCCCCTCTGAATCTCATCCTTCCTTGTATCTTGTATTAGTGCTTGGTGCTGGTCTTCCCCTCTGAATCTCATCCTTCCTTGTATCTTGTATTAGTGCTTGGTGCCGGTTCCCTCCTCTGAATCTCATCCTTCCTTGTATCTTGTATTAGTGCTTGGTGCTGGTCTCCCCCTCTGAATCTCATCCTTCCTTATATCTTGTATTAGTGCTTGGTGCTGGTCTCCCCCTCTGAATCTCATCCTTCCTTGTATCTTGTATTAGTGCTTGGTGCTGGTCTCCCCCTCTGAATCACATCCTTCCTTGTATCTTGTATTAGTGCTTGGTGCTGGTCTCCCCCTCTGAATCACATCCTTCCTTGTATCTTGTATTAGTGCTTGGTGCCGGTTCCCTCCGCTGAATCTCATCCTTCCTTGCATCTTGTATTAGTGCTTGGTGCCGGTCTCCCCCTCTGAATCACATCCTTCCTTTTATCTTGTATTAGTGCTTGGTGCCGGTCTCCCCCTCTGAATCACATCCTTCCTTGTATCTTGTATTAGTGCTTGGTGCCGGTCTCCCCCTCTGAATCACATCCTTCCTTGTATCTTGTATTAGTGCTTGGTGCTGGTCTCCCCCTCTGAATCACATCCTTCCTTGTATCTTGTATTAGTGCTTGGTGCCGGTCTCCCCCTCTGAATCTCATCCTTCCTTGTATCTTGTATTAGTGCTTGGTGCCGGTCTCCCCCTCTGAATCTCATCCTTCCTTGTATCTTGTATTAGTGCTTGGTGCCGGTTTCCTCCTTTGAATCTCATACTTCCTTGTATCTTGTATTAGTGCTTGGTGCCGGTTCCCTCCTCTGAGTCACATCCTTCCTTATCTCGGTGTCTACTTTTTGTTTCTTCAGACAAAGTCATTGTTGGCAGCTACAGCGGATTCCTCCGTATATTTTCTCCTCATCCTTCCAAAGCCAGGGATGGCGCTCAGCCGGAAGACTTGTTGCTTGAGGTTCAGCTGCGTGATCCAATCCTCCAAGTAGAAGTGGGAAAGTTTGTTTTGTAAGTATGAGGTGCAGCCCAATCCATTACCGGTGATCTACTAGTAATGTCCCAGTAAATCTAGGTTTCTCTAGGTAAAGGTTACCATGACTATGTCTGCTGACTGGAGGATAGATGCGTGGTAATATGGCTTAAGGGCCATATTAAAAGATGTCTTTTAAGCGATAATCGTTGTGTGCATTCAGCGATCACCTTGCGCTCCGAGCGGGGGATGCAGAAGACAAGAGGGGCTGCTTGTCTTCTGCATCCAGCTGTTCTCTGCTTGGAGCGCCCGACTGTTATACAGCTGAGCGCTCCGAGTGGGGTATGAAGAACATAGCTGGACCGCTCTGTTCCTCATACCCAGCCTGTGTTCAGGGAGCGGGATACAGCTGAAACAATAGTATCATATATATCCCGCTGTGAATCCCTGATAAGGCTCATTGTCAGCATGCTGAAAGACAACGATAAGCGACGGCTTAACGAAAACTGCCCGATGTCAGTGCAGTAAAACACAAGGATTATTGCTCAAAAGACGGCTTTTGAGCGAATTTTGAGCGATAATCGTTGTGCCTAAATGGGCCTTTACTCTCTGGATACTTCCTAGCACCACAAGTGCTTTGGGGAATGTTTGATATTTGGAAAAGCAGTCCCTGTTAGGCCGTGTTCACATGGAGTTTCTTTACTGCGGCATAAAACACGTTGCGGATTTTTGTGCGGATCTGCACCAAGATCTGCATGTAATAGAAATCTGCATTATATGTTTTATTCAAAAGGAGTTTCATTAGTCCTTCTATAAGACGGTACAAGTGCGCTCCAATTAAAGTTTGACATAATGTGCTGAGCCATCACACGTACTTACAGAAGCTTAGGCTTTACTAAAGCTATAATGCAGTACAAGTGAAGATATCTCTTAGTGGGAGGGAAGGCAGGGGATGGGGTAGCCAGAGCCCACCCGCCAATATCCTAAGGAGTAGATATCCCTAAGTGTTGAATGATGTGTGCCCTGGGTGATCTAGTCGCCAAATCCCTGCAATGATCTGATGGCAATCCACGGTTTCCCAGTGGCATAAAAGGCAGTAAAGGTGTTGTCTTCACTCGCTCTCATCTCCTGATAACGCACACGGGGATTGACCAACATCGCCCTGAGCGGTACATGATTTCCACCGTCTGGGGTTTATTTGTTTGTTCGCAAACAAAAATAAAAAGAAACAAAGCAAACTTTGTTTGATTTGAGATATGGACCCAGAAAACTTTGATCAGACTACTTCCGGGGCTCGACCCGAGAGATGATCTGCAGGTAAAATCAAATGCATCAATCATATCCTGCCAGAGAAGGGCTGCGGGAGGACGTTCCCACCAAATGTGCAGCATATTAGATAGAGCCCAGGAGCATTTCCAATATAATGATGCGTTCGCAGGTTGAAGAAATGTTACAGTTCTGCTGTGGAATTTCCACAACGGAAACGCAGTAAAACGAGATCAGGTTTTGACATAGACTGCAGCCGGGCTGTGTGTGCATGTCATAGCAGAGGTGCATATATAACATAGCAGATATACATTTATATATAGCAGGGCTGTGTGTGTGTCATAGCAGAGGTGTGTATATAACATAGCAGATATACATTTGTGTATAGCAGGGCTGTGTGTGTGTGTCATAGCAGAGATGTATAAATAACATAGCAGATATACATTTGTATATAGCAGGGCTGTGTGTGCATTTCATAGCAGAGGTGCGTATATAACATAGCAGATATACATTTGTATATAGCAGGGCTGTGTGTGCGTGTCATAGCAGAGGTGCGTATATAACATAGCAAATACACATTTGTATATAGCAGGGCTGTGTGTGCGTATCATAGCAGAGGTGCGTATATAACATAGCGGATATGCATTAGTATATAGCAGGGCTGTGTGTACGTGTCATAGCAGAGGTGCATATATAACAGCGCATATACATTTGTATATAGCAGGGCTGTGTGTGCGTATCATAGCAGAGGTGCGTATATAACATAGCGGATATACATTTGTATATAGCATGTCTGTGTGCGTGTCATAGCAGAGGTGCGTATATAACATAGCGGATATACATTTGTATATAGCAGGGCTGTGTGTGTGTGTCATATCAGAGGTGCGTATATAACATAGCGGATATACATTTGTATATAGCAGGACTATGTATGCGTGTCATAGCAGAGGTGTGTATATAACATAGCAGATATACATTTGTATATAGCAGGGCTGTGTGTGCATGTCATAGCAGAGGTGCGTATATAACATAGCGGATATACATTTGTATATAGCAGGGCTGTGCGTGCATGTCATATCAGAGGTGCGTATATGACTTAGCGGATATACATTTGTACATAGCAGGGCTCTGTGTGCATGCCATAGCAGAGGTGCGTATATAACATAGCAGATATACATTTGTATATTGCAGGGCTGTGTGTGCGTGTCATAGCAGAGGTGCGTATATAACATAGCAGATATACATTTGTATATAGCAGGGCTGTGTGTGCGTGTCATAGCAGAGGTGCATAAATAACATAGCAGATATACATTTGTCTATAGCAGGGCTGTGTGTGCATTTCATAGCAGAGGTGCATATATAACATTAATCCTAAAAGGGCATTAATCCTAAGAGGACGCATATTTCTACGTCCTCTAGGATTAAAGCCCACTTAGTGAGGACGTAGAATCCCGATGGGGCCGTCACTAAGGGGTTAAAGCCTACTTAGCTAGGATGTAAAAAGGCAATGCGGCGGTCACTAAGGGGTTAAGGTAAATGTAAGTGGGGTCAAAGTGGCTGGGCCTGAGATATAATTGTCTGGTAGTAACTTTATTTTGTCGTTATGCCTTTTGAGCTGCTAAGATAGAGCCATCATGTTCTGGCCCAAACCGTGTGACCAGCTCCAACTGATTACTTGTAACAACGGCGTTGGCCTCCTGCCTTTGGTTTAGGCTAGGGTGGTTATCGGTGAAGAAACTGGTAGAGCTGTTGAAACGTGTGCAGGTTCTCGTAGGCGTCGGTGTGCACCATTCAGAAGCAGTAAAGGCGTGCAGGTTCTTGTAGGTAAGAGCAGCACTCAGGGGTTAATTCCAGAGAAACTTTATTGCCCACAACGTTTCAACTCAGAAGAGTCTTTGTCAAGTGCTGGGTTACATACACACATGCCAACATTAAATAGTTACCATAACTCCGCCTCCACCAATCACATACATAGAAACAACATCACATTACATCATGTCCACCTCCATTGGGTGAATCAGTTTCACATCACCGGTGCAGCATAATCAAAATCAATACAACCATAGTGTTTTATTTACCCTCACATGTGTTTCTGACGGGTACTGGAGAGGTCGCACATTGATGACGTCACTCCTGTCCGGGACTCCTGTCTTTAACATCACAGAATTCAATCTGTGTGTTTCCCATGCATACGTCAGAGTCAGCTGACAGAGCACATGATCGGAGCTCACGCCCGGCTCCTCCCACGCAATCCGGCCGCTGAACCCAGCAGTATCAAGGGACTCCTTCAGTCTGTACGTCACTCGCAACTGGCAGAACACGTGATCGGAGCCTCCACCGGACCTCCCCCACATGCATCAGTCGCTGGAAAGTGCCTGACATGTTCTATACTACTCATTACTAGTTATCACTTATGTTAATACAATATCTTTACCCAAATCTGGCTCAGGATCAATGATCCCGCCGTAAAAACCGGGAGGGATATCATCAAGCCATAGCCATTGATAGTGTGACCTTCCACCTGTAGTCGCATGACCACATGTGTAGGTGCACAAACAGGGCTTTACCCTAAGAGACAGTGTCAATTATATGTCATATGTACACCTTACAGCAAGTACATGTGGAATCATATAACTAGCGCTAGTCAATACCTGGACCCATATTGATATATCATTGGCACTATACACCTATGGTAATCAATTGAACAACATGAGACCTCAAAAGATCAACAACGCATAATATGTCATGCTAGTATGTTTTTATTCATTTATTCTGTTATTTTATACAATGTAGCACCGGACATGGGAAACTGCATCACCCAAAGGAACCTACAAAAAAACAAACAAGTGTTAAAAAAGGAAGGGTAAAAACAATACACAAAGAATCAATGCTAAACCAATTCATCAAAAACAAGTCAATCTACAAATAATAAAGGGTTATACTCCACATTAAGGCCCCTGGGGGTTAGGGAATCTAACCTGAAAATCCATTTGGCCTCCAATAGCTTCAACCTCCGTTCCCTGTCTCCCCCCCTCTCGTCTCTCTCAACCGAATCGATAACCATAAATCGAAACTGACTAATCGAATGGTTGTGATCTTCAAAATGTCGGGGAATGGGGAGGTCGAGTTTTCTGGTCCTGATATTGCTTTTGTGGTTTGACATGCGTTTCCGAACCTCCGTGGTTGTTTGTCCCACGTATTGAAGGCCGCATGGACAACTGATTAGATACACCACAAACGCAGACCAGCAACTGTACCATCCACGAATCCAAAATCTTTTACCTGTCCTTGGATGTGCAAAACTATCCCCCTTAACCATGTTGTGGCATGACGCACAACCAAGGCAAGGAAAGTTACCGTTTTTTATAGGTGCCAATGTTCTCTGTATTGAGCCACTGGGACCAGGGGAAGACGTGCAAACAAGACGGTCTTTCAAGTTCCGTGCCCGCCTATACGCCATCATGGGTGGATCAGTGAACTCCACGATGTCGCACCATGATGTCAGAGCATGACTTGAATATCTGCATGGAGAAAATTAAAACAGCTCTGCAAAGGTACAGGAACGACGTTGAGTATACGAAACGTAACAAATGGTCTAGAGATGAGCAGGATTATATAACAGGGAAGGTCTATAACTGGCAAAATACTCCCAATAGACAACCTGGCAAGAACCCTGCTAATAAAAGGGTGAGACAAAGAAGACCACGATGGGGCAGATCCCAGTTTGGTTGGTCTTCGGCAGGATCTGAGTCAGCTGAGGAGTTGGGTTTATCTTCCTCCACAACGGAATCTTTTTTAGGTCAACGACCCCCGAGAGGGGCCGCCACCTCAATCCGTACAAGGGAAAGAGACGAGGAGGAAGAAAACACAACCGGTCCCGCAAGAAATCCCAGGACGATACAGACGCGGTCAGGATCCCGGACCAGGAGATAATGGAGGTACCTGTGGTTAACATTTCTTCTAAATCCTTGTCCTCCATACAGGAGCGGGCCTTATCTAAGGGCTTGTCCTTTGTTCCAACAGTAAACACTGAATGGTTTGATATGGATATCAGCATTAGACAATTTATCAGACGCTTGAGGCTACGCACTTATTTTGCCTCTGCTGAGACCAATCAAACCTCAAATGAATCTATTGCGAATGCTACTACATCATTTTCATTTAGGGGTACGGGTCTACGCAATCCGAGTAAATTTCAGCCACCAGTAAGTGATGCTGCGGTTGATGTCTATAAGAATCTGGTAAATCATGATATTACTAGGTTACGTGATCGATCGAATAGACGGCGGATCCGACCTAATATGAGTAAAGCAGAGTGGCTGGCGATAAATTCATTGAGCAGTGATGATTCAATAACGATCCGCCCGGCGGACAAGGGAGGGGCCATTATCATCATGGACTCCCAGTATTACCACCAAGAATTGAGTACCCAACTGTCAGACACTCTGGTTTATGAAGTGTTAACGTCGGATCCAACCAGTACAGTTCGATCTCAATTGAAGTTGGTCTTAGATCAGGCGAGGAGTGATGGGTTAATCGATCAACAATTGCTTGAATTTATGTATCCTGAATATCCTATTTTGGCCAAAATTTATACAATACCGAAAGTCCACAAGGACATACAACGCCCTCCAGGTCGACCCATTGTATCAGGGAGGGGGTCTCTGTTCAATAATGTCTCCCGTTTTCTTGATGTTATATTGAGACAGCATGCCACAGAGGCTACATCATACATTAAGGACACATCTGACTTTTTGTGTAAACTTGAACGTATTACTGTCAGAGAGGAGGCCATTTTGGCCTCTTTTGATGTATCATCGTTATACACAATTATTCAGCATGAGGTCGGCACAGCGGCAGTGGAATTTTTTCTGTCTCGGTCAACTTTACCTGAGGAATGTGTTAATTTGGTGCGTACACTGTTATTGATGGTGTTGTCTAACAACTTTTTTCTGTACTGTGGCAAGCTGTACCGGCAGTTACAAGGGACTGCGATGGGGTCTAACATGGCCCCTTCGTATGCAAACATATACATGCGGTACATTGAGGAAACGCGTCTTTGTACCTCCCCAGCCTGGGCCTTTGCCCAGGTCTGGTGGAGGTACATTGACGACGTGTTCCTCATTTGGAATGGCTCAATGGAACAACTAAAAGCGTTCCATGAAGAAATAAATAATCTTCTTCCTGAATTGAAGTTCACCCTTTCTGCATCAGATAAATCTATCCAGTTCTTGGATGTTCTGATTATAAAACAAGGATCCGGTCTAGTAACGGATTTATACACTAAGCCCACTGACCGTAATAATTTATTACAATACTCGAGCTGCCACCCGCCGGCCATGATGAGATCTCTACCCTGGAGTCAGATGCTCAGGGTCCGGCGGGTGGTTAGCGACGAATTTTTCGATGACAGATTGGAGGCTATGTGTAGAAAATTCGCTGCTAGGGGATATCCACAGGATCTGTTAAGTAAACAGACGTACAGGGTGAAGCAGATAGCTCGGACGTCGATTCTTAGTCCTTCAAAAAGTAACAAGGCCACCATGAAACGCATCCCGTTTGTGTCCACTTATGGAGCCCACAGTGGGGAAATTTGTTCTATATTGAACAAACACTGGCATGTTTTGGCGAGGAGCCACCCGGACATCGTGGAGTTCACTGATCCACCCATGATGGCGTATAGGCGGGCACGGAACTTGAAAGACCGTCTTGTTTGCACGTCTTCCCCTGGTTCCAGTGGCTCAATACAGAGAACATTGGCACCTATAAAAAACGGTAACTTTCCTTGCCTTGGTTGTGCGTCATGCCACAACATGGTTAAGGGGGATAGTTTTGCACATCCAAGGACAGGTAAAAGATTTCGGATTCGTGGATGGTACAGTTGCTGGTCTGCGTTTGTGGTGTATCTAATCAGTTGTCCATGCGGCCTTCAATACGTGGGACAAACAACCACGGAGGTTCGGAAACGCATGTCAAACCACAAAAGCAATATCAGGACCAGAAAACTCGACCTCCCCATTCCCCGACATTTTGAAGATCACAACCATTCGATTAGTCAGTTTCGATTTATGGTTATCGATTCGGTTGAGAGAGACGAGAGGGGGGGAGACAGGGAACGGAGGTTGAAGCTATTGGAGGCCAAATGGATTTTCAGGTTAGATTCCCTAACCCCCAGGGGCCTTAATGTGGAGTATAACCCTTTATTATTTGTAGATTGACTTGTTTTTGATGAATTGGTTTAGCATTGATTCTTTGTGTATTGTTTTTACCCTTCCTTTTTTAACACTTGTTTGTTTTTTTGTAGGTTCCTTTGGGTGATGCAGTTTCCCATGTCCGGTGCTACATTGTATAAAATAACAGAATAAATGAATAAAAACATACTAGCATGACATATTATGCGTTGTTGATCTTTTGAGGTCTCATGTTGTTCAATTGATTACCATAGGTGTATAGTGCCAATGATATATCAATATGGGTCCAGGTATTGACTAGCGCTAGTTATATGATTCCACATGTACTTGCTGTAAGGTGTACATATGACATATAATTGACACTGTCTCTTAGGGTAAAGCCCTGTTTGTGCACCTACACATGTGGTCATGCGACTACAGGTGGAAGGTCACACTATCAATGGCTATGGCTTGATGATATCCCTCCCGGTTTTTACGGCGGGATCATTGATCCTGAGCCAGATTTGGGTAAAGATATTGTATTAACATAAGTGATAACTAGTAATGAGTAGTATAGAACATGTCAGGCACTTTCCAGCGACTGATGCATGTGGGGGAGGTCCGGTGGAGGCTCCGATCACGTGTTCTGCCAGTTGCGAGTGACGTACAGACTGAAGGAGTCCCTTGATACTGCTGGGTTCAGCGGCCGGATTGCGTGGGAGGAGCCGGGCGTGAGCTCCGATCATGTGCTCTGTCAGCTGACTCTGACGTATGCATGGGAAACACACAGATTGAATTCTGTGATGTTAAAGACAGGAGTCCCGGACAGGAGTGACGTCATCAATGTGCGACCTCTCCAGTACCCGTCAGAAACACATGTGAGGGTAAATAAAACACTATGGTTGTATTGATTTTGATTATGCTGCACCGGTGATGTGAAACTGATTCACCCAATGGAGGTGGACATGATGTAATGTGATGTTGTTTCTATGTATGTGATTGGTGGAGGCGGAGTTATGGTAACTATTTAATGTTGGCATGTGTGTATGTAACCCAGCACTTGACAAAGACTCTTCTGAGTTGAAACGTTGTGGGCAATAAAGTTTCTCTGGAATTAACCCCTGAGTGCTGCTCTTATCTACTCTTCTTTGCTATTTGGAATACGGTCCAGGATCCAGGACTTTTGAGAGCGAGCACCTCTTGGAGTGGAATATCTTCCCTGGAGATACACAGGGTTTACGTGTGCTGTGATCCATTTACTATTTGGAATTGCTGGAAGTATGGATCCGGGTTCGCGGGCACCACTAGAAGATCCCTCCATCTTGAATCGACCAGCTGGGGAGTCTGGTAAGCCTAAAGTGTTTTCATACACAGTTGATGATGCACTCCGCATCATTGACCGCTCTGAGAAGGACAATGCCTTATTTAGTACACCTGACGTGAAGGTGCATCTGCGCAAATTTGAATCAATGAATAAACACCTTATTGCCTCTAAATTACACTCCACGACGTTACGGGAGTACTTTTTGGCACAAAGAATCCCTAGGGGTTTGCGTCCACATACTCGTCCCACATTATTTGCTGATAACGAAGCCTTTTTGGAAAAATTTGTGGGTATAGCAAATAAATTTGCTTTTGATTTGATTTTACTCAACCTGGAGTTCCTACAGGATGAAATAACGAAGACCTCAGCAACTATTGAGACGATGGAGCAAGAGATTCGCACCATGATGTCAGAGCATGACTTGAATATCTGCATGGAGAAAATTAAAACAGCTCTGCAAAGGTACAGGAACGACGTTGAGTATACGAAACGTAACAAATGGTCTAGAGATGAGCAGGATTATATAACAGGGAAGGTCTATAACTGGCAAAATACTCCCAATAGACAACCTGGCAAGAACCCTGCTAATAAAAGGGTGAGACAAAGAAGACCACGATGGGGCAGATCCCAGTTTGGTTGGTCTTCGGCAGGATCTGAGTCAGCTGAGGAGTTGGGTTTATCTTCCTCCACAACGGAATCTTTTTTAGGTCAACGACCCCCGAGAGGGGCCGCCACCTCAATCCGTACAAGGGAAAGAGACGAGGAGGAAGAAAACACAACCGGTCCCGCAAGAAATCCCAGGACGATACAGACGCGGTCAGGATCCCGGACCAGGAGATAATGGAGGTACCTGTGGTTAACATTTCTTCTAAATCCTTGTCCTCCATACAGGAGCGGGCCTTATCTAAGGGCTTGTCCTTTGTTCCAACAGTAAACACTGAATGGTTTGATATGGATATCAGCATTAGACAATTTATCAGACGCTTGAGGCTACGCACTTATTTTGCCTCTGCTGAGACCAATCAAACCTCAAATGAATCTATTGCGAATGCTACTACATCATTTTCATTTAGGGGTACGGGTCTACGCAATCCGAGTAAATTTCAGCCACCAGTAAGTGATGCTGCGGTTGATGTCTATAAGAATCTGGTAAATCATGATATTACTAGGTTACGTGATCGATCGAATAGACGGCGGATCCGACCTAATATGAGTAAAGCAGAGTGGCTGGCGATAAATTCATTGAGCAGTGATGATTCAATAACGATCCGCCCGGCGGACAAGGGAGGGGCCATTATCATCATGGACTCCCAGTATTACCACCAAGAATTGAGTACCCAACTGTCAGACACTCTGGTTTATGAAGTGTTAACGTCGGATCCAACCAGTACAGTTCGATCTCAATTGAAGTTGGTCTTAGATCAGGCGAGGAGTGATGGGTTAATCGATCAACAATTGCTTGAATTTATGTATCCTGAATATCCTATTTTGGCCAAAATTTATACAATACCGAAAGTCCACAAGGACATACAACGCCCTCCAGGTCGACCCATTGTATCAGGGAGGGGGTCTCTGTTCAATAATGTCTCCCGTTTTCTTGATGTTATATTGAGACAGCATGCCACAGAGGCTACATCATACATTAAGGACACATCTGACTTTTTGTGTAAACTTGAACGTATTACTGTCAGAGAGGAGGCCATTTTGGCCTCTTTTGATGTATCATCGTTATACACAATTATTCAGCATGAGGTCGGCACAGCGGCAGTGGAATTTTTTCTGTCTCGGTCAACTTTACCTGAGGAATGTGTTAATTTGGTGCGTACACTGTTATTGATGGTGTTGTCTAACAACTTTTTTCTGTACTGTGGCAAGCTGTACCGGCAGTTACAAGGGACTGCGATGGGGTCTAACATGGCCCCTTCGTATGCAAACATATACATGCGGTACATTGAGGAAACGCGTCTTTGTACCTCCCCAGCCTGGGCCTTTGCCCAGGTCTGGTGGAGGTACATTGACGACGTGTTCCTCATTTGGAATGGCTCAATGGAACAACTAAAAGCGTTCCATGAAGAAATAAATAATCTTCTTCCTGAATTGAAGTTCACCCTTTCTGCATCGGATAAATCTATCCAGTTCTTGGATGTTCTGATTATAAAACAAGGATCCGGTCTAGTAACGGATTTATACACTAAGCCCACTGACCGTAATAATTTATTACAATACTCGAGCTGCCACCCGCCGGCCATGATGAGATCTCTACCCTGGAGTCAGATGCTCAGGGTCCGGCGGGTGGTTAGCGACGAATTTTTCGATGACAGATTGGAGGCTATGTGTAGAAAATTCGCTGCTAGGGGATATCCACAGGATCTGTTAAGTAAACAGACGTACAGGGTGAAGCAGATAGCTCGGACGTCGATTCTTAGTCCTTCAAAAAGTAACAAGGCCACCATGAAACGCATCCCGTTTGTGTCCACTTATGGAGCCCACAGTGGGGAAATTTGTTCTATATTGAACAAACACTGGCATGTTTTGGCGAGGAGCCACCCGGACATCGTGGAGTTCACTGATCCACCCATGATGGCGTATAGGCGGGCACGGAACTTGAAAGACCGTCTTGTTTGCACGTCTTCCCCTGGTCCCAGTGGCTCAATACAGAGAACATTGGCACCTATAAAAAACGGTAACTTTCCTTGCCTTGGTTGTGCGTCATGCCACAACATGGTTAAGGGGGATAGTTTTGCACATCCAAGGACAGGTAAAAGATTTCGGATTCGTGGATGGTACAGTTGCTGGTCTGCGTTTGTGGTGTATCTAATCAGTTGTCCATGCGGCCTTCAATACGTGGGACAAACAACCACGGAGGTTCGGAAACGCATGTCAAACCACAAAAGCAATATCAGGACCAGAAAACTCGACCTCCCCATTCCCCGACATTTTGAAGATCACAACCATTCGATTAGTCAGTTTCGATTTATGGTTATCGATTCGGTTGAGAGAGACGAGAGGGGGGGAGACAGGGAACGGAGGTTGAAGCTATTGGAGGCCAAATGGATTTTCAGGTTAGATTCCCTAACCCCCAGGGGCCTTAATGTGGAGTATAACCCTTTATTATTTGTAGATTGACTTGTTTTTGATGAATTGGTTTAGCATTGATTCTTTGTGTATTGTTTTTACCCTTCCTTTTTTAATTCCAATAGTTTTTTTATTGTGAAACTTAACAGATACAATATAACATACAGGTCTACATGTTTATTTGTACATACACATCCTGGTTTATATTATAGACACTTTTAACAACTTTTCCACATACATTTTTCCTTATATTAACCTCGGGGGGGGGGGGGGGGTTAGTTGGGGGGGGGTAAGTAGATAGGGAAGGTGGGGAAACACTGGGGAAACACTGGGGAAATGGAGGTGCTTGAGTCCGCTTGTTGTCTACTTCACGCTTATCTATCGTTTTTCCATGTCTTATTGTTCGGATTCCCATCAGACTAAGTAAGGAGATGGGTCCCTTTTCCTACTCTCTGTCCAAGGTTGCCAGATTGCTTTGTATTTGGTCATGTTATTTTGTTTCATTGCAAACAGTCTTTCTAGTGTATTGTGTTCCTCTAATAATTTTGTGAGATTCTGTGCTGAGGGTGTTGTTGTGGATTTCCAGTTTTTCACTATCAAGAATTTTACACAGAGCAGCATGTGTGTTATGAATTTCCTGCACTGGGGCGGAAACTTCTCCACCCCCAGCAGCAATATCGCTGTTTGGGGTTTTATTTTAATTCTGATCCCCCAGATTTTATGGACGATTGTGGGAATTTCATTCCACAGTGGTCTTAGGCAGGGACAGTCCCACAGTATATGTCTTAGGGATCCCCTTTCCTCACATCCCCTCCAGCAGTTTTCCGGGGAACCTGGGAACATCTGAGCAAGTTTTAAGGGGGAGTAGTACCACCTTGTTATTGTTTTCTGGTGGACTTCAAGTAACTTGGCGCTCAAGGTACATTTAAATGCCCAGTTGCAAGTTTTTTCCCAGTATTCTAGTTCATATGAAACTTTTAGGTCTCTTTCCCAGTTAAGTATATGTATTTTTTTCTGTTTGTTTGGGTCTCCTTTAGCTTCTCCATTATGCAGCTCATACCATTGTTTTAATTTATTGTGTGGTAGGTTTTGAGCATAGAGTAAGTTGTAAAGGTTGATGGGTAGGGTAAGTGGAAGACCTTTATTGCCCGTTATGTAGCTTTTTATCTTCATGTATTGAAATGCATCTGCTTGAGTGAGTATTGTTTTTTCGCATAATTTGTCGAAGGCCATAATTTTACCGTCTTCTTGGATATCTGAAATTAGTTTTATTCCTTTTTGCTTCCATTTTGTTAGCGCTATGTTAGGAATCAGTGCTTCCAATGCTTCAATTGGTATTGGTACTTGTCTCCTCGGAACATGTAGCGTTGTGATTTTGAGAGTAGCCAACCATGTTTCTATTGAGGATTTGATAGAAGGGCATTCCGGGGTTTTGATTTTAGGATCTATGGCCGCCGCCAATAGTAGTGTGCGGAGGTTTTTCCCTCTCCCCAGCTGTTTCTCTATTTCTGGCCAGCTTGCGCTCCCTGGGGAGCACCATGCTCTCAGTTGTTGCGTAATTGTGGCTCTGTGGTATGCTGCGAGGTTAGGGACGCCCATCCCTCCTCTTCCCCTGGATGTATAGAGTATGGATGCTGCCATTCTTGGTCTCTTCTTACTCCAAATAAAAGATAGCATTTGGTTTTGCACCATGATGTCAGAGCATGACTTGAATATCTGCATGGAGAAAATTAAAACAGCTCTGCAAAGGTACAGGAACGACGTTGAGTATACGAAACGTAACAAATGGTCTAGAGATGAGCAGGATTATATAACAGGGAAGGTCTATAACTGGCAAAATACTCCCAATAGACAACCTGGCAAGAACCCTGCTAATAAAAGGGTGAGACAAAGAAGACCACGATGGGGCAGATCCCAGTTTGGTTGGTCTTCGGCAGGATCTGAGTCAGCTGAGGAGTTGGGTTTATCTTCCTCCACAACGGAATCTTTTTTAGGTCAACGACCCCCGAGAGGGGCCGCCACCTCAATCCGTACAAGGGAAAGAGACGAGGAGGAAGAAAACACAACCGGTCCCGCAAGAAATCCCAGGACGATACAGACGCGGTCAGGATCCCGGACCAGGAGATAATGGAGGTACCTGTGGTTAACATTTCTTCTAAATCCTTGTCCTCCATACAGGAGCGGGCCTTATCTAAGGGCTTGTCCTTTGTTCCAACAGTAAACACTGAATGGTTTGATATGGATATCAGCATTAGACAATTTATCAGACGCTTGAGGCTACGCACTTATTTTGCCTCTGCTGAGACCAATCAAACCTCAAATGAATCTATTGCGAATGCTACTACATCATTTTCATTTAGGGGTACGGGTCTACGCAATCCGAGTAAATTTCAGCCACCAGTAAGTGATGCTGCGGTTGATGTCTATAAGAATCTGGTAAATCATGATATTACTAGGTTACGTGATCGATCGAATAGACGGCGGATCCGACCTAATATGAGTAAAGCAGAGTGGCTGGCGATAAATTCATTGAGCAGTGATGATTCAATAACGATCCGCCCGGCGGACAAGGGAGGGGCCATTATCATCATGGACTCCCAGTATTACCACCAAGAATTGAGTACCCAACTGTCAGACACTCTGGTTTATGAAGTGTTAACGTCGGATCCAACCAGTACAGTTCGATCTCAATTGAAGTTGGTCTTAGATCAGGCGAGGAGTGATGGGTTAATCGATCAACAATTGCTTGAATTTATGTATCCTGAATATCCTATTTTGGCCAAAATTTATACAATACCGAAAGTCCACAAGGACATACAACGCCCTCCAGGTCGACCCATTGTATCAGGGAGGGGGTCTCTGTTCAATAATGTCTCCCGTTTTCTTGATGTTATATTGAGACAGCATGCCACAGAGGCTACATCATACATTAAGGACACATCTGACTTTTTGTGTAAACTTGAACGTATTACTGTCAGAGAGGAGGCCATTTTGGCCTCTTTTGATGTATCATCGTTATACACAATTATTCAGCATGAGGTCGGCACAGCGGCAGTGGAATTTTTTCTGTCTCGGTCAACTTTACCTGAGGAATGTGTTAATTTGGTGCGTACACTGTTATTGATGGTGTTGTCTAACAACTTTTTTCTGTACTGTGGCAAGCTGTACCGGCAGTTACAAGGGACTGCGATGGGGTCTAACATGGCCCCTTCGTATGCAAACATATACATGCGGTACATTGAGGAAACGCGTCTTTGTACCTCCCCAGCCTGGGCCTTTGCCCAGGTCTGGTGGAGGTACATTGACGACGTGTTCCTCATTTGGAATGGCTCAATGGAACAACTAAAAGCGTTCCATGAAGAAATAAATAATCTTCTTCCTGAATTGAAGTTCACCCTTTCTGCATCGGATAAATCTATCCAGTTCTTGGATGTTCTGATTATAAAACAAGGATCCGGTCTAGTAACGGATTTATACACTAAGCCCACTGACCGTAATAATTTATTACAATACTCGAGCTGCCACCCGCCGGCCATGATGAGATCTCTACCCTGGAGTCAGATGCTCAGGGTCCGGCGGGTGGTTAGCGACGAATTTTTCGATGACAGATTGGAGGCTATGTGTAGAAAATTCGCTGCTAGGGGATATCCACAGGATCTGTTAAGTAAACAGACGTACAGGGTGAAGCAGATAGCTCGGACGTCGATTCTTAGTCCTTCAAAAAGTAACAAGGCCACCATGAAACGCATCCCGTTTGTGTCCACTTATGGAGCCCACAGTGGGGAAATTTGTTCTATATTGAACAAACACTGGCATGTTTTGGCGAGGAGCCACCCGGACATCGTGGAGTTCACTGATCCACCCATGATGGCGTATAGGCGGGCACGGAACTTGAAAGACCGTCTTGTTTGCACGTCTTCCCCTGGTCCCAGTGGCTCAATACAGAGAACATTGGCACCTATAAAAAACGGTAACTTTCCTTGCCTTGGTTGTGCGTCATGCCACAACATGGTTAAGGGGGATAGTTTTGCACATCCAAGGACAGGTAAAAGATTTCGGATTCGTGGATGGTACAGTTGCTGGTCTGCGTTTGTGGTGTATCTAATCAGTTGTCCATGCGGCCTTCAATACGTGGGACAAACAACCACGGAGGTTCGGAAACGCATGTCAAACCACAAAAGCAATATCAGGACCAGAAAACTCGACCTCCCCATTCCCCGACATTTTGAAGATCACAACCATTCGATTAGTCAGTTTCGATTTATGGTTATCGATTCGGTTGAGAGAGACGAGAGGGGGGGAGACAGGGAACGGAGGTTGAAGCTATTGGAGGCCAAATGGATTTTCAGGTTAGATTCCCTAACCCCCAGGGGCCTTAATGTGGAGTATAACCCTTTATTATTTGTAGATTGACTTGTTTTTGATGAATTGGTTTAGCATTGATTCTTTGTGTATTGTTTTTACCCTTCCTTTTTTAATTCCAATAGTTTTTTTATTGTGAAACTTAACAGATACAATATAACATACAGGTCTACATGTTTATTTGTACATACACATCCTGGTTTATATTATAGACACTTTTAACAACTTTTCCACATACATTTTTCCTTATATTAACCTCGGGGGGGGGGGGGGGGTTAGTTGGGGGGGGGTAAGTAGATAGGGAAGGTGGGGAAACACTGGGGAAACACTGGGGAAATGGAGGTGCTTGAGTCCGCTTGTTGTCTACTTCACGCTTATCTATCGTTTTTCCATGTCTTATTGTTCGGATTCCCATCAGACTAAGTAAGGAGATGGGTCCCTTTTCCTACTCTCTGTCCAAGGTTGCCAGATTGCTTTGTATTTGGTCATGTTATTTTGTTTCATTGCAAACAGTCTTTCTAGTGTATTGTGTTCCTCTAATAATTTTGTGAGATTCTGTGCTGAGGGTGTTGTTGTGGATTTCCAGTTTTTCACTATCAAGAATTTTACACAGAGCAGCATGTGTGTTATGAATTTCCTGCACTGGGGCGGAAACTTCTCCACCCCCAGCAGCAATATCGCTGTTTGGGGTTTTATTTTAATTCTGATCCCCCAGATTTTATGGACGATTGTGGGAATTTCATTCCACAGTGGTCTTAGGCAGGGACAGTCCCACAGTATATGTCTTAGGGATCCCCTTTCCTCACATCCCCTCCAGCAGTTTTCCGGGGAACCTGGGAACATCTGAGCAAGTTTTAAGGGGGAGTAGTACCACCTTGTTATTGTTTTCTGGTGGACTTCAAGTAACTTGGCGCTCAAGGTACATTTAAATGCCCAGTTGCAAGTTTTTTCCCAGTATTCTAGTTCATATGAAACTTTTAGGTCTCTTTCCCAGTTAAGTATATGTATTTTTTTCTGTTTGTTTGGGTCTCCTTTAGCTTCTCCATTATGCAGCTCATACCATTGTTTTAATTTATTGTGTGGTAGGTTTTGAGCATAGAGTAAGTTGTAAAGGTTGATGGGTAGGGTAAGTGGAAGACCTTTATTGCCCGTTATGTAGCTTTTTATCTTCATGTATTGAAATGCATCTGCTTGAGTGAGTATTGTTTTTTCGCATAATTTGTCGAAGGCCATAATTTTACCGTCTTCTTGGATATCTGAAATTAGTTTTATTCCTTTTTGCTTCCATTTTGTTAGCGCTATGTTAGGAATCAGTGCTTCCAATGCTTCAATTGGTATTGGTACTTGTCTCCTCGGAACATGTAGCGTTGTGATTTTGAGAGTAGCCAACCATGTTTCTATTGAGGATTTGATAGAAGGGCATTCCGGGGTTTTGATTTTAGGATCTATGGCCGCCGCCAATAGTAGTGTGCGGAGGTTTTTCCCTCTCCCCAGCTGTTTCTCTATTTCTGGCCAGCTTGCGCTCCCTGGGGAGCACCATGCTCTCAGTTGTTGCGTAATTGTGGCTCTGTGGTATGCTGCGAGGTTAGGGACGCCCATCCCTCCTCTTCCCCTGGATGTATAGAGTATGGATGCTGCCATTCTTGGTCTCTTCTTACTCCAAATAAAAGATAGCATTTGGTTTTGCAAGGTTTTGAGGAGTCCTTGTGGGATGGGCATTATCATTGTTCTGAAGATATATAAGATTTTTGGTAAAACCATCATCTTATATAGTACTATTCTACCCAACCACGAGGGTTCCGCTTTTCCATAGTTGTCTAGTTCTTTTTGGAGAGAGAGGATCAGTGGGGCAAGGTTTATTGTTGGTATCTTGCTTAGGGGGGTCGCGAGTTTAAGCCCTAGATATGGAACCTCTTCCGATTCCCACGCGTACGGAAACTCTCTTTGTATTATTTGTTTTGTGCTTTTATTTATGTTTAGTCCCAGAATTTGGGATTTATGGGCGTTAATTTTGTAGTATGAGACTCGGCCAAAGTCGTAGATGTTTTTTGTTATAGCTCTGAGAGAGGTTATTGGGTGCGTCATGATTAGTGCAACATCATCGGCGAAGAGGCCGATCTTGTGTTGGCGTAGGGGGAGGGGGATGCCTCTTATTTCCGGATCCGATCTTACTTTTTCAGCAAATGGCTCAATTGTTAGGACGAACAATAATGGGGAGAGGGGGCACCCTTGTCGTGTGCCGTTAGTGATGGCGAAACTGTTGGACAAGGTCCCGTTGGTCAACACTCTCGCTGTAGGGGATGTGTATAGTGCCTGTATAGCTCTCAGTATATCCCCTTGGAAGCCAAATTTCTCCAATGTTTCGAACGCGTAGCCCCAGTGTATTCTATCGAACGCCTTCTCCGCATCCAGTGTTAGGAGCAGAGAAGGCGTTCGCATTTTCTCCACCCTCGCCAGGAGATCAATAATTCTTCTTGTGCCGTCCGATGCCTGACGACCCACAGTAAAACCTACTTGGTCACTATGCACCAGGTGTGGCAAGAATTGCATAATTCTTTGGGCCAAAATTTTCGCATAGATTTTTATGTCGCTATTTAATAGGGATATTGGTCTATAATTAGCCGGGTGGGAATGATCTTTATCTGGTTTTGGGATCGTGACAATTGTCGCCTGGAGCATCTCTACGGGTAGTTTCCCCGACTTCATGGCTAGGTTATATGTTTTGGCTAGGTGCGGGGCCAACTCCCTCCCAAACAGCTGATAATACTCGTTAGAGTACCCATCAGGTCCGGGTGCCTTCTCTCTTTTAAGGGTATCTATAGTTTTTAGAATTTCTTGTGTGGAGATTGGAGTGTTGAGCCTATCCAACTGTTCCTCTTTTAGTGTCGGGAGGCTAATATCCTTTAGGAACTTTTTAATATTTTCTGAGTCTGGTTGGATTGTCGCGCTTTCATCTTTCAAATTATAAAGTTTAGCGTAGAATTTGGAAAAGGCCTCTGCTATTCCCTGGGGACTGCTGATTTTTTGACCTGATTCTTCCTCAATGTGTGGGATTCTGGCTTTTATACGTTTTTGCTTTACCTTATTGGCCATGTATTTGCTAAGTTTATTGTTGTCCGTATAATAAGTGGTTTTGTAGGTTCTAAGAAGTTTTTCGTGGTCTAGCATTAAATGGTCTCTTATTTCCTGCCTTGTTTTCAATAGTTTTCTGTGTTTTTCTTCTGTTGGGTTTTGTTGGATTGTGTGCTCTAGTTCCTTTGCTCGTGTGAGGAGATCATCTAATTTTTTTGCTTTTTCTTTTTTGTGGCGGGATCCCTGCTGGATCATCAGCCCCCTTATCACTGTTTTATGTGCCATCCAGACTATGTGTGGAGTCACCTCCGGGGTATCATTTGTTTCAAAGTATTCTTGTATTACATTACGTATCTGGTTATTATAAGGGTCAACTTTCATCAGGTAGCTGTTGTTTCGCCAAATTTTTGGTAGGTGTTCTTGTTTTGATGGTCTCAAATTTAGGAACACCGGCGCATGATCCGACCACGTTGTGGTACCGATCGTGGCCGAGCTCACTCTTGGGAGGAGAAAAAAATCCACCAGGAAAAGGTCAATCCTAGTGAAAGTCTTATGCCTCGAGGAGTAAAAAGAGTATTCTCTCGAGGTTGTGTTCAGGCATCTAAATGCATCATATAATTCCTCCTTTAGGAGCCATGGGAGCAGCGTGGGTGCACCCAGTCTTCCTCTGCTATTAGTGTCTAGTGTTTTATCAATGATCATATTAAAGTCGCCACATAGTAAAAGCTGACCCTTTTGACATTTCTTAATCTTACGCATTATTTTATTTAAGAAATTTATTTGGGAAGAATTCGGCGCGTATACGTTAACCAATGTCGTTAGACACCCGTCAATGTCACAGACCAAAACTATAAATCTCCCTCTTTCATCTATTACAGCTTCATGTAATTTGAAGTTAATGGTGTCCATAATCGCTATGAGGACTCCTGCTTTCTTTTTTTCTGTGTTGGCCATAAAAATTTCCGGATATCTGGGATGCGAGAATTTAGGATGTTTTCCTTTTACAAAATGAGTCTCCTGTAGGCAGAGAATATCCGCCCGAGCTGCTACAGCGTCCCTCCACAGAGAGGCTCTCTTGTAAGGGGAATTTAGCCCTTTGGTGTTGAGGGACATTATTTTTGTGTCCATGTTAGAGGGTTTTTACCTTGCTTTCGACGAGTAGGTGATGTCTTCTCTTTTTCGGATTGTAGACGTCGGAGATGATTCCAATTTCGTCTTGCAGCGCACCTCCATGTTGTGGGTCGTGGGGGGAAAAGGAAGGTTAACCTAAACAAGGGGAAGAAAAACAGACTCAAGGTGGTTAGAGCGACGGCTGCCCCTCCTGGGCCTTTCTCTGCCCACGTGAGGGGGCCGATTCTCCTTGTGGGGGGAAACAGTTCAGCCAAAATGGAAATCCAGCTCCCGTCGAGTTGGTTAGAAGAGAGGCTGAAGGTCTTGAAACGGTTACAAACAGGTCTTTAAAGGCTTTTCCAGCTTCTGATTTATAAGAAGGGATGCGTTGTTGTTATTTCAGCGTTTAGGTATTTTTTCCCACTCTGTGCTTAGTCGTGCTGGTGGGTTCGGGTCTCCCGGCGCGAGGTCCCATCTGCTCAGTAGTTGCAGTCCCTCCTCCGGTTTTTGCACTACATAGGTTTTCCCGTTCTTTGTGATGATTAGTTTGGTCGGGAAGCCCCATTTATATAGGATTTTGTTGTCTCTTAATATTTGGGTGATGTTTCTATACTTCCTCCTGTTTTGCAGGGTGGCTTGGGAGAGATCTATGAACAGCTTTATGTGTTCATAAGGCGCCGGGAGGGTTGCGTTCTTCCTTGCTTCGTAGAGCAGGGCTTCTTTTACATGGAAGAAGTGGACTCTTATAATTGCGTCTCTGGGCAGGTGGTCTGGGATTGTCTTCGGGCGAGGGAGTCTGTGCGCCCTATCAATAATTCTTTCTTCCTCTGAGGTGTTTGGTAGGATATGTTTTATTAATTTCTGGATATACCCTTTAAGCTCAGATTGTGGGACTGTTTCAGCAATTCTTCGGATTTTTAAGTTATTTCGCCGGTTCCTATCCTCAATATCTGCTACTTTGCTTTTAAGGGCTTCAAGTTCCTCTTCCAACCCATAATGTGCGTCTATCAGATCGTTATGAGAAGAGGTGAATTCGTCTAATTTATTTTCCATATGATCCACTCTTGTGCCCAGGTCAGTTATTGAGGAGTTCAGGGCTGCTGTAGCAGACACCAAGTCCTTTTGTAGGGACCCCCTTAATGCCACTATCATTTGTTGTATAAATATTTCTGATGCTGCTTGCTGTGTGCAGCTCATGCTTAGTATTGGGTCGTCTGTTTCTTCAACTGCTGATGTTATTTCAGTGTTGTGGGGAATCTGGGGCTCTAGCTCTGTTGGTGACATTATGTTATCTGCACTTGCTGCTGCCACCCCTTGCTGGGTTTGTTTCTGGGGCTCGGGAGTTTTTTTCCGTGCAGGTGTCTCAGGCGCCATCTTAGATTGCGCTGCCCGCTCCTCCACAGCTTTTTTCTGGGGATTTATTGGTGAGATAGTGGTGGGGGAACCCTTACCTTTTCCACTCTGCGGAACGCTTCCTCCAGGTGCCGCTCCGATCGCCGCCCCGGTCGAGGTCCGCTGCTCCCGCTTGTCAGCGTCTCCCTGTCTCCCTCCTTCACCCGGTCGGGCTGTAAAGAACGAGGTAAGCCTCTGGGGCCCCGTTTTTCCTCTCCTCCGTGCTGCCATGGTGTTTGTCGGTGGATGGGGTTTGCTTGATGCGGCAGGCTTCTCCTCACCCTCTATCAGAGCGGAGTGTCGGTTAAAGGTCTCCGGTGCAGCTTGCTCTGTTCACTGGAGGCAGGCTCTTCTCCCAGCTCCTGCACCTCGGTGGGCTCGTTAGGAGCCTTCAGCACGTCAGACGCCGGTGGTGGGGGCTAGAGCGCGGGGTATGCACCTCACCTTCTTCCGGCACCGCGGGAGCCCCAGCGGGATCCCCGGAGCCTCAGCGGTCGGCGGCGCAGGAACTACCGGCAGTTCAGTCTCTTGCCTCCGGTACAGCAGGCAGTCCGCTCGCTCTCTTCAGGGCAGCGCCTGACACTCCACCAAGCCCAGCTTCTCTCCTGCTTCCGACGGAGGGGAGAGATCGTCAGGGATGCCGGGCACGTCGGCGGGCTGCAGCGACCGGAAGGTAGGTGCAACTTTTTCACCTCCGTTGTCTCCGCTCGTCGGCACCCGCGGTGGTTCCTCTGAGCGGCTGCAAATCGTTTTAGTGGTCTTTGGGGCTCCGGGAGGCTGCCGTTTATTTCGACCGGGCGGGCGGTCCGATGAGGATCCCAAGCGCGGTGGGAAGCCCGGCAGCACGTGCAGGCAGAAAGTCTTCTCGATGTCTGGCCAGCTGTCCCGTTGATCTGCACCGGTAGCTAGTTGATAGAAGGGGACCTGTGGGTTATCTTAGGGAGAAAAATATGCTTCTTCTATAGCTTTTAGTCGCTTTGATGGGAGAAGGTTTCCGGAGCTCCAAGATTAAGCTGCCATCTTGGTGCTCAGTTAGGCCACGCCCCCCCTTTACCCTTCCTTTTTTAACACTTGTTTGTTTTTTTGTAGGTTCCTTTGGGTGATGCAGTTTCCCATGTCCGGTGCTACATTGTATAAAATAACAGAATAAATGAATAAAAACATACTAGCATGACATATTATGCGTTGTTGATCTTTTGAGGTCTCATGTTGTTCAATTGATTACCATAGGTGTATAGTGCCAATGATATATCAATATGGGTCCAGGTATTGACTAGCGCTAGTTATATGATTCCACATGTACTTGCTGTAAGGTGTACATATGACATATAATTGACACTGTCTCTTAGGGTAAAGCCCTGTTTGTGCACCTACACATGTGGTCATGCGACTACAGGTGGAAGGTCACACTATCAATGGCTATGGCTTGATGATATCCCTCCCGGTTTTTACGGCGGGATCATTGATCCTGAGCCAGATTTGGGTAAAGATATTGTATTAACATAAGTGATAACTAGTAATGAGTAGTATAGAACATGTCAGGCACTTTCCAGCGACTGATGCATGTGGGGGAGGTCCGGTGGAGGCTCCGATCACGTGTTCTGCCAGTTGCGAGTGACGTACAGACTGAAGGAGTCCCTTGATACTGCTGGGTTCAGCGGCCGGATTGCGTGGGAGGAGCCGGGCGTGAGCTCCGATCATGTGCTCTGTCAGCTGACTCTGACGTATGCATGGGAAACACACAGATTGAATTCTGTGATGTTAAAGACAGGAGTCCCGGACAGGAGTGACGTCATCAATGTGCGACCTCTCCAGTACCCGTCAGAAACACATGTGAGGGTAAATAAAACACTATGGTTGTATTGATTTTGATTATGCTGCACCGGTGATGTGAAACTGATTCACCCAATGGAGGTGGACATGATGTAATGTGATGTTGTTTCTATGTATGTGATTGGTGGAGGCGGAGTTATGGTAACTATTTAATGTTGGCATGTGTGTATGTAACCCAGCACTTGACAAAGACTCTTCTGAGTTGAAACGTTGTGGGCAATAAAGTTTCTCTGGAATTAACCCCTGAGTGCTGCTCTTATCTACTCTTCTTTGCTATTTGGAATACGGTCCAGGATCCAGGACTTTTGAGAGCGAGCACCTCTTGGAGTGGAATATCTTCCCTGGAGATACACAGGGTTTACGTGTGCTGTGATCCATTTACTATTTGGAATTGCTGGAAGTATGGATCCGGGTTCGCGGGCACCACTAGAAGATCCCTCCATCTTGAATCGACCAGCTGGGGAGTCTGGTAAGCCTAAAGTGTTTTCATACACAGTTGATGATGCACTCCGCATCATTGACCGCTCTGAGAAGGACAATGCCTTATTTAGTACACCTGACGTGAAGGTGCATCTGCGCAAATTTGAATCAATGAATAAACACCTTATTGCCTCTAAATTACACTCCACGACGTTACGGGAGTACTTTTTGGCACAAAGAATCCCTAGGGGTTTGCGTCCACATACTCGTCCCACATTATTTGCTGATAACGAAGCCTTTTTGGAAAAATTTGTGGGTATAGCAAATAAATTTGCTTTTGATTTGATTTTACTCAACCTGGAGTTCCTACAGGATGAAATAACGAAGACCTCAGCAACTATTGAGACGATGGAGCAAGAGATTCGCACCATGATGTCAGAGCATGACTTGAATATCTGCATGGAGAAAATTAAAACAGCTCTGCAAAGGTACAGGAACGACGTTGAGTATACGAAACGTAACAAATGGTCTAGAGATGAGCAGGATTATATAACAGGGAAGGTCTATAACTGGCAAAATACTCCCAATAGACAACCTGGCAAGAACCCTGCTAATAAAAGGGTGAGACAAAGAAGACCACGATGGGGCAGATCCCAGTTTGGTTGGTCTTCGGCAGGATCTGAGTCAGCTGAGGAGTTGGGTTTATCTTCCTCCACAACGGAATCTTTTTTAGGTCAACGACCCCCGAGAGGGGCCGCCACCTCAATCCGTACAAGGGAAAGAGACGAGGAGGAAGAAAACACAACCGGTCCCGCAAGAAATCCCAGGACGATACAGACGCGGTCAGGATCCCGGACCAGGAGATAATGGAGGTACCTGTGGTTAACATTTCTTCTAAATCCTTGTCCTCCATACAGGAGCGGGCCTTATCTAAGGGCTTGTCCTTTGTTCCAACAGTAAACACTGAATGGTTTGATATGGATATCAGCATTAGACAATTTATCAGACGCTTGAGGCTACGCACTTATTTTGCCTCTGCTGAGACCAATCAAACCTCAAATGAATCTATTGCGAATGCTACTACATCATTTTCATTTAGGGGTACGGGTCTACGCAATCCGAGTAAATTTCAGCCACCAGTAAGTGATGCTGCGGTTGATGTCTATAAGAATCTGGTAAATCATGATATTACTAGGTTACGTGATCGATCGAATAGACGGCGGATCCGACCTAATATGAGTAAAGCAGAGTGGCTGGCGATAAATTCATTGAGCAGTGATGATTCAATAACGATCCGCCCGGCGGACAAGGGAGGGGCCATTATCATCATGGACTCCCAGTATTACCACCAAGAATTGAGTACCCAACTGTCAGACACTCTGGTTTATGAAGTGTTAACGTCGGATCCAACCAGTACAGTTCGATCTCAATTGAAGTTGGTCTTAGATCAGGCGAGGAGTGATGGGTTAATCGATCAACAATTGCTTGAATTTATGTATCCTGAATATCCTATTTTGGCCAAAATTTATACAATACCGAAAGTCCACAAGGACATACAACGCCCTCCAGGTCGACCCATTGTATCAGGGAGGGGGTCTCTGTTCAATAATGTCTCCCGTTTTCTTGATGTTATATTGAGACAGCATGCCACAGAGGCTACATCATACATTAAGGACACATCTGACTTTTTGTGTAAACTTGAACGTATTACTGTCAGAGAGGAGGCCATTTTGGCCTCTTTTGATGTATCATCGTTATACACAATTATTCAGCATGAGGTCGGCACAGCGGCAGTGGAATTTTTTCTGTCTCGGTCAACTTTACCTGAGGAATGTGTTAATTTGGTGCGTACACTGTTATTGATGGTGTTGTCTAACAACTTTTTTCTGTACTGTGGCAAGCTGTACCGGCAGTTACAAGGGACTGCGATGGGGTCTAACATGGCCCCTTCGTATGCAAACATATACATGCGGTACATTGAGGAAACGCGTCTTTGTACCTCCCCAGCCTGGGCCTTTGCCCAGGTCTGGTGGAGGTACATTGACGACGTGTTCCTCATTTGGAATGGCTCAATGGAACAACTAAAAGCGTTCCATGAAGAAATAAATAATCTTCTTCCTGAATTGAAGTTCACCCTTTCTGCATCGGATAAATCTATCCAGTTCTTGGATGTTCTGATTATAAAACAAGGATCCGGTCTAGTAACGGATTTATACACTAAGCCCACTGACCGTAATAATTTATTACAATACTCGAGCTGCCACCCGCCGGCCATGATGAGATCTCTACCCTGGAGTCAGATGCTCAGGGTCCGGCGGGTGGTTAGCGACGAATTTTTCGATGACAGATTGGAGGCTATGTGTAGAAAATTCGCTGCTAGGGGATATCCACAGGATCTGTTAAGTAAACAGACGTACAGGGTGAAGCAGATAGCTCGGACGTCGATTCTTAGTCCTTCAAAAAGTAACAAGGCCACCATGAAACGCATCCCGTTTGTGTCCACTTATGGAGCCCACAGTGGGGAAATTTGTTCTATATTGAACAAACACTGGCATGTTTTGGCGAGGAGCCACCCGGACATCGTGGAGTTCACTGATCCACCCATGATGGCGTATAGGCGGGCACGGAACTTGAAAGACCGTCTTGTTTGCACGTCTTCCCCTGGTCCCAGTGGCTCAATACAGAGAACATTGGCACCTATAAAAAACGGTAACTTTCCTTGCCTTGGTTGTGCGTCATGCCACAACATGGTTAAGGGGGATAGTTTTGCACATCCAAGGACAGGTAAAAGATTTCGGATTCGTGGATGGTACAGTTGCTGGTCTGCGTTTGTGGTGTATCTAATCAGTTGTCCATGCGGCCTTCAATACGTGGGACAAACAACCACGGAGGTTCGGAAACGCATGTCAAACCACAAAAGCAATATCAGGACCAGAAAACTCGACCTCCCCATTCCCCGACATTTTGAAGATCACAACCATTCGATTAGTCAGTTTCGATTTATGGTTATCGATTCGGTTGAGAGAGACGAGAGGGGGGGAGACAGGGAACGGAGGTTGAAGCTATTGGAGGCCAAATGGATTTTCAGGTTAGATTCCCTAACCCCCAGGGGCCTTAATGTGGAGTATAACCCTTTATTATTTGTAGATTGACTTGTTTTTGATGAATTGGTTTAGCATTGATTCTTTGTGTATTGTTTTTACCCTTCCTTTTTTAACACTTGTTTGTTTTTTTGTAGGTTCCTTTGGGTGATGCAGTTTCCCATGTCCGGTGCTACATTGTATAAAATAACAGAATAAATGAATAAAAACATACTAGCATGACATATTATGCGTTGTTGATCTTTTGAGGTCTCATGTTGTTCAATTGATTACCATAGGTGTATAGTGCCAATGATATATCAATATGGGTCCAGGTATTGACTAGCGCTAGTTATATGATTCCACATGTACTTGCTGTAAGGTGTACATATGACATATAATTGACACTGTCTCTTAGGGTAAAGCCCTGTTTGTGCACCTACACATGTGGTCATGCGACTACAGGTGGAAGGTCACACTATCAATGGCTATGGCTTGATGATATCCCTCCCGGTTTTTACGGCGGGATCATTGATCCTGAGCCAGATTTGGGTAAAGATATTGTATTAACATAAGTGATAACTAGTAATGAGTAGTATAGAACATGTCAGGCACTTTCCAGCGACTGATGCATGTGGGGGAGGTCCGGTGGAGGCTCCGATCACGTGTTCTGCCAGTTGCGAGTGACGTACAGACTGAAGGAGTCCCTTGATACTGCTGGGTTCAGCGGCCGGATTGCGTGGGAGGAGCCGGGCGTGAGCTCCGATCATGTGCTCTGTCAGCTGACTCTGACGTATGCATGGGAAACACACAGATTGAATTCTGTGATGTTAAAGACAGGAGTCCCGGACAGGAGTGACGTCATCAATGTGCGACCTCTCCAGTACCCGTCAGAAACACATGTGAGGGTAAATAAAACACTATGGTTGTATTGATTTTGATTATGCTGCACCGGTGATGTGAAACTGATTCACCCAATGGAGGTGGACATGATGTAATGTGATGTTGTTTCTATGTATGTGATTGGTGGAGGCGGAGTTATGGTAACTATTTAATGTTGGCATGTGTGTATGTAACCCAGCACTTGACAAAGACTCTTCTGAGTTGAAACGGTTGTGGGCAATAAAGTTTCTCTGGAATTAACCCCTGAGTGCTGCTCTTATCTACTCTTCTTTGCTATTTGGAATACGGTCCAGGATCCAGGACTTTTGAGAGCGAGCACCTCTTGGAGTGGAATATCTTCCCTGGAGATACACAGGGTTTACGTGTGCTGTGATCCATTTACTATTTGGAATTGCTGGAAGTATGGATCCGGGTTCGCGGGCACCACTAGAAGATCCCTCCATCTTGAATCGACCAGCTGGGGAGTCTGGTAAGCCTAAAGTGTTTTCATACACAGTTGATGATGCACTCCGCATCATTGACCGCTCTGAGAAGGACAATGCCTTATTTAGTACACCTGACGTGAAGGTGCATCTGCGCAAATTTGAATCAATGAATAAACACCTTATTGCCTCTAAATTACACTCCACGACGTTACGGGAGTACTTTTTGGCACAAAGAATCCCTAGGGGTTTGCGTCCACATACTCGTCCCACATTATTTGCTGATAACGAAGCCTTTTTGGAAAAATTTGTGGGTATAGCAAATAAATTTGCTTTTGATTTGATTTTACTCAACCTGGAGTTCCTACAGGATGAAATAACGAAGACCTCAGCAACTATTGAGACGATGGAGCAAGAGATTCGCACCATGATGTCAGAGCATGACTTGAATATCTGCATGGAGAAAATTAAAACAGCTCTGCAAAGGTACAGGAACGACGTTGAGTATACGAAACGTAACAAATGGTCTAGAGATGAGCAGGATTATATAACAGGGAAGGTCTATAACTGGCAAAATACTCCCAATAGACAACCTGGCAAGAACCCTGCTAATAAAAGGGTGAGACAAAGAAGACCACGATGGGGCAGATCCCAGTTTGGTTGGTCTTCGGCAGGATCTGAGTCAGCTGAGGAGTTGGGTTTATCTTCCTCCACAACGGAATCTTTTTTAGGTCAACGACCCCCGAGAGGGGCCGCCACCTCAATCCGTACAAGGGAAAGAGACGAGGAGGAAGAAAACACAACCGGTCCCGCAAGAAATCCCAGGACGATACAGACGCGGTCAGGATCCCGGACCAGGAGATAATGGAGGTACCTGTGGTTAACATTTCTTCTAAATCCTTGTCCTCCATACAGGAGCGGGCCTTATCTAAGGGCTTGTCCTTTGTTCCAACAGTAAACACTGAATGGTTTGATATGGATATCAGCATTAGACAATTTATCAGACGCTTGAGGCTACGCACTTATTTTGCCTCTGCTGAGACCAATCAAACCTCAAATGAATCTATTGCGAATGCTACTACATCATTTTCATTTAGGGGTACGGGTCTACGCAATCCGAGTAAATTTCAGCCACCAGTAAGTGATGCTGCGGTTGATGTCTATAAGAATCTGGTAAATCATGATATTACTAGGTTACGTGATCGATCGAATAGACGGCGGATCCGACCTAATATGAGTAAAGCAGAGTGGCTGGCGATAAATTCATTGAGCAGTGATGATTCAATAACGATCCGCCCGGCGGACAAGGGAGGGGCCATTATCATCATGGACTCCCAGTATTACCACCAAGAATTGAGTACCCAACTGTCAGACACTCTGGTTTATGAAGTGTTAACGTCGGATCCAACCAGTACAGTTCGATCTCAATTGAAGTTGGTCTTAGATCAGGCGAGGAGTGATGGGTTAATCGATCAACAATTGCTTGAATTTATGTATCCTGAATATCCTATTTTGGCCAAAATTTATACAATACCGAAAGTCCACAAGGACATACAACGCCCTCCAGGTCGACCCATTGTATCAGGGAGGGGGTCTCTGTTCAATAATGTCTCCCGTTTTCTTGATGTTATATTGAGACAGCATGCCACAGAGGCTACATCATACATTAAGGACACATCTGACTTTTTGTGTAAACTTGAACGTATTACTGTCAGAGAGGAGGCCATTTTGGCCTCTTTTGATGTATCATCGTTATACACAATTATTCAGCATGAGGTCGGCACAGCGGCAGTGGAATTTTTTCTGTCTCGGTCAACTTTACCTGAGGAATGTGTTAATTTGGTGCGTACACTGTTATTGATGGTGTTGTCTAACAACTTTTTTCTGTACTGTGGCAAGCTGTACCGGCAGTTACAAGGGACTGCGATGGGGTCTAACATGGCCCCTTCGTATGCAAACATATACATGCGGTACATTGAGGAAACGCGTCTTTGTACCTCCCCAGCCTGGGCCTTTGCCCAGGTCTGGTGGAGGTACATTGACGACGTGTTCCTCATTTGGAATGGCTCAATGGAACAACTAAAAGCGTTCCATGAAGAAATAAATAATCTTCTTCCTGAATTGAAGTTCACCCTTTCTGCATCGGATAAATCTATCCAGTTCTTGGATGTTCTGATTATAAAACAAGGATCCGGTCTAGTAACGGATTTATACACTAAGCCCACTGACCGTAATAATTTATTACAATACTCGAGCTGCCACCCGCCGGCCATGATGAGATCTCTACCCTGGAGTCAGATGCTCAGGGTCCGGCGGGTGGTTAGCGATGAATTTTTCGATGACAGATTGGAGGCTATGTGTAGAAAATTCGCTGCTAGGGGATATCCACAGGATCTGTTAAGTAAACAGACGTACAGGGTGAAGCAGATAGCTCGGACGTCGATTCTTAGTCCTTCAAAAAGTAACAAGGCCACCATGAAACGCATCCCGTTTGTGTCCACTTATGGAGCCCACAGTGGGGAAATTTGTTCTATATTGAACAAACACTGGCATGTTTTGGCGAGGAGCCACCCGGACATCGTGGAGTTCACTGATCCACCCATGATGGCGTATAGGCGGGCACGGAACTTGAAAGACCGTCTTGTTTGCACGTCTTCCCCTGGTCCCAGTGGCTCAATACAGAGAACATTGGCACCTATAAAAAACGGTAACTTTCCTTGCCTTGGTTGTGCGTCATGCCACAACATGGTTAAGGGGGATAGTTTTGCACATCCAAGGACAGGTAAAAGATTTCGGATTCGTGGATGGTACAGTTGCTGGTCTGCGTTTGTGGTGTATCTAATCAGTTGTCCATGCGGCCTTCAATACGTGGGACAAACAACCACGGAGGTTCGGAAACGCATGTCAAACCACAAAAGCAATATCAGGACCAGAAAACTCGACCTCCCCATTCCCCGACATTTTGAAGATCACAACCATTCGATTAGTCAGTTTCGATTTATGGTTATCGATTCGGTTGAGAGAGACGAGAGGGGGGGAGACAGGGAACGGAGGTTGAAGCTATTGGAGGCCAAATGGATTTTCAGGTTAGATTCCCTAACCCCCAGGGGCCTTAATGTGGAGTATAACCCTTTATTATTTGTAGATTGACTTGTTTTTGATGAATTGGTTTAGCATTGATTCTTTGTGTATTGTTTTTACCCTTCCTTTTTTAACACTTGTTTGTTTTTTTGTAGGTTCCTTTGGGTGATGCAGTTTCCCATGTCCGGTGCTACATTGTATAAAATAACAGAATAAATGAATAAAAACATACTAGCATGACATATTATGCGTTGTTGATCTTTTGAGGTCTCATGTTGTTCAATTGATTACCATAGGTGTATAGTGCCAATGATATATCAATATGGGTCCAGGTATTGACTAGCGCTAGTTATATGATTCCACATGTACTTGCTGTAAGGTGTACATATGACATATAATTGACACTGTCTCTTAGGGTAAAGCCCTGTTTGTGCACCTACACATGTGGTCATGCGACTACAGGTGGAAGGTCACACTATCAATGGCTATGGCTTGATGATATCCCTCCCGGTTTTTACGGCGGGATCATTGATCCTGAGCCAGATTTGGGTAAAGATATTGTATTAACATAAGTGATAACTAGTAATGAGTAGTATAGAACATGTCAGGCACTTTCCAGCGACTGATGCATGTGGGGGAGGTCCGGTGGAGGCTCCGATCACGTGTTCTGCCAGTTGCGAGTGACGTACAGACTGAAGGAGTCCCTTGATACTGCTGGGTTCAGCGGCCGGATTGCGTGGGAGGAGCCGGGCGTGAGCTCCGATCATGTGCTCTGTCAGCTGACTCTGACGTATGCATGGGAAACACACAGATTGAATTCTGTGATGTTAAAGACAGGAGTCCCGGACAGGAGTGACGTCATCAATGTGCGACCTCTCCAGTACCCGTCAGAAACACATGTGAGGGTAAATAAAACACTATGGTTGTATTGATTTTGATTATGCTGCACCGGTGATGTGAAACTGATTCACCCAATGGAGGTGGACATGATGTAATGTGATGTTGTTTCTATGTATGTGATTGGTGGAGGCGGAGTTATGGTAACTATTTAATGTTGGCATGTGTGTATGTAACCTAGCACTTGACAAAGACTCTTCTGAGTTGAAACGGTTGTGGGCAATAAAGTTTCTCTGGAATTAACCCCTGAGTGCTGCTCTTATCTACTCTTCTTTGCTATTTGGAATACGGTCCAGGATCCAGGACTTTTGAGAGCGAGCACCTCTTGGAGTGGAATATCTTCCCTGGAGATACACAGGGTTTACGTGTGCTGTGATCCATTTACTATTTGGAATTGCTGGAAGTATGGATCCGGGTTCGCGGGCACCACTAGAAGATCCCTCCATCTTGAATCGACCAGCTGGGGAGTCTGGTAAGCCTAAAGTGTTTTCATACACAGTTGATGATGCACTCCGCATCATTGACCGCTCTGAGAAGGACAATGCCTTATTTAGTACACCTGACGTGAAGGTGCATCTGCGCAAATTTGAATCAATGAATAAACACCTTATTGCCTCTAAATTACACTCCACGACGTTACGGGAGTACTTTTTGGCACAAAGAATCCCTAGGGGTTTGCGTCCACATACTCGTCCCACATTATTTGCTGATAACGAAGCCTTTTTGGAAAAATTTGTGGGTATAGCAAATAAATTTGCTTTTGATTTGATTTTACTCAACCTGGAGTTCCTACAGGATGAAATAACGAAGACCTCAGCAACTATTGAGACGATGGAGCAAGAGATTCGCACCATGATGTCAGAGCATGACTTGAATATCTGCATGGAGAAAATTAAAACAGCTCTGCAAAGGTACAGGAACGACGTTGAGTATACGAAACGTAACAAATGGTCTAGAGATGAGCAGGATTATATAACAGGGAAGGTCTATAACTGGCAAAATACTCCCAATAGACAACCTGGCAAGAACCCTGCTAATAAAAGGGTGAGACAAAGAAGACCACGATGGGGCAGATCCCAGTTTGGTTGGTCTTCGGCAGGATCTGAGTCAGCTGAGGAGTTGGGTTTATCTTCCTCCACAACGGAATCTTTTTTAGGTCAACGACCCCCGAGAGGGGCCGCCACCTCAATCCGTACAAGGGAAAGAGACGAGGAGGAAGAAAACACAACCGGTCCCGCAAGAAATCCCAGGACGATACAGACGCGGTCAGGATCCCGGACCAGGAGATAATGGAGGTACCTGTGGTTAACATTTCTTCTAAATCCTTGTCCTCCATACAGGAGCGGGCCTTATCTAAGGGCTTGTCCTTTGTTCCAACAGTAAACACTGAATGGTTTGATATGGATATCAGCATTAGACAATTTATCAGACGCTTGAGGCTACGCACTTATTTTGCCTCTGCTGAGACCAATCAAACCTCAAATGAATCTATTGCGAATGCTACTACATCATTTTCATTTAGGGGTACGGGTCTACGCAATCCGAGTAAATTTCAGCCACCAGTAAGTGATGCTGCGGTTGATGTCTATAAGAATCTGGTAAATCATGATATTACTAGGTTACGTGATCGATCGAATAGACGGCGGATCCGACCTAATATGAGTAAAGCAGAGTGGCTGGCGATAAATTCATTGAGCAGTGATGATTCAATAACGATCCGCCCGGCGGACAAGGGAGGGGCCATTATCATCATGGACTCCCAGTATTACCACCAAGAATTGAGTACCCAACTGTCAGACACTCTGGTTTATGAAGTGTTAACGTCGGATCCAACCAGTACAGTTCGATCTCAATTGAAGTTGGTCTTAGATCAGGCGAGGAGTGATGGGTTAATCGATCAACAATTGCTTGAATTTATGTATCCTGAATATCCTATTTTGGCCAAAATTTATACAATACCGAAAGTCCACAAGGACATACAACGCCCTCCAGGTCGACCCATTGTATCAGGGAGGGGGTCTCTGTTCAATAATGTCTCCCGTTTTCTTGATGTTATATTGAGACAGCATGCCACAGAGGCTACATCATACATTAAGGACACATCTGACTTTTTGTGTAAACTTGAACGTATTACTGTCAGAGAGGAGGCCATTTTGGCCTCTTTTGATGTATCATCGTTATACACAATTATTCAGCATGAGGTCGGCACAGCGGCAGTGGAATTTTTTCTGTCTCGGTCAACTTTACCTGAGGAATGTGTTAATTTGGTGCGTACACTGTTATTGATGGTGTTGTCTAACAACTTTTTTCTGTACTGTGGCAAGCTGTACCGGCAGTTACAAGGGACTGCGATGGGGTCTAACATGGCCCCTTCGTATGCAAACATATACATGCGGTACATTGAGGAAACGCGTCTTTGTACCTCCCCAGCCTGGGCCTTTGCCCAGGTCTGGTGGAGGTACATTGACGACGTGTTCCTCATTTGGAATGGCTCAATGGAACAACTAAAAGCGTTCCATGAAGAAATAAATAATCTTCTTCCTGAATTGAAGTTCACCCTTTCTGCATCGGATAAATCTATCCAGTTCTTGGATGTTCTGATTATAAAACAAGGATCCGGTCTAGTAACGGATTTATACACTAAGCCCACTGACCGTAATAATTTATTACAATACTCGAGCTGCCACCCGCCGGCCATGATGAGATCTCTACCCTGGAGTCAGATGCTCAGGGTCCGGCGGGTGGTTAGCGATGAATTTTTCGATGACAGATTGGAGGCTATGTGTAGAAAATTCGCTGCTAGGGGATATCCACAGGATCTGTTAAGTAAACAGACGTACAGGGTGAAGCAGATAGCTCGGACGTCGATTCTTAGTCCTTCAAAAAGTAACAAGGCCACCATGAAACGCATCCCGTTTGTGTCCACTTATGGAGCCCACAGTGGGGAAATTTGTTCTATATTGAACAAACACTGGCATGTTTTGGCGAGGAGCCACCCGGACATCGTGGAGTTCACTGATCCACCCATGATGGCGTATAGGCGGGCACGGAACTTGAAAGACCGTCTTGTTTGCACGTCTTCCCCTGGTCCCAGTGGCTCAATACAGAGAACATTGGCACCTATAAAAAACGGTAACTTTCCTTGCCTTGGTTGTGCGTCATGCCACAACATGGTTAAGGGGGATAGTTTTGCACATCCAAGGACAGGTAAAAGATTTCGGATTCGTGGATGGTACAGTTGCTGGTCTGCGTTTGTGGTGTATCTAATCAGTTGTCCATGCGGCCTTCAATACGTGGGACAAACAACCACGGAGGTTCGGAAACGCATGTCAAACCACAAAAGCAATATCAGGACCAGAAAACTCGACCTCCCCATTCCCCGACATTTTGAAGATCACAACCATTCGATTAGTCAGTTTCGATTTATGGTTATCGATTCGGTTGAGAGAGACGAGAGGGGGGGAGACAGGGAACGGAGGTTGAAGCTATTGGAGGCCAAATGGATTTTCAGGTTAGATTCCCTAACCCCCAGGGGCCTTAATGTGGAGTATAACCCTTTATTATTTGTAGATTGACTTGTTTTTGATGAATTGGTTTAGCATTGATTCTTTGTGTATTGTTTTTACCCTTCCTTTTTTAACACTTGTTTGTTTTTTTGTAGGTTCCTTTGGGTGATGCAGTTTCCCATGTCCGGTGCTACATTGTATAAAATAACAGAATAAATGAATAAAAACATACTAGCATGACATATTATGCGTTGTTGATCTTTTGAGGTCTCATGTTGTTCAATTGATTACCATAGGTGTATAGTGCCAATGATATATCAATATGGGTCCAGGTATTGACTAGCGCTAGTTATATGATTCCACATGTACTTGCTGTAAGGTGTACATATGACATATAATTGACACTGTCTCTTAGGGTAAAGCCCTGTTTGTGCACCTACACATGTGGTCATGCGACTACAGGTGGAAGGTCACACTATCAATGGCTATGGCTTGATGATATCCCTCCCGGTTTTTACGGCGGGATCATTGATCCTGAGCCAGATTTGGGTAAAGATATTGTATTAACATAAGTGATAACTAGTAATGAGTAGTATAGAACATGTCAGGCACTTTCCAGCGACTGATGCATGTGGGGGAGGTCCGGTGGAGGCTCCGATCACGTGTTCTGCCAGTTGCGAGTGACGTACAGACTGAAGGAGTCCCTTGATACTGCTGGGTTCAGCGGCCGGATTGCGTGGGAGGAGCCGGGCGTGAGCTCCGATCATGTGCTCTGTCAGCTGACTCTGACGTATGCATGGGAAACACACAGATTGAATTCTGTGATGTTAAAGACAGGAGTCCCGGACAGGAGTGACGTCATCAATGTGCGACCTCTCCAGTACCCGTCAGAAACACATGTGAGGGTAAATAAAACACTATGGTTGTATTGATTTTGATTATGCTGCACCGGTGATGTGAAACTGATTCACCCAATGGAGGTGGACATGATGTAATGTGATGTTGTTTCTATGTATGTGATTGGTGGAGGCGGAGTTATGGTAACTATTTAATGTTGGCATGTGTGTATGTAACCCAGCACTTGACAAAGACTCTTCTGAGTTGAAACGTTGTGGGCAATAAAGTTTCTCTGGAATTAACCCCTGAGTGCTGCTCTTATCTACTCTTCTTTGCTATTTGGAATACGGTCCAGGATCCAGGACTTTTGAGAGCGAGCACCTCTTGGAGTGGAATATCTTCCCTGGAGATACACAGGGTTTACGTGTGCTGTGATCCATTTACTATTTGGAATTGCAGGTTCTTGTAGGTGTCAGTGCACACCAATTAGGAGCAGTAAACATGTGCAGGTTCTCGTAGGCGTCTGTTACCATGCAGCGCGGCACGGGGTCCCGCAGTCGGCGCGCGTCGGCTCCGGCGGCCTGGAGCCCTGTGTCGGGGTTATCCCAGCGGCTTGGGGCGGCCGGTGGGCGGCGGCGTGGGCATGTCCGCCGTAGGGTGCCGCCCGCACTCCTCCGTTCTTCTTATACAGCAGTGGGTGGAGTGGCCTCCTCCTACTCTTCGCCCCTGGGCAAAGCCTTGTAGTTAAAAGACTGGCAGTGAATTGAGCTCACTGCCAGTTATTGGTTCTGCGTGCACCTAGCCAGTCTGTCTGCAGTTATCCTCAGCCAGTCCCTAGTTGCCGGTCAGCTCCTTTTGGTTCCCTACTGCTCTGTCTGTTCTTGTTGGTTCTGTTGGCCTCTAGTCTAGTCTGGCTCAGTCTGCACTAGTTGCTATCCAGTATCCTTCCAGTTTGCCTGTGAGCTCCATCTCCAGCCTTGTAAGTTTTGTTGGTCTGTTCCATCTGCCTCCCCTGTCGGCACTCTGTTCCCCCCATTAGGTAGCTTCCTTCTTGTCAGTCGCCAGGTCCCTAGCCAGGGCAGGGACCGTCGTCCAGTTGTCCGCCTGGGGTTAGCCAGGGCCGAGGCAAGTAGGCAGGGACAGTGGGGTGCGGGAAGATCAGGGCACCCCACCTGGTGCTCGGGGGGCAGAGTGCCGTAACATAATAACTGGCCCTTAAAATACTGTTTTCCTTTTCATGGCGGCGATCAGCGCCCTGGCAAACCAGCTGCAAGACCTGGTGCCGGTGATCCGGGATTTGTCAGCTCGCATGGTGGCCCAGGAGCAGTGGGCGTTGTCGCAGGGGCAGAACGCCTTTACCAGTCCCGAACCCAAGTGCCCTCTTCCCGAGGTGTTCTCTTGGGAGAGGAACAAGTTTTTCGTTTTTCAACAGGCGTGTCGCCTGTTTTTTCAGATGCGTCCCCGTTCTTCCGGCTCGGAGGCCCACAGGGTCGGGCTTATAATGTCCCTGCTGCGGGGCTCTGCCCAGACCTGGGCCTTTTCCATTCCCGAGGGTTCCCCCTCCCTGCAGTCGGTGGACTCCTTTTTTCAGGAACTCGGGGGTATCTTCGATGAACCGGACCGAGTGGGGTTGGCGGTTTCGCGGTTGCTGGCGCTGCATCAGGGGTCGCTTTGTGTGGAGGATTATTGCTCCAATTTCAGACGCTATGCAGGTGATACTGCATGGAACGATAGTGCCCTGAAAGACGTTTTTCTGCAAGGTCTCTCGGACGCGGTCAAAGAACTGTTGATCTCCCATCCCGTTCCCGGGTCCTTAAAGGAGGCTATGGAGCTAGCGGTGAAGGCAGATAGGAGGCTCAGGGCTGGGAAGCAAGATAGACTGACCTGTAGAGTCAGGGAGGTCGTTTGTCCTGTTCCCTCCTCTTCCGTACCAGTCTCTGTTCCCGAACCTATGGAACTGGACCCGCTGGACCCCAAGGAGCGACGCCGGGTTCGGTTATTGCATCATCTCTGCCTCTACTGCGGGAAAGCTGGACATCGGGTGATAACCTGCCCCCTGAGGCCTCAGCGTCCACAGTCTGAATCGGCAGAAAGACTCCAAGTCCTAGGCGATTGCAGGGAGGATCGCCTAGGACCACAGGTACGTCCTAGACTTCTGGTATCCTGCCAGGTTAGATTCCGGAACTTCTCCCGCCCAGGGCAGGCGTTTATTGATTCCGGAGCAGCCGCTAACCTGATAAGCATGCGTCTCGTTGAGCCCCTGAGGGCTGAATTTGTGGCGCTGATGACGCCAATTCGTTTTGCTAGCATTGATGCTACCCCTCTTGCTTCGGGCTTGGTGCGATGCAGGACCCCAGTGTTACAACTCATGGTGGGGGGTCGCCACTCGGAAGGTCTATCATTCCTGGTGATGGAGAAAATGTCGGTAGACATGGTACTAGGGATGCCGTGGCTGGCGTTGCACAACCTCCAATTCAATTGGACCACTGGGGAGCTAACCCAGTGGGGGCCGTCCTGCCATAGCCATCGTGCTCCCCTTCCTCCCTGCTCAGTCGATACCGCACTCAGTCCCCGAGGTCTCACTTCCCTTCACACCCCGTCCGCCGGTCCTGCTGCTGATGTAGCCACCGATGCACTGCAGGGGGGATGGAAGAAAGTGGTGGGGTCTCGTATGCAGTTGCGTAGTGGGGAGAGTCTGTCGGTATCTGAGCCGTACAGGGTGGGACA
The DNA here is from genome assembly GCF_035609145.1 of Eleutherodactylus coqui. Taxonomy (NCBI): domain Eukaryota; kingdom Metazoa; phylum Chordata; class Amphibia; order Anura; family Eleutherodactylidae; genus Eleutherodactylus; species Eleutherodactylus coqui. The sequence continues at coordinate 34,376,360 of NC_089848.1, read as the reverse complement.
GAAGGGGTACCGGTCCTCTGGAAATCGCAAAAGGAGGGGTCGCAGGGGGTTCCATAAGTCGCTGTCGAAACCTGCTGTCCCTTCAGTGATGCCCACCAGTAAACGTGTGCAGGTACTCGTAGGCGTCGGTGCGCACCATTCAGGAGCAGTAAATGTTTGTAGGTTTTTCTAGGCGTCGATGCGCACCATTCAGGAGCAGTAAACATGTTTAGGTTCTCGCAGGCATCGGTGCACACCATTCTGGAGCAGTAAATGTGTGCAGGTTCTCGTAGGCATCAGTGCGCACCATTCAGGAGCAGTAACGTGTGCAGGTTCTCGTAGGTGTCAGTGCGCACCATTCAGGAGCAGTAACGTGTGCAGGTTCTCATAAGCGTCGGTGCGCACCATTCAGAAGCAGTAACGTGTGCAGGTTCTCGTAGGCGTCAGTGCGCACCATTCAGGAGCAGTAACGTGTGCAGGTTCTCGTAGGCGTCGGTGCACACCATTCAGGAGCAGTAACGTGTGCAGGTTCTCGTAGGCGTCGGTGTGCACCATTCAGAAGCAGTAAACGTGTGCAGGTTCTCGTTGGCGTCGGTGCGCACCATTCAGGAGCAGTAAACGTGTTTAGGTTCTCGTAGGCGTCGGTGTGCACCATTCAGGAACAGTAAACGTGTTTAGGTTCTCGTAGGTGTCAGTGCGCACCATTCAGGAGCAGTAAACGTGTGCAGGTTCTCGTAGGTGTCGGTGCGCACCATTCAGGAGCAGTAAACGTGTGCAGGTTCTCGTAGGTGTCAGTGCGCACCATTCAGGAGCAGTAACGTGTGCAGGTTCTCGTAGGCGTTGGTGCGCACCATTCAGGACCAGTAAATGTGTGCACCATTCAGAAGCAGTAAATGCGTGCAGGTTCTTGTAGGCGTCAGTGCACACCAATTAGGAGCAGTAAACATGTGCAGGTTCTCGTAGGCGTCGGTGCGCACCATTCAGGAGCAGTAAACATGTTCAGGTTCTCGTAGGCATCGGTGCGCACCATTCAGAAGCAGTAAACGTGTGCAGGTTCTCGTAGGCGTCGGTGCACACCATTCGGGAGCAGTAAACGTGTTCAGGTTCTCGTAGGCGTCGGTGCGCACCATTCAGAAGCAGTAAACGCGTGCAGGTTCTTGTAGGCATCAGTGCACACCAATTAGGAGCAGTAAACATGTGCAGGTTCTCGTAGGCGTCGGTGCGCACCATTTAGGAGCAGTAAACGTGTTCAGGTTCTCGTAGGCGTCGGTGCGCACCATTCAGGAGCAGTAAACGTGTTTAGGTTCTCGTAGGCGTCGGTGTGCACCATTCAGAAGCAGTAAACGCGTGCACGTTCTGGTAGGCGTCGGTGCGCACCATTCAGGAGCAGTAAACGTTTGCAGGTTCTCGTAGGCGTCGGTGCGCACCATTCAGGAGCAGTAAACGTGTGCAGGTTCTCGTAGGCGTCGGTGTGCACCATTCAGGAGCAGTAAACGTGTGCAGGTTCTCGTAGGCGTCGGTGCGCACCATTCAGGAGCAGTAAACGTTTGCAGGTTCTCGTAGGCGTCGGTGCGCACCATTCAGGAGCAGTAAACGTGTGCAGGTTCTCGTAGGCGTTGGTGCGCACCATTCAGGAGCAGTAAACGTGTGCAGGTTCTCGTAGGCGTCGGTGCGCACTATTCAGGAGCAGTAAACGTGTGCAGGTTCTCGTAGGCGTCGGTGCGCACTATTCAGGAGCAGTAAACATGTGTATGTTCTTGTAGGCGTCGGTGCGCACCATTCAGGAGCAGTAAACGTGTGTATGTTCTTGTAGGCGTCGGTGCGCACCATTCAGGAGCAGTAAACGTGTGCAGGTTCTCGTAGGCATCGGTGCGCACCATTCAGGAGCAGTAAATGCTGCATTCAGTCTCTAGATTATACGGTTTTTGATGCAGTGAATGTTATATGCCGAGCGTATTGGAACGGCGCAAGCAAAGCGTGCAAAGTGTAAGATACATACTGCATCGTTAAGTCTCAGCGATGCAGTGTCACGACTCCAAGAACAGCGGGGCTTCTTCTGCAGGAGCTGTAGTGGCCAACACTTAGCACATCGCTTCTGCATGGAAGCGCGTAAAAAATTCCTCAGAACTTCTACCTATTCATAGGCCGATGTTTCACCTCCGTCCTCTGTGATGTCCCACGGCAATCTGGACCTGCTGTGGGCTTCTGCGCATGCGACGATGTGATGCACAGAAGGCCGAAGAGTCCGGCAAATTTAGGGAATGCCAAAAAAGGGCGCGCGGTTGGGGGGAGGGGATTATTTTTAGGGAGTCAATTCTTTTTCCACACAAATGAACAATGGGGTCTGGAATTTATTCAGTTGTGCTCTGAAATCCAATGGGTGTTCCCACCATTATACGCCTAGCCATGTGTTCAGTAAGTAGATTAGGGCCACAACAGGTATGTTTCTGAAGACGGAACTAATAGGGGGATGTATTTTGGGGTAAACGTCTTCATTCATACATGTACTGTGCAAAAAAGACTTTTTAAATTGACACAATTTGCAAAAAAATGAAAATCTGAATTTTTTTTCCTTCCGCTTTGCTTAGATTCCTTCAAAAACGGTGGTGTCAAAATACGCAGTACACCCCTACATTAATTCGTTAAGGGGTCTAGTTTTCAAATTGGGGTCATTTGTGGGGGTCCTCTATTGTTTTAGCCGCTCAAGGGCTTTACAAGTGGGCAATGGGGCCTAAATTACCTTCAAGCAAAATGTCTGTTCTGAAAGCCACCGGCTTCTCCTTTCAGCTTGGGCCCTGTTGTGCATAAAGACATATTAGGGCCACAGTGCGTATGTTTCTGAACACAGGACAAACAGGGGTATCCCATTTTGGGGGGGTTAATCTTCATTTTCATGTGCACTATAGAAAAAAAACTGCCTTTAAAATGACATATTTGCAAAAATGTGAAATTTTATTTTTTCTCCTCTAAACTGCATTCCTGAAGAAAAACTGTGGGGTAAAAATACTCCTGACCCCTCAGTGAATACAGTAAAATGTGTATTTTTTAATATAGGGTCATTTGTGGGGGGATCTATCATTCTGACACCTACGAGCCTTTGCAATCTTGGCTTGGGGCAAGAAAACAAAGTGATCCTCAGAATGTTGATAACCAATGTTAGATTTGTACATCTCCTAAATGGTTAAAAAAACAAAAGTTTTTCAAATGTGCGTCCAGAATAAAGTAAACAGGTGGAAATATATATTTTATCAAAATTTGTACCGTATGTTTGCACATACAGTGGGGAAAAAAGTATTTAGTCAGATACCAATTGTACAAGTTCTCCCACTTAAAAAAATGAGAGGCCTGTAACTGACATCATAGGTAGACCTCAACTATGAGAGACAACAAGAGAAAACACATCCAGAAAATCACATTATCTGATTTTTAACGAATTTATTTGCAAATTATGATGGAAAATAAGTATTTGGTCACCTACAAACAAGCATGATTTCTGGGTCTCACAGACCTGTAACTTCTTCTTTAAGAGGCTCCTCTGTCCTCCACTCATTACCTGTAGTAATGGCCCATGTTTGTACTTGTTATCAGTATAAAAGACACCTGTCCACAAACTCAAGCAGTCACACTCCAAACTCCACTATGGTGAAGACCAAAGAGCTGTCAAAGGGCACCAGAAACACAATTGTAGCCCTGCTCCAGACTGGGAAGACTGAATCTGCAATAGGCAAGCAGCTTGGTGTGAAGAAATCAACTGTGGGAGCAACAATTAGAAAATTGAAGAGATACAAGACCACTCATAATCTCCCTCAATCTGGGGCTCCACGCAAGATCTCACCCCGTGGGGTCAAAATGATCAGGAGAACAGTGAGCAAAAATCCCAGAACCACACCCAGGAACCTAGTGAATGACCTGCAGAGAGCTGGGACCAACGTTACAAAGGCTACCATCAGTAACACACTACGCCGCCAGGGACTCAGATCTTGCAGTGGCTGACGTGGCCCCCCTGCTTAAGCCAGTACATGATCGTGGCCGACTTAAGTTTGGATGATCCAGAAGAGTATCGGGAGAATGTCATATGGTCAGATGAAACCAAAGTAGAACTGTTTGGCAGAAACACAACTCGTCGTGTTTGGAGGAGAAAGAATGCTGAGTTGCATCCAAAGAACACCATACCTACTGTGAAGCATGGGGGTGGCAACATCATGCTTTGGGGCTGTTTCTCTGTAAAGGGACCAGGACGACTGATCCGTATACATGAAAGAGTGAATGGGGCCATGTATCGTGAGATTTTGAGTGCAAACCTCCTTCCATTAGCAAAGGCACTGAAGATGAAATGTGGCTGGGTCTTTCAGCATGACAATGATCCCTAGCACACCACCAGGGCAACGAAGGAGTGGCTGCGTAAGAAGCATTTCAAGGTCCTGGAGTGGCCTAGCCAGTCTTCAGATCTCAACTCTATAGAAAACCTTTGGAGGAAGTTGAAAGTCCGTGTTGCCCAGCGACAGCCCCGAAACATCACTGCTCTTTAGGAGATCTGCATGGAGGAGTGGGCCAACATACCAGCAACAATGTGTGCCAACCTTGTGAGGACTTACAGAAAACTTCTGACCTCTGTCATTGCCAATAAAGGATATATAGCAAAGTATTGAGATGAACTTTTGTTATTGACCAAATACTTATTTTCCACCATAATTTGCAAATAAATTCGTTAAAAATCAGACAATGTGATTTTCTGGATGTGTTTTCTCATGCTGTCTCTCATAGTTGAGGTCTACCAATGATGTCAATTACAGGCCTATCTCATCTTTTTAAGTGGGAGAACTTGCGCAATTGGTATCTGACTAAATACTTTTTTCCCTCACTGTATTTCAGATATTACAGGACTTTTAATAAATATCCACAAATTCCATCAGTCTATTTTTACCACCTAAATGAAGTACAATATGTGTCAAAAAAACAATGTCAGAGTTACTTGGATATGCAAAACCTATACGGCTTTGTCACTGAAGGGTAAATGTGAAAAGTAGTCGTTCCTTCGCTGAAACACAATGTCACAGACGGGTATTCTGAAACATTAGCTCCACCCGCACCTACTTGAGAAGAACATAAAATGCTTGCACGAAAAGCCTGCTGTAAGCAATACATTTCTCTGGGTGACGTCATAAGTCCCCATAAAGTGTCTTAGGGCGCATTCAGACGACCGTATATCGGCTGGGTTTTCACGCCCGGCTGATATACGGTGTCCCTCTCTGCAGGGGGAGGAAGCTGGAAGAGCCGTGAGCAGTGCACTGAGCTCCCGTCCCCTCTCTGCCCCTCGCCACTATTTGCAATGGGAGGGTGGGACGTGGGGCGGAGCTACGTGGCAAAACGTAGCCCAGCCCCTCCCATTGCAAATAGTAGTGAGGGGCGGAGAGGGGGCGGGAGCTCAGTGAACTGCTCCTAGCTTTTCCAGCCTCCTCCCCCTGCAGAGAGGGCCGCCGAATATCGGCCGGGCTGAAAACCCAGCCGATATACGGTTGTCTGAATGCGCCCTTAAAGTGACCTTTAACGGGCCGTTGATCCATCAGAGGGTGCTGCCACGATCTACATTTGGCCATCCCCCGACATCGACCGACAGTTGGAATTCGCCAAAAAGATGAGACGCCAACAAATTTAGCAGCACATTATAGCAGTGAAAAGCCGTGGCTTGCAAACCATACCGGCTTCAGCCGCAGCGCTGCCGCCTCGCTACTAGGTATCCAAACAAGATGTGGCTGAAACGTTCCCAGGTGCATTACAAATATGACATAATTTTCAAGCAACCAAATTAAAATAGATACCTTTTATTAATAACTTGTTTAAAATTAGGGCCACATAAATCATATAACAAACACTAACATACGTGGACTAACAACATGAATCGTGCTGTGTGACTCAGTGACCGGATGGAATAAGGGTCTAGGTTCCCCCCTAGGTATCCAGTCAGGTTAACCCCTATTAACAGAATTAGGGGACTGGGTCACTGGTTTATAGCGGTATGTCACAATAGGAAGGTTCCCAATCTAGCGTGGCTGGTTCCCAGCCGGAAACCCCTTGACCGTTATTATCGCTATTTTCAATAAGGATCATATGGTTGATCAAAAGATCAAAAGATCTATGTTACACCATACTAGATACGTTGTCACTTGTGGTACGTATATTTTGACGTTAATAATGGGGGAATTAGACCCATTATTAGGTCTAATTCCCCCATTATTAACGTCAAAATATACGTACCACAAGTGACAACGTATCTAGTATGGTGTAACATAGATCTTTTGATCAACCATATGATCCTTATTGAAAATAGCGATAATAACGGTCAAGGGGTTTCCGGCTGGGAACCAGCCACGCTAGATTGGGAACCTTCCTATTGTGACATACCGCTATAAACCAGTGACCCAGTCCCCTAATTCTGTTAATAGGGGTTAACCTGACTGGATACCTAGGGGGGAACCTAGACCCTTATTCCATCCGGTCACTGAGTCACACAGCACGATTCATGTTGTTAGTCCACGTATGTTAGTGTTTGTTATATGATTTATGTGGCCCTAATTTTAAACAAGTTATTAATAAAAGGTATCTATTTTAATTTCGTCTATATCTGTGAAGGGCATTTCTAAGGCTATATAGATTCGGAATACCACTGTGATTTTTTTTTAATTTTCAAGCAACCAAAGCAATGGCACAGTTTAAGCTGCACCTGGGGGTCTACCAGGTGAGAAAAACGCATGAATACACCGTCAGCTGCGATAAACCACTAGGTGATAAAAGCATCGCAACGCTGGAAAATCGTGCGTGCTCAATTGCGATCACCAGTGTGAAGGACCCCTCAGTGAATGGAGGTGGGGCGTGCTGGGCTCTCTTCAGGCCGCCCGCCTCCATTCACTGAACAGGAAGCTGCTCACAGATGAATGACTGCCTGTTTATACCGGCTGATTGCCGCTTGTTAGGGGAGCTAAAAACAAAGTGACTTCAATAAGACAGACATTTGTCACTCGGCGCTCTGTTGGTGGCTGTGTGAACACGGGCCAACTGTCGCCGAAAATCTCTGATAATTACCTGCTTAAAGGCACCTGATCTCACAATATGTCAGCAAAAAGATTTAGTTTTTGTATCGTTGCATCCACAGACCCCTCACACTGCCTTTTTTTCCATCATCGGTGCTGCTTAAGGGTTTTCTTGCTGGATGAAATGTACTTTTCATCGGTACCATTTGGTAATCCATACGACTTTTTGATTGCTTTCTATTCTGTTTTTTGTGAAATGAGATACAAAATAATTAGCTATTTTTGGTACATTCTTTAAAATGTTTTCATGTGTAGGTTACATAATGTACCAGCTTTTTTCTATTGGTGATTATGAACATGGCAATACCAGATGTGTGGGTTTTTTTTGTTTTTACATAGTAAAGAGGGAAAGGTGGGGTTATGACTTTATTTTTAAATATTGTTTTTTACACTTCAGTATAAACCGAAATGTATTGGTCTATGCTGCTTAGCAAGAGGCTGATCCTTATAGACCGCTGTAGATGGCAAATCCCAAGGCTATGTTCTAGCCTCCTGGTGCCTTAGAATCCCATCAGACCCCTATCTCTATCAGCATTTTACATGCTACAGGTGCATTGACTGCGGCATGTAAAGGGTTAATCAGCAGGGATCAGTGGATTCTCCAGTCTCCGCTGTTAGAAATAGTCCCCAGACAGCTGGGCCGTCATTCCTACCAGCTTGCACTATCCGTACCAGTATTCTGATGCAGTGCCACAAAAAGGCGTATGCATCACAGTAAGGCCCATTAGTGACCGCTGTAAAAAGGCATATGGGCGGTCACTAAGGGGTTAAGTAAACCATTATATAATGGTGTCAGGGCCACCTTATACCATCACAATGTCTAATCTCATGTCACAACCGTAGAAAGATAAAATGTGCAAAAACAGACAAAAGAAATCACTGTACATTCTGCGCAACTTTTTGAATTGTCAGAGAGTGACCCTGACTGCCATAATCCCCGCCTGCAGTATCCCTCGTCTCTTGCAGATCTAAACTCTTGGATAGTTTTGCATTTAGACATTCCTACAAGAATCATCTGAATGTAGATATGTTCATGGTCTAAATCCCATCAAATCAGGAAGTGATATAAAAGCTGGAGTATAAACCGTTAGTAACAGAGAGCTGCTTCTTGGGCGATATAGTGAATTAGTATAAATCTACTTATCAAATCGGAATGTGGGACATTTAAGGAACAGAAAGGCCCAGAAGGACTTGGGTGGAGAGGAGGGACTGTCCCTTCAGAAGTTGGAGAATTCTGAGGGGATTACAAAATCTACAAGCCGCTTCCACATGACAAATCTTCTATCGCCATCTAGTGTACAAAATACTCCCAGCACTGAGCAAAGAAACTACAGTGATCCCTCGCTATATTGCGGTTCACGGATTGCAGAGTTTAGATTGACCAGGTATAATTCTGTTTTCGCAGAGTTTTTCGCTATATCGCGGAATTTTCCGGTACATACAGGAAATACAGTACGCCACAAGCGCTTGCTAATGCGAGATTGTACACGGCACGCTATTGGCTGATGGAATGTGTTCTGTATCCTGGACGCTGATCGGCTCACTGATCGTGGCATCGGTCTGTCTGTTCACCCGACAGATTCATTTGTGTAATTATAACGCTGTTACTTTGCTGATCTTCACGTATCGCGGGGGTCTCTGGAACGTAACCCCCGCGATAGACAAAGGATCGCTGTATTCCTAAATTCTGTTTATTGATTTTTCAGAACTTTGATTTATACAACCAGCAAGATTACAGCCTGAATAGACCTCATATCAGGAATACAACGAGAAGGCTTCCAAGAAAACCTGAAGGAGGAACAAAGTACGCCCCCCCCCCCCCATCACTCCTTCATCTTTATAGAAATACTATCAACACAGACAAGATGGTGTTCAGCCGGGTAGAGGCTCCGAGGAGCGCCGTGCTGGGGACCTGAAGCTGTGGTATATAGATTGGTGAATCCTTAAAGGGGTTGTCCCGCGGCAGCAAGTGGGTCTATACACTTCTGTATGGCCATATTAATGCACTTTGTAATGTACATTGTGCATTAATTATGAGCCATACAGAAGTTATCAAAAGTTTTTCACTTACCTGTTCCGTTGCTGGCGTCCTCGTCTCCATGGTTGCCGTCTAATTTTCGCCGTCTAATGGCCAAATTAGACGCGCTTGCGCAGTCCGTGTCTTCTGCTTCTCTCAATGGGGCTCCGTGTAGCTCCGCCCCATCACGTGCCGATTCCAGCCAATCAGGAGGCTGGAATCGGCAATGGACCGCACAGAAGCCCTGCGGTCCACCGAGGGAGAAGATGCCGGCGGCCATCTTCACCGGGTAAGTAAGAAGTCACCGGAGCGTGGGGATTCAGGTAAGCGCTGTCCGGTGTTCTTTTTTAACCCCTGCATCGGGGTTGTCTCGCGACGAACGGGGGGGGGGGGGGGGGTTTGAAAAAAAAAAAAACGTTTCGGCGCGGGACAACCCCTTTAATGAAAGGGTTTTTACAAATGACTGCCAAGCTGAAGAGGAATGTTTAGTCGGTGTTCATCTCTGCAGTATGAATTTAGGCATATAGAAGAGGCCGGTATTATAACATGTAGGCTTGTAGACAGGAGGACTGGGGGCACCTTACCTTACTTATAGCTCGCTTACCTATAACCAAAAAACATACCAAACACACTTCTTGGTGAAAACGTGGGTTGGCCACAGCTTTATTAAATAATTCCAACATATAATTTTAACTTTACTATTTAATTTTAACTTTACTAAACTTTATCTAACTCTAACCTCCCATGCCTAATTGAACTATTGTTAATATCCCGCTCTAAGGATTCTTGCCTCCTGTTTCCTGTGGTATCTGTCTAACCACGGATCCAGGAATCGGCTTCTCACCGGCGTTCGCAGGGCCGCCGGCACCACCCACCGCGGGCGTTGCTCTTTGCTTGCGGAAACAGAGCACTGCCGCGTGCTGACCCCCGCATACCGAGCACTCGTGTCTAAACTTGCAGGTGGCGTAAAACCTGCAGTGGCCCTCGTTGTATAACCAACAAGAGCCGTTTGGTCTAGAGGAGGCCGCGGGCTGCTGGGATGTGCTCCCCGCGGCTGCCCCTGGAAAGGACGCCTTAGCCGGACGCTGCGCTAAAATCAATTGTATCCACACATCAGTGGCCTTGGAGGCCCAACTGATGTGACTTTTACCCGAAATACGACGCCTAAAGTCCTCGTCATAGCGCCACCAGGCCGCACCCCCGTGCAGCCGATAAGCGCTATATATGGTGTTTAAGTACACCATCATCTCCGGACCTTTTGCAGGCTGATGCTGGCACGTAACATGTACCATTACCATATATGCCTGCAGCCAGTTACCAAAAGTCTTCGCTATTTTAGGCTTCTTGTCAGATCCACGCTCTGAACTCCGCTCCTTATCGACCATTACGTGGTCCGCTGAAAGCAAGGACCATATATCCACATAAACACCACTCTTAATCTTTTCCAGCACATCATCCGTCAAACCGACCCCCAGTGGGGCGACACCACAATATAACGAATCACCAAATTGCAAACCCGCTGACGGGTCAACATCCAAACCCGCTGCTGAGCTAACACCGGTACTACCCACAGGCGGGCCTGAACCCCCTGGAGCACAGGACACTAAAAGCCCTTCTTTAGGTTCCATCCGGCTCAGCAGCGACCGCAACAAACCAACCACATCACTTCTCTCCGCAACCGCTGCGGGATCCATAACACATTTCAAAGCATCATAAATTTCGGACTCACCAGCTGGACCGACCTCCGGCGTTGCCAAGGGTGATGTCCCCGCTGTACCGCTCCCGCGGCTCCTGACCGATTCGTGTCTGGGCTGCTGATCTGTCGGATACAGCGCCCTTCCTCTGCTTTCGGACTGCGACAAGCCCGGCTGTTCCCGCCTTGAACGACTCTGCGCTTGGTCCCGCCACCGTTGACGTTCCCGGTCCTCACGATAGAGGGATGACTGCGGGTCCGACTGCCGAGGCTGTTCCACAAAACGCTGCGGTTCCTCTAGCCCGCTGCTGGTACTCGACTCGCGCGCCCTAACACTGCCGACGCGTGCCAATCCTGGCTGCTGCGCTCGCTCCCGCTCTAACCGCTCCTGCCTCTCCTGCCTGGCTCGTGCCTTCTGCCTCTGCCTTGCCCCCTGGCCCTGCCTCTTGGAGCTCCTGCGCGGGGGCTGGGGTTGTGGATAGGGGTAATCTGCGTATTCAGCTGGTGGGGCAGTGTATCGGGGGTTAACATAACACCGCCGGTAGGAAACCGTTGGCTCATAAGGGTCATGGTATGACAAATGGCCCGGCTGCTGCTGCCTCGCTACGGCCATATTCTGTGGAGGGGTTAATACGTGTCGGGGGGGCTGTTGCTGAGTGCGACTAATAGGCCTGCTGGCGGGAATGTACTGTCGCCTCCTTGCCCCTTTTCCCAGAACTCCGTGGCCTTCTTCCTCTGAACTAGCTAGTTCCCCTATGGGCTCCCCTAAGCTGCTCCCCCCCTCCCTGCTGCCGCTGTACTCACTGCTGTAACTCTCTGGGCTATGTGTAGGGGGGTTGTATGTAGGCCTGCTGGCTGCCTTTTCCTTCCCCTTCCCACCGCCCCTGCCCTCTCTACTCTTGCCTGTGACTAAGCTGCTGCGCACCTCCCGCGCTACCCTCCCCCCCCACGTGCTGTGCCGCCATCTTGCGAGGACGAGCGGCCTAACCGCGAGCTTCCCTGCCGCTCTTCGCTCTGCCTGAGCTCACCTGCCGCTGCCGCTGTAGTCCTGCGCCCGGATGCGCGCTCGTGCCGACGTCCGGAGCCTGCCCCAGCTGTTGAAACAAGTCCTCCGCTTTCAGGGTCCCCGAGGACTGCCGACCGTAGGGCCTGTGCTGCCGGTCTCCCTGTCGCGCCTCGAGGTACCGGCGCCCCTCCTCCGCTAGGGCTTCCGGACCCTTTCGGGCAATCGCCGACACGGCTGTCCCTTCGTCCTCCTCTCTTCCTCGCTGGGCTCGGGCTGAGCCTTGCCGGCGGCTGCTTCCTTCGCCGCGGCCGCCCTCGCGGGGCCTCTCCCTGGATGCCGACATCTTCCCCTGATGCCTGGCGTTGCTCCTCCTGCCCGGCAGTCGTTGCCTGGACCGTGGATGTCCGGCATGTTGCCAGCAGCTCCTCGAGCCACCGGGTCCCGTCCTTCTTCACCGCTTCCTTGATCATTCCCTGTAAGTCCTCCATAATTTGTAATCCACAGGTGTCTTTTCCTCTGGGCTGGCGCTGACGCGATCCTCTTCCTCCGCTGCACGCTTCTTCCCCCGATAGTCCCGCACTCTCTTCGCTTTCACTGGCCTCTTCTTCCACCCGATAATCCCGCTCTTTTTCTCTTTCGCCGGCCTCTTCTTCCACCCGATAGTCCCGGTCCTTCTTCTCTTACGCTGGCCTCTTCTTCCACCCGATAATCCTGGTCTTCCTCCTCTTTTTTCAGCCGCCTCCTCACTCCGCTCCCCCGTTCTTTTCACAATTTCTCAAGTTTTCTCAAGTTCTCTTCTTACGCTCCTTCTCCCACGCTGGCTCCAACTCACACTGATTTTTTTTCCGGCTCCCCGCTCCCGTCTCTTCCTGCCTATAGCTCCTCCCCTTCCCCCCTAACCGCTCGCTATTCAACCTGTCTATCTTTCCCGCCCCGCCCCCAGTCCCACGCCGCCTCATTAATCATTTTGCGGCATACAAGGAGAAACAAACAGGTATTGGAGTTACCAAATGCTGGAGGATACTTTTTCTCAGGTGTTAAAGGGGTTTTCCATGGAAAATACTTTTGATGACTTCTCCTGAGGATAGTGTAGTGGCCCAGTACATGCTTTCCCCCTCCATGATGTCCTACATGTAATGTCTTATGTAGATGTTCTGTGCAAAACTGTCTTGTCATTCTGTTATGTGTATTGCACAGCTGCAGAAAATAGGTTAATGTCTGCAAAGTGTGAGCTGACTGTCTGTAAATGTAACAATTATATCCTGTCACATGGTATGAGTGAGGCTATAAATGTGAGTGCTTGAGAGCGGGAAAAGGTCGTCTTCAATCTGGTCTTCCATCCAAGTCCATCTTCTGGAGCTGCTAGAGAAAACGCAGAGACACATGAGGGCACCTTTCACCCTCGTGTGTTTAAGATGGAAAAGGAGGAGAGATTTCCTGGAGTGGAGTGGAGGAGAAGAGAAGAGAGAGAGAGAGATCCCTAAATCATTCCTAGACAAGGCCCAGTGCAGGGGTACTCTTTCTTTGCTTCAATTGTTCACGCCCAAGCATCCTGAAGTCTGGGACCGCTGGGTGGAGGTACGCATCTACAATTGTCACACACACAGGCGTCCTGAAATCTGGGACCGCTGGGTGGAGGTACGCATCTGTCTGTAAATATATCCTTAGTTCTGCCTGCACTTGGAATACTGTTTATTTTTGCCTTGTATCATTGGAGTGTTGTTGGAGTGGAGTAAAGTTATTCCAGGCCCTGACCATTCCCGGGGACCTGAGGTACTATATCATTGTCTGTGGCTCAATTATTTCCCCGTCAATGTTCATGCCTGTGAGTGCCGGAATGGTGGCTTCACCCATGACCACCTTCGCATCTGTTCTACTGTTTATTGGGAATTCCTATGCTGGGGCTATCTGGAAGAGGCCCAGCGCTGCCCTTGGCTGTGTGCGTCCCTCCGGGAGGTAGCGTTGGAACTGTTCGCCGTGAAATGCCATAATCTTGTCCTCCCAGCTCCTCAGCATATGCCATGTGTCTGAGGTCACCCTAGGGGACGCTGCAGTAGGTCATCAATAGTATTTTCCACAGAAAACCCTTTTAATTGAATAGAGATCTTAAAGGGATTGTACAAAGAATAACTTTATCACCTATTTATAGGATAGGTGATAGAAGTCTGATCGTGGGCGTCTTACTGCTGAGACTCCTACTGATACGGAGAATGGGGGTCCCGTGTCCCTCTCTTCTCATTACTGCGGATTCACTGCAGCCATCAACAGTGACAGCAGATTTGATGGCGTGGCGGTCACACATTTGCGGTGCCACTCCATTTGTTTCAGTTGTGCTCACAGAAATAGCAGTACAAGTGCTTCACTATCGCCGGCAGTGCAACTGAAAGTTAAGGGAGCAGCACCAACCATCTATTCAATTTACTCCTCATTGCAGGAGGGGGGTGCAACGAGCTCAGAGTGAGGAAGGGTGGACAAGGGACCTACCTTCTCGGGATCGGTGGGCGTCTTAAAGGCAAGACCTCAACTGATCAGCGTCCATGCATGGATTTTCTGGCATGCAATTCTGCATCAAGAAGTGACATGTCTCTTCTTTTTCTTACGTCATGTAGATTTCAGCGCAAATTCCCATTTGAGTGAATTATATTTTTATAGTTTTTAGTCCTACTAATGCGATTTGCTGATCATTTATATAATTATATGCTATATTCAGTGCACCAAAGCATTATCAGTAACAATTGGGACAACATCCTCATAAATATCAGTACAGACGACAAATGGGAAACATTTAAAAACCTCCTAATGACCTCATGTGAGCAGTTCATACCCTTTGAAAATAAAAGAACTACAAGTAGAAGGAAACCAATGTGGCTCGACAAGACTGTAAGGGGGGCAATAAACGAAAAAAAGAAAGAGTTTAAACCACTAAGACAAGAAGGCAGCGAAGAAGCGATAAAATCATACAGGGAAAAAACTGATCATGTTAAGAGATCAAAATTGCTAAGGAGGAGGCAGAAAGGCTGATCGCCAAAGAGAGCAAAAATAACCCTAAACTAGTCTTCAATTACATACAGTAGAAGGATTTGCACTGAGAGAACTGGCCTGTTAACAAATAATGCAGGAGAAGCCATAAAAGCCGATGGGGGGGGGGGGGGGAGGCAAATATATTAGTTTTTTTTTTAAGTGTATTTACGAATGAAAAACAAAATGTCACATGAGATGCAGGGGGATAAAACGAGCCCGCCGCTAAATATTGCATGCCTAACACAGGAGGAAGTACAGAGCAGGCTAAAGAGGATTAAAATCCATAAATCGCCGGGCCCAGATGAAATACACCCAAGGGTTTTAAGGGAACTAAGTGATGTGATAGCTAGACCGCTATTTCTTATATTCAGGGGCACTATTGAGACTGGGAATGTATTACTGCATTGGCGTATTGCCAGTGTGGTTCCAATATACAAAAAGGGTCCAAAAGAGAACCTGATAACTACAGGCCGGTAAGTCTCACTTCAATAACTTGAAAAATATTCCAGGGGTTTCTAGGAGACGCCATTCTAGAATACTTCCAGGAAAACAACGGAATAACTCCTCATCAGCATGGGTTCATGAGAAGTCGATCATGTCAGACCAACTTGATCAGCTTCTACAATGAAGTAAGTTCTAGGCTGGACCTGGGATAGTCTATTGATCTTGTATATCTGTACTTCTCTAAAACATTTAACACCGTGCCGCATAATAGGCTGATATATAAAATGAGACAGCTCTGATTGGGTGAAAACGTGTGTATCTGGGTAAATAACTGGCTCAGAGATAGAAAGCAGAGGGCGGTAATAAATGGTTCATACTCTGATTGGGCCACTGTCACTAGCGGCATGCCACAGGGTTCAGTATTGGGCCCAGTCTGTTCAATATATTTATTAACGACCCGATAGAGGAGCTGCACAGTAAAATATCAATATTTGCAGACGATACAAAATTATACAGGATAATTAATACAACGGAGAACAATGTGCGGCTACAAACGGACCTGGATAAGCTGGGGGCTTGGGGAGAAAAATGGCAGATGGAGTTCAATATTGATAAATGTAAGGTTACACACATGGGCAGGAGAAACGGATGTAACCAATATACACTAAATGGGGTACTGCTAGGGAAAAGTGATATGGAAAAAGACCTGGGGGTACTAGTGGACTGTAGACTAAACTGGAGTGACCAATGCCAGTCAGCTGGTGCAAAAGCTAATAAAGTCTTAGGGTGCATTAAAAGAGGTATAGGGGCGCTGGATGAGAACATTATCCTCCCACTATATAAGGCACTTGTTAGGCCCCACATGGAATACTGCGTTCAATTCTGGACACCGGTGCTCAGGAAGGATGTTGCAGTACTTGAGGGGGTTTAAAGAAGGGCGACTAAAGTAATAAACAGAATGAAGGGACCGGAATACCCAGAGAAGCATCAAAACTGGGATTATTTACCCTGGAAAAAAGACGGCTAAGGGGCGACCAAATAACTATGTATAAATACATGAGGGGACAATACAAGGATCTCTCCCATGATCTGTTTATACCCAGGACTGCAACGGCAACAAGAGGGCATCCACTACGTCTAGAAGAAAGCAGGTTTTATCACGAATACCGAAGGGGGTTCTTTACTGTAAGAGCAGTGAGACTGTGGAACTCTCTGCCTGAGGATGTGATGATGTCAGTAGGAGTTTAAGAGGGACTAGATGCCTTTCTAGAGCGCTATGATATTACAGGATATAGACATTAGGTGACCAGAGGGGTTGTTGATCTCAAATGTTGATCCAGGGATTACTCTGATTGCCATTATGGAGTCCGGAAGGAATTTTTTCCTCCAAATGAGTTGGCTTGTTGTTTTTTTTTTGCCTTCCTCTGGACCAGGACATGAAGCAGGCTGAACTAGATGGACAGAGTCTTCATTCAGCCTAACATACATGTTACTATATTATTGTTAGTAATGAACTGACATACAACCTATTAGGTCATGCTATTGGTACAGCCTAATAGACATGTAGCCATAGCAAGCCTGGGGGCTTTTGTTAGGACCCCAGCTGCCATTGCTACACATCAACCTGCAATTTTGTCATGCGGTACCAATAGGGTAACAAAGGGAGCCTCCTTTACCCAACCATCTAGATGCCATGGTCACTACTGTCCACAGCATCTATGGGTTTATGTCAGTGGTCCTGGACCCCGAAGTCTGCCCTGAGACCTCTACTGTACAGAATCTGCATACTCATCGGCTCTGCAGTACCGCTGGATGCCTGCAGGGAGTTAAAGGAGATGTCCCGAGGCAGCAAGTGGGTCTATACACTTCTGTATGGCCATAATAATGCACTTTGTAATGTACATTGTGCATTAATTATGAGCCATACAGAAGTTATAAAAAGTTTTATACTTACCTGCTCCGTTGCTAGCGTCCTCGTCTCCATGGAGCCGACTAATTTTTGGCCTCCGATGGCCAAATTAGCCGCGCTTGCGCAGTCCGGGTCTTCTGCAGTCTTCTATGGGGCTCCGTGTAGCTCCGTGTAGCTCCGCCCCGTCACGTGCCGATTCCAGCCAATCAGGAGGCTGGAATCGGCAGTGGACCGCACAGAAGAGCTGCGGTCCACGGAGGAAGAGGCCATCTTCAGCGGTGAGTAGAGAAGTCACCGGAGCGCGGGGATTAAGGTAAGCGCTCCGGTGAGCTTTCTTTACCTCCCTGCATCGGGGTTGTCTCGCGCCGAACGGGGGGGGGGTTGAAAAAAAAAAAAACCCGTTTCGGCGCGGGACAACCCCTTTAATGCTGCTTCCATTAAAGATGCTACTGAATAATTAAGAGCCTCCTGCTGTAATGTACTGTATATAGTCATTCAGAGAAAGGCAGGTGGTCAATCAAAAGATTAACGCCTTCCAACCCTGTGCTGTAATAGTACATCATGACTCGCATTCACCGTGAGCCACCATACTGTTACGGCGCTGTGATGCGGCCGCACAGGATTTGCATCATCGCCATCACTTGTGTGTGACAGCTGTATTTAACAGTTAGCATCCTGCAAGAACAGCTGGGATCAGAGACAACTCAGAGCTTGCCATTTAACACTTTAGATGCCCTGGTCAGCATTGACTGTGGCATCTAAACGGGTTAACAGAGGGAGGGAGTTGCATCTATCAGTCCATCAGTGATTGCCGAGGTCTGATGGTTTGCCATGGAAATCTGAGGCATAACAGTGGCCTCCAGATCAGTCATGGATGCTAAAGTAAAAGAGTAGAGATAATACACTGCAATACAGAAGTATTTAATATGAATACAAGAGACCTAAAACCATCTCTCCCCCATGTGATGAATTTAGGCATGTGGACAAGAGGTTGCTCCATGCACAGGGTCCTAGGTAAATCCGCTGCAGATTCAGCAGCAAATATACTAAAATTGGAACGATACACAGAAGATCCGCATGGCTCCTGCACAAGGATGACACACACATTTGTGAAGCAGTCCATATTTAAGAGTGTGGTAGCACAGTGGGTAGAGCTGCTGCTTTATAGTGCTGGCGTCACAGGTCCAAGGCTGGCCAAGGGAGGTTAACCAGCAGCTGGAGTGGCAGCTTCAACTGTGACCAAAGGCTACCAGCAAAGGGGCATGGCCCTCAGGCGGCGGCAAGGAGGTGTGCTTGTACGGTGCAGCTTGGCTCGTCCTGCACAGGGACATTGCGCACGGACGTGGGATGCATCGATGGGCGGAGTGTGTGGTGGCTTGGATTTAGGAATACGTTATATTTTTAAGTATGTGTGTTGTGAAAAAAAAAAAAAAAAAAGATTATTTTTTAAAAAGGGAGAAAATTAAAGGGGTTGTCTCGTGAAAGCAAGTGGGGGTATACACTTCTGTATGGCCATATTAATGCACTTTGTAATATACATCGTGCATTAAATATGAGCCATACAGAAGTTATTCACTTACCTGCTCCGTTGCTAGCGTCCTCGTCTCCATGGTTCCGTCTAAATTCGCTGGCAGCTTGCTTTTTTAGACACGCTTGCGCAGTCCGGTCTTCTCCTTTCAGCACAAGCCGCTTCAGTGTGCTCCCCGCTACAGCTCTTCTGCGCATGCGCAGACGAGCTGTCACTGCTCGGGAGCGCGCTGGAGCGGCCATTCTGTACCATCCTCTGTTAGAGGAAGCTGCAGAGCTGCCGAGCTGTCCCAAGAAGCCGCCCAGCTGTCCCGCCGTCCTGCCGTCCTGCCGCCCAGGTAAGTGATGGGCCGGAGGGGCTGCCGCTGCGCCGGGGGGGGCTGCCGCTGTGATGGGGGGGCTGCGCCGAGGGGGGGCTGTCGCTGTGATGGGGGGGCTGTCGCTGCGATAGGGGGGCTGTCGCTGCGCCGGGGGGGGGCTGCCGCTGCGATGGGGGGGCTGTCGCTGCGCCGGGGGGGGGGCTGCCGCTGTGATGGGGGGGCTGTCGCTGCGATGGGGGGGCTGTCGCTGCGATGGGGGGGGCTGCCGCTGCGATGGGGGGGGCTGTCGCTGCGATGGGGGGGCTGTCGCTGCGATGGGGGGGCTGCCGCTGCGATGGGGGGGCTGTCGCTGCGATGGGGGGGGCTGTCGCTGCGATGGGGGGGCTGCCGCTGTGCCGGGGGGGGGGGGCTGCGCCGGTTACCTGCTGCCTGGCGGTGGGTGACTGGTCGGCCGTGTTCACTCCAGGGGTCCGGTCGGCGGCTGCGGGGCGTCTGGTTGTCAGGGGGACACAGCTGGTAGCGTCTCGGGAGCGCGCACGTCGGGCTACAGCAAGCGACGGGAAAAGAGCCGGCGGCCATCTTGGGAAAATTTTTATAAGTTGCTGAAACGCTGGAACTGTAAGTACAAACCAGCTAGAAGAGTCATTTACAGGGGGGCTTAGTAATCTATGCTTAATTAGGGGGACTGGGCAATAAAAAAAAATCCACTCCTGCCTCGAGACATCTCCTTTAAATTTAAATTAAAAAAAAATGGGTCCTGAAATATTAAGTTAAGGTTATTGTAGTTTTTCATCTCGGTTGTTCAGGTTTCTTTTTGGACCAAATATAGCTCTGAATTTATATAATGGTAAGTTATTGTCCAATTTTTCAGTTTTATGCGTTTTTTAGTTATAAGGCTGCTCTTACACATGCGATTGGAAAACGACACGTGAAACCGCATTTAACTGAGTTGTCAAGCTACGTTTTCAAATGCATGTTACACTGTTTGACAGCATTTTTTTATCGCGCTCCATCACTGTGATGGGTGATGAGGATGTGTTAAAAAGCACGAAAACACACGAAAATGGAGTAGACAGTGCTTGAAAACCGTGGCATTAGAAATGCCACATTCAAGCCCCGGTCTGCGAGGCCCCATTGAAATCAATGGCGGTGTTGTACCGTGGTTAGCATGGCGTTCGGAGCGCCGCGCTAATTGCGGTATAAAGCATCCTCTGTGTGTCTCAGTCTGGAGCCGACAGGTCTTTTGGTTTTCATCTTGACCTGAAGTAAGGCGATGTTAGTTGGCGGCTTGTGCTCCAGTTTGTGTTTAGTAGGAGTAATAGTTTTGTGCTATATATCGGCTGTTTCTGTTCTCTGTTTTGTTATTATGTCTACAGTTGCTGGAGTGGTGATTCCTCAAAAGAGTGAAGTGAGGGATGATGATGAAACGAGTAATAATGTGAAAACTACATGTGATGCAATGAATATGAGTGTGGCCAGGCAAGCAGTGATGTAGCCAGTGCGGTGGTGTGTGATACTGCTGTCGTTGCTGGTAGCAACCAAAAGTAGAATGCTTCAAAAGGGGACAAATGTAATAAAAATGTTTGTTTTCTTTGCCTGGGCTGTAGTACAGTAAATGCAAGAGCTAATAAGTAATGTCCATTTTACACAAGACAGTTGGCTAAACGACTGCACGAGTGCTGATGTCACCGCCAAGGCCGTCGTCGCTCGTGCAGAGTGTTAAGAAAATTGTAGATCAATGTATCAGTTAATTATTCTATATTGCATTGTAGACTAGGAATATATAGCAGTGAAGGGGTTAAACGAAACTCTTCTATAGGCCTGCATGTCTTCTGAGGAAGAAAGATTAGAAGATAAGACAGTCTATTAAATCACTCATGTATGTTTATAGTATAACATACACAGGGAGAAGTGACTAGACTATATGGCACCTTCCCAGGCCTTCCTTCTCCCTGAATTTATGACGGTCTTATTGTATGTAATAGATACACTTAAGGAGGTGTAACTTATGTTAATCACTTTTATTTTAAGCCTATCATATATCCTTATTCACCTTGGAGGTATAAACTTTTGCTGTGATGTCATTTATAATATATAATCTTTGACCACCTTAAAATTAAATTAGAAATCATCTGACATAGCTCAGGCTAGTGTGATGTGTTTCTCCTGGGCCCAGACTTCTGCACGGGATCTGGGACCGTCTTCTCTTTGATAAACACATAAATTCTCCTTACAGTTTTGGTCCTTCGAGCCGGAATCACTCACTGCAGAGGGAGAGGACAGCCTGGCTGTGAAAAGGTGGGTCTGAAGTACTCTCCGATCATTAAAAGACCTCCGTCTTGCTTAGACGTAATTAGAGGCCAGTCGGGCATCCTGTCTGAAACAGTGACGTTTTTCCGAACTAGCCGGAGAATTTGGAAACCTCCCAGATAACGTGTAGTAAGTATAACAATGGTTAAACTTTTCTTCTCTCTTCTTCTTCTTCTGTATACTTTAGTGTTAGTAGAATTTACAATGTGTATTGTAAATGAGAGGCAAGTATAGACAAAGGGACAATAGCAGTAGTCTATGTGAAATGTGTAAGGTAAATGAGAAGTATAGACGAATGGGTTGCCAAAGGGGCAATAGCAGTAGTCTATGTGAGACCATAGCCATTGTGAGAAGGCTACAGGAAAGAATTAACTCCGTGCGACACGTAAAAAGTGGTTAGATGACGTCATGGGACACAGGGGTGTCCAGGAACTTTACTTCTTATCTTTCTATTACTTTCTCTTTGATATTGTGTTATAGAGTAACTAAGAATATGAAGAGGGCGGCCGCCTACTAACATAATGTACTATTTGTATTGCTGTCTTATATTGCATGAAGCGAATGTGTGAGTGATTGAGATGAGTGGAATAAATAAATAAATTAAAAGTCCTAGTTGTAAAGAATTATGTGATAAAATACGGACAAAATCAGCTAAAAGATCAGCAGAAATACGGATTATCCGCTGCTGAAGTTTGGTTAAAAGAAGCCCCAAACTGTCACGTCCATATAAAAATAGACCCCCGACAGTTTGATGAACAATTCAAAGGGTTAATGGGGAGTTCCAATTGAATGAAAAATAGAGAGAGCAGATAGAATAATTCTATGGCCAGATTGGAGTTCTGTAGAAGGAAATTAGAATGGGAGGGGAGGAGATGGTAGACCCCTTCCATAGTATAATCAGGGGGCATGAGAGATGATCCTAATGCTGCATATAATCAGCCATTAAGGAACACGTTAGTAAGTGCAGTAAAGAAGGAAATAGGAGGTTATATAATGAGATACATAGTTACCCTGAGGATGGGATCGTTGCAGGATGTTTTGCAATATGCAAAAAATGCAGAAAAGTGTTACAAAGAAAAGGGTCAGAAAGTGAGGTTTTTTTATACAGGGAGAGGAATGTGATATGATGGTTCAAGAAAGTAAGAGAGGTCATTGGACAGCGAGAGGATGTGAAAGTAGAGACAGAGGAAGAAGCAGAGGTGGGATGCAGCTCGGGGATTTAAATGTGTGTTTGAATAATGGAAGTCTAGTGATTTTGCCTGAGAGTGCCCTGAGAAACAATGTTCTCAGCGACCTTGGGGAAAAATGACTAGGAGGGGTCGATGTACAACACTTGGAGGATCTCATGGCAATCTCCACTGCCTGAGATAGATCTCCAGGTGAATGGGCGGATGATTACTTTCCTGGTGGGCTAAGGAGCCACCAGGACATTAATACATCCCAATATGTAGCCAATGTTAAATGTAGTAATAGTCATATCCTGGTAAGAGGGGTTAATGGCCAGACCTACAGGGAATCCCTCTCTGAACCAGTTATAACAGACCTAGAGACAAATAAGCCTGTGAAATGTCAGATTATATAGTCCCGAATATGTCCAGTAAATGTGTTGTAATGAGATATTATGATAAAATTAGGTATACCTTCACCAGAGTACCTCAGGGCTGCTGTGAATCTCCAACAATTGTCTCCCAGGCTATGTCAGTACACTTAGCCCAGTTCCAGACTCTTAGAGGTAGTCAGCGACTACTGCATGTTGGTAGTCAGCAGCAGACAGTGGAGAGAATTGTGGGGGGACACAGTCGCACTCTTGAGGTTTATTTATGAGCAAGGCCATAAAGTAAACATGTAGAAACTCCAATACGGTCAGCAAACGGTTAAATATTTGGGGTATAACCTGTCAGATGAAGGTAGGCAAGCAATTCTGGAGGTCCCAAAACTATGAGCAAATGATCTCCTTTTTGGGAATGACAATGTTACGTGTGCTGCTGGGATTTGTTGTTCTATTGTGTTTCCAGCAGCACAGCACTCACAGGGTTAATGATTGAGCTGGCTGGGTGTGGTGCTGTCTGCTAGCCAATCCCCTGGTCAGTCTATATGGCCCCTCAGGTGGGCCGTCATGAATGCTTGTCTGGTGAGGGTTGCAGTGTGATCAGGTTCATGTCCGTTTGTACGTTTAAATTCTGTCAGTTTTGTGTTAGCTTGCTGTGTGTCCTGCAATCTGTGTCCTGTCCTGTTGCAGTGCGGTGTGAACGCTGTCTGGGTTTGCTGGACTCCTGGTTAGTGTAGGGACTAGCAGTATAACCAGGAGCCGTGAAGTGGCCTGCTAGCTTTCAACATCTTGTACAACATGTCAACCAATACCTGGTATTTATATTCAGCTTCCAATCTGTTACTAGTGGTTGCATGTTGTATGCAGTGTATTCTGGGTCTGTCATGTGGCATGTGAATGCATCCTGTTCTGGTGTGTGGCTCCTAGGATCAGCTAGGGCCCAGATCCGAAGACCGCTGGGCTGCCCTTATTAGGGCAATGTCCCCGCTTAGGTAGGGCCACTATCATCCTCCCTTGTAGCACAGGGTCAGTTGCCTGAAACCGGTGTGAGTCCCGTGTGACCCTGGTGATACCCGTGTGCGTCCCCTTTGGTCATGATCATGTGGGTTCCGTGCTTTGCTTGCCCACACGATCGTAACAGACAAACTTCTATAGCTCCTGGATCTCAAATTCTGCATCTCTGACAGCGCTTCTTACCAGAATCATCTATGATGACCCTCTGGCTGCAGCCGGCAGGATCCAGTGAGATGGGCCTCTGAGGAAGCCTTTGTCAGGTTAAAACAGACTCTGGTGGGCACATCAGTCTGGGGGGCTGCTGAACTACAGCAAGCCCTTTGTGCTAACTGTTGACTCAGGAGAAGGATATATCACCTCTGTGTTAACTCAGGAACACGGTGGAAAACAGACTGTTGGCATACTACTCTGCAGACTAGATCCAGTGGCCGAGCATTCCCAGCCTGTGTACAAGCGGTAGTCAGACCTTCTGCCACTATAGTGCTGTCCCCCCACACACTGAGTACCGTACGCAGTTAGTTATACTCATATCTTAGTCCTCCTAGACATCCCCCTGCAGGACACTACTGCTCTCAGCCACACCTGACAACCTAGGGATGTGCTACGCTCCATCCATCCACCTTACTGCCTATTTCTTCAGACGGTCCTCCATACAACTGTCTAGGAGAGATGGCACATAAGGTGTTATCCAGACCAGATCTGCAGGAGGTATCTCTTGTAGATGCTGAATACACTCTTGTAGATGGGCTGTACATCTCCGTTAAAAAAAAAAAAAAAAAAAAGCTATCTTACCTAAATTGTTCTTCAGATGTGCAGCAGTTTTGAGCCATGGGCTGTGTCATGTCTCAACAGGGGGGATGGTGGCACTCATATGGGAAGTATTCACAGCCTAGGGGTTTACAAACTACTCTAAAAAATTTTTTTTGTCTTGTATTATTTGTGCTAAACAATGCAGAAGGGAGTATAAGACCAGGAGGGGGCGCCGTCCTACACATGGGGGATGCTGGGAGAGCTCTGGGTGTAACTTCTATAGAAGGAGTGACGAGCGCCATACTGGTAGATCTGCTCCCTGACCTACTGACTGCAATCCCTGCTAGCCGTCATAAACCAGCCCTGCAGTCATACTGATTCTGCCGTCACACGGCTAAATGTCTGACCATTGTCTATGTGTATATCACCCCTCACTCTCCACCTCTCCATACCGTGCACATCTCCAGCCCCTTTACCTTCTGTATCACCCCATTACTTGTAGTATGTAAGTTTGTTGGAGCAGGACCCGCACCCCTATTGTTTCCATCAATTGATTACTATGTAACCGTGGTTCTGTAATGTTTGTACTTCTGTCTTTCTGTATCCCCCGTCTATGTAAGCGCTGCGGAATATGTTGGCGCTATACACAAAGATTATTATAGATGTGTGTCAGATGAGGGACTTGTTGGCATTGCACACAAAGGGGTAAGGTGTGGCTAGATGCTTGCCTGGCTTGATAGTACTCCTAGTCAGGCCACGTCCCTGGTGGCCATCTTAGTGCTAGTCATGGCCTGCGGCCATTTTAGTACCTGCTGTAATACCTTCGGCCGCCGCCCAGACGCCATCTTGGCTCCTTACATCCCATAGCTGTACCTTCTACCTGGCATCCCAATGCTTGCACTTGTAGTACACAACACCAGTGATTAGTGCCTTCTCTGAATTGCATAGAAAAAGTCAGCAGCCTCCATCACTGTCCTCTGGGTGTTGATGATATGTTGTCTATCTTATTAAGTGTGTGCTATAAGATGTGGTCAGCTCACAAATGGTTAAATCGTCTGTTACATGGGAATGCTTCTTTCACCCTCGCCCCCACCTTTCAGCTTTAGAGTTCAGTGAGGGAGGGAGGGGGTATGTGACTGACTCTAGCCATGCTCTGCTTGCTTGATATGAATAGACCTGTAATGAAGATGATCAGGAATGAAGTTTAGTATAAACCTGTGTGAATGGGGAACGTCCATTCTTGCTGTTATTTGTGTACATGTCAGTTCTGTGATTGGTTTGCAGTGATTTTGATTGTTAAATGGTGTTTTCAATGTGATAATGTCATGTAAGATATAATAATAATGAAGTTGTTGATAATGTGAGAGCTGAGTGTCCCTATTACGGGAAGGATAGCACAAGGATGCTGCAGTTATCTGAAGGAGTCCAGACACAGCTAAAGCTCTGTTTATCTTACTCCATCACCTCTCCCTGATAAGAGAAATTCCTGAGGGGGGTTGTTAACGTTGGAGGATCAAGCGACTGCAGATGATTGGAGTAGTAGTAGTTGTGTGAATCTTAATGTTATGCAGTAAATATTGTGTATAGAGAATGTTAATAATAATTATGAGATAGAAAGACTTGACCCCACGATAGATAAAAGTTAATGACAAGTCCTCACGGTGTGATGAACGTAAGATGTGTGATTAAGCTTCTTCACTGTACCTACCCCCACAGATAAGTGATCCATGTTATACATTGAGTTTGCTGTTTCCACCTGTGAGCAGGGACCAAATACCTGCTGTTGCCTCTGATCTTGGGGTCATGCTTGCTTAGCGCTACCTGGTAATGGGACTGAGGCAGACTATGGGAGACTGCCTGAGGGATGCTGTGCGGAGAGGAGAACCGTAAGGGCACGCTGTCTCTGGGATATGGCCTGAGCTACAGAGAGCACGCACAGACGTGTGATGGTTGTGTGGTGACCGGGCCTAGAACAGGTGCCAGGTACAGCCCCTAACGGGATTGTGCTTGGTACAACTGATAATGCCTATATACCTCATGACCTCCGAGGGTAACAGCAAGGGCCGTGTCCGGAGAACTAGGGACACCTCTCCCAAAGGTTCCTCTGACCCATCGGGGTCCCAAGGGGGGTACCGGACGAGTATGGGACGAGAAATCGGATGGCTGCAGGGGGTTTGAGTCTCTTCTTGCATGGTGGGTAACAGTGAATAAAAATGTAGACTGGATATATATATATTATAACCAACAGAGATTTGTTAATTATACAAGAGATGCAATCAAGGGCCTAGCGGAACAACTAGGACACACCTTACACTCATTGCATGGCAAAATAGAATGGCTCTTGATATGTTACTAGCAGAAAAAAGAGGAGTTTGTAAAATGATTGGAGGATATTGTTGTACTTTCATTCCTAATAACACGGCACCAGATGATACCTGAGCACTGGAAGGGTTAAATGCATAATCAAATGAACTAGCTGATAACTCTGGCATAGACGATCCATTCACAGACTGGTTGGAAAACTTGTTCGGACAGTGGTCACAAGTCATATACTCCACACTAGTCTCTATGTCAGTATTTGCCTCCATTCTAGTACTTTGCGGTTGCTGCTGTATCCGAGGACTGTTACAAAACCTTATTATTATTAACACTTCCATCACCAAAACTATGTTTCAAAATATACAAGATGACGAAGAACAAGATGCCTTATTGGGTCAGGTGACCACCTCTGTCTGACAAGTGATGGGTAAAAGTTCTACGAAGAAAGCGCCATTTTACTTTGATGATTTTGAAGTGTGACATTTTGATTCCAGTGCGTTCTGATTGTACCGGAGGATCGCTCTAATAACTGATGGACACTTCGATAAGTAAGATCTTATATCATGATGGACAATCATTTATATATGAAGAAAGGAACATCAATTGGATAATAAATCAAGGCCAAGCTTCTCTTGGGGGGTGGGCCTAATTTTGGGTACAATTAGTGGAATGACTTCACATATATATATATGCATCAATGTAATACTTTTATATGAAATAATTACATACTTAGTATTGAAGTGTGAACCCAGGCCTCCTGGTAATAAAGCTTCGGGCCGTAGCCAGGGGGTCTGTGGTAGGTAGAGTCATTATATATGTGTATTTACTGTGTTGACATATTGATCTAAAGTGGGGAATGTTAAGAAAATTGTAGATCAATGTATCAGTTAATTATTCTATATTGCATTGTAGACTAGGAATATATAGCAGTGAAGGGGTTAAACGAAACTCTTCTATAGGCCTGCATGTCTTCTGAGGAAGAAAGATTAGAAGATAAGACAGTCTATTAAATCACTCATGTATGTTTATAGTATAACATACACAGGGAGAAGTGACTAGACTATATGGCACCTTCCCAGGCCTTCCTTCTCCCTGAATTTATGACGGTCTTATTGTATGTAATAGATACACTTAAGGAGGTGTAACTTATGTTAATCACTTTTATTTTAAGCCTATCATATATCCTTATTCACCTTGGAGGTATAAACTTTTGCTGTGATGTCATTTATAATATATAATCTTTGACCACCTTAAAATTAAATTAGAAATCATCTGACATAGCTCAGGCTAGTGTGATGTGTTTCTCCTGGGCCCAGACTTCTGCACGGGATCTGGGACCGTCTTCTCTTTGATAAACACATAAATTCTCCTTACACAGAGTATTTAATTCTAAAGTATCTTATCAGACAGCCATATACACCTGAAGACAAACATGTACAATAGAAGTGGACATAATAAACCAGTGAGGCCGGTTTCACTCCACCAGATTTGAATTAGCAGATTCCGCGATTGTATGATCCGCGGTAATACACGGTTCAAATACATTGGATGACACAATTCTGCTCACATTAGCGCATCGAAATTGTGTAATCCGCTTGTGGAAAATAAACGCAGCATGTTCTATTTTACACGCGGAATTCGTGACCACAGAGGCTATTGTGATCTGTGGTCGCGGATATACTCGCAATTACATTGTATACGGGCTGTGGGTACCCACGTCATCGGCAACGGCACGGGAAATACAAACAAAAAAGGTTGTACTGCGCATGACCGCCTGCGTGCGTACCCGCTCATATGCAATACAATTTCCTAATTAATCAGCCAACACCTGGGTGGGGGCAGCTGCAGTACAGAAAAGCACATGAGTCACTGAGCTCTGTGTTCATTCTGGTTCACTCGGGCCCTGGGAGAGAATCAATTCTGGTCCACTCGGTCCCTGGGGGAGGATCCTGAGCGGTCGGCCCACTGCTGAATGACCCCCGAGGTTGACACCCTGGATGGGTATGATGTGATGTACTTCATGGTGTGTGTTTGAGGCACTAGGCCTGTATGGCAGACCTAATAAAGGATGTTAGTGGCCAGCCGGCCAGGGACTTGTATGTATTTGTGTACCCTGTGACGAGTAACAGTGTGATGATTGTGTTATGGTTGTTGGTGATTTTCCACAATAAAGGGGGGATTTACTACGTTTTTTTTCAACTGAGCTTCTGGCCTGGACGTGGTTTACTGTTGTGCACCCACCCAGCGGGGTCTCCCAATCACTTAGTGAGTAGGTGTTTGAATGGAGCGGCTGCCACATGAAAGTCTATGAGACTAGCGAAGATACCCAAACCCAGTGTGGCATATCTAATGACAATCGAATACATGTGTGTGTGCTTTTTTTTAACCCTATTTACCTGCTCCAGATAATGATCCCCCCAGATTGTCGCTACTTATTCTCGCCGATTACACATGGAACAGCCAGCACATTGGCCACATGCTGATTAGTTTCAAGCAGACATGTGCGGTCCAGTAACATGCGCAGTTGTGACAGAAATGGGAGTGTGAGCCTTGAATTTCTGAGCTGGATCCTCTCTTAAATATACAAGTGCTGTAAGGGCTCATTCTCATTGGCGGATAGCGTTGTGGTGTGTAAAATCGTACCATTTTCACTGCATGTATATGTGTATATTTAGTATGTTTTTGGTCTGTATACGCTTTTTTTTTTTGCACTTATTTACTGCATTTTTGAAACGCGCAAAAAATAACACAAGAAGAAATAATTCTTGTTGCTTTTTTTTTCCATGGTCTCCTGCCTTCATGCATAAAAATGCATTGAACACGCTTGTGACATACATAAATGCTCCCATAGACTTGAATGGGCGATTTTGGTCAAGCCAAACACAAGCCAAAATAGAGTGTCAGAACACACCAATGGTGACCAGTGTTGCACTATGCTGTCCGTATTGCGGCTGTGAGAAATCCGGATACAAAAACGCCCATGAGGATGAGCCCTAAGATACAATTCAGTCTGGCTCAGAATGGCTCACCTGGGGACTGGTGAATGCCGGAGCTAAGAAAGGAAAGCCTCTCCCTGCAAGTGCCGATACACACTAGCAGGCAGAGCAGTGCATGGGTAGCCAGCCAGTGGACCCAGCATGCTCTTGAAGGGGGTGGTGGTATGTGATGCTGCAGTGGTGACCGCACGTTTTAATAAAACGGAATTTACTTAACAGCCAATAAGTACCGTGTTTCCCTGAAAATTAGACCTCCCCTGGTAATAAGCCCTAGCTACACTGCAAGAAAAAAAAAGCAATACTCGCCGAGCATCCAGCGTTTAGGTCCTTCGAACAGGGCTGCGGCGCTGCTGTAGGCTTCCGTGTAGTCCTGAACGCCGACAGAGCATTTCTTCTTGGTAGCAGGGCTTAAATACCCCGCCTCCAGCAAGCAATTGCTCTGATTGGTTCATGAAGCGCCACGTCAGCCAATCAGATCCGGCACTCGATTAACCAATCACAGCCATTGAATGAATGGCTTTGATTGGTTAATCGAGCGCCAGCTCTGACTGGCTGATGCAGCACTCAATGAACCTATCAGACCAAACGCGTGTGTGTGTGTGTTATTCAAGCCCCGCTATCAAGAAAGAATGCTTTGTCTGTGTTCAGGACTACACGGAAGCCTGAAGCAGCATCGGAGACCAGCGTGAGGGACCCGAACGCTGTCTGCTAGGTGAGTATTATAAGGCACCCCCCAAAAATAAGACCCTGTACCTCTTTTGGGGCAAAAATTAATATAAGACAGTGTCTTTTTTGTGGGGAAACAAGGTAGGTGACTTGACTACATAGGACGGTGCTTGTACTTGAAAGTTCCATTAGAATATCGCCCTGTGTTAAAAATACCTTGGGCATTAACTCCATATCTGCACTACCGTCTGAGGGCTAGACTCGTGGTGGTGAACCTATGGCACATGCGCCAGAGGGGGCACTTGGAGCCCTCTCTGTGGGTGCGCATGCCGACAGCTGGTCACCATGATAGAGATTACCAGTTGTGGTGCTGTGGCTTGTAGGCAGGACTCATGGGGTGGCTGTCTTGTTAGAGTAGGGACGTATGAGATGAGGACCCTTGTCACGGGCTCGTGGGCTTAAGTATATTGTCCAAAATACGAACCGATACCTTGTACCATTAGCAATTCCATCTGTTTATGCATGCAGGTATGTTAGGTGAGTGTTTTGGGTGTTTGTCAGTTGTTGTGTCACGTTTCCTTGGGAGTCCTATTCGTAGTTCTCTAGTTCACTTTCTTGTGGTGTTTAGCGTGTGTGCCTTTGCGTGATTATCTCAGGTTTAAGGATCTCCTGTTTGGACGTAACACTGGGCCGCCTGGAACCAAAAGCCGGGGAGAAGGTGCGGGGAAGTGCTGCATAGTAAGAAATCCGCAGTAGTGGAACTCCAGTGCTCCAGCTACCAAACAACACAGGGCATTCCTCCCTGTCTATTTTGAAACGGCCCTGTCCTTTTTATATTGACGGAGGTAAAATCAAATGTCATGACAAGCCCGGCCCCCTGATGTGTTGGCACTGTTTGATTAAATAAGTGGGTTTTGGGTTGCAGTTTGGGCACTCGGTCACTAAAAGGTTCGCCATCACTGGCGTCTTAACCCACAAGATGCCAATGTTGTTGACCCAGTACTTGTTGCGCCATCACACCCGTCATAAACGTTAGCGTTACTTAACATTCGTATTTGGCAACAGCAAGACATCCAATAGAAATCTCGGACCTTCCGAACCTGGGCTCAACACTGGCCTCCCTTCCTGTAAGTTGGCCCTTCACGCTCCGTAGAGGCCTCACCCTCACACCCAGCATGCACGCCATCATAGACGCCACAGCGGTGGTCTCGCTACAACGTTACATAACTGTGCACTTTGAACATTAACCCCTTAGGCCAGCTGTCCACGGGCTATGCGATATCCCGCGGCGAAACTCCGCCAGTCAGCCCTATCTAATAGATAGGCTGACCACAGAGAATCGGGGCATGCTGCGAATTGCCCGCTGCGAGTGGAGAATCGCAATGATTTTCAGCTTGTGGACAGGTGCCGGAGCTTTCCATAGCAATGCTATGGAAAGCGTCGGCCGGCGTGGTTCGCCGGCGAATAAACTGCCGTGGACAGGGGGCCTAAAGAACCAGGCTGTTTTTGACCTAAAGAACCAGACACTTTTTAGGGATTTTACCCATGTGGGGGTTTTACTGCCCTATATTTTGTTTCTATTATTCAGCTACCAACATTATTGTTGCAGTGTTTTTTTTTACAGGACATATAGGGCTATTTATTTATCATTTCTTTTTTCCCCGTTTACTAGTTTTATGTGGGATAAAAAGCTAAAGAAATCCCAGAAAGCGGCCGAGTACTCAGTCCGACACCCTGGATGTACTTTTATGTGCAGGAATAAATACTAAACAGCCCCCCCCCCCCCCAATAAAAGGGGGGTTTGTGAGTGGCTGTTCATCGGTGTCCACACAAGCGTTACTTGCTCCTCTGCTTAGTAGTCTGCTGGTCTCGAAGGTGAGGGATATGTGGTCTATATACCTGCCCTCTTGTATCAGTAAGTATATGGCCGCTTTCTGTTTTGGTCTGTTTGACATTTCCCTTTCTGTGATTTTTTTTTTTTTCTTTTTTAATTCATAGTTTATTTTTTTAAATGTAGCATATTTCCTAAATCTATGGGACCGGGTTCCTCATTTTGTTTTGGACACTTTGCTATATAATTTGCATAGTTTGGGCTCCCAGGGCGCCTACAGTGACGGTTTAGGTTGGTGTCAGCGCCGCCTTGTTTTCTTTTTTTTTTATGCATATATATTTTTATTTTATTCTGTATTTTTTTTTAACTTTTGTAACCTTTTTTTAACCATTTATGTCCCCCGGGATGTTTTATAAGACTTCTTGGGGTCAGTCACTATTTCTTTCCCACTGTAGCTGCGGCATCCATAGGAGCCCCAGTTACGGGGGAGAACACCCTCTGTAGTCACCGGCAGGGCTCATCTGTGCCCGCTGGTATTTCATACTCCGCGCTCACTGAGTGCTATATAGCCTGGAAAGGAAAAGGCAGAAGTGATTAAAAACAGCTTCCCCCTCCTCCTCTGGGTCCTCAGCTTGACTGCGGGAGCAGAGGCTTTTATTTTTGCTGTAACCGGGATTAAAGCCCGGGACCGAGCGCCATGTATTTACGCGGTCCTTAAGGGGTTAATATAGCATGTCACAGAGCAGCTTGCTAATAAATACTTATCATACTGCTTATTAACCTCCATTGGGGGTCATTCACACGGCCGCTTCTCGCAGCGTTGTAGTCATCGCAGCCCTGAGGTCTGCTGGCAGAGGCCGCGTAGGGGCCGCGATGGGCACAGCACATGCCCGGGAATATGGCATCACGGACATGCAGAGTGACTTTTTTGAGATCCCCCGCTCTGTGTAGAGCGACGCTCCGTAGTAAACGCTGCTCTGTCGCAGGCATTGCCCATCACGGGCGCTCTATGAAACGCAGAGGATAGAGCGCGCTGCGATTTACCTCTCCCGCGGTTTATAGGGATGTCCCTTCGCAGCTCCGACCAGGTGTGAACGGAAGCATGGACATAGATTTTCATTGCCTCCATTCACCGTGTTGCACATAGATCTGCGTGCGTACCGCGCGGTGACCATACGCCCCGTGAACAAGTCCCAAGGCTGCTTTCACATAGGATGGTTTTACCGCGATTAGTGCGCCGTCCGGAACGCCGTGCTAACTGCAGTATAACGCCGCCATTTTCTTCTCCCCCTGGTGTAGTAAAAACGTTGTAAAACGCTGTCGTGTTTTTAATGCGCCCCACTCATTTCAATGGGCGCTGCGGGGCGTCAAAAACTCGCAACGCCTCAAAACAGAACATGGTGTTCGCTTAGCGCACGTTATAAACGTCGGCCTGAACCGTTCATCTGAGAAGAATATTAGCCGCGAGGCGCTGGCGGGAAGATACGGTATCGCGGGATAAACGCACGATATGTACGAGGGGTCTACAGGGTGACCACCGGGGGGCGCTGCGATCCTGTCCTCGCTGCTGCAGCTCGGTAGAACATGGGCTTCAGCGCTGACAGGAGGAGGTAACGCCGCCATTACAGCTGTGAGGAGGCTGGTGCACAGGTGCCCTGTGGCGGCGGCGCTGCTCCTCCTCCCCGCCTGACACTGCCGGCCTCCCCGCACACAGGAGGAGGGCTCACACCGGGGAAGTGACGGGCGGCTGCCGGGATGTGACCAGCCGGATATACGGAAGACAGACCAGCGGAGGAAGCTGCGGCGGCGGACGACACTACCGGCGGGAGGAGGGATTGTCACTGGTGAGAAGGGACAGGGGGACGGAGGCTCTACCAGAGGAGATAACAGGGGGGACGGAGGCTCTACCAGAGGAGATAACAGGGGGGACGGAGGCTCTACGGGAGGGGATAACAGGGGGGACGGAGGCTCTACGGGAGGGGATAACAGGGGGGACGGAGGCTCTACGGGAGGGGATAACAGGGGGGACGGAGGCTCTACGGGAGGGGATAACAGGGGGGACGGAGGCTCTACGGGAGGGGGTAACAGGGGGGACGGAGGCTCTACGGGAGGGGGTAACAGGGGGGACGGAGGCTCTACGGGAGGGGGTAACAGGGGGGACGGAGGCTCTACGGGAGGGGGTAACAGGGGGGACGGAGGCTCTACCGGAGGGGGTAACGGGGGACGGAGGCTCTACCGGAGGGGATAGCAGGGGGGACGGAGGCTCTACCGGAGGGGATAGCAGGGGGGACGGAGGCTCTACCGGAGGGGATAGCAGGGGGGACGGAGGCTCTACCGGAGGGGATAGCAGGGGGGACGGAGGCTCTACCGGAGGGGGTAGCAGGGGAGACGAAGGAGGATGACAGAGAGCGTCTCTAGTGGAGGGGATAGCAGGGGGGACGGAGGCTCTACCGGAGGGGATAGCAGAGGGGACGGAGGCTCTATCGGAGGGGGTAGCAGGGTGGACGGAGGCTCTATCGGAGGGGGTAGCAGGGTGGACGGAGGCTCTACCGGAGGGAATAGCAGGGGAGACGAAGGAGGATGACAGAGAGCGTCTCTAGTGGAGGGGATAGCAGGGGGGACGGAGGCTCTACCGGAGGGGGTAGCAGAGGGGGACAGAGGGAGTGAGGGGCTCTACCGGAGGGGATAGCAGGGGAGACGGAGGCTCTACCGGAGGGGGTAGCAGCGGGGGACGGAGGCTCTACCGGAGGGGGTAGCAGCGGGGGACGGAGGCTCTGCCGGAGGGGGTAGCAGCGGGGGACGGAGGCTCTGCCGGAGGGGGTAGCAGCGGGGGACGGAGGCTCTGCCGGAGGGGGTAGCAGCGGGGGACGGAGGCTCTGCCGGAGGGGGTAGCAGCGGGGGACGGAGGCTCTGCCGGAGGGGGTAGCAGCGGGGGACGGAGGCTCTGCCGGAGGGGGTAGCAGCGGGGGACGGAGGCTCTGCCGGAGGGGGTAGCAGCGGGGGACGGAGGCTCTGCCGGAGGGGGTAGCAGCGGGGGACGGAGGCTTTACGGGGGAGGGGAATGACAGGGAGAGAGGGGCACCACCAGAGGGCATAACGGGGGAACGAGTACTGCATCAGAACCGATAACAGGAGGGTGAGAGGTCTCTACTGGTCCTGGCATAAATGGGCCAATGGCTCTGTTGTACCTGACATAAGAGTGGGGGGGGGGGGGGGGGGGGGCTTGCCGTATGTGACAGCCCATGTGCCATAAGGGTAATTCGGCAGATTGCGATCGCGTCTGATTTCTAAGCATTGCTGTTAATGGACTTCTCTGTGGTGCCACGTTATTAGGGCGTCTGTATTTCCCTTCATTACTTGATGAGACACGAGCTTCTTCATGTAGTCTTTCTGCAGAATACAGGTTGTTGTAAACCGTCAGGCATTCTGCGGACACTTCCATAGCAACCGTCAGGCATTCTGCGGACACTTCCATAGCAACCGTACGCCCGCGTGAACGAGTCCCAAGGCTATTACCGTGATTAGTGCGCTGTCCCGAACGCCGTGCTAACTGCAGTACAATACCGCCATAAAGGCTCATCCGGGGCCGAAACGTCCCCATTTGTGCTTTTATAGAGAGTCAATAAAGAAGGCACCATATGGTGCTATATGCCTTTTAGAGAATTCCTGGCGTGGCGCTCCATTATCTTTCCGGACTTTGCTTTGAAAGGATCCAGGGAGTGGGGGATCCGTTGGGGCGTGCACCACTTCTGGCTCGCCACTTACATTTATACTGGGATCGATGGTTACTGTGCTACTGGCCCTTGTATTGTGTTCTCTAGTTCCGCACTATAACATAGACCTTCCATAACGGAACTCGTTGGATCTGCTTGTTAATATATGTATCTAATCCGTTCTTCGGTTACAGGATGTTAGAAAATGGGCCAACGCACGCTTAGCGGGAAATAAGTCAGTAAATGAAAGTGCAAGGATTAAATAGGACACAGATTTGGGTTAAGTCTGTAGATGGAAGAGTGGGATAAATGTATCGTGTTACCAGTATGAGGACGCTGTACGTTACTGTGTTCACATCCGCCTCTGGCACAGACCTGGTACCAGATCCTAGGAAGATGGCACAGTGGGCGACATGACGGGAACCTGATGGATTCCATGGTGTGAGTCGTGTCCATCATATGCTGATCTAGTGCTGAAGCCGGCTATTATACTGCCGGCACTGAGGAAAAGCCCCCCCCAAGTGTAATAGCCTCTTCAGTTCCCATTAATATCAGTGGGAGTGAAGCCAGCAAGGGTACGTCCGGCCCCTGAGCCCTGTGGCGCCCGTCCGGCCCCTGAGCCCTGTGGCGCCCGTCCGGCCCCTGAGCCCTGTGGCGCCCGTCCGGCCCCTGAGCCCTGTGGCGCCCGTCCGGCCCCTGAGCCCTGTGGCGCCCGTCCGGCCCCTGAGCCCTGTGGCGCCCGTCCGGCCCGATGCTTTCCCGCGGATCTGCGGCATGTCCACAGTGACAGCTGCGGATCGGACTGCTTCCATTGACTTCAATGGAAGCCGTCCTTCAGGATAGGCAGAAAAATGGAGCAAGCTGCGAGTTCTTCCCGTGTGCGCGATCTGCACGTCGGGAAAAAAAAATCCGATCTGCATGCTTTATATTGCTGTGCGGATGCTAATCCATCCCTACGGGCGGCTAGAGCTGCTGATTTCATGATTAAAATCCGCCCGTGGACATTGCGCCTTATTCTTGCAGTAAATCTGCATTTCAGATCTCTTGGCTGACAACGTTGTAGAAACTTCCGGAGAGACTGAAGGATGCGTCCCGCTGGCAGCCGGCCCGATCTTCCTTGCAGTAGTTTTATTAATAAATGCCGATGTGATGGGAGGGGTCTGGTAGTCGCAGAACGCCCTGACTGCAGCGCTGATCAGTTACTTGTAGGCCTGAATGATTGTGCAACTTTATAAGTGTTATTTAGGCTATAACTTGTAGGAAGATTGTACATATGTATCTTTATTAAGGAGGTTCTCCCACAGGAGCAACTTATCACCTGTGCCACACATGTCAAAATACGACCCATGGACCAAATCCGGCCCACCCCCTCATTATATGTGGCCCATCGGTCGTTCCTCAAACCTAACGGCTTACCACACACAGCTTCTAGTGGCAGTCTGGCGGTGGGGTAGAGTCTGTGACTGCTGACCTCTCGCCCCCGGTGTCTGCATGTGTCGTCCTGTACGCAGTGCTGAGAGGAGTGGTCACAAACTCATCAGCGTCTGTCATCGCCACCGGACCGGAGCTGTAGGCTGAGTGAGTGGAATACCTGAAGGGATGCTGTCTGGCCCAAAGCCAATAGGGGAGGTGGTTGTTGCTACTGGGGCCACTATGAGGGTCATGTAATGCTACTGGGGCCACTATGAGGGTCATGTAATACTACTGGGGCCAATATGGGGGTCATGTATTACTACTTGGGCCACTATAGGGGGGGGGTCATGTATTACTACTTGGGCCACTATAGGGGGGGGGGGTCATGTATTACTACTTGGGCCACTATAGGGGGGGGGGGTCATGTATTACTACTTGGGCCACTATAGGGGGGGGTGTCATGTATTACTACTTGGGCCACTATAGGGGGGGGTGTCATGTATTACTACTTGGGCCACTATAGGGGGAGGGGTCATGTATTACTACTTGGGCCACTATGGGGGGGGGGGTCATGTATTACTACTTGGGCCACTATAGGGGGGGGGGGTCATGTATTACTACTTGGGCCACTATAGGGGGGGGGGGTCATGTATTACTACTTGGGCCACTATAGGGGGGGGGGGTCATGTATTACTACTTGGGCCACTAAAGGGGGGGGGGGGTCATGTATTACTACTTGGGCCACTATAGGGGGGGGGGGGGTCATGTATTACTACTTGGGCCACTATAGGGGGGGGGGGGGTCATGTATTACTACTTGGGCCACTATAGGGGGGGGGTCATGTATTACTACTTGGGCCACTATAGGGGGAGGGGTCATGTATTACTACTGGGGCCACTATGAGGGTCATGTATAACTACTGGGGCCACTATAGGGGTCATGTATTACTACTTGGGCCACTATAGGGGTCATGTATAACTACTGGGGCCACTATGAGGGTCATGTATAACTACTGGGGCCACTATGAGGGTCATGTATAACTACTGGGGCCACTATGAGGGTCATGTATAACTACTGGGGCCACTATGAGGGTCATGTATAACTACTGGGGCCACTATGAGGGTCATGTATAACTACTGGGGCCACTATGAGGGTCACTATAAGACTATTGACATCTGCATCGGAGACTGCCTTCAGAGCGCGAATCTGGCGTGAAATGGCAGATAAAAAAGTTGTGCATGCACGACTTTTTTGACGGGTAAAAATGGCGGAGAGGTGCAGGGGGCGTTCGGACCCATTATAGTCACTGGTGTTCATTTGCACAGTTTGGTTCTCTTATATGACTAATCCATTCTTTCAAGGGATTCAGTTCTCCTGCTCCCATAACTTAAGGTTTTTCGCTGATGTGAAGAAGCCCTTACTGTACAGTCTTACAACTGCATTTGGCCCTTGAAGGCAGCCATAAGTCTCATGTGGCCCTCGGTGATGATGAGTTTGACACCCCTGAGCGACGGTATCCATGGAATGGGGATAGGTTATAAGTGTCTGTTCTGTGGCGGTCCGAGCGCTGGGAACGGCATAGATCAGGGGCGTCCCCATGCGGATGGAGTGATAGGTCCCACATACAAGAGCTGGGACCGGCATAGATCAGGAGCGTCCCCAAGTTGATGGAGTGGTTGGTCACACGTACGAGCGCTGGGAGCGGCATAGATCAGGAGCGTCCCCATGTGGATAGAGTGGTTGGTAACACGTATGAGCGCTGGCACCGGCATAGATCAGGAGCGTCCTCATGTGGATGGAGTGGTTGGTCACAGGGACGAGCGCTGGGACCGGCATAGATCAGGAGCGTCCCCAAGTGGATCGAGTGATTGGTAACACGTACGAGTGCTGGGACCAGCATAGATCAGGAGCGTCCCCAAGTGGATCGAGTGGTTGGTAACACGTACGAGCGCTGGGACCAGCATAGATCAGGAGCGTCCCCAAGTGGATGGAGTGGTTGGTAACACGTACGAGCACTGGGTGCGGCATAGATCAGGAGCGTCCCCATGCGGATGGAGTGATAGGTCACACGTACAAGAGCTGGGACCGGCATAGATCAAGAGCGTCCCCATGTGGATGGAGTGGTTGGTCACGTGAAGGAGTGCTGGGACCAGCGTAGATCAGGAGCGTCCCCAAGTGGATGGAGTCGTTGGTTACACGTACGAGCGCTGGGAGCGGCATAGATCAGGAGCGTCCCCAAGTGGATGGAGTGGTTGGTAACACGTACGAGCGCTGGGACCAGCATAGATCAGGAGCGTCCCCAAGTGGATGGAGTGGTTGGTCACACGTACGAGCGCTGGGAGCGGCATAGATCAGGAGCGTCCCCAAGTGGATGGAGTGGTTGGTCACACGTACGAGCGCTGGGAGCGGCATAGATCAGGAGCATGCCCATGCGGATGGAGTGATAGGTCACACGTACAAGAGCTGCGACCGGCATAGATCAGGAGCGTCCCAATGTGGATCAAGTGGTTGGTCACGTGAAGGAGTGCTGGGACCAGCGTAGATCAGGAGTGTCCCCAAGTGGATGGAGTGGTTGGTTACACGTACGAGCGCTGGGACCGGCATAGATCAGGAGCGTCCCCATGTGGACGGTATGGTTGGTCACGTGTGGGAGTGCTGGGACCAGCATAGATCAGGAGCGTCCCCATGTGGATGGAGTGGTTGGTCACAGGTACGAGCGCTGGGACCGGCATAGATCAGGAGCGTCCCCATGTGGATGGAGTGGTTGGTCACGTGTGGGAGTGCTGGGACCAGCATAGATCAGGAGCGTCCCCATGTGGATGGAGTGGTTGGTCACAGGTACGAAACCTGGGACCAACATAGATCAGGAGCGTCCCCAAGTGGATCGAGTGGTTGGTAACACGTACAAGCGCTGGGACCGGCATAGATCAGGAGCGTCCCCATGTGGATGGTATGGTTGGTCACGTGTGGGAGTGCTGGGACCAGCATAGATCAGGAGCGTCCCCATGTGGATGGAGTGGTTGGTCACAGGTACGAACCCTGGGACCAACATAGATCAGGAGCGTCCCCAAGTGGATCGAGTGGTTGGTAACACGTACGAGCGCTGGGACTGGCATAGATCAAGAGCGTCCCCAAGTGGATAGAGTGGTTGGTCACACGTGCGAGCGCTGGGACCGGCATAGATCAGGAGCGTCCACATGCGGATGGAGTGATAGGTCACGCGTACAAGAGCTGGGACCGGCATAGATCAGGAGCGTCCCCATGTGGATGGAGTGGTTGGTCACAGGTACGAGCGCTGGGACCGGCATAGATCAGGAGCATCCCCATGTGGATGGAGTGGTTGGTCACAGGTACGAGCGCTGGGACCGGCATAGATCAGGAGCATCCCCATGTGGAGGGAGTGGTTGGTTACACGTACGAGCGCTGGGACCGGCATAGATCAGGAGCGTCCCCATGTGGATAGTATGGTTGGTCACGTGTAGGAGCGCTGGGACCGGCATAGATCAGGAGCATCCCCATGTGGATGGAATCGTTGATCACGTGTACGAGCCCTGGGACCGGCATAGATCAGGAGCGTCCCCATGTGGATGGAGTAGTTGGTTACACGTACGAGCGCTGGGACCGGCATAGATCAGGAGCGTCCCCATGTGGATGGAGTGGTTGGTTACACGTACAAGCGCTGGGACCGGCATAGATCAGGAGCGTCCCCATGTGGATGGGTATGGTTGATCACGTGTAGGAGCGCTGGTACCGGCATAGATCAGGAGCGTCCCCATGTGGATGGAATGGTTGCTCACGTGTACGATTGCTCTTCCAACATGTAAATGTATGTGTTACACGTATGTCGTGCACTCGGGTTACAATCCGGCTTCCTTCGGGAGGGTAATGTTCCAGCGGTCACTCCTTCCCTACAGTGAGTCCCCATCAGCTCTCCGATACGGATTGGTGTCACTAGTCCCTTATCATCCTTGCCCCTGTCAGTCCTTGGACTGTATCTTATGGCAGGGTACAAGGTACAGGACTGACATGTGAGAATGTCTCGCTAACATCCGTCATTGGATTTATTCACTCCAGCGTCGCTGCGAGGAAAGGAATCACAGCACGTTCTACCTGTGGGCGTTCCCTCAGAACGCCTCGCACATTGTTTTCAATCAGAACTTAAAGGCCATCGCTTAACCCCTTAATGACCCAGCACCCCCTTTTTTGTTTCCACTTTAGTTTTTTCCTATCCCCCGCCCTTCACCCCCTTAAAAAATCATATCTCTTTTATCCATTGACGTTGCTGTATGAGGGCTTGTTGTTTTTTGCGTGACGAGTTGTATATTCATTGGTGCTGTGTAATGTACCGAAAAACATTTAAAAATTCTCAGTGGAGTAGAATGGGAAAAAAAACAATTCCGCCATCTTTGAGTGCGTCTTGTTTCTACGGCATATATACTGCAATAAAAAAATGACCTAACCTTATCCTACGGGTCAGTCCGATTCCTACAATACCAAATTTAGTTGTTTTTTTTTGCTGCACTATTTTCTGCCGCCATCTTCTGACAGTAATAACTTTTAAATTTTTCTGTCGACATAGTTGTGTGAGGGCTCATTTTGTGCGGAACGCCTTGTAGTTTCCGATGGTACCATTCTCGAATACATACGACTTTCTAAACACATTTTATTACATTTTTTCTGGGAGACAGGGTGACC
Source organism: Eleutherodactylus coqui (assembly GCF_035609145.1). Lineage (NCBI taxonomy): Eukaryota > Metazoa > Chordata > Amphibia > Anura > Eleutherodactylidae > Eleutherodactylus > Eleutherodactylus coqui. Next base: position 34,334,100 of record NC_089848.1, on the reverse strand, counting down.
AAAATAAGCGCAATTCTGGCGTTTTTTATTTTTTTTCTCTGACGCTCATTCTGTGAGGTGAATGATGTGTTACTTTGATAGATCCGACTTTTACGGACGCAGCGATACCAAATATGTATATTTTATTTAGATTATTTAAAATCAAATCTATTACAACAACTACCCATGCTTTGATCACTCCTGCAGTATGATGTGATGCCATAGCATTACAGCATACTGCTATCGGGCAGGCGGTCTATCAGGCCACCCCATGGGGACGGCTTGATAGGCAATATGCAATGACAGCCCTGGGGCCTTTCAGAAGGCCCCCGGCTGCCATGACACCCGCATGGCAGCCTGCGATCTCATCGTGGGGGGGCGTACGGTCGGGGACTATTCATTGTAACATATAATGCACTGAAAATTTCTTTTAAAAGTGGAGAGAAATGGGGGAAAAAAATCAAATACCATTTTTGGTGCGTCTTGTTTCTATGGCGTACAAACTGCAACAAAAATGACAACTTTATTCTATGGGTCAGTACGATTACTACGGTGCCAAACTTAGTTTTTTTTTTTTTTTTTTTGCTGTACTACTTGTATTTTTTTTCAAAGATATGTAATTTTTAAAAATTTTCTGCAGCCATCTTCTGCACACAATACCTTTTTTTATTTTTCTGTCAACATAGTTGTGCGACGTCCTGTAGTTTCCGTTGGCACCATTTCGGAATACATACGTCTTTTTGATCGCTGTATATTAATTTTTTTCTTGGAGATGGGGTGACCCAAAAAGCGCATTTCTGGTGTTCTTTACAATGCTTTGATCGCTCCTGCAGTATGATGTGATGTTGTAGCATTATATCATACTGCGATCAGGCAGGAAGTCTATCAAGCCACCTCACGGGGACGGCTTGATAGGCAGTCTGCCATAACGGCCCTGGGGCCTTTCAGAAGGCCCCGGCTGCCATGACACCCGTACGGCTCCTTCCAATGTCAGAAATGACATTAACATTTAAAAGGTTAATGGCTCCGATGAGCCGCACGATCTCTCGTCATACATAGACCGCCGATACAGGCTGCCAAAAGGCATATCGGCGATCACTAAGGGGTTAATATATAAAACCTTTGTAAAACCAAATAAAACTTGTTGAAAAACATGCGATACTAAAATAATATCGAATAGGAAAAAAACCTGCAATGATACAGTTGGGGATCTAATCTGCAATCCGTGGCCCCGCGGCCCCTCATAAGGAATGAAGGACAACCCCGTGTGTCAGTGCAAAATCAGCAATGGTCAAATAATGAGTTCCGTCTGGACTTCTCAATGCCCTTTACAGTCATTGTCTGAAGAATCAGTTGTAGCACAATTTACGGTGCTGGTACACAGCCAGCGACCGGGCCCTGAGCGGGAAATCGCTCCTCAGCTGACTAAAACAAAGCAACTAGTGAGGGATGTCACGCTCGGGGGGGAGGGACGTCACGCTCGGGGGGGAGGGACGTCACGCTCGGGGGGAGGGACGTCACGCTCGGGGGGGGGGACGTCTCGCTGGGGGGGGGGAGGAACGTCTCGCTCTGGGGGGGGAGGAACGTCTCGCTCTGGGGGGGGGGGGGAGGAACGTCTCGCTCTGGGGGGGGAGGAACGTCTCGCTCTGGGGGGGGGAGGAACGTCTCGCTCTGGGGGGGGGAGGAACGTCTCGCTCTGGGGGGGGGGGAGGAACGTCTCGCTCTGGGGGGGGGGGAGGAACGTCTCGCTCTGGGGGGGGGGGAGGAACGTCTCGCTCTGGGGGGGGGAGGAACGTCTCGCTCTGGGGGGGGGGGAGGAACGTCTCGCTCTGGGGGGGGGGGAACGTCTCGCTCTGGGGGGGGGGGGGGAACGTCTCGCTCTGGGGGGGGGGGGGGGGAACGTCTCGCTCTGGGGGGGGGGGGGGAACGTCTCGCTCTGGGGGGGGGGGAACGTCTCGCTCTGGGGGGGGGGGAACGTCTCGCTCTGGGGGGGGGGGGGGGGAACGTCTCGCTCTGGGGGGGGGGGGGGGAACGTCTCGCTCTGGGGGGGGGGAACGTCTCGCTCTGGGGGGGGGGAACGTCTCGCTCTGGGGGGGGGGGAGGAACGTCTCGCTCTGGGGGGGGGGGAGGAACGTCTCGCTCTGGGGGGGGGGAGGAACGTCTCGCTCTGGGGGGGGGGAGGAACGTCTCGCTCTGGGGGGGGGGAGGAACGTCTCGCTCTGGGGGGGGGGGAGGAACGTCTCGCTCTGGGGGGGGGAGGGACGTCTCGCTCTGGGGGGGGGGGAGGGACGTCTCGCTCTGGGAGGGGGGGAGGGACGTCTCGCTCTGGGGGGGGGGGAGGGACGTCTCGCTCTGGGGGGGGGGGGAGGGACGTCTCGCTCTGGGGGGGGGGAGGGACGTCTCCCTCGGGGGGGGGGGGGAGGGACGTCTCGCTCTGGGGGGGGGAGGGACGTCTCCCTCGGGGGGGGGGGGAGGGACGTCTCGCTCTGGGGGGGGGGGGGAACGTCTCGCTCTGGGGGGGGGGGAACGTCTCGCTCTGGGGGGGGGGAACGTCTCGCTCTGGGGGGGGGGAGGAACGTCTCGCTCTGGGGGGGGGGAGGAACGTCTCGCTCTGGGGGGGGGGGGGGGAGGAACGTCTCGCTCTGGGGGGGGGAGGGACGTCTCGCTCTGGGGGGGGGGGGGAGGAACGTCTCGCTCTGGGGGGGGGAGGGACGTCTCGCTCTGGGGGGGGGGGAGGAACGTCTCGCTCTGGGGGGGGGAGGGACGTCTCGCTCTGGGGGGGGGGGGAGGGACGTCTCGCTCTGGGAGGGGGGGAGGGACGTCTCGCTCTGGGAGGGGGGGAGGGACGTCTCGCTCTGGGGGGGGGGGGAGGGACGTCTCGCTCTGGGGGGGGGAGGGACGTCTCCCTCGGGGGGGGGGGAGGGACGTCTCGCTCTGGGGGGGGGGAGGGACGTCTCGCTCTGGGGGGGGGAGGGACGTCTCCCTCGGGGGGGGGGGAGGGACGTCTCCCTCGGGGGGGGGGGGAGGGACGTCTGGCTCTGGGGGGGGGACGTCTGGCTCTGGGGGGGGACGTTTCGCTCTGGGGGGGGACGTTTCGCTCTGGGGGGGGGGACGTTTCGCTCTGGGGGGGGGACGTTTCGCTCTGGGGGGGGGACGTTTCGCTCTGGGGGGGGGGACGTTTCGCTCTGGGGGGGGGACGTTTCGCTCTGGGGGGGGGGACGTTTCGCTCTGGGGGGGGGGACGTTTCGCTCTGGGGGGGGGACGTTTCGCTCCGGGGGGGGGACGTCTCGCTCTGGGGGGGGGGAGGGACGTCTCGCTCTGGGGGGGGGGACGTCTCTCGCTGGGGGGGGGAGGGGGACGTCTCGCTCTGGGGGGGGGAGGGACGTCTCGCTCGGGGGGGGAGGGACGTTTGGCTCGGGGGGGGGAGGGACGTCTGGCTCGGGGGGGGGAGGGGACGTCTGGCTCGGGGGGGGAGGGGACGTCTGGCTCGGGGGGGGGGGAGGGGACGTCTCGCTCGGGGGGAGCGGCTTTTGCTCTTGTGTGAACGCACAGGACCTGTACTTTTTGGGACGCCTGTCGGGGCTTATAGACCTGAGAATTCTTCTGGATAAATCACCCGTTTTGGTCTGTTTCTGTATAGAAAATGTGACGTGCCAAAATGTTTAGAGGTGCTTTCCAGGCAGCGCCAGCTGTCGGTGCCGGAATATACAGGGTTCGGAGCTGTGGCCTCTGCTGCAACCCCTGTGTAGTGGCCGACGCTTGTAACTGCAGGTGCAAGTCAATAGGAGCTGCACTGGTAACTGCAGGCTAGGCTTCCAAGATTCCAATTACAGATGCCCCTCCCACTCCAGTGTATCCCTATTCCTAGCACTGACGGCCGGCGCCGCCTGGAAAACAACTTTAATTGTTAATGAGATATTATTTTAGTGGTAAATCTGTAAAGGGGCAAAATCTGCAAATTGTGTAGTTTTAATTTCACATTTAGAGAACAACCAAATTGATAATAATGTAGCAAAATGGAGTTCATGTGTGAAAGAGACGGTCCGGTCAGGTTATAACCTGTCAGAAGAGTTGGGGCGGCCCGCATGGACCGGTTACAGTCGGCTCACCTCGCACCTACATTATATGTAACCAGGGACCTAAATCCCTCATTAATACAACCGTTCCATAAGGTTGTAAGATGCAGAATAACCCGCTGAAGATGTTTCACAGATGTAAGCTGTTCTTTTTGCCTTTTCTCTTTGGACAGAGATCAGCGGCGCCGTCGTCTTCATTTCCAGTACTATCACATGGGGGAACTGAAGCTGTCTGGAGCCCGGCCAGCGACATGTGACTTGTGAGCAAACACTTCTGTTCTTCTGTGTACAGAGAAGTGTGAAGACTTGTTCTGGCAGCTCTGCAGACATGCTGGGTAAGTTATACACAGAGACACTTCATCAGTCCACATATTATTACCGGGCTGCCACCCCCTGTATCCCAGGTCCTCCGGCCTCTGATGGGAGGGGCACCCCTCTAGAAGACCATTCTTTAGTGCAGTTTTGGGTGGTCCTCTCCTAGAGGTTTCACTACAGTCACTAATCCCTTTCTGCATTAATTTACATTCTATTAGTACAGCTAATTAGGAGGGTCTCAGGGATGTGACACATTGCACTGTGTATTTTTGAACTGGGCGTTGCCTATTTGTGTGCTTGTGCAAGTTTTACTGTACTTCTTGCATGCACAAAAGGCACAGCATGCAATGACCCGCTCCGTTAGTGTAATTAGTTCAATATGTTTTCTTTCCCTGTGCAAATACGCTGGAAAATGGAGCATGTGAGCAAAATGCACGTACAAAACACGCTTATGAAATCAGTAGGTTTGTTCACTGCATATTGCGGGTGCAGATCTTCTGTGCGTCATATGCTGAGCAGGTACCCACGGTGCTGCCGGGGGTGACCGGCCGGATGTACCCACGGTGCTGCCGGGGGTGACCGGCCGGATGTACCCACGGTGCTGCCGGGGGTGACCGGCCGGATGTACCCACGGTGCTGCCGGGGGTGACCGGCCGGATGTACCCACGGTGCTGCCGGGGGTGACCGGCCGGATGTACCCACGGTGCTGCCGGGGGTGACCGGCCGGATGTACCCACGGTGCTGCCGGGGGTGACCGGCCGGATGTACCCACGGTGCTGCCGGGGGCGACCGGCCGGATGTACCCACGGTGCTGCCGGGGGCGACCATGTAAAAGATCACCTGTTACAGTAACATCTACAACCTGTTGTACAAGACGTCTACTACAAGTTATTGTACGTTGTACTAAATGAGACAGAAGTCCCACTGGAGTTCTCGGTTTGTGTTCGCTGCCCTCATTTATACGGCGAGACCTTCTTCTCTTCGCTCTGCACAGTTTTGACTAGCAAAAACTGAAAAGTGAGAATAAGGTGATCGGAAAGAGGAGGGCGGTTCTAGATGTTCATTACCGCTACAACATGATGACGTTTACCACTGGAGTGACAGCTGACCTCTGCTCTGGTTCATGGAGGGAAACTGCTCATAGGCTCATTCACACCGGGGTGAATACACACTGCTGAACCCCCTCATAGGCTCATTCACACCGGAGGGGAATAGACACTGCTGAACCCCCTCATAGGCTCATTCACACCGGGGTGAATACACACTGCTGAACCCCCTCATAGGCTCATTCACACCGGGGGGAATAGACACTGCTGAACCCCCTCATAGGCTCATTCACACCGGGGGGGAATAGACACTGCTGAACCCCCTCATAGGCTCATTCACACCGGGGGGAATAGACACTGCTGAACCCCCTCATAGGCTCATTCACACCGGGGGGAATAGACACTGCTGAACCCCCTCATAGGCTCATTCACACCGGGGGAATAGACACTGCTGAACCCCCTCATAGGCTCATTCACACGGGGGGAATACACACTGCTGAACCCCCTCATAGACTCATTCACACCGGGGGGATACACACTGCTGAACCCCCTCATAGGCTCATTCACACCGGGGGGGATACACACGGCTGAACCCTCTCATAGGCACATTCACACGAGGGGGGAATACACACTGCTGAACCCTCTCCTAGGCACATTCACACCAGGGGGGGGGGGGGGGGATACACATTGCTGAACCCCCTCATAGGCACATTCACACCGAGGGGGGGGGGATACACATTGCTGAACAGCCTCATAGACACATTCACACTGGGGGGGATACACATTGCTGAACCCCCTCATAGACGCATTCACACCGGGGGGGGATACACATTGGTGAACCCCCTCATAGGCACATTCACACCAGGCGGGATACACACTGCTTAACCCCCTCATAGGCTCATTCACACCGGGGGGGAATAGACACTGCTGAATCCCCTCATAGGCTCATTCACACCGGGGGGAATACACACTGCTTAACCCCCATTGATTTTTATTGGGGTATTCAGGCTTTCATTTCTGACACTGGTTGAAAAAAAATGCAGCATGTTCTATTTCCATCTGTATTACAGACCACAATAAGCATTAAAGTCCACGGTCCCGCTTAATGCAGTGACTGCGCGTGATCCGTGCATATTAACTGCCCATTTATACATTAAATCAATGGTTGCTCACCTGTTTTGTTTTTGCATGTGCACAAAAACCGCAAGCAGAGACAGATAGGCAGGGAATCCGCAGCGTTCTGGTCTCTTAAAACGTTGCATATTCGTGAACTGAAGACTGAGAAATCCCCCCCCCCCCCCCCCCATTTAGCGCTCATTCACTGCTCCCACCTGGAGGCTCAGTAAACCTGTTGCATGTTGACACTTTAGGCAAAGCCAAACCAGCATGGTACTGCAGAGTGGAGTTGGGTTCCTTTACTCCTGTTGCATCTCAGTTGGGCGGGCTTTTTTAAAAATTAGTATGTTTACGCTAAACTAAAGTATGGGAACGGGTCCCTCATTTTGTTTCAGACGTCTTGATATACAATATGTATGGTTGTAGTTTACAGGGCGCTTATAGCGTCGGTATGTATGTATTGTTGCTTTATTCTTTAATTGAGCTTTACTGATGTCTGTAATTATGTTTTTTACTATCCATGTCCCCCATGACGTCATATAAGACCTCTGGGGGTCATTCACATGTGTTGGTTTTTTTAAATTTTCTTTGACACTTACCCACTGTAGCTGGGGCATCCATAGGAGCCGCATCCATAGGGAAAACAGGAGCCCCAGTTACAGGGAAAATATCCCCTGTAGTGACAATAGTCTCTGGCAGAGCTGGTTCGGGTCTGCAGGGACCCTGTAGCTCTGCTACGCCTGAGGTCACCTGGCTGTCACTGACTGCTGGCTCGTGTAGTGAAAGCAAGATTTCCGCTTTCACTTGTTAGTACATAGTGCTGTGTACTAAATAAAGGAGGAGGCAGAAAGAGTTAAAACCCTCTTCTCCCTCCTCCTCTGGGTTGTGGGCTGTAACTAACAGCTGACACCCCATCCTGCTTCTAATTGATTGCAGAAGCCGGAGGCTTTAATCCCCGCCGTAATCTTACATAATTTTACATGCAGATGGGCTTTCAGCCCGGGACCAAGCGCCGTAAATATACAGCACCTGGTCCTTAACGGGTTAAAGGGGTTGTCAGAGTTATAATTTTTAAGTAGAAGCCCTTCTGCATGCAGTAAAACAACAAGCAGTGATATACTTACCCCTCCCCGCTGTGTTCGGTGCCGGTGTCCGGTCCTCTGAGCTGCAGACCTGCCCAGTTTACGGAATATCACCAGTGCCGCAGCCAATAAGAGTTCAGCGATAAAGCGCAGAGCTCTGTCATTGGCTGCAGCGCCTGTGACGTATTGTAGACGGGCTGGAGCAACCTGTAAACCTGACATCGGAGGGGAGACCAGCGCGGAATAATGTGGGAGCGGGGAGGGGTGAATATATCACTGCTTGTTTTACTGCATGCGGAAGGGCTTCTACCTATAAACTATAACTCTGACAACCCCTTGGAGGTCCGGAGACCTCAGCAAACCGCTACATTTGGTAAGATTAGTTGCGTTAGGCCGCTCATCTCTTCTCAGTCAGCCCGCTGTACATTATATAGGTAGTATTACACAAGTGTATGGCCTTCCTGTACTGTAGGGATGGGATTGGTCTGCCGGGGTGGGGGCCAATGTTGGCTCTTCTCTCTGGCTCCTAGAGAACATGGAACTATGATGTTGATCTGCTCTAATACGGTACTGTGGGTGATATGAAATGGGATTGTTGAGATAAATGACCCCTGTTAATGTTGCTCTCGCCTCGTTATTAGTACAATGAACCACATATTTAGAGCAAATGCACCGTTGTTCTTGACATTCTGTAACCCTTCTAATTGCAGCTTCAGATCCCTTTAGGTGATGCTAGAGAGGAGCGGTTGGCATCGTCTGCTCAGTCACCATGAACCAGCAGCCGGTTGACCGCGAGTGCGCACGGAGCAGCGTCTTGGATTCTCGCAGTTCGCTGCTGGACGTCCATTCTATTAATAGTGCTGAGTTGGTGGCGAGACTTGAATCCTACGAGAGCTCAGGGAAGAAGAGCATATCTGATGTCCGGAGAACATTTTGCCTCTTTGTCACCTTCGATTTCTTGTTCGTCACTTTGTTGTGGATCATAGAGCTAAACGTGAGTGATTCCATTTAAATACATATTTTCTTCTTTTTGTCGCTCGTAACTTTTTTTTTTCTTTTAACCCCTTACCGCTCCAGGACGTACATTTACATCCTGGAGCGTCGGGGTATGTATGCAGCGCAGGCATCAGCTGTTTACTACCAGCTGACACCCGCAGGCAATAGCCTTTAAATGCCGCTGTCAATTCTGACAGCGGCATTTAAATCCCCCGAACAATGTTTGGGGGTCCCGCACAGCTCCCCCTGTGGTGAGATTGAGGGAGCCGTGCAGGTGTCATGGCAGCCAGGGGCCTTTTAAAAGGTCCCAGGGCTGCCTTAGCAGACTGCCTATCAAGCCATCCCTGTGGGGTGGCTTGATAGACTGCCTGTCAAATGACAGTATGACGTAATGCTATAGCATTATGTCATACTGCAGGAGCGATCAAAACATCGCTGGTTGTAGTCCCCCAGGGGGACTTTAAAGTAAAGTAAAAAAAAAAATCAATAGTTTTATTAACTGTAAAAAAAAATAAAAAAAGTTTAAATCACCCCCCTTTTGCCATATCGATAATTAAAAAATCTAAATCATAAAATAAAAATACATATTTAGTATCGCCGCGTCCGTAAAAGTCTGATCTATCAAAGTAGCAGATTATTTTTCCCGCACAGTGAACGTCGTCCGAAAAAAAAAAATGAAGAACTCCAGTAAAGCACTTTTTCAGTTACCCTGTCTCCCACAAAAAACGCTAAAAAGGGGTTAAAAATAGAGATGAGCGAGCGTACTCGGAAAAGCACTACTCGCTCGAGTAATTTGCTTTATCCGAGTATCGCTGTGCTCGTCCCTGAAGATTCGGGTGCCGGTACAGAGCGGGGAGCTGCAGGGGAGAGCGGGGAGGAACGGAGGTAAGATCTCTCTCTCCCTCTCTCCCGCCCGCTCTCCCCTGCTCCCCGCTGCGACTCACCTGTCAGCTGCAGCGGCATCCGAATCTTCAGACCCGAGCACAGCGATACTCGGATAAAGCACATTACTCGAGCGAGTAGTGCTTTTCCGAGTACGCTCGCTCATTTCTAGTTAAAAAGTTGTATGTATTCCAAATTGATACTATCGGAAACTACAGGACATCCCACAAAAAATGAGCCCTCGCTCAACTACGTCAACGGAAAAATAAAAGTTATTGCGCGCACAAAATAACGGCAGAAAATAATTGAAAAAAATTAAATATCTTTGAAAAAAAAAAAAAAGTGTAGTATAGTAAAAAAAAACTATACAAGCTTGGTATCTTAGTAATCGTACCGACCCGTAGAATAAAGTTATGTTGCTTTTGTTTTAGTTTGTGCGCCATAAAAACAAGACGCACAGAAAGATGGTGGAATGTCGTGTTTTTTTTTCATTTTACTCCACTTATAATTTTTTAAAAGTTTTTTTAGTATATTATAGGGTCCTTTAAATGGCACCATTGAAAACTACAACTCGTCCCGCAAAAAACAAGCCTTCATACAGCGACATCGATGGATAATTAAAGGAGTTATGATTTTTTTTAAAGGGGGGAGGAAAAAAAGAAAATGTGGGGGGGGGGGGGGGGGGGGGAAGGGCCGCGTCATGAAGGGCCGCGTCATGAAGGGGTTAAAGGAGCGCTGTACCGAACGATGAATGATAGACCTAAACCATAAATATAGCTGGTTTTTTTGGTGTGCGGCATTTTTCACAGCCGTCGCCGATGTTGGAGGTGGAAGTGTAGCCACTTCAGCTCTTATTGATTTAAATGGAAGTGAAGCCAGGTAGACCTCTGCCATCTACTATGACGGCCGGCCGGCCTGCTGCACCGACAGCAGACCAGGGATCTCGGGAACAAGTATCTCTAAATGAAAGGAGGTGGAGTGGACCGGGGATAGTTCCACAAACCCGCCTCCATTCACTACAAACAGGCAGTTCCCCATAAGTGAGCAACTGCCTGTTTACACACACTGATCTATTCAGTTTTCTGCATGCTGAGACTGAACAACGAACGATGATCGTTTAGATTCCTCCTGGATGCGAGAAACCAAACGCTTTATCGTCCGTGTAAAAGGGTCCTAAGTTATCTTCGATCCCAGCCGTTGCAGCGGGACCTTGACTGCACGTTGCAGCCGTCTCCCGCTGCAGGTGGCATCAACTCAACTCCTAAGGCCAAGTGATCTACATGATGTAAATGTACGGCATGGTGTGCAAACCGCTCCCGCCATGGTGTACAAGGACGGCATGGGGCCTGAAGCTGCGGGATCTGCTCTTACAGAGGGGCTCTCTGTTCCCGCAGAGTATCTCCGCTGTGTGTTTTGGGGGTTTGGTTAAAGCCTCTTGACATACAGAATATGTGCTGTACTTTGCTCTCCCACGTAGATGATGATGCTATAAGATCTTATCTGCTAGAACTATAGGTGATTGCGCAAAGCCTCACATCCGAGTTATGTGTTTATTGTAGTTCAGCCGCTGAGTAGGTTACAGCAGATTTCACTGATGTTAAGGCTTTTGTGATAAAATGTTTAGTAATATTTTGTTTTCCTCATTTAGGCGAATGTTAATATTCTCGAGGCCTTGCAGAAGGAGGTTTTACACTATGACTACTACTACTCGTTTTTTGACATTTTTGTAAGTATGTGGGATGCTCGCCATAAACTGGAAGGCTGCGTCCGTGGATTATCTGGCACCTACGGGCTCGTTACATTGTAGCAACTTTTCAGGATAGCAGACATTTGTAGTTACAGGGTTAAGCCCAATTTCCACGTGCGGATTTTATTTATAAAATCCGTGCGTCTTGCTGCCCATAGGGATGCATTAGCATCCGAAAGGGAGTTAAAGCATGCGGATGTGATTTCTTCCCGTGCGTGCGGGTCACACGCATGGGAAGACATCGCAGAATGCTACAGTTTTCTGCGGATCTCCCGCACGGACAGCTCATATTGAAGCCTATGGAAGCCGTCCGTATCCACGGCACACCCGCAGCTGTTTTTGTGCTGTGCCATGGATATGTAGGAGATTTAAAAAAAAAAAAAGCTGTGCACGGCGCATGCTTGCAGCACGTTGCTGGCATGCCGAGCACATCTACCGGCCGGAAAAAAAAAGATCCGGCCTGCACAGAGGAGGGCCTCGCAGCGTCTGGAGAGGGTAAGAAAATGTATTCCCCCACCCCCCCTCAATGGCCGTGGGCATGCACGGATATTGTGTGTGCAAGTGGACATGAGGCCTTAGTGAGCGTTCACACGGCAATGATTTGGTGCAGATCTGCAGCAGATTTCAACCTTACAATTCAGTGTGAAATCTGCACCAAAATCCACAGCACATCGTCGCCGTGTGAACGCATCCGTATACTCTAGTTATATTTGTGCCTGGATCAGTTATTTAGATCAGTCCGTTTATCGATGTATGTAGCTGAATACCTTTCATTGCCCTCTATGATCAGAGTCGTTGGGCCTCGGGTATCAAACCTGTAATCCTGGTAAATATGCTATTCCACCAGGAAATTAGATTCCTACGTGATTTATTCCTGTCTCTTGTTTGCCTACTGCACAAACTTTAATATCTATGCCAATCCTGAAAACCCATTAGCCTCTCACGAGGCCTCTCACCTGCTTTTCTATAGCATGCAGCGTAGGTGCTGACGAATGTATATCTGTATGGCCCTCAACCATGTGACCTGTGAACCTGTCTGTAGGTTTATACTGGCTGATCAGGAAATAAGTGTACGTCTTACCCCGCTCAAGGCCTCATGTCCACGGGCACGCACGGATTAGGAGTGTGGAATCCTACAGCAGATTCCTGCCGCGCCCGCAGACATGAGGCCAAAAAGACATTTAACTTGCCTGTCCGGCCGCTGCTGATCTCCTCCGTCGTGGCTGGATCTTCTTTCTTATACACGGCCGATGTGTCCCTGCATGCCGTCCGGCGTGCCCAGAGCATGCGCCGTGCTTTTCTTCTTTTTTTATACCTCCTGCTTCCCCGCGGATCCGCGGCACGTCTGCTGTTATAGCTGTGGGTGTGCCGCGGACCGGACGGCTTCCATTGACTTAAAAGCCGCCCCTGCAGGATCCACAGAAAAATGAAGAATGCTGCGTTTTTTTCCCCTGCATGCGATCCGCCGGTGGAGAAAAAAATGACATCCGCAGGTATTTAAATACCAGCAGATGCCCAATAATAGCCTATGGGCATATTGAACTGCGGGTGACCCCCGAGGATTCCGCAATTCATTTATGCCCGTGGACTTGAGGCTTGACTCTCCGCTCGGTGACTTGCAGCTTGGCACATGCACAGGGCTTCATACGGTGCAGCATAGGCAGTCTAATGCCAGCTGAATGCTACAGGCTTGTGTGCTATATTATGCCATTATTTCTGCTAGAAGCACTGAAAACACAACATCTCATCAGATGCGCACCATCAAATAGGCCATGTTCCCTTCATAATACATCGTCCCCTTTTGAAGTGTATCGATGTATTCGGGATCCCGGTATAGTCCTGTTTGCCCTAAGACCCTCTCCCTGCTCCGGAAAATGAGCAACAGAATAGACAAACCAATAAATGACAGATAAGAGATCAGCGTGTAAGAGGACCCCTGTCTACCCCTTAGGCCAGGCTTGCACGAGGGGGTCAACTACCGCAGACAGGAGGCCCACAGCGGATTCCGATTGAGCCCGGCCGGTGACTCTGCAGACCTCCTATACCGGTACTAGGGAGGCTCGCAGGCGGTCGTGCATGCTACAGTTTTTTTGTTTATTTGTATCTCCTGTGCCGTTGCTTAGTGATGACGTGGGAACCCATGAGCAATGTTAATTGTGTATGGGCCGCATTCACAGCAGTAGAGACCGCCCGCGTGGATTCTGCAGAAAAATAGAGCATGCTGCAATTTTTCTTCCACTCATGGAATACGCAATTTGTATCCGCGAGTGTGAGTGAAAAATTGAAAATGCATGCCGTCCAATGCCCACTGCAGAATCCGCAATACAAATCCAGTCTTGTGAGACCGGCCTTAATTTGAGGCCTGGCAGTAAGACCGACCCGAGACTGCCTGCTGAAATATCACAAGTAATGAATGATACTTCTCTTTTGTCCTTGTTGTTCTGTAAACATGTGATGTAAGCCGTGAATTCTCTTTTTTTTTTTTTCTCCGCAGTTGTTGTCATTCTTTCGATTTAATGTTCTAATTATTGCTTATGCAATATGCAAAATGCGCCACTGGTGGGCCGTAGCGGTAGGTATCACTGTGGTTATCGGGTAGATACATGGCAGCAGCAATCATAGTCTTTATTTGTATAGCACCGACATATTCAGCAGATCAGAGGGTACTGATCAGACATTACATATAATATAAACTAATAAACAATTGGAGCAGATGGGGTGAGAGCCGCTCGCAGGAGCTTAGTGTATGAGGAAACAAGGGGGACACAAGGTAACAGTACAATGGGCCCACCGTCTCTTATATAAAGCGGATATTATACGTGAAGCTGTATGAGCCGGTCATCAGTAATACTAAAGATATAATATATCACAAAGGCAGGGACAATAGTGAATACAGTTTGTCAAGGTGAGGATAATCATCAGTGTACTTAACTCATCATCCCTAACTTCTCAGAATAAGCTACTTTGTGCACGGGAGGAATAACACTATATATGGCCATTATATGACTGGTACCCCGTATTTTCCCCACTGCTGACTTGATCTCTATTTCTCTGTTCTCTTGGAACTGGTGGGAAGAGTCTGTTATGATTCTTTCTATAGACTATTCACAGAGAACTGCAGATTCTGCTCTCTAACTGTAACATACAAAGAGACACAACATTATCATGTAGGTCAGTGTACAACAGTACTCAGCAGTCTTAAATGTGAATGACCCACCATTGGTCCCAACATCACATACGTGTGTCTTTCCCTCTTTCTCCTTTCTGCCCTCATGGACTTCAATTAGCAGGATGATCCTCCCCTTCCTAAATTTACTGTTCTACAGACAGCAAGTTATAAGGAAGGGAGATCCTCCCCCCCCCCCCCCACCCCTCCTAATGGCCAACATTTCCGAGTGATTTTTCAACTCAAAAATATCATTTTAGGTAAATAAAGGAAATAGCACTTTTTGTTAGCACAAAAGCTCAAGTTGTTTGAAAAGTTGGTGACCTTTTAACATATTATTATCTCACATCCAAGATAACAAAAACCATTATTTAAACCCCCATATAGCATAATCTATACATATGGGAGGAGGACAACCCGGGCTGTCGTACCTTATTAGATCCCCATTGCTCACGCACACAGCATGACGGCTCCAGCTAGAACATATGTAACTACCGCCTCTACAGCACATGGAGGAGACCCTATAGCCTCTCGCTGATGGAATTGGTCCTATGGAGCATTTTAGATCTTACCAACTCAAGACTTCATAGCGCTGTTGTGCTTTTTTAAAGAGGCCTATAGTGATCCGTATCCCACGCCTGCTGCGACATAAAGGGGTTTGGATTTCAGGTGTTGGGACATTTCTAAGGCTTAATATAGGGGAGGGAGCGCTGTATACATACTATATATCCTGTGCAGTATGGGAGACAGATATTCGCCTGTCACCGAGGGGTTTGGCCATACGTGGATGTTATAGTGGGCCCCATTAGGTTGTATGATTTGTAGTAACGTTCTCTCATCCTTCCTCTGTAGGTGACCACAGCAACCACTTGTGCCTTCCTCATAGTGAAAGTCATTTTATCTAAGGTAAGAGCACTTTTTATCCCCGAGAAGAACTGTCTGACTGATATATAAAACTTAACGTTTATTAAATCAATAAAATATATGGACGATCACAAACACACAGTATCTAAAATGATGATTATGCCACCCTAGGGTGATGGAAACGGGCCTACTTCTGTTGGGAACCTAGAATTCTCAAGTACCTCCTTAGGATTACTGTAGTGTAAATACACCACCTAACAAGTAGGTTTCATATGTCTGAAGTATGTGGATGTATACAGTATCCCATTGATGAAAGTGGGTACCAATGTAAATATTCCACGATTAACTAAAGGCATATGTTTCCGCTATGGGGAATAGATAGTTAATTACTATGAGGGGCTCCAGTTCCCCAGTTATGCCTTCTCCATTTTCCCCTTAATAGGGTGAAATATATCAGGTATTCACTTCTTAGAGGGTAAAGCTAGAGTACAACGTCACAACATAGAGACCACGCTCAATAGATGCCAGAGTGGTCTTCTTGGATGACAATTACTCAAAGGGAAAATGAATGGATTTGGATTGTCATTAAACCCTTATACTCCATCAAAACTAGATGGTGTATAGTTCCATGGGACGGAGGGATATACTTCACAGCTCCTCCAGGATTATCACAAGTGTAGATCTCAATCACGTTTCTCACATGTGATATGTCCGCATGGAGTATAGTTATACTGTGCCAACCCTCACTAAATGCACTAATGTAGCACTTAAAGGACTGATGCTGCTACATCAAGTGCACACAAAAGTGTCACTGCACTCAGTATATAAATAGGTCTATACTACTAGTGGTTTTACTAATCAATCAATCTAGTCAATCAATCAACGCGTTTCCGCAACAGGTAAATACGCCTGTTGTTTCATCAGGATTGAAGGAAGTACTACAAGGCTCAGGCTTTGATAACTACTCCTATTAGCCCTTAGTACTTTCTGACCTAATTTCAAAGATGACTGATATTATTTCAGGTCAGTCTGATATCAAAAGTCCACTACTCCACTTAACATAGTGGTAAATGCTGTGGACTGGTTTAGTATAGATGCACTACCCCATTAATTAGGGGCACGACTTATAGCATGAGCAGCTACACAGACAGAGGCAGCAATGGTAAGTGAAACTTCAGTTCCATCTTAAATACTACAGTCTCCGCCCATATTCGCTGTGTGGGAGTATCCCTGGCCCCAATCAGGTCCTAGAGAGCCCAACACACCCTCCTATTCAAATGACGTTGCGCTGTGACGTGACTGCGTCGCCGCGTCATCACGTCGACACGTGATCAGCACAGACGCATCCCATTCACCTCGCCAACGGGCGCAGCGTGGTGACGTCACGACGTGCGGCCGTGCCACGTCAGAGCGCCGGCGCCGCCTCCTATTGAAGACGAAGTACGGCGCGCCCATGACGTGGAATAGCGTAGCGACGCGATACCACCACGGCGTACACTATCCCGAAGTGACGTACGTACTCTTCGCAGCTGGCGGCGCATGCGCAACCGCTGTATACACGGACTTAGTCTTGGCTGAAGTTAGCGCATGCGCATAGACTTCCTGGCCGAACTTAGTATTTTACTGCAGTCGCTGCCTAATAGGAAATAACCCTGATACCGGGAGCATTCCATATCGATGGCAAAAGACATTGAGGGATGAGTGTTGTGCCTAGGGACTTATGAATCCACACAGAAGCAATAAAGGAGGACAAAATCTACATGTCTAAATTTCTTTCTTAGATAAATATTGGGGTACATGCACATATACAGGTAAGTATATAGATCAAACAGCATATAGATAGTGAATGTGTCTCTAAGTAAGAGACCCATTCTGTTCGTTAATTCCTTGGTAACGTCCACGAAAGTACCAGCAAGGGGGATGCAAATACCCAATATAGGTGGAAATGCAGGGTCACAACAGACCATTAGTACTAGTGATCATACAGAGATACTACATATAGATGTATACGTTGAAAAATATGGCACTATAGGTCCGAAGGAATTCATAAGACAGTGCATGTGAGTTCAAAAATGAAGATGACATCCATCCTTCGCTTATTATTCACACCACACGGGCTGTATACATATCAACGAGGGAAGCAACTAATGTCACAGCAGGGCACAGTGAATAATGCGCAGAGCAAGGAAGATATTTGATAAAGAGGTCAGATAGTTTTTCATATGAATGCTGCAAAGGAAAGGGTCTCATTCAATCCCTTTGGTGCACAGGTGTCTAATCTATATATCCATGTGCATTCCTTCTGCAGTAATCTTTTATCCAGGTTTCCTCTTCTCCCGTTCTCTCTGACGCATTCAATGCCTCGGAATGTCACTAGGTCTGGGTTGTTATTATGCATTTCTTTCATATGTACCGCTAAACTTGTTTGCTCTTTCCTATTGATGTTACCAATGTGTGCTAATACACGACGACGTAATTGCTGTTTGGTTTTTCCTATGTATACCATTGGACAGGGACATGAAGCTAAATAAATGACTCCGCTCGTACGGCAGTTAATGAACTCTCTGATGTTATATACTTTCTGTGTAGAAGGGCTTGAAAAAGTTGTACTCTTTTGCATGTATTTGCACGCTTTGCAACTGCCACATGGAAAATAACCTTTTGGTGCTTCAGCTGGAAGCCACGTAGAATTTGTTGGTACATAGGATAGATGACTATGTACGAGTCTATCCCGTAGATTTCTACCACGTCTATAGGTGATAAGTGGTCTAATGGGTAGAAATTCTTTTAGATCACCATCTTTCATGAGAATGTCCCAGTGTTTCATGAGTGTGTTTTGTACATCTTGTGATCTGTCATCGAAACAACCGATGATCCGTGTCACCTCCGATGTAGATTTCTGTTTAGGTTCCAAAAGATCTTCTCTTCTCAGTTCAGCGGCTTGCATTTCCGACTTCTTGATGACTTCTTCTGGGTACCCTCTGTCTCGGAATCGTCTACGCATCTCCGATGCCTTGATGTTATAATCACTTTCGTTCGAACAATTACGCCTCGTTCTAATGAATTGGCCTTTCGGTATTCCTCGTTTTAACGGGGTCGGATGGTGACTGGACCAATGAAGCAGCGTGTTCGTAGCTGTCTGTTTCCGAAAGATAGTGGTCTCGATGCAGTCATTCTCTGTGCGTGAGATAGTCAAGTCCAAGAATGTGACCTTAACAGGATCAATCTCAGCTGTTAGGAACAAGTTAAGGTCGTTTCTATTTAGATGTTCAACAAACTCAGAGAAATCCTCAACAGAGCCAGTCCACAATATCAAAATATCGTCAATGAACCTTATCCACAGTTCTACAAATGCAGTCCATTTTTCGTTTTCCTCGCTGAACACCATCACTTCCTCCCACCAGCCCAGGTATAGGTTGGCATAGCTGGGGGCACAGGGGCTCCCCATAGCCGTACCCCTGAGCTGGTGGAAGAATTTCCTATTGAATAGGAAATAGTTGTGTTTCAGTACAAAGGATAAGAGGTCCAGCAGTAAGATGTTATGTTCTTTAAGATGTAATCCTCTCTGTCTGAGAAAGAAGTCAACTGCATTCAGGCCTCCTGCATGGGGAATCGAACTGTATAAGGATTCTACATCAAGACATGCGAATTTGGTTTCAGGAGATAGATGTATGCCCTCGATCCGTTTGAGCACATCCATTGTGTCTCTCGTGTAGGCAGGTAGTGCCTCAACAAAGGGCCTGAGAACCTGGTCAAGGTACTTGCTTACGCCCTGTGTAAGGCAATCAATACCAGAGACGATAGGTCTCCCCTTAAGTGGGGACAACCCCTTGTGTACTTTGGGGAGCCCATAAAACGTAGCGATCTGAGGACTAGAAGGGTACATATACGCAAGTTCTTTTTCACTTATCAGTGATTTCTCCTTAGCTCGTATCAGGATTTCTTTCAGTTCGCTTAGAAATTGGTCTGTGGGGTCATTTTGAAGAGTTTTATAGGTAGCACTGTCATTCAACAAAGAAAGACACATTTCAAGATACTGTTTCCGATCGAGTATAACGATATTTCCCCCTTTATCAGAAGGTTTAATAACGATCTTCGTATCTTTTTCTATAGCTGTTAGTGCTTTCATTTCTTTTGATGATAAATTCTGTCTCCTATACGTCTTGGTTTCAGACAGTTTTTTCAATTCTCTATTGACCATAGATTCAAATAGGTCAATAAAGGGAAAATCTCCCGAAGGGGTGCTTGTACTCTTAGGTTGGAGACTAGTGAATGGTCCCTGAGAGGGGTCCCTCTCATTCTCCACTTCTAGGGATTCTAATATTGAAAGTGCTTCTCTATCATTCAGATCCAGACCCAATTCTGAACATTTTTTTTCTCTCCTGTATCAGGAAATGTTTCCTCCACCTGAGTTTGCGTAGGAACAGCGATATGTCTTTTACCCAATTGAAGTCATTATATTTATTAGTAGGGATGAATGAAAGGCCCTTTTTCAACACAGACATTTCCTCGTTCGATAGTGTTTTCGTGGATAGATTTATAACTTGGAGTTCATTACTATTCTCATTCTGCGGAGTCATATCAGCTTCATAGTCCCTAATAGTGTCTGTACTATTTTCTAGTGGGCCGGTCCAGGGCCCCCTCGGTCTCTCAACATGTAGTGGGAGATGGGTTGCCCTAAAAAAGGTCTATCTCTTGAGTTAGTTCTAGCCTTGTTACGGGGTCTTTGTTTGTTTGAACCCCTATTTTTAAAGTTGCCTGTGAATTGGCCTCTCCTTGAGGTGTCATTCATGGGCATCTCCCCTTCGGAGGAGCTCAGCTCTGACTCCGTTTGAGATCTGTTGTCATATGCCCTGTTCTCTTTAAAATCGTTCATATCTCTATTATATTGGTGGTGTTTTCTTTCTTTCAAGTGGCAGGTATACTTGTCAATGGTTAATTTGAGAGAGTTCTCTCTTCTCTCAATGTCTGCTTCACTTGAGAACTTCTGTACTTCCTTAATGAACTCGTCAAGGGCTTTACCATTTTTCTCAAGATTTATCTTTTCCTCCTCTAGGAGCAAGGTCATGAGTCTCAGAGGACTAGCCGTAGCTTCTTGTTCCCATTTGATCATGAAAGCGTTGTTTCTCATTTTTGGAGTGGGCAGTATATGGACTCTAAGTCCTCGGGGCACTATCTTATTCTCCAAATAATTGGAGAGTCCCTGGACCTCCCACCAGACGCGTACGAAGTCTTTGTATACTTTAGTCAAGTTTTTGAACGCTTGGTTAATAGAAACTGTATGTGTGCTAGTATCCAGCTCTTTATTTGAGAACACCGATTTTGCCTCAGTGAGCCAAGGTGCAGTGTCAATGCAACTTGACAGGAAGCTTGCCATAATTCAAAATTTTCAAAACTATCACCGTGGCAACAGTCTACTTCAAAATAAACTCAAATTTTATCCCCGAGAAGAACTGTCTGACTGATATATAAAACTTAACGTTTATTAAATCAATAAAATATATGGACGATCACAAACCAGCTGCTCCTAAAGACGTCTGAGCCGTCCGACAGGAGGAGCGCCGCCCCGACTCTCGCAGCTCGTTCTCTGCTGTTTACATGCACAACTGCAGATTTGTTCTATTTGTACATGCAGCGCAGAAACGGATTCATAGCTGTCCATGGCCTTTAAGGCGGCCTTCACACGACCGTATGCGATTTTACGTTTGCCCGCACGCACCGTATGAATGACTTTTTGAAATGATCGAGTTCCAATCTTCGTGTATTTCCAGCTGTTCACGCGGGGCGCTGCTGCGTGAATGCGAAAAGACGCTGAAGCGATGGCGAAGGACGATCGGACTAAAATGCTCAGAATGACAATCAATGCTTAATTAGGGCAGCTGTCTTCTTTTCCCAGTGTTATACGCAGGGTAACACCACTCCCCCACCCCATCCCAGCTGCCACAGAAGTCTATGGGAACTTACTGTGTATCACATCAAAAAATAAGGCAAGCCCCGTCTCTTCATGCACTAATTATTAAAAAAAATATATATATGCGTATATTTTACGTAGAAAAAAACGTTCATCTGAATGAAGCCATTGGAATCCAATGCTTCGCACGGTCGCGGTTTTTGTGCCAAAATACCTGCGTAAATACGGTTGTGTGAATAAGCCCTAAATGCCTCTGCATGAAACTAACTTGCAGCGTAATTTGTCTTGGTCTCGGCTGCCTTTATACTTTATACCTTCTTCACAAAAAATATTTTTTCAGTGTTTTAATTAAAAAAAAAAAAAAAAAAAAATGCCCGCGTTTCAGTCATGTTTTCTTGGCATATTTTTAAAGCGTTTTTTGTGGCATTTTTATTTTGTAACGTTTAAAACGAGCCTGCTTGAAAAATAAAAACAACAAAATGCCCCAAACTGAAAAGCTTTGCCTAGGGTTTATTTTATACTAAATTCAGACTTTAACATCAACTAGAAGCATTTTTGGCCTTTAAAGTCATTTAACCCCTTCCTTCTATGGGACGTACAGTTACGTCCTGCAGGGTCGGGGTATGTATGATGAGAGATCACGCGGCTATCTCTCATCATACATCGTGGGTGCAGGCTGTTTATTACAGCCGACACCCAGCGGCAACAGCTGCGAGCGGTCGCACGGCCAATCTGGGCTGTTAACCTTTTTAATGTCCCGAATGATGTTTAGACGTCCCGTACAGCCTCCCCGCAATGAGATCGCAGGGAGTCGTGTGGGTGTCATGGCAGCTGGCGGCCTTCTGAAAGGCCACAGGGCTGTCTTAGCAGACTGCCTATCAAGCCATCCCTGTGGGGTGGCTTGATAGACTGCCTGTCAGATCACAGCATGATCTACTGCAGGAGCGATCAAAGCATCACTAGTGGTGGTTAGTTAGGGGAAGCTGAAAAAAAAAAAGTAAAACTAAAAACAATAAAGTTTTACTAATTGTTGAGAAAAAAAAAGTAAAAGTTAATAAAAAACAACTTTCGCCATATTTACAATAAAAGAATCTAAATAATAAAACAAAAATACATATTTGGTATCGCTGCGTCTGTAAAAGTCCGATCTATTAAAGGAACACATTACTTACGCCGCACGATGCTTGTCGAACAAAAAAGAAAAAAAATTAAGAATACCAGAGATTTTTGGTCACCCAGTCTCTAAGAAAAATTGCAATAAAAACTGATCAAAATATCATATGAATTCAAAAATGGTACCAACGGAAACTGCAGGACGACCCGCAAAAAATGAGCCCCCACACAACTATGTCAAAGGAAAAATAAAGTTATTGCGCGCAGAAGATGGCAGAAAATAATTAATTTAAAAAAAAATGCAGGTAGTACAGCAAAGAAAAAAAAAACTACATACGTTTGTTATCTTGGTAATCGTACTGACCCGTAGAAAAAAGATATAGTGTGATTTTTGTTGCAGTTTCTGCGCCGTAGAAACAAGACGCACCGAAAGATGCCTGAATGACGCTTTATTTTTTTCATTTTACTCCACTTGGATCAACATTGGGGGTGGGGGGGGGAGGCTAATAGGCTGAACTGGATGGAAATATATCTTTTTTTCGGCCTTACATACTGTGTTCACGTCTGCCATCCAACCTCCGTTAAAAGTGAGCCTCATAATACATTGCAGGGTCTGTTGAAGGATGGACATCAAATGCGCCTTCCATACTCCGTGACTTATAGTGGGGTCCATGGAGTTCCATCAATATGACGGAGTAAGCGGCGTAGATCTGAAGATGCCTGAACATCCGCAGTCGTTATTTGTCCGTTGTTGATGATAATTACGAGTGGTTTTTTCGATCTGATAACGGTGTGAATAAAAGTTGTCGTCTTTGTCTCCCCAGCTGTTCTCCCAAGGTGCTTTTGGCTACGTCCTTCCTATCATGTCCTTCATCTTGGCCTGGATAGAGGCTTGGTTCTTAGATTTTAAAGTTTTACCACAAGAAGCTGAAGAAGAAAATCGTAAGTTTAAAAAATGTCTTTTTGAATCTTTTTTTATTAACTACTTATCCTACAATTTATGGTTTAAAATGACGGGTTTGACCAACTGGAGTGTAAAAACATTCTTCTCAAAAAGAAACCACCCGTCTTACAAAAGTGTGGTAAATTCTATGCCACCCATACTTTATGCCACGTGCGGAACTGTGGATGTGAGGGTCCCTTTTTTTTTATTGATGATCTATGCTCAGCATATGTAACAAATAGCAGAGGGTTTTGCCACCTAGAACACCCACAGATCTTCCCTTTAACCCTTTCAAATCCAATTTGTATCCTGGTTTTCCTAGGGGGCTTACTCTTTTTCTGCCATTATACAATGACACTATATGCTGGCTAAAGCCAGTACTACATGAGGTGACACTTGGATAGGTTCCAACAGCAGAGAGGCTGGCAATATACAGTAAGAGAACCCTGACGGACGTCTACCAACATCAGAGCTGTACAGCCTTAAATCATAATGTCTTCAGAGGTCAGACAGTGGATTGCAAAGGGTTAAAGGGCCTGAACTTGCAGCACCTTTCTGGAATGCTGCACCCTCTACGGAGGGGTCCTATTTCTGGTGCAAAAAGCAGCGCATTAATGGGGATGCTGGGGGTTGGACCCTTGCCAATCTGATATTGGTGACCCAAACCAAGGATAAGTTCTGGCTAGGTAAAGGTAAGGTCCACTGGTGCGAGCACAGAGTCATGACTGACTCCTAGGGTGACGTCACATTGTGACATTTTCTTGGCAGACTGTTTTTGCCATTCCTTCCCCAGAGAGCTCCGGACTGCATTCTGCTGCCTTAACACTCTGCGCCCCACCGGACCCTCCTTAAATTCTGTTCGTTTTTATTGCACTGTACATTGTTGCAGAATTCCAGATGGCTTTATGAAGACGTATGCAGGTAGACTTGGACATATGGGACATGTATGAACTCTGTGTGGAGGTGGGGGTGCTAAGGTATTGCTTGGGTTAAATGTTTTAAAAATGTGTTACCGCTCCCAGGATCCCTTTAAGGATGCAATGATCTGTATCTCCATTTGTCACAAGCCATAACTATTTTATTTTTCCATTGATATGAGGGCTTATTCGCTGAGTGGTGAGCCATACTTTGTATTGGTGCCATTTTGGGGTCCTTATAATGTATTAACTTTTTGATAATCTTTTTTTAGGGTAAGGGGGTTCAGGACAAAAGAACACATGAATTCTGACACTTTTTTAATGATGTTTAGTAAACGGTGTAATTAAAATGGTAACTTTTTTTCTGCATATCAGTACGATTACGACAATACCAAAATATATACATTTTTGTAGGTTTTTACACTCTTGTAAAATCGAAACCCTTCAGGGTGCGTTCGCACGTAGCGTAAATTCTGGGGAATTCTCGCAGCGAAAAATGCACAATTGGTGTATCCAGCTGATTCCTGGTCACAATCTGCTGATTTTAGCAGCTGCAGCGCCCCCCCTCAGCTGGGGACACATCCCTCCCCATCACCCGGGAGCCTCTAGGGAGCACAAAGTTGCCGGTCAGGCTATGCCAAATCAGCAGTAGGATTCTAAAATGGCGCTGAATTCACAAGCATTACGGACGCAGAATTCCCTGGAAAATTCTGGCGTGTGAGCGAGGCCTCAAAACGGGAAAACGAAAGTATCTAATAGTCGTGTGCGCATGGTAGATCCGAGTAAAGTCTAATAAACGGCACAAACCTTTTATTTATCAGTGCGTATCGTTACTTGCGGCACAAACCGGCAGCGTTCTTGAGTGCATTGGGATTTACTCTATGGAATTCGCCTGCTGCCTGTTGTGGCAACGGCAAATACAGGAATATAACATAGTAGCTATATTAACCCTTAAAGACCAGCGTGTTTCTGTCCTAAAGGACCACTTTTTAGCGATTTTACGCATGATTTTGAAGGTGAGCTGAACAGTAAAGAGGTGTTCTGGCGTTGTTCTGGTTTTGTTTTTCTAGTAGTTCATACAGATGCGGATATAATTGTGCAGCTGGTTATTATATACAATATTTCTAGCACTAAAGAGTTATTGTCTGCGGCATTTGACTGGTTTTCATCTGGATCATGGAGTCAACAAATGGCCTAATCAGGTGCGGGGGGAATGATTACATGAGCAAGCGCTCATCCTCTCACTCCTTTCCTGGGAAACAATGCCACGATAGAACATGTGACAGTCGGAGCAGAGATGCTTTCTGATTGATGAGGGGGATGGTAACATGAACAGAAGTCTATGCTACACCTCACCAGGGACAAACAGGAGAATCCCAGATCTTCTCCCTGTTTGCTTGTCCCCCGTTGCACCCCTCTCCCCTCCTGCACACTGGCTGAAGTTCAGTACTTGCAGCTCTCACTTCATCCTGCTAGAATGTCAGCTAGAATGAGTAATATTTTTGCCTTGAAAACAAGATACAAAAGGCAGCCGCAGCTGCAATCTAGCCCGTGCTGTACTTGGACAAAATCATTAAGTCCATTTCTCCAAGCCCAAATACACTGTAGGCAAAACTGTTGGGGGGTTTTCTCTAAAATGAAAAAGATGCAAAACCATTTTGGCAGGCCTTACTGACTTGGTAATTTTCTTATTTTTAAGGTCGTTTAGTGATTCAGAGCGTTTCTGAACGTGCTGCACTTTTACCGCCAGGACCAAGGTCGGATGGACAGTTCTACTCGCCTCCCGAATCTCCTGCAGGTACTTGTAGATATATTTGTGCTCTTCTCAGGAATCGGCTCTGTATCCCCAGTGCAAACCTTTCATATTGGAGCAATGCTATTTGTGCTTGCTTTTAACACACTGGTTGGGTATACTGTTGGTGAAGAGTTGTAGACTTCATACAGTCATGTGGGAAAGTAGGGACACCCCGTATAAAGTCTTTTGTTTTTTTTTCACGTGTGTAAATATTAATTTTTAATCTTTAGAACAGGTATGGGTAAAAAAACCTACATGACCAAATATTGCAGTTATTGGTACAAGGTGTATGGTTTTAAATCTTGCGGTACACCCTTCGTGTCTGACCCCGGGGTATCCTGGCGGCCGCTGCCTGGATAGCTCCTTTAACCTAGAGGAACACTTTTTTTAAGGCCATGTGTGGCGTTGCTGACCGTGAGGTAGACTACCGTTATGGCTGCCGGAACTCTCAAGCTGTGCTTGCTTTTTCCACAAAAGGAAATGGCAATAATCAAAACAAGAACCACAGATGTGCAGTCAGTTTGTTAGAGGTTTTTGTTGAGTTACATAGATCTTTTCTCAATATACTTTATAAATGAGAGTTTAACCCTTTGCAATCCAATTTTGGATTCAGGATTTACTAGGGGGCTTTCTCTTTCTGTCATTATACAATGGCGCCATCTCCTGGCTAGAGCCAGTACTGCGGTATGTGACATGCTGGAGTGGCCCCCTACAACAGACTGGCCAGTAATCTACAGTAAGAATACCCTGCCGGAGGTCTACCGACATCGGAGTTGTACAGCCTTCAATCAGAATGTCTTTAGATGTCAGACAGTGGATTGGAAAGGGTTAACAAAACTACACACAGTGTCCTTAAGAACCAACATGTCTTACACAGGAAGGTTGTGCAGCTGGAATTCCAATCTGGTCCGCTGCGGATGAAAGCTGGAGCAGTCTAGCAGAGTATTACTCGCTGGGTCCTGACGATGCTTCCATTTTCACAGAAATGTTCCGTGAAATCCATAATCTCAAATCCATGAAGTCCTCTGGTGGAGAACACACAGCGCCCCAGGTGTACTAAGTAGTTTACGACAACGTTTGGAATAAATCGGGTAATAGAGTTGCAGGCCTTGACGTGCACAAAATTTGAAAAGTGATAAGGAGAAGTAGGCAAGGTATCCAGGTTTTTGGCAAATTTAAGAGAAAGTCGGAAAATGGCACAAATTTTGGCACAATTCGACACCTGCTATTATCGGACTTTTGTACCGTCCCAAATGCAACAAATTTGTAAAAAGGCATACACCTTTTAATACGTTAAGCATAAATCACTCCAACTATCTCCTTTCTGTGTCTGACCTAAGATACACCAATCCTAAAAAAGAACAAATGCAATAGTTCAGAAGTAGACAATCCCTTTA
Source organism: Eleutherodactylus coqui (assembly GCF_035609145.1). Taxonomy (NCBI): domain Eukaryota; kingdom Metazoa; phylum Chordata; class Amphibia; order Anura; family Eleutherodactylidae; genus Eleutherodactylus; species Eleutherodactylus coqui. Next base: position 34,306,755 of record NC_089848.1, on the reverse strand, counting down.
ACCCCTTACCGCCACAGGGCGTCCTGGCTGCAGGGTACTTAAGCTTACGGCCTGTTGTGTTATGTCCTGTAAATGGCGCGGGATCAGAAGTGAGCCCGCGCCATCCGGCAGCAGGAACCAGCTGTTTACCAATAACTATCCCCCCCCCCGCTGCAACAGCGAAGCTACATTAGGATAGCGACCTCCGCTGTTAACCCTGTACATGCTGCGATCTATGTAGATCGCAGCATGTAAAGGGTTCACAGAGGGAGAGGGCTGCCTCTGTGATGTTATCAGACCCCCGTGATATCACAGAGGACGAATGGGTTACCATGACAACAGGATGCCAGACACTTGCGTCCTAGCTTGCCATTGCCTATCATTGCTATTACAAGCGATAAAGCATTGCAGTACAAGTCCTGCAATGCTTTATCATAGCTGCTATGGTTCAGGTCCCATACAGGGACATAAAGGGTGTAAAAACATAGTGTTTAAAAAAAAAAAAAAAAAAAACCCCAAAACACTTTTTTGCTCATTTTCTACTATTTGTGTAACTAAAATTTAAGCAAAACCCTCACATATTTGGTAGCATCATCTCTGTAATGACCCGTACTAGTTTGAGCACACCATTTATCATAAACAGGAAAAACCTTGAAAAAAATGTAGGCGAAGTACTTATTTTGTTTTTTACCTCACAAAAAATGCAATGAAAGTGTTGAAAAAACTGTATGTACCCCAAAATGGCACAAATAATGATCTTTATTTGTATAGCGCTAACTTATTCCGCAGCACTTTCGAGGCACATGGGGTACAAACAATATAGAAATTACCAAATTTACATGCGGTATTCAATTATTTGGAAACAGGGGGTGGGGTGATACAGAAAGTACAGGGGCAGGAGGTGGAGCAAGGGGGAACACAGCAATGTGACGGTAACATGCGATAAACAGTTTTTAGGTCATCAACTGGATGGGGGGCAGTACAGGAAGTACAGGGCAGGAAGTGTACACGATAGGCAAAAGTGGAAAGCTATAGGGGGGTGGGGGACTAGATCCGGAGGTTTGGTATGCCTCTATGAAAGAGGCGCATCTGAAGTTCCATGTGTTGGCGATTGTTCGGATGTTTTGGGGTAGAGCGTACCATAGGATGGGTGCTGCTCTAGAGAGGTTCTGGAGCCGAGCGTGTGAGGTTCATATTAGAAGGGTGTTGAGTGTGTTAGCGGATCGGAGTGTGTGGGCTGGGTAATAAATGGAAAGAAAGTAAATGGTGTGCGGTGGTGTGGTGCAGTTCTATAGTGTATGGGTAGCCAGTGCAGCGACTGGCATAGTGCGGTGGCGTCTGAGAAGCTGTCGGCCAGGTAGATGAGCCTAGCTGCCGCGTTTGGTATGGATTGGAGAGGGGAGAGTATGACGCGGGGGAGGCCGATGAGCAGAGAGTTGCAGTAGTCGAGTCTGGAATGGATGAGGGCAACAACAAGTGTCTTTAGCGCGTCTGTGGTGAGGAACGACCAGATTTTAGCTATATACCTGAGGTGCAGGTAGCATGTTCGGGCCAGAGATTGGATGTGGGGGGTAAAGGAGAGGTCAGAGTCTAGTGTGACCGCAAGGCAGCGGGCATGCTGTCTGGGGGTTATGATGGTGCCCTATACTGATATGGAGATTTTTGGGGGAGGTCGGCTGGTTGAGGGCAGAAAGACAAGGAGGTCAGTTTTTGAGAGGTTACATTTGAGAAAAAGGGAGGCCATGGTGTTAGAGACAGCGGACAGACAGTTGGTAATGTTTTGGAGGAATAGTGCTGAGATGTCACGGGAAGAGGTGTATGCTGGGTGTCATCAGCGTACAGGTGGTATTGGAGGCCAAATCTCCTGATGGTTTGTCCAATAGGGGCTGTGTAGATAGAGGAGAGGGGACCAAGGAGCGAGCCCTGGGGGACCCGAACAGCATGGGGGAGCGGAGAGGAGATGGAGCCAGTGAAGGAGACACTGAAAGAGCGGTCAGACAGGTAGGAGGAGAACCAGGAGAGCATGCTCCTTTAGGCCCATAGCGCGAAGCATAGCGAAGAGGAGGTCATGGTCAACAGTGTCAAATGCAGCGGAGAGCGAGGAGAATTAGTCGGGAGTAGTCGCCCCTCAAGGCTGTCATCAGGTCGTTTGATACTTTTTGTGAGGGCGGTTTCAGTCAGGTGTATGGGGGAGAGTTGTCTAAGGGAAAGCGTATGAGGTGGGAGTAGAGCAGGCGTTCCAGTAATTTGGAGATGAAGGGGAGGTTTGAGACGGGTCGTAGTTGGCAGCGTCGGTCGGGTCTAGGTTTGGTTTCTTTAGCAAAGGGGATATGATGGAGTGTTTAAATGAGGAGGGGAAAATACCAGAGATTAGAGAGAGTTTGAAGATGGTGGTGAGGTGGGTAATAAGAGCTTGGGAGAGGGACCGGAGGAGGTGTGAGCGGAGAGGGTCTGTAGTGCAGGAGGTGGGACGAGAAGAGGACAGCAGCCTGGAGACTTCTTCCCCTGTCGTTGGTTCTAGTATAGATAGTGAATGAGTGATGGATGCAGTGCTGAGCAGACTGGGCAGCTGTGTAATATTCGGAGATTTCTTTTTGGATGTTTTCGATTTTTTTAATTCTTTTCTTTCAAGTGGGCGGCCAGCTCTCCAGCACAGAGATCCATCATGGGGGCCTGTTCTTTGGGTCTGAGGAGGGAGCAGAAGGAATCCATAGGAAACAATCAGTTCTATCAGATGCGATTTTATTTTGAAGCGATGCGTGTGGGATGTGAACGTAGCAGGGTACTTAGGTCTATTTATTTTATAGACCCTCGCCAGGGACACACAGCAACCTGTTGTACTTGAAGATTGAGGATGGGTCTGACATTGTAGATGAGACGCTTGTGTTATGCCAGCAGCTGCCGCCTTTGGCTGGCGCTCTATACCTGACTGATGTGTTTGGACCTCATGCTTGTGTAGGTTTGTCCGTTGTTTCCACTATGATCTCGGAATCCCGTTCATGTCTGCATTCAAATTGTATCCCAGTTGTATCCATCCGTATTTCTCTGATCGGTCGGCTATGATTATATGAAAGGGAACCAGTTTGATTAGACCTTTTTCATGGAGAGGAGCGATCTCAACCTATTATTTATCATAATGACGCTCGTGTACAGAGCCTTATATAATGGAAAGTTCTACAGTTGTCCAGTATACTTTCTGCATCCATTTCTCGATGTTTTCAATATATTTGCTTGCAGTTATTCAATAGGAACCTTCATTATTTCCTCCCAATAGATCGAGATCTGCCCTGGTAGAATTGATGGACACATGGGGGACCGGCGGATTAGATATTGGCTCAAAATATATACAGCGAACCTTCGCCTATTGCGGGGGTTACGTTCCAGAGACCCCCGCGATACGTGAAAATCAGCGAAGTAACAGCGTTATAATTACACAAATGAATCTGTCGGGTGAACTGCCAAACAATCGCAAAAGTGATCAGTCAGCCCGATGCCACGATCAGTGAGCCGATCAGCGCCCAGGATACAGAACACATTCCATCAGCCAATAGCGTGCCGTGTACAATCTTGCGTTGGCGAGATTGGCGATTTATATGTGGTCAATCTAAACTCCGCGATGCACTGAAGCCGCAATCATTGAACTGCGATATAGCGAGGGATCACTGTATAGTAAATCTATTCACCTTTTCTTGATGCCGTAATTTTAATAGTCTTTATTTGTCTGCAGATTCTGATGAAGACCTCGAGGAGAAACAAGACAGTGAAAAATCTCTCATCTAGTGAAGTAAGATCCGCACAGCAGTATAAGGGGGACACGGCACGGCGGGATAGTTGTAGCAGGAATTTCATTTTTCTTTTAATCAAAGGGGGTTGTATCAGGACTGCATCTATGTATAATAGCTGCAACCGTTACTTCCAATGCTTTACTTTTTTCTCAGTCTATTCACTCCCCTGTTACTGCCGCTGATCTATCTGGGTTGATGGGAAGGCCGTATGTACTTGGCAAACTAACCTTCTGGAGATGTCCTTCGCAAATGCCAAGTTCGTAAAACTTGCTGAGTACATAAAAAGTAGTGATAGAATTTGCAGTAGTGCACACACCTAGAGCCACCATAATTGCTGGCTGATGTGCAAGCACAGTAGTGCATGTGGCACAGGGGATACCCGACCGGGCGTGGCCGGCTACCATAAGAGCATACCCGACCGGGCGTGGCCGGCTACCATAAGAGCATACCCGACCGGGCGTGGCCGGCTACCATAAGAGCATACCCGACCGGGCGTGGCCGGCTACCATAAGAGCATACCCGACCGGGCGTGGCCGGCTACCATAAGAGCATACCCGACCGGGCGTGGCCGGCTACCATAAGAGCATACCCGACCGGGCGTGGCCGGCTACCATAAGAGCATACCCGACCGGGCGTGGCCGGCTACCATAAGAGCATACCCGACCGGGCGTGGCCGGCTGCCATAAGAGCATACCCGACCGGGCGTGGCCGGCTGCCATAAAGGGGAACCGCTACCGGGCGTGGCTGGCTGCCATAAAGGGGAACCGCGACCGGGCGTGGCCGGCTGCCATAAAGGGGAACCGTGACCGGGCGTGGCCGGCTGCCATAAAGGGGATACGTTGCTTGCTGTGTTTGAGGACAACCTATGCGAAGGAAGGGCCACTGGCTGGAGGTGAGAAGTTACTTGTGGATAGGAGCATTTTGAGAAATTATATTTGATAAAAGGTTTTATTTTCCCAAAATGAATGCGATAAGCAGTGATGTGAGCTGTGAGACTTCAGTATCTGCAATGAGCCCCTTGTGACAGATGGATCACTCTACACTGTAACATAGGGTAACAACTTGTGCAACAGTCAGCATGTTATTTATGGCAAAAAAAAAATACTTTTCACCCATAATTAAAATTCATAAAATTTAAAACTAACTTTTACATATCACAAAATGAAGGGGGTGGGGGACACTGGAGGGGGTCATCACAAGGCCTCATACAGCCAAGTCGGCTTAGAAAGTTATGTGTTTTGGAAGGTGCGCAGATGCCGGCAGAATAAGTCTTCCAGCACTTGCAGAACCCACACCGCTGGAAGGGGCAAGCGAAGAAAATACATTTTTAATAAATGCGTGCCAAAATCTAATCAACCTTTCCATTCATTGCCCTTCTGCTATGTTCCACTAGGTGGCGACTTGTTAACATTTCTGATATGTAAGCACTCGGCACTGCTTGCTTGAGGGGCCGTAGCCCTATTGGAATAGAAGTAGACTTTGTAAATTGTTTTATACTTTAGTTTATGAAAGCGATGCTCCGCTCAGCATTGTCCTCTCTCTACAGAATGAAGACATTTCATCGCATGGAACCTCATTGGAAAAAGGGATGCCTCCATGGTGACATCAGGAAGAAGGGCCGAATAAAGCGTGTCTCTGGGTGCAGACACTGCTGCTCTAGGGGGCTACAAACCTACTACTGAAGATGCTCTGGACTTGGGTTCAAACTTACCTTAGTGAGAAGAGACATCCAGCGCATACTTTATATGCTAGCAGATCCTATAGGAACACTGGCTTAGTTATACTTTATCCTAGAAGTGGAGCCGCTGACGTCGTTCTCTCCTGCAGTCCATTATACCAGATTTCAGTGCCTTTGTGCTTTCCATAATGCAGAAAGTGCGATTCTAAGGATGGGTTGTCTAGCGCAGTGGTCCCCAATCTTTTTTTGCACCAGGGACCGGCTTCAAACTAGACCATTTTTCCATGGCCCGGCAGGGCGGGGTTTGGTCATATGGGGGCGGGGTTATGGAGGGGTTTGGAGTTTAGTGCATACTTATTATAATTATGACATTTATAATGTAAATGTGACTCAACTCACCCCCACCTTCCTCGAGACCCATATACTACCCCCCCCCCACCCCACCCCCCTCCTCTGGTGGTTGGGGACCCCTGCTCTAGCAAGTAAGGAAAATGTGAAGAGGATGCAAGACTTCATTATAAGATTATATTTGCGTTGTGTTGTAAAGTAGCCAATAGGGCAGTAAATTCTGCACATGATGTATAAAGCTAACAAACCCTGACAAGTCTGTTCCAAAGTAGCACACTGGCAAGTGACAAGACACCGATTCAGTCTACAAGCTTCCTGCGCTGGCAGGATTCACACACATACCCATCTGATGATATTCCATGTACAAAAATGGTTTTCTTAGCTGCTATTCTAGAGATTCAGGTTTTTTTTTCAACCCTCGTTACTTATTTGATATGTCTCCCATTCCCTGCCCCCAGCCGGGTGTGCCAAGGCCCTTCTCCAGGTATGTACTAAGAATTCTGCTGCCATACGGAGTCCTTTACTCGAGTGCATTGAGATTTAGATCATACCTCATATTCATTGAGTCCATCAGGCTTCAAATTGATTGAAGAGCAGAGTAAACCACATATGTTTAAGTGTCCGCGGAGTATCAACCAGTCGGATGCCGTGGTCTGGAAGAGAAGCTAACTTCTCAACAATTGCAGCACATTTCTGTATATTGCTTACCTAGATTGCCTGATTCGCCAATGTCCGCATTTATAAAAGGGCTAGCTGCTTATCTGATAACTACGGGCATGGAGGGCTAGAATTAGGCTGGCAAATAGTAATGTAGAGTTGGTAAAAAAAACCTTCAACTCGATGGATCTGCCTTTCTTCAACCCGTGGAACTGCTTTTAGAACCGTGAAACTACTTTAATTCGTCGTCCAGAAATCCCTGTAAACTTACTCTTGTTTCCGGCAACCGCAATATAATGCTGAATTTCATGAGATCAGAAGATTTACCAGAGAATTAATTAGGAACTGATTAAAAACAGGTTGAGTGATTTCATGTTTTTACGATTTTATTTTTAACTTTCCTAAAGGTCTTCAAGAGAAGTTTATATTTTCTTGATAATCCAGCAAATCTAATGATCTGAAACCGATACCATTAATAATATGTTAGAGTTAAGATACTTGACCCAGTTGGCCTATTTCCATGGAACGAGTAGATGCCGTTTAGAACATGTTTCCCACCCCAACATCTCAGTGCTGATTACGCTAACAACCCTATGTGGGGCCTTCTCCAAAAAACAATCTTTTTCCATTGTTAGCATTGTGTACCTTCATGTGGTCCTTAATCCGCCAATTAGCCTTTTTTCTGGACAGCATCATTTGGTGTTGGAGTGCTGAAGATCATTCTGGGATGACGAGGGAGGTTGTAGCCATAAAGCATCTGAGTAAGCCTGTGCTGGTGATGACTGACCCTCACCCTGAAGGCTCCCCATTCACACTAGATGAAGATCAGCTAACCTGCCCTGAGTTGGCAGACCAGGTGACTATCTAGTGTGGGTTCCAACTCTAATGGCAGATGTTGGGGAAAGGAAGAACCGGTACATTTCAGGCAAAGCACTCCCTTGTAAAACAATGTGGCTACAATGTAGAGCAAATGTTATGTAGATTATGATTGCACTTTATGGGGACTTGGCTCCATACAATATACTGATATCTCGGCTATAATATTTATATATTTGTATGTATATCTATAACATACATGTGTATTACAAGTGAACGACCCAATCTGAAGCCCTCTTAACTCACATTTAGTGACACTCGGATACATAAATTTGATATCAATGGAAACCACCTCAAAGTATTTAGTTTCATGACATCAGAAATGTTTTTCACATTAGAGGTGATCAATGTGACCCCTTTTGTCCCCAGACACATATTGAGCCTGTAGTGACGTTTCTGCCATACACGTAGTAACATAATACTGATGCAGTGGCTTCCATGATGTGTCCTGGCAGGTCATGTATGATGGATGGCATGTAGAGTCCAACAATCCCCCAGAGATAGAAATCAAAACAAAACCCCCATGGAAGAAGGGGCAGCACACTACCGGTTATAGCGTTAAACTCAATCACCTGGGGGAGTCCTCCATGCGCTCCCCGTACACTGGCGGTTTCCCCTCCCCAGATTCTAACATTACATTTATTGCCTAAAAGCTGGGTGGCGGCTTCATCACTTAAGGCTCCATGAAACCATCGCTTTCCATTGGTTAGCAGACTCTTGCAGGAAGAACGGCGTTCCCACTTTGTCGTCCGGTTTCGGGGCCGGAACAATTGCAATCGGTAGGGATAACATTGTAAACATTTGCGCAGAATCTTCCACGCAGTCGGCGGCGGGACGTCCAATTCTGCTTCTTCTGATGGTGGATTTCTGAGGACTTTGAGTGCACGGACGCGCTCCGCTGTTTCCACGCTTACAGGCGGACGGACGGATTATTCTCACAGATGGAACCTTTTGTCCTAAAATTGGAGTACAACTTACGAACCATGCGCCCGCTGGGTGGAGCTTCAAACGTTGTTTGGAAATAACGTTGCACACTAATAGACTGGTAGGTGTGAAAATCAAGGACACAAAACGCTCTCCTGTCTCCATTGGCAGCCATATTGTCTCATATGTCCCTAGTGACAACCACGGTATGATAAAAGTTTTTGGGCCTCGTTTAGCAAAACTATCCGTAAGACGTCCTTGTTGTCGATAGCAACCGATCGCAGTGCAGAAGCTTGAGAAATAAGTTGCACCATGATGGATTGCTATAGGCAACAAGGACATCTTACCGTCAGACATTTTTGCTAAATCAAAATTTTTGAGGTGTTTTTTTTTTTTTCCAATTGATATCAAATTTACGTATTCGAGTGTCATTAAAGGTGAGTTATGGGGGGGTGGGGGTCAAAATCAGGAGGATCATTTTGTAATAACCCTATATAAGTAACTGAAAACAACTTGCATGTGGATATTGTACAGCAACTTATTTTTTTTCATGGTGTCAATGTCTTTTTACCTCTTGGAAACCAAATTTTTGTGTCACGTCACCAAATGCTTGTGGTCTTAAAGTATGAGCGTAATATAAACTTGTTACAAGCAGATGGTCACTAAGAGTTCTGCTTCTCTGTTGGTAAGTAGTGCAGCCCTAGACCTGCATGTATCACCCCCAACATTTATTTGCTCAGAGTAGCTAAAACCACCGACGGAACACGATTATTGATAGCGGTTACTGGAAGTATAATTCTGTGCTCCTCCCAATTATTGGTCATGATTTTCTTAAACGTAAGAAGTAGAATGCCCCTTGTTATAATGCTATGCCCCAACTGAATATTTGTAGTAAAAGGGTCGTCTCCATTGTAATCCGGATGACGTATTCTCAGGATCAGCCATCAATAGTCGATGGTCTGGGAAGCCTGCTGTTTGGCAGGGTTGGAGTTCAAATGTGTGGAGCTGCTTTGTCTCCGGTTGCAGACAGCTCTGTACGTTGCACGGTGGCCTGGTGTGGTACTGGAGATTGTGTCCCATTGAAATGAATAGGTCAGCAGTTTTAGAAGTGGCACAACTGCTTTTATTGTATGAACGAACCAAAAGAATTAATGCTTTATGAATCTAATATTAGTAAACTTAGCTGTTTTATAAAAACTAGACTACTACTAGATGTGCAGAAACTGTCTGACTTCTCGCAAGCAATCAGGCATTTCTATTACTTTTCTTTAACTTTCTGATAACTGGAGATCTAAATGGGTTGTTAGAGGTTAGAGCCAAAACCAATTTCCTAAATTCAGGTTTGAGCTCAGATTTTCTTCCTTTTAGATGCATTACAAAAATATGGTCCTACAGGGCACCAAAGCGGACATAGCAGACGGTCGAATGACCTGTCCATGATTGGTCTACAAAAACGTTTCAAAGACCACATTATGTCACAAGATGAAACCACTAATCCCCACTCACCTCTGCTGTAATCCGTGGCCTAGTCTAGGGAACATTGATGGGATACTGATTTGTTATTCGGTATCAACGGCTTTTTAACTGCAGCACCAACAACCAAAAAACCTCCATCACATCAGATCAACTTATCGACCAATGTCTGCCATCGGTTGGCATATGTCACACTCATTCATGTCACGAAAAGGCATCAACAGTTGGCATAAAATGGTCTTAATTGACCCATTGGCCGCCCTAATTCCCTATTGTATGGTCAGCTTAGGAGATGGTAACCCTTGAAAAGTGTTGCTTGACAACTCTGTTCGAAGGACTTCTGTTTGATAGGTAGTATATACCTAGTAACCAGACTTCAAACATCACTTGGCTGTCCAGCATGTGGACCAGCACTGAGCTGACGGCAAAGAGGGCAAGAGCCTCTTGGTAGCGGTCATGCCAGGCTGTCCCCATGCCATGCTGTCAATCTGTATGGTTTAAACAGATTTTAAGAGAAATGCCTGTTAGTAGAATGCCCCTTTATGTAAAATTCAGTTTCACCGTCCCCTCAAGCCATAGTGATGGGTCCAAAGAGTAGAGCTTCATGGTTCTGTATACAGTCTGGAATTGTTACTGACGGCTATTCTAGCTGTTCAAAATATTGACATGGAAAACTCTCTGGTCTCCGGTGGCTGTCATTTCCTAGTAAATCAATGGGTCGATACAGATAAAACTCGCCAGTATATGTTTTTGTGATAAAGTGTATATTTGTGCATGTTCTGTGATACTGACTACATTTTGTTAGAGAATGAAGTTCTCCGGTGACCACGGATGGTGAGGTGCTGGAGCCCAGAACTATCCCTCCAACCATGTTGATGCATGGAAGTCCTCATGCAAAAATCTGTTGCTCATAAGCAGCCACACCGGTCCCATCACCTTTTTTTAACAGATTCGAATATGAAGGGGAACTAATTAGTTTCTGTGGGCAACTCCAAACCTTTCATGTACGAGACCCAGAGGATGTGCTGAACGGCTCTCAGATGGGAATTCGAGATGGGACTTTTCTTTAGCTGATTCTTAGTACTTCTAGACTAGTTTTCATAAATGGTTGTTTGTAATGATCGCCACCTTACTGAGATTTATTTTACTACCTACTGAACTAGAAGAATAAAGTAATATAATTGAGTCACGTGGCGTTCCTTCTGCTACGGCCTCTCAGTAACTCACGGCTTCAGCGGCCATAGAAGAATCACCGCTGAAGCCAGTGAGTCACTTATTCCGGGTTGGTGGGGCTGCGGTACTGCACGGGGAGCCGCCGGGGTAGGTGAGCAATTTTTCTTTATTTTAACCCTTTATAATTTTTCTTAAAGTCCCGGGAAATCCCTTCAATACATCTTAACTTTTACCTCTTTTTAATCGTATTGAATCTCCTAGATTTCCCATCTGCTGTAAATACAGGTTCGGCATACTCTGCTGCTTTCATAATATGTATTTATGGGCCTGAAGGCTTTTCCTTGATGCAAAGCTCCAAATCCCTCGCTTCCCTTCACACAGTTGTAGTTATACAATAACATTTGCAGAAAAATGGTTGATTTATTTAAATCAAGCAGCAAGGTCTTTGAACCCATTTAGATTAAACATATGAAACTCTAATATATACCTTTCTGTAAACTTTGTACTTTTACCTACTTGATGCCATTAATGTGAATGTGTAATGATTGTAAGCTGTAATATATTTGTATATATCAGATTGAATAGCCGTATCGCTTAATAACTGTATTTAGTGGGCTGATAAGTGTTTGTAAACACAATATTTTTTCAAATAAACAACGTTAAATTATTTTTATGGATCCAGTGACTTCTATGGAATTCATAATGCAGTTAATTTGAATCTATCGTTTAGTAGGGATTTTATCATTAGTCCTGGAATGCAGCCGACTGTCACCAGTGACTTCTGGATAGTATGGTGGAAGCGCCAGACTGCTGTAGCCAATCAGAGGCCTCTGTGTCACCGTCTGTGCTCCTGGCATCAGCACTCATACCCTGGGCGCCACGATGCCAGGAGTTTAAGGACCTGACGCTCCGGCCCCTGATTTAGTGCAGTGGTCACATGTTCCCGCCGTCCAACTACCCGGATTTCGCCAGCGGAGAGTGTCTGCTGCGTCCTGGGGCTCCAGGACAGGTGAGGACACCCTTCTGTTTTATTTTATAGGGGGACGGGGTTTTGTTCTAATGACTTAACCCCTTGAAGCCCTAAGTTCTGTGAGAAAAAAACATGACTCCTTTTTTTTTTAAAGGGTCATCAGTCAACACATTGTGTTCTATAGCAGTAGAGTGACAAGAACATGGCGGACAGGCTAAATGTACCGGTCTCATTGCTCAGCCTGCAGCAGTAACACTGGTGTTAAGGCCTCCCTCCCACACGTATTTTTGTACAGCGTTTAGCGCTGCTTCTTTAGCCCTGTGCTAAATGATGTACAACGCTCCCATTAATTTCAATAGGTCTGCTCACACAAGGCTGAAAATGCAGCGTCTTCAACGCTGTACTTTGGCAGCGTTACATGTCCTATTTTTGGCGGTTTTCAGCCCCATGTTGTCCATTAAAATGAATGGGCAGCGGTTTCAGCGCTGCCAAAAATGCAGCACAACTTGGTACCGCGCTTTTGGCAGTGCTAAATGCCCCAGCTATACTGCCTGAGTAAAAAAAAAAAAATCAATCAATCCTCATCTTGCAGGTAATGTTGCTGTCCCCGGTGGCGCTCCCGAGACTTGTCAGCTGGCAGGGGAACTTTTTCTCTGGTGACGGGGATTTGAAATCCCTGCCTCCAACAAGAGATTGCTCTGATTGGCTGAGCACCGCAGATTGACAGCCCACTCAGCCAATCACAGCCAGCACTGGATGCGTCCAATCACAGCCATTGAATGGCTGTGATTGGACGTATCCATTGCTGGCTCTGATTGGCTCAGCCAGCTGTCACTAAACACTGCTTAGGCAATCTGAGCAATAGTCTGGCTTTATTAGGTCCCGACAGCGGCGCTGGGGACAGAGACTTCACCAGCTAGGTAAGTATTCATTTTTTTTTAAATCAGCATCCTTGGCTGCGTTTTCAGCTGTGCAGAAAACACAGCCAAAATGCTGGCATAACGCATGCCCTTAGCTGGCGCTGTGACGCGGATTCCCAGGACGCATGTCAATTCTTTTTTTTTTTTTTTTTTTTAAGCTGCACTTATTCCATGGAAGTCTTGCAGTTTTTCGCTGCGGCAAAACTGCGAGATTTCTGCTGGGAAAGTGTCCAGTGTGAACCCAGCCTGAGTTTATATAATACTACAAAGTACCTCCAAATGGTGCCATTTATACCTCTGACCCGCCCTGCACAAAAGAAGTCCTTGTATGGCTGTATCAACAGGAAAAGTTTTTTTTTTTAGTTTTTAAGTGCAGAGATGAAAAACTCCAAAACTCAGCATGACTTTAAGTACCAAACTAGGGCCACATCCGTAAGGGGTTAAGGACCAAACTAGAGCCACATCCGTAAGGGGTTAAGGACCAAACTAGGGCCACATCCGTAAGGGGTTAAGGACCAAACTGTTAAAGGGGTGGTCTCGCGAAACCAAGTGGGGTTAAGCACTTCTGTATGGCCATATTAATGCACTTTGTAATGTACATTGTGCATTAAATATGAGCCATACAGAAGTTATTCCACTTACCTGCTCCGTTGCTAGCGTCCTCGTCTCCATGGTTCCGTCTAAATTCGCTGGCAGCTTGCTTTTTTAGACGCGCTTGCGCAGTCCGGTCTTCTCCATTCAGCACGAGCCGCTTCAGTGTGCTCCCCGCTACAGCTCTTCTGCGCATGCGCAGACGAGCTGTCACTGCTCGGGAGCGCGCTGAAGCGGCCATTCTGCACCATCCTCTGTTAGAGGAAGGTGCAGAAACTGGAGCTGCCCAGCGGAGAAGCCCAGCCCAGCCCAGCAGCCCCGAGAAGCCTCCCAGGTAAGTGATGGGTCGGGGGGGGGGGGGGGGGGGGGCTGTCGCTAGGCCGCTGGGGGCTGTCGCTGCGCCGGGGGGGCTGCCGCTGCGCCGGGCTGCGCCGTCGCTAGGCCGGGGGGGGCTGCCGCTGCGCCGGGCTGCGCCGGGGGGGGCTGCCGCTGCGCCGGGGGGGCTGCCGCTGCGCCGTCGCTAGGCCGGGGGGGGCTGCCGCTGCGCCGGGCTGCGCCGGGGGGGGCTGCCGCTGCGCCGGGGGGGCTGTCGCTAGGCCGGGGGGGGCTGCCGCTGTGATGGGGGGGCTGTCGCTAGGCCGCTGGGGGCTGTCGCTGCGCCGGGGGGGGGCTGCCGCTGCGCCGGGCTGCGCCGTCGCTAGGCCGGGGGGGCTGCCGCTGCGCCGGGCTGCGCCGGGGGGGGGCTGCCGCTGCGCCGGGGGGGCTGTCGCTAGGCCGGGGGGGGGCTGTCGCTAGGCCGCTGGGGGCTGTCGCTGCGCCGGGGGGGCTGCCGCTGCGCCGGGCTGCGCCGTCGCTAGGCCGGGGGGGGGCTGCCGCTGCGCCGGGCTGCGCCGGGGGGGGCTGCCGCTGCGCCCGGGGGGGCTGTCGCTAGGCCGGGGGGGGCTGCCGCTGTGATGGGGGGGCTGTCGCTAAGCCGCTGGGGGCTGCCGCTGCGCCGGGGGGGCTGTCGCTAGGCCGGGGGGGGCTGCCGCTAGGCCGGGGGAACTAGCGCTGGGCTCCGGAACCTAGCGCTGGGCTCCGGGGCCTTCACCTGGGCTGAGGGTCTAGCGCTGGGGAGCCGGGGGCTAGCGCCGGTTACCTGCTGTCTGGTCGGCGGCTGCGGGGCGTCTGGTCGGCGGCTGCGATGCGTCCGGTTGCCATGGAGACACAGCTGGCGGCGTCTCGGGAGCGCGCACGTCGGGCTGCAGCGAGCGACGGGGAAAGAGCCGGCGGCCATCTTGGGGAAACTTTTATAAGTTGCTGAAACGCTGGAACGGTAAGTACGAACCAGCTAGAAATGTCATTTACAGGGGGGCTTAGTAATGTATGTTTAATGGGGGGGACTGGGCAAAAAAAAAATTAACTGCTTCCTCGAGACATCTCCTTTAAACAAAATGACAACATTGTCATCCTCCTTGAGTTTTAACTATTTAACTCTTTACTTCAGTGTGGCTGTATCAGTGCTTGCACTTTTACAGGCCAAGTGGTAATTTCAATGGCATAATTTTGGGGTACGTCAAATTTTTAATTTAAGCTTTTATTAAGTTTTGGGGGTAAAAAAAAAATTCTTCCTTTTTATGTGTATAGTTTTATTCTATAAGAATGGGTAAAAAAGACAAATCTAGCTTTTTTTTTTGTTGTTGTTGTGTTTTTGCTTACAATATTAAACAATAACATTTTAGTGCCACTAGGAAACTTTGAAGATATGATCATTTGATCACATGCCTGGTGTTTGGAAATACTTTGGCACTAAAAACCTATAAGAGAAGAAAATAAATTATGTAAAAAATCAGATAAAAGCAGCAAAGATGGAGCCAGAGACTTACTGCCAAAGAGAGTAAAACTAACCCTAAGCTGGTCTTCAAATATATAAATAGTAAAAAGATTAATACTGAAAATCTTGGCCCTTTAATAAATAATGTAGGAGAAATTGTAGAGGGCGATGAGGAGAAGACAAATCTGTTAAATCGCTTTTTCTCCAGTGTATTCACAGCGGAAAATAAAATATCAGATGAGTTGCAGAGTGATAACATAAGCTCTACACTAAATGTCACCAGCCAAACCCAGGAAGAACTGCAGAGCCGTCCTAAAAAGATTAAAATAGACTAATCACCGCGTCACGATGGCATCCACCCACGAATTCTAAGGGAATTAAGTAATGTAATACACAGACCCTCACTTCTTCTTTGTTCTGCTGGATTACCAATATTCAAAAAGGGGTCAAAAAGCGATTGTGGACACTTCAGGCTGGTAAGTCTTCTATGGTGGGTAAAATGTTTGAGGGGTTTCTAGGAGATGCCATCCTGGAGGACCTCAAGAAAATGTCTGTATAACTCCATATCAGCATGGGTTTATGAGAGATCGCTCCTGTCAAACCAATCTGATCAGCTTCTATGAGGAGGTAAGTTCTAGACTGGAATCACTGGATCTTCGGTATCTGGACTTTTCCAAAGCGTTTCATACTGTGCCGCATAAAAGGTTGGTATGTAAAATGAGAATGCCTGGTCTGGGCGAGAATGTGTGTAAGTGGGTGAGTAACTGGTCAGAGATAGAAAGCAGAGGGGGGTTACAAATGATACATACTCTGATTGGGTCACTGTTACTATTGGGGTACCACCGGGCTCAGTTTTGGGCCCTCTTTTTAATATATTTATTAATGGCCTGGTAGGAGGAGCCTAAGTAAAAAATCAATATTTTCAGATGACACAAAACTATGTAAAGTAATGTACACTAGTGAGTACACAAGGTGGTTGCAAGATGATCTGGATAAATTGGGAGCAGAAAAGGGGTAAATGAGAATTAACACTGATAAATGTAAGGTTCTGCCCACGGGCAGGAAATACATGTCACCATTACACACTAAATGGTGATCCACTTGGAAACACTGACATTAAAAAGGACTTGTGGGTTTTAGTTAACTATAAGTTAAACTGGAGCAAACCGTGTCAGGCAGCTGCTGCCAAGGCAAAAAGAAGGTGGGGTGCATCAAAAGAGGGGTAGGGGTACATGACAAGAACATTGTTCGTCATCTTTACAAGTCACTGGTCAGATCACACATGGAATATTGTGGACAGTTTTGGGCACTGGTACTCAAGAAGTAATTAATGGAATGGGCGGACTACAATACCCAGAGAGGTTATCTAAATTGGGAATATTTCGTTTAGAAAAAAGACGTCTGGAGGGTGACCTAATAGCTATGTATAGATATATCAGGAAACAATAGCCAGATCTCTCCCATCTTCTATTTATACCCTGGACTATAACAAGCGGGCGCTCTAATAGCTATATATATATAGATATATATATAGATAGATAGATAGATAGCTAATATTAGCTATTATATATAATGCGCCCTCTACATCTAGAGGAAGGAAGGTTTCTACACAGATGTAGAAGGAGGTTCTTTACTGTAAGAGCACTAAGACTGGAACTCTCCGCCTGAGGATGCGGTGATGGAAAATTTGATAGGAGTATAAGGGGGGCCTGGACAGCTTTCTTGAGCGTTATATATAAAATTGCATGTTATATCCCTAATTACTTCAGAAATGTCGGTTATCCACAGATTGTTCCAATTGCCAGATTGGAGTCAGGAAGGTTTTTTTTCCCCCTTAAATGGGGGAAATTGGCTTCTGCCTCATTGAGGTTTTTTTTTTGCCTTCCTCTGGATTAACATTGGGGGTTAATGGGCTGGACTGGACGGACATATGCCTTTTCTCGGTCTTCCATACTATGATACTGGTTATACGGAAAGGCAAACTAGTGGGCTAGTATCTTAGCAAACCCAGAGGCCTTTGTTAGCTGCCAATTGCCATGGTAACACATTGGCTCCTGTGAACAAGTTTTGGGGCACTGATAGGCAGTCCCTTTCTGTAGATACTGCGTTCGCTATTGACTGCATCATCTAATGGGTTAAGCGACCGGGATCGGAGATTTCTCTGATTCCAGTCCTTAGAGCAGGGGTCCGGTTGTTGGCCGAACAGTCACAGTTCCTGTGTGAGGATACAATATAGCATATGAATTAACTGGCATGTTAAAACTCACCGGATTGCAGTTGCTATATAACACATACATCGTGTTACGAAGCTCACATCTCTGAGGGTATACGCTTCTGTAGTCTGCAGCATAGAAGCCCAAGTTTAAAGTTTATATAGTCACCTGACAGAATACCCCGGGGGACCCTGAATCGGCATCAGAGGCAACGCGACTCCCTGATAGAATCTGGTGACCAAACGTGAAGCTGAATCTGAACCATGCCCATGTTGTATACCTGAAGTTGGTGGCACGTGTCACTGTATGAAAAGGTCTTCTTGAGGCCATCACGTTACGTAGGTTACTAGTAAAGAGAATTGTAGGAAGCCGAAAAACACTGTGAAACTAAAAACCTGTAAATATCACACACGAGGAGTTGTAAGAAGGTGGTTTGAGTAAAGGAAATGTTCTTGCTGTCCATCGCTGGCTCACACCATTACTGGGGATTTACAGCGAGCCTATAAAGAAAAGAAAATAACAAAAGGAACATATAGATATAGTTTTGCTGCAGGTCTTACCTGCCTGTAGTCCATTTTTAACCGCTTTATAACAAAACTAATTTTAGCTTTAAGGGCCAGCCCCGATTTCACGGGAAACTTTAGTTTTTATTGGTACCATTCTGAGGAATATCCGACTTTTTTTTTTTTTTTTTTTAATTCTTTATTTTCAGTTTTTCAATTTTAATACAAATATTGTTAGGACTCTTTCAAGGATCTTAATACAGAAAAGTGAAATAAAGTCCCATCTCAGAACATCAAATAAACTTTGAAGTGTGTCTGCACAGACCAACCATCTTCATTGACACGCTATACGATTCCTTGTTTAAAACATCTTCCATATGTTGTGGTTGCGCTGTCTTAAAGTCCATTACTTATAAACAGGCAGACATAGCATAATTAAGAACTCTTGTAACCTTAACGTGAAAACATCTAAGAACCAAGACAGAGGACAAGATACAGTAGGGAATGTTTAGGTTTTGTCAGGAAGGTGATCAGGAGAGGGGTGGAAGCGGAGAGAGGGGGACATATAAGGGTGGGATTTATGACCTTTTGGTGACTGGGGTCTAGTAGTCTCCAGTATTCCAAGGAGTTCTGGAACTCAAGCCAGTAGAACCAGGTCTCTATGAACTTTTCTTGGGTACCTTTGAGCGATGCCGTAAGGTCCTCCATCTCTTTTATCCCCTGTATCGTGTTGAGCCATTGAGCTATCGAGGGAGGTGTTGTCAGGCGCCAGAGTTTCGATATGCAGGAACGAGCTGCGTTAACCAGATGACGCACTACTGATTGTTTGTACACTGCAAGAGGAATCTCGTTATGGTGGAGAAAAAAAAAGGCAGGTGTTTTGGGTATTGAATATTGAGTAGATTTCGAGGTAATCTGCCAAATTTCCGTCCAGAAGCCCGCCAGCACCGAGCAGTCCCAAAAGATGTGTAGGAAGGTCCCTCGAGCGGTGTTGCATCTCCAGCACAGGGGGGAGACCGCGGGGAAAATTTTATTTAGTTGGGCTGGTACCCTGTACCATCGTGATAGCACCTTGTATCCAGTTTCCTGTGTTTTACTGGATATGGATGCAGAGTGTGTAAGTGTAAAGATGTTTTTTCTTTTTCTGGTTGGGAGAGTGTTATTGTAAGGTCTTCCTCCCATTTCTGAACGAAGCTGGGTGGTGTGGATTCTGTCTGTGTATTGAGGATGTCGTATACTAGAGATAGCGTGTGTCTGTGAGGGCCCTCAGCACTACATATGGATTCGAACTGAGTTTTTGAACGCGTGAATGAACTCGGATGTGGGAATGTGTTGAGAAAATGTCTCAATTGTACCGTTTGCCAGAACGAGATTGGCGGAAGGTCTTTTGTCCCTGTCAGGTGATCCGCGGTAAGCCATTGGCCTTCGTATATGAAGTGAGTTGCTTGGTATCTACCCTTTTGGGCCCAACTGCGGAAGACTTTGTTTTCAATCCCCGGGGGGAACGAGGGGTTGCCTAGGACTGGGAGCATTGGTGAGGGTTTGGGGGCTATATTCGATCTTGTTAGTGTTTTCGCTGCTGTCACCAGGGTGGGGCCGATTGTGGGGTGCTGGATCAATTCTCTGGGAATCTGTTCCAGCAGCCAGGGTAGAACCCTCAAAGGAATAGTCGTCGCCACTTGTTCAATGGTGACTCATTGTTTGAGGGTCCCGTGTCTGTGCCAGTCTATTATTCGGGTTAAGTGGGTTGCTTGATGGTATCGTGTAAAATTAGGGAGGCCTACTCCCCCTTCCTTTTTGGGTCTTGTTACCGACTTTTTGATTATTTTATAGTCCTGTTTTGCCGAAGCAAGATAAACAGAAAACTGCTTTTTTTGGCATTTTCTGGGAATTGTAAGAAAAAGCCAGAATAACCAGGCACCGACAGCTATTTTGGGGTGTTTGCTCCTCATCAGTGTGCCGCAGGTTTTTGGCTTGGCTGGTGAGAAGCCTCTAGAAGGAAGGGTATCGTTTCTACTTAAGGAGACACCTAGAAGGGGAGTGAGACTTATAAGGCCACCCATGCTCCTCTGGGAAATATGCAAATGGCACATGGAACAATATCTTAGTAGAACGAGTTCTGTTTGTCCAAAACTGTGATGTCCTCATCCTGCAGAACGAACAGAGCTGCTCCTAAACTGCTGGGGGGTTAAAAGGAATCTGTCACTACCAAACAGCAACATAAATTAAAGTGACCCTCCGATCCAAAAACAGATCTGGCCACAGCAGCGTCCCTGCCTGCTGCACACTCTACATCAGTATGCATCATTGGACGCTCCACACCTGCCTTGATTGGCCAGTCAGATCAGCATGTAGTGTCTTAGACTACCGATGACTCCTAACACCCAGAATGCATCAGGTAGTTAGTGAAGTGGTTCGCCCATCTTTGTTTACATTATGGTGGAGTTTGGTGGGGTGATGCAGAGGCGGCGGATGTATTTTTTATACTCTCCTGCTCTCCCATTCCTGGCATTACGTCCTGGCAGGATGGTAGTTAACACAGCAGGACATGAACTTATATCTTGGGGATGGCACGGACTCAAAAGTGAGCCTGCACCATCACACAGCGGAAGCCAGCTGCGACTGATGACCATCCTCCCACTGCAACAGTGGGGATTGTCGAGAACACCGATCACCGCTGTTAACCCCTTAAATGCAGCAATCAATGCAGATGGCAGCATGTAAAGAGTTCACATCTTCCTCCACTATGTAATCATGGAGGGCCAATAGGTTGCCATTGCTATAGGACGCCAGACAATGGTGTCCATGCCTGCCACGGCCTACCAAGACATAAAAAATGTAAAAAAAAAAATTTATAAAAATTTGAATAAAGAAAATAGTTTTTGCGCACTTTCCCCTCTTTGTATAAAAAAAATAAATGAAAAAAACCACATATTTTGTATTACGTATCTGTACTAAACTGCCGGGATCCCCAATAGTAAAGCACTGCTGAATACGATTATACATATATCAATTAGCACATCAGTAACACAACTGCTCACATTCTCCACTGTGGCGGCGGGATTAATGTACCACGGTTCTAAGGCTGAAGTTTCCTGGAAGAGCGGTCCATAGTGGCGCTATATTGTGGTCCGCTGCTGTGCAGACACTACAGATGTTTCCTCCTTCAGACAATATCAGCAGGAAGGTGCTTCCATGTGGCTCTGTGTTTTAGACTCTCTCAACTCCAGAAGATGGACTCCTTTCCTGCCCTCAATCACTCCTATTTATACCCTCTCCCATACCACATGACATGACAGACTTGATACATTTACATGCAGACTCTTTTTTTAAATTAAAGTTAACCCTTCAAGCACTGCAGCTGTGAAACACACATACTGGAAGTCACAAGACAGCTTTGCACAGTGCATCAACATAAGACAAACATGTATGACATTTATGGAGGGGACCAGGCTGATGTACTGGGCCACTACAATAGGACTAGAGATAGAAGTAGAATAACAACCACCATATAAATTGTATGGCAACGAATGCAAGAAGTCTGAACAATAAAGTTGGTGAGCTCGAAGCGAGAATGTCTGAGGAAAATTACGATATACAGTCAGACCTCTACCTTCATTGTCTTCTAGTTTAGCCGGTTTCCAGTTTCACTGATTTATCAAGTCAGAATTTCGCCTCTAGTTTCACTGGCTGCTTCGAGTTTCATTGGCACCCGCTGGCCCACGTGGCCTCACTGCTGATGCGGCCCACGTGATCTCCTGCTCAGCATATTCTCCTCCTGATGCTGAAACGCTACCCACCCTTCTCCAGCATCACCGTGGGCGCTAGTAAAACAGTACTGTAGTGTAATGTAAGTGGCCATGTTTACCCAGATAACACAGTGATGTCACCTGCAGTCCTATGTAACACCACAGATAACACTGAGCGATAACCCTGAGGACAGATAATGTCATCTGCAGTCCTATGTAACACCACAGATAGCACACAGTGATAACACTGAGGACAGATAACACTGTGATAACTTAGGAAAGATAACACAGTGATGTCACCTGCAGTCCTATGTAAAGCCCCATTTACCCAGGACGAGTGCCGGGCAAATGATGCACGACACTCGGCCCTGTGTCTCTGCACTCCTGTGTTCCTGCATGGGAGATAGCACACTAGACTGGTTCATGGAGTGGTCAGCAGGGGGGCGGGGCAGGAGATTTTTCTCCTTTCGCTCCCCCGCCCCCCTCTATTCACATAACACAGCCGCCGTTCACTATTGAACGGCTGCTGTTTAACTCCTTCCCGCTCCAGGATGTACATTTACGTCCTGGAGCGCCGGGGTATGTATGCAGAGAGGTCGAGGGGCGACCTCTTTGCATACAGCGCGGGCGTCAGCTGTTTACTACAGCTGACACCCACGGGCAGTAGCCGCGATCGCGGCTATTAACCCTTTAAATGCCGCTGTCAATTCTAACAGCGGCATTTAAATTCCCCGAACGATGTTCGGGGGTCTTGCACGGCCCCCGGGGTGAGATCGGGGGAGCCGGGCAGGTGTCATGGCAGCCGGGGGCCTTTTGAAAGGCCCCATGGCTGCCTTAGCAGACTGCCTATCAAGCCATCCCCGTGGGGTGGCTTGATAGACTGCCTGTTAAATGGCAGTATGACGTAATATTATAGCATTATGTCATACTGCAGGAGCGATCAAAGCATCGCTGTTTGTAGTCCCCCAGGGGGACTTTAAAGTAAAGAAAAAAAAAATCAGTAAAGTTTTATTAATTGTAAAAAAAAAAAGTTATAAAAGTTTAAATCACCCCCCTTTTGCCATATCTATTATTAAAAAATCGTTTGCCCAACACTCGTCCTGTATAAATGGAGCTTAGCACCACAGCAAACACACAGTGATAACACTCAGGACAGATAATTTAATTTTTTAAGCCAGCTAGGATTGATTTTTAGGGAGGGGCTTAGATTTTAAACCCTTCCCCGAAAATCACTGCGGGGGTTGCCTCCCTTTGCTTTCAAGGGGGCAGCTGCAGCATCAGACCCATTGAAAGCAATCGGAGAACATCGCGGTCCTCTGCCACAGCTGTGGCAGGGGATTCTTTCATCCCTGCGGGGAGTCCCATCATCACTGAACACTGTGACATTTAAAGTCCACTCATTGTCAAGAAAAATTAGGCCCCTAGGAAGAGTTGTCAGAATCTAATGAAACTTCCTCTGTGATTGTAACATTGATATAAGTGATTACAATATCAGAGAAAAAGCATCATTTATTGTGGAGAACCGACCCCGTGTAGGGAGGCTCTAGTACCCTGCTGTACTGCCTCTAGCTTGGATACAAGATGTGATATGGGTAGGCATGGAGGCTCTAGTACCCTGCTGTACTGCCTCTAGCTTGGATACAAGATGTGATATGGGCAGGCATGGAGGCTCTAGTATCTTGTTGTACCGCCTCTAGCTTGGAAACAAGATTTAATACAGGTAGGCATAGAGGCTCTAGTACCCTGCTGTATCACCTCTAGCTTGGATACAAGATGTGATACGGATGGGCAAGGAAGCTCTAGTACTCTGTTGTACGGCTTCTAGTTTGGATACAAGATGTGACACAGGTAGGCATAGAGGCTCTAGTACCCTGCTGTATCACCTCTAGCTTGGATACAAGATGTGATACGGATGGGCATGGAAGCTCTAGTACTCTGTTGTACGGCTTCTAGTTTGGATACAAGATGTGACACAGGCAGGCATAGAGGCTCTAGTACCCTTGGGTACAGGATGTGATATGGATGGACTTGGAGACTCTAGTACCCTGTTGGTCCTGCTGGAAAATACCTCTTGGAAGCCGCCATGAGAGGAACACATGTGGCTGCAGGATTTCCTGAAAATATCGCTGAGCTGTCATTGTCCCTCATACCACTACTAGGGGTGACCTACTATCTTATGCGATCGCCCCCCAGACCATCACATGAGTAATGGGGGCAGTGTGCTGCTCCGCAGCAGAGGCAGGATTGAGGCGCTCACCCCTATGTCCCCAGACACGGCCATTGTCAGCGCCCAAACTAAACCTGTATTTGAAGACAATCCAGTTCCACTGCGCAGCAGTCTAGTTTTATCATCCACGACATCACTGCAAATGGAGACGATGGTATGTGAGTGTCAAAGTTATCACATGTAACGCGCGCTGGGAGACCAAATGTCCTTCAAACAAGCACCTGGAGGAGGTTTCAACAGACACAGAGGCGTAACGATGGTGCCACCTGTCTCTGGATGGCAGAGAACATAGTAGCATAGTATGTTAGACCAAAAAAAGACATATGTCCATCCAGTTAAAACTCTTAACCCCCCCAGAACCCTACTAATGTTCATCTAGAGCAAGACAAAACACCTCAGTGAGGTAGAAGCCAATTTTCCACATTTAAAGGAGTTGTCCAGCCGCCCAAACTGATTTTTTTTCCCATTAATGCCCTGTAGAGTAGAAGCATCACACACTACAGCTTTACACATAAAAATCCATATTCTGCTCACCTTTTTATTGCTTTTCTTCCCCTTATAAAGCTTGCCTGAAGAATTTTTCAAAGATGGCGCTGCTGGGTAGTTCCCATGATGCACTGCTGCCTCTCTCTCCTCAGCGTGCGCGTTCCCGATGATGCCGGTCACATGACTGGAGGACCGGCGTCATAATGGAGATGCATGCTTCACTGCTTTGAATGGAGCCAGCAGCCGGCCGGCTCCATTCATACTAATGAGACGGCAGGGAGAGCAGTGCGATCTCCTGCTACTACTGTGACAGCTGTAGCAGGAGATTCCTTCATCTCCTCGGCATGTCCCCTCATCACTGGACACTGGGACACTGCTGTCTCATCATTGTCACATCATTGTCCCAGTGTCCAGTGATGAGGGGACATGCTGGGGAGATGAAGGAATCTCCTGCTACAGCTGTCACAGCTCTAGCATGAGACCACGATCTCTATCATTACTTTCAATGGCAGAAGATCGCGATCTTCTGCCATTGAAAGTAATTGAAAAAGAAAGTAGCACCAAACATGCCCTCACACACACATGCCCCCCCAGTGCCTCCCCCACAGTGCCCCCTCCACAGTGCCCCCTCCGCTTCAAAGTGCCACTCCCCTCACAGTGCCCCACACGCACATGCCCCCCACAGTGTCCCCCCACAATGCCCCCTCCCACAGTGTCTCCCCCACAGTGCCCCCCGTGTCCCTCCACAGTGCCCCCTCTAAAGTGCCCCCACACAAATGCCCCTCCCTCCCTCCAAAGTGCCTCCCACACACACATGCCCCCCACAGTGCCCCCCACAAACATGCCCCCCCAAAGTACCCCCACACACACATGCCCCCCAACAGTGCCCCCCCACAGTGCCCCCTCAAATGCATGCCCCCCCAGTGTCATCCTCAAAGAGCCACGTGCCACACAGTGCCCCCCCACACTGCCCCTACACACATGCACCCACCACAGTGCCCCCTCTAAAGCGCCTTCCCACACACATGCCCCCCCAGTATCACTTCACAGTGCCCCCACACACATGCACTGCCCACAGTGTCCCCCCCAGTGCCCTTCCCTCCAAAGTGCCCCCCCACAGTGCCCACCACATACATGCCCCCCCCACAGTGCCCCCGACGCACACACATGCTGCCCAACAGTGCCTCCCCCCACAGTGCCCCCTCCAAAGTGCCCCTCCCCCCACAGTGCTCCCCTCACAAGCATGCCCCCCACAGTGCCCCCCAGTGTCTTCCCCAAAAAGCCCCCTGCCACACAGTGCCCTGACACACATGCACCCTGCACAGTGCCCCCTCCAAAGTGCCACCCCACACACACATGCCCCCCCAGTGTCCCTCCACAGTGCCCCCACACACATCCACACCCCACAGTATCCCCCAGTGCCCCTTCGCCACACAGTGCCCCCTCCAAAGTGGCCCCCAGTGTCCCTTGACACTGACCCCTCTAAAGTCCCCCCCCCACAGTCCCCCCCACACATGCACCCCCCACAATGTCCCTCCACAGTGCCTCCCCCCCACAGTGCCCCCTTCAGTGTCCCCCCGCCACAGTGCTCACACACAATGCCACCCCACACAGTGCCACTCCCCCACAGTGCCCCCTCCAAAGTGCCCCCCCAGTGTCCCCCCCACAGTGCTCACACACAGTGCCCGCCTCCACAGTGCCCTCTCCACTGTGCTCCCCCCACAAGTACACTAACAGCACCTCCAACCCCTCCCCGCCACAAATACAGTGACACCTATATATAGATAACACAGCTCACCCCCTCCCCTCCCTGCACAGGCAAGATTACACCTTGTATGCTAAATTACTGTGACAGCCCGCCCTCCCCCTCCCCCCCACACCCCACTCAGCATGACAAATTACTGTCACAGCCCCCCTCCCACCCCTTATGACAAATTACTGTGACAATGTGACAACACCCCTTCCCCCGGCACCAAGTCTATATGACAGCACCCGACAGCCAAAAGTCTATGTGACAGCACCCGAAGGCCAAAAGTCTATGTGACAGCACCCGATGGCAACAAGTGAATGTGACAGCACCCCAAGGCCAAAAGTCTATGTGACAGCACCCGACGGCGACGAGTCAATGTGACGGCACCCGACGTCCCAAAGTCTATGTGCCAGCACCCCACGGCCAAAAGTCTAAATGGCAGCACCCGACGGCGACAAGTGTATGTGACAGCACCTGATGCCCAAAAGTCTATGTGACAACACCCTCACTGCAAAAAGTTTATGTGACTGCACCCCCACTGCAAAAGGTCTATGTGACAGCACCCGACGGTGACAAGTCTATGTGACAGCACCTAACGGCGACAAGTCTATGTGACAGCACCCCACAGCCAAAAGTCTATGTGACAGCACCCCACGGCCAAAAGTCTATGTGACAGCACCCCCACCCCCGGCGACAAGTCTATGTGACAGCACCCCCACTGCAAAAAGTCTAGTGACAGCACCCTCCTCCCCGCCACCTACAGGACCAGTGACAGCCTGGCAGCCCAAACGCAGGACCAGTGACAGCCCGCCCCCGCCTCCCCACCCAGGACCACAATTACAGCACCCGCAACCCTCCCCCCCAAGACCAGTGACAGCCTGGCACCCGCAACCCGCCCCAAGACCAGTGACAGCCCGGCGCACGGCATTCGCACTCCCCACGGCCAGTGACAGCCCTGCACTCCCCCCCCCCCGACCAGTGACTTGCAGGCACCCCCCCAAGACTAGTGACAGCGTGGCATCCCCACCCCCTTCCCAGACCAGTGACATGCCGGCACCCGCAACCCCTCCCCGAGACCAGTGACAATACAGCACCCCCCCTTCCCAGACCCGTGACATGCTGGCACCCGCACCACCCCCTGAGACCAGTGACAGCGTGACAACCCCCCTTCCCAGACCAGTGAAATGCTGGCACCCGCACCCCCCTCCCCAGCGCCCCCCCCCCCACAGTGCTCACACACTGTGCCCCCTCCACAGTGACACCCCCCATAGTGCCCCCTCCACAGTGCTCCCCCCACAAGTACACTGACAGCACCTCCCACCCCTCCCTGCCACAAATACAGTGACACCTACAGTATATATAGATAACACAGCTCACCCCTTCCCCTACCTGCCCAGACAAGATTACACCCTGTGTGCTAAATTACTGTGACAGCCCGCCCTCGCCCACCACTCAGCACGACAAATTACTGTCACAGCCCCCCTACCACCCCATATGACAAATTACTGTGACAATGTGACAACACCCCCTTTCTCGGCAACAAGTCTATATGACAGCACCCGAAGGCCAAAAGTCTATGTGACAGCACCCGAAGGCCAAAAGTCTATGTCACAGCACCCTATGGCGACAAGTCTATGTGATGGCACCCGACGGCGACAAGTGTGACAGCACCCCAAGGCCAAAAGTATATGTGACAGCACCCGATGGCGACAAGTCAATGTGATGGCACCCCACGGCCAAAAGTCTATGTGACAGCACCCCACGGCCAAAAGTCTATGTGACAACACCCTCACTGCAAAAAGTCTATGAGACTGCACCCCCACTGCAAAAAGTCTGAGTGACAGCACCCGACGGCAACAAGTCTATGTGACAGCACCCGACGGCAACAAGTCTATGTGACAGCACCCGATGGCCAAAAGTCTATGTGACAGCACCCGATGGCCAAAAGTCTATGTGACAGCACTCGACGGCCAAAAGTCTATGTGACAGCACCCCCACAGCCAAAAGTCTACTTGACAGCACCCCATGGCCAAAAGTCTATGTAACAGCACCCCCACCCCCAGCGACAAGTCTATGTGACAGCACCCCCACTGCAAAAAGTCTATGTGACAGCACCACCGGCGACAAGTCTATGTGACAGAACCCTCCTCCCCGCCACCAGTGACAGCCCGGCACCTCACCCGCAGGACCAGTGACAGCCCACCCTCGCCTCCAACCCAGGACCCCAGTTACAACACCCGCAGACCTCCCCCCCAAGACCAGTGACAGCCCGGCACCCGCAACCCGCCCCAAGACCAGTAATAGCCCAGCGCACAGCATTCGCACCCCCCACGGCCAGTGACAGCCCTGCATTCCCCCCCCAGACCAGTGACTTGCAGGCACCTCCCCCCCAAGACCAGTGACAGCACGGCACCCCCCCTTCCCAGACCAGTGACATGCCGGCACCCACAACCCCTCCCCGAGACCAGTGACAGTGCAGCACCCCCCCTTCCCAGACCCGTGACATGCCGGCACCCACACTACCCCCTGAGACCAGTGACAGCGAGACACCCCCCCCTTCCCAGACCAGTGACATGCCGGCACCCGCACCCCCCAAGACTAGTCACAGCACGGCACCCCACCCACAGGATCAGTTATAGCCCGCCCCGCCTCCCCACCCAGGACCCCAGTTACAACACCCGCAACCCTCCCCCCCAAGACCAGTGACAACCCGGCACCCGCAACCCGCCCCAAGACCAGTGACAGCCCGGCGCACAGCATTCGCACCCCCCACGGCCAGTGACAGCCCTGCATTCCCCTCTCCAGACCAGTGACTTGCAGGCACCTCCCCCCCCCCCAAGACCAGTGACAGCGCGGCATCCCCCCCCTTCCCAGACCAGTGACATGCAGGCACCCGCACCCCCCCCCCCAGAAATCAGTGACAGTGCGGCACCCCCCCTTTCCCAGACCCGTGACATGCCGGCACCCGCACCACCCCCTGAGACCAGTGACAGCGTGACACCCCCCCTTCCCAGACCAGTGACACTCCGGCACTCGCACCCCCCCAAGACTAGTGGCAGCACGGCACCCCCCCTTCCTTGACCAGTGACATGCTGGCACCCGCACCCCCCCCCCACGAACAGTGTCATGCCAGCACCCGAACACTCCCGTCCCCCACCAAGACCAGTAACATACCCAGCAGCTAAAGACAGGCAAATATAAGGGGGGGGGGGCGGCACCTGATCAGGTAAGTATATATCTTCTGTATGGCGTATTTACAAAGCACACATTATATCACAAAGTGCTTTGTAATGGCCATACAGAAGTATATAGATCCAATTCGCATGGTGGGACAACCCCTTTAAAGGAGATGTCCCGAGGCAGCAAGTGGGTCTATACACTTCTGTATGGCCATAATAATGCACTTTGTAATGTACATTGTGCATTAATTATGAGCCATACAGAAGTTATAAAAAGTTTTATACTTACCTGCTCCGTTGCTAGCGTCCTCGTCTCCATGGAGCCGACTAATTTTTGGCCTCCGATGGCCAAATTAGCCGCGCTTGCGCAGTCCGGGTCTTCAGCAGTCTTCTATGGAGCCGCTCGTGCCAGAGAGCGGCTCCGTGTAGCTCCGCCCCGTCACGTGCCGATTCCAGCCAATCAGGAGGCTGGAATCGGCAGTGGACCGCACAGAAGAGCTGCGGTCCACGAAGGTAGAAGATCCCGGCGGCCATCTTCAGCGGTAAGTATTGAAGTCACCGGACCGCCGGGATTCAGGTAAGCGCTGTGCGGGTGGTTTTTTTAACCCCTGCATCGGGGTTGTCTCGCGCCGAACGGGGGGGGGGTTTAAAAAAAAAAAAACCCGTTTCGGCGCGGGACATCTCCTTTAAGGGAAAAAATTTCCTTACAACTCCAAGTCTTACAATTAGAATAATCCCCAGATTACTTCTGAAGTAATCAGTGATATAACATGTAATATTGTAACGCTCAAGAAAGGCATCCAGGCCCCTGTTAAACTCTTTCATCGAATTCACCAGCACCGCATCCTCAGGAGAGAGTTCCATAGTCTCACTGCTCTAACAGTAAAGAACCCCCTTCTATGTTTGTGATGAAACCTTCTTTCCTGTAGACGTAGAGTACCGGTGCCCAAAACAGTCTACAACAGTGGTGGCGAACCTATGGCACGCATGCCAGAGGCGACACGCAGAGCCCTCCCTGCTGGCACGCATCGCCATTGGCCGCTCTCCACTTGTGAATACCGGCAGGGGCCGTGGCTCCCCTGCCGGCATTCACACAGCTGCGCGCTATCTGCGCTGATCCCGGCGCACACTGTGATGTCAGTGTGCAGCCGGTAACCTCCTCCCCCCTCCCCCCGACGTCTCCTACTTGGTTCCCCGAGAGCAGGGGGAGGAGCCGTCCAGCAGCACACTGACGTCAGCGTGCACCTGCTATCAGAACTGCTGCTGGAGGGGTATGTTTACATGCGGAAATTGGCAGGGTTGTTTCAAAATAGACAGCGTGCAGATTTTGCCTGCTTTTTGGATGTGGAAATGCTGCAAAGTTTTCCACAGACATTTCCGCTGAGGACATTCTGTAGTATTTCTGCATCCAAAAAGCAGTCAAAATCTGTACCCTGTCTATTTTGAAGCGGCCCTGTCCTTTTTAGAATGACGAGGGTAAAGCTGTATGTTGTGATAAGCCCCACCCCCTGACGTCTTGGCACTATGCAGTAAATAAGTGGGTTTTGGGTTGCAGTTTGGGCACTCAGTCTCTAAAAGGTTCACCATCACTGGTCTACAATATTCCATGTGTGGTCTGACCAGTGACTTGTAAAGAGGAAGAACAATGTTCTCGTCATGCGTCCCTAGACCTCTTCTGATGCACCCCAGCAGCAGCTGCCTGGCACAGGTTGCTCCACTTAATCTTATAGTTAACTAAAATCCCCAAGTCCTTTTCCATGTCAGTGTTCCCCAGTAGTTTCCCACTTAGGGTTCACTTTCCCACCTGTACACTGGCGTCGATGCGCCTGTGTGACTGCAGCCAGCAGACAGACGTACCTGAAGACGGCCGTCTCTCTGCAGGGCCGGGTGGAAGAACATGTGACCGGCTCCATTGCTGGTCATGTGTTCTATGATCAGCGCTGGAGAGAGACGGCCGTCTTCAGGACTAGGGACACTAACATTACCTATATGCTCTCTTACCATACCAAATTAAATCATCAGTCTTCCTGCTGTATAAAAATTGTGGGGTAGGCTACAGCTTTATTAAACAATTTACTATATGTAAACATTAATAAGTTTACTTTCAGTGAAAACCTTTTCCATGCCGTAAAACGTTAAACTTTTTGAGTCCGTAACAGTCCTGAGGAAGTTTGTAAGCCCTGGTCCTTTGGCTTGCCAACCTTCCTCTACTATCCCTATCCAGCATGGAAAAAACTCCAGGCCTAACCAAGCTGTGAAAACTTCCAACGTCTCACTCCTAAAAAAAGGAAAAGTCCTTTGCTCCCTCATAGCCCAACCTCCAGGGCGGGTGGGAGGGTGTCTCTCTTGTTTGCGTCTTCCTTCTTCTCCTTTCGTCGCTGGTCTGAGATCTTCTTCCCTTTTCTCCTCCCCTTCCCTTTCCTGTCTTAGCCTCACCCCCCTCTGCTAAGCTCGCTTGCTTAACCCTTTCCTATACCTGTCCCTAGTCCCATGCAGTCTCATTAGAGCATTTCACTGCATAAGAGTACGTCCGGCTTCTAACTGTCAGTCACACGGCCGCATCGGCGCCGGTGTACGGATGCCGATGCGCTAGTGTGACTAAGCCCTTAGTGTGTAATGGTGACATGTATTTCCTGCCCATGTGTAGAACCTTACATTTATTAGTGTTAAAGGGGTTGTCCCGCGCCGAAACGGGTTTTTTTTTTTTTCAACCCCCCCCCCCCGTTCGGCGCGAGACAACCCCGATGCAGGGACGTACAGAAAGCTTACCGGAGCGCTTACCTTAATCCCCGCGCTCCGGTGACTTCTATACTTACCTGTGAAGATGGCCGCCGGAATCCTCTTCCTCCGTGGACCGCAGCTCTTCTGTGCGGTCCATTGCCGATTCCAGCCTCCTGATTGGCTGGAATCGGCACGTGACGGGGCGGAGCTACACGGAGCCTGCATTCTGCACGAGCGGCTCCATTGAAGAGAGCAGAAGACCAGGACTGCGCAAGCGCGGCTAATTTGGCCATCGGAGGGCGAAAATTAGTCGGCACCATGGAGACGAGGACGCCAGCAACGGAGCAGGTAAGTAAAAAACTTTTTATAACTTCTGTATGGCTCATAATTAATGCACAATGTATATTACAAAGTGCATTAATATGGCCATACAGAAGTGTATAGACCCACTTGCTGCCGCGGGACAACCCCTTTAATCCTCATTTGGCCCTATTCTGCCCCCAATTTATCCAGATCCTCTTGCAAACGTATTCTATCCTTTCTTATGTTAATTTCTTTACATAATTTTGTATCCTCTGCAAATATTGATATTTTACTGCACAATCCTTCTACTGGGTCATTAATAAATAATTAAATATATAAAAAAATAGGGCCTAAAACTAACCCTATGGTACCCCACTAGTAATGGTAACCCCTCCAACACTGCCCCCTGTGGTACCCCACTAGTAACTGTGACCCAATCAGAGTATTTACCATTTATAACCCCCTCTGCTTTCTATCCCTGACCAGTTACTTAAGCACTTACACACATTCTTGCCCAGACCAGGCATTCTCATTTTACATACCAACCTTTTATGCGGCACAGTATCAAACGTTCTGGAAAAGTCAAGATACACAAGATCCAGTGACTCCCGTTTAGAATTTACCTGCTCCTCGTAGAAGCTGATCAGGTTGGTTTGACAGGAGCGATCTCTCATAAACCCATGCTGATATGGAGTTATACAATTTTCTTTGAGGTCCTCCAGGATGGCATCTCTTAGAAACCCTTCAAACATTTTACCCAGCATAGAAGTCTTACCGGCCTGTAGTTTCCAGGCTCATGTTTTGACCACTTTTTGAATATTGGCCCCACATTGGCTATGCGCCAATCCAATGCAACAGGCCCCTTCACTATAGAGTCCTGAAATATTATAAACAACAGTCTGTCTATCACATTGCTTAATTGATTTTTTTTTATTTTCAGTTTTTTTTTCCACATTTTTGTTTTTACTTTTATCAAACTAGGGGGCTTAAGTTTTACCACTTTTGATCATTCTTATAATACATTAGTATACTTCTGTATACTAGTGTATTATAAAGCCTATGAGGCTTAGCCGAATGTAACTGACAGACCCAGAGACCATCTTCAAGCCTCCGTGTGCTATAGCAATCCACCAGGACCCTGTGATCCTACTGCAGGGGTCCGATGGGCATCAGCCCTTTACATGCATTGACCACAGCATTTAAACAGTTAAACAGCAGGGGTCAGAAGTTCCTCCGATCCCCGCTGTAAGAGCACCTGACAGCCGGGCGCCTGTGCCAGGCTTCTGTTGCAGTACTGTAAATACCATCCTTTATAAACAAACCAGGGAGAACCTAGAGACCAAGAATGTTTTCCTTGTTCAGATTTGAACCCAGGACCCGGTGTTGCAGGGATCCAACACTGACAACCACCGCATGGCACATGGCACATTATACAATTAATGCCATCTGTTACAAGAATAGAAACATTTTCTGTGTGTTGGAAAGCTAAATGATGGCGCACCGGTGCAGGTCGGGTTACCTGTTAGGGGATTGTCGCTCAGCAAGGTTGCTCACTGTTTCCAACTGCAGCCAGTAGAATTGCAGCTGCAGCTCCGCACTATAATGTAACGGAAGGCCAGATAGAATTCAGAGGGGACATGTATTCTAATGCTTCATAAACTCCATGTACTGTAGCTTCCTGCGCAAGAAGAAGATTATCAAGTGGAAACCATCTGACATCGAAGACCTGCGGCCCCCCGTAGGTTTCCCATCTCAGCCCTGTGGTGAAAGTACTTTACAGTTACTTGGTTGCTACTTACTACTTCTCAGGGGAAAAAGCTGTTTGTGGCGTCTTGTAGTTTGTGGTAAATTGTACATTTGATGATCAGACAAGATGCAACTTTAATCTCACATTTCAGTAAATGTTTCCACGTATTAGCAGTAATTAGTCATGTAACTTCCCCTTCCACTCTTAGCTATTCACCTACAAGGCAGACATATAAAAGTATATCTAACGTGTGCTACCAAATGTATGTCGCATCAAAGAAATAATCCTATTCTAGGAGAAATCTTCTGGTGAACTGGAGCTGCGGCTTTATTCCAATACTTTTATTGTTGTAACCTACTTAAATGGAGTCTGTGTGCTGGAACACACTGTTCAAGCTGCCAGCATCACGGTATAGGGCCGGAGGAGCTGAGCGGACTGATATATAGATTTATGGGGAAAGATTCAGTAGAACTTGTATTTTATACATTTATATCTCTAGTAATTCTGAGCTGAACAGTCCAGTGGGCGGAGCTATCAATGATTGACAGCTATCTGTGTATGTGCAGTCCAATGGGCGGTCCTATGAGTGATTAACAGCCTTCCCTGTATGTCATACACACATAGCTGTCAATCGCTGATAGAACTACCCATTCGACTGTGCATACACAGATAACTCTCATTTACTGATAGCTCCTCGCACTGTACTGTGCATATACAGATAGCTAATAATCACTTATAGCTCCTCCCACTGGACTGTACATATACAGATAGCTATCAATCACTGATAGCTCCTCCCACTGGACTATACATATACAGATAGCTATTAATCACTAATAGCTTCTCCCATTGGACTGTACATATACAGATAGCTATCAATCACTGATAGCTCCTCCCACTGGACTGTACATATACATATCGCTATCAATTACTGATGGCTCATCCTACTGGACTGTACATATACAGATAGCTATCAATCACGGATAGCTCCTCCCACTGGACTGTACATATAGATATCACTATCAATCACTGATGGCTCCTCCCACTGAACTGTACATATACAGATAGCTATCAATCACTGATAGCTCCTCCCACTGTACTGTACATATACATATTGCTATCAATCACTGATAGCTCCTCCCACTGAACTGTACATATACAGATAGCTATCAATCACTGATAGCTCCTCCCACTGGACTGTACATATACATATCGCTATCAATCACTGATAGCTCCTCCCACTGGACTGTGCATATACATATCGCTATCAATCACTGATAGCTCCTCCCACTGAACTGTACATATACAGATAGCTATCAATCACTGATAGCTCCACTGATAGCTCCACCCACTGGACTGTTCAGCTCTGAATGAGGTTTAAATGAAAAAATAAAAGTTAGGCTAACTTCACACAGGCAAGGGTGAGATCAGGCTATGAATCATGGCCGATATCACTCTTGCCACCCACTTGAAAGTCCACGGATGTTAGGCGTTTTCATGTGAAAACAGCCTTGCATCAGGGATGGAGGAAATCCCCCGCCGTGGCTCTCACAGCTGCAGCAGAGGATCGTGGAGATCTTACATTGCCTTTGATGGGGCCAGCACTGCTGCTGAAAACAATGGAGCTGCGATGCGAGATCACGCAGCCAGATAGAACACGCTGTGATTGGTTTCTCACATCACATTGCGGTGTCATGCAAATAAACATCGCTCATGCGTACGACCCCATGCAGAAGAATAGGGTGCATATTTGTGTGAGATTTGTGTGTCTTGCAACGAACAACTCATGCACGGCTTTCTCACCTGTTTGAAGGCGGCCCTAGGGTATGAAAAAATCAGTCTGAAAATCGGATGGAGATAGCACCCTTTCATTGGAATGGGTTTATCCACACCGGCTTTTTTTTCCCTCGGACGAATAGTCTAAGTAAAAAAAAAATCACAGCATCTTCTGTTCTTGCCTGATTTTCGGACAAGAATAACACATGTTAATGTTCTAACTCTGTATCAGTCTGCTCGGCTCCTGCTGCTCTATAACGTCAGGCCTGCAGTTTGGACGGCACATTCAAGCTGACGGACTCCCTTTAACCCCTGAAGCACGTGGACCTTTTTTCCCCCTCATTTTCAGTTTTTCCTCCCCACTTTTAGAAAATGATAACTCTTACGTTTATCCATCGACGTTGCTGTCTGAGGACTGGTTGTTTTTTGCGGGACGAGTGGAGTGAAAAAATGAAATCCTGTCATCAAAAACGTCAGTACGATTACCGCGATACCAAATATATGTAGTTTCTTTTGCTGTACTATTTTTATTTTTTTCCATAGATATTACATTTTTTGTTTACTTTTTTCTGCCGCCATGTTCTGACAGTGCTAACTTTTTTATTTTTCCGTTGACGTAGTTGATGCGAGGGCTCATTTTTTGAGGGGCGTCCTGCATTTTCTATTGGTATTATTTTAGATCACATATGACTTTTTGATCGCTCTACATTACATTTGTTGTTAAAAACGCGCAATTCTAGCATTGCTTAATTTTCTTCTGATGACATTCACCATGCCGGGTAAATCATGCGTTACTTTGATAGATCGGACTTTTGTGGATGCAGCGATAGGATATATGTTTTTGGTTTTTTATTTAGATTTTTTAATAACTGTATGTCCGAACCTTTTATTTGTTTTTTAATAGTTAATGAAATCTTTTAAAACTAATTTGTTCATTTTTTTTAGTCCCCATATGGGGCATGAACTTGCAATGGTTTAATCGCTGTAGTATGATATAATGCCGTAGTATTACATCATACCATGATCTGACAGGCATTCTGACAGGCGGAAATCTGCCCATGGGAATTAGCCCTTAATGTTGATAGAAAAACCCCAAAGATAAAAGTTCCACATTGAGGCCTGAAGGGTTCGGCTCAGTTCACATCTGCGCTTGGGCTTCAGTCATAATTCTCTTTCTCTGCTCCGTTCTTGCAGAAAAGAAACAGAATTAAAGTGGAAATTAATGGGTTTGTTTTTTCTTCTTAATTTCAATGGGGTTTTTAAAAAGATGGAAAGCAAATGGAAAGTTTCTATTTGTTTCCACTCTGTTAGTAACATACTATGAAAGGCTGAAAAAGCACAAATATCCATCCAGTTCAGCCTGTTTCCACCCCCCCCCCACCCCACCTTGTTGATCCAGAGGAAGGCAACAAAAGCCCCAAAGACACAAAAGTGACTTGACTTTTTGGGGAAAAAATTCCTTCCCAACTCCATAATGGCAGTCAGAATAATCCCTGGATCAACATTTGATAACTTCCTTCCTGACTCCAGACCGGCAGTTGGAATATACCCGGATCAACAACTCTTCTGGTTATTTAATGTCTATACCCAGAAATATCCTAGTGCTCTAGAAAGACGTCTAGTCCCCTCTTAAATTCCTCTATGGATTTGCAATCACCACGTCTTCAGGTAGAGAGTTCCACAGACTCACTGCTCTTACAGTAAAGAACCCCCTTCTATGTTGGCGATGAAACCTGCTTTCCTCTAGCGGATGCCCTCTTGTTACCGTCCCAGTCCTGGGTATAAACAGATAATGGGAGAGATCCTTGTATTGTCCCCTCATGTATTTATACTGAGTTATTTGATCGCACCTTAGCCGTCTTTTTTCCAGGGTAAATAATCCCAATTTTGGTGCCTCTCTGGGTATTCCAGTCCCTTCATTCTGTTTATTAATTTAGTTGCTCTTCTTTGAACCCCCTCCAGCACTGTAACATCTTTTCTGAGCACCGGTGACCAGAACTGTGTGCAGTATTCCATGTGAGGCCTGACAAGTGCCTTATATAGTGGAAGGATAATGTTCTCGTCCCTCGCCCCTATACCTCTTTTAACCCCTTAACGACCAGCCCATAGTGTTTTTACGTCCTCCCGAAGTGGGCTTTATTGCCAAGAGAGTTGAATCAACAGCACGAGTAGTTATCCCAATAAGGGCTAGACCTGTGTGCAAACGCCAGCAGGGAGATCCAAACCAAAAAATCATAAAATCAAAGTCCAGATGAGTAAATAAGGTCTGGCAGCACTCCAGGATGCAGTAAAATCAGATGGTCTTTATTTTCCCATCACCCACAGACAGCAAGTGGGCTTTATTTTCTGAGGACGTAAAAACATGTGTCCTGCAGAGAATAAAGCCCCTTGGGCTCTGGACGTGACAGCTCCATGCTGTCGGTGTCCGCAGGTCGCCGACACCATGGAGCTGTCATCCCGGGCTGCACGGACCCCCCCCCCGGCAATGCGATCTGATCGCAAAAAAGTAAATAAAAGTTTGAAAAAAGTTAAAGATTCAGCTGCCCTGATGGATCGGATCCGCCGCACTGCTCCCTGCTGTCCTGATGCTCCAGGCCCCGAAGCCGGCATTCTGCGCATGCAGGTAGCCGGGAGGCAGGAGATGTCAGCGGGGACCGCGATCACCGTTATCCAATGGATAACGCGATCGCGGAAAAGTGGGAAAAAAAGAAAAGTTTCACCTCCCCTCATGGATCGGATCCATGAGGGGAGGTGAAAATACTCACCCCGCTTCCTCCATATCCTCCGGCCGGTCTCCGGACCCCCCGCTGGCTTCTGCGCATGCGCCGATGTGGCGCGCATGCGCAGAAGGCCGGCGAGCCCGGCAAATTCAAAGTCTCCCAGCACCCGGCTGTCACAGATAGCCGAGTGCAGGGAGATATGACTGGGGACTGCTGCATGCGGTTTCCAGTGATATGATTGCCGTTATCCATCGGATAACGGTGATCATATAAAGTTAAAAAGTAAAAAAAAAAAAAGTTAAAAGTTAAAAAACGTTTAAAAAGTTAGTTTCATCCCCCCTTACGGATCGTATCCGTAAGGGGGGATGAAATTATGTACCCAAGGTCCTGGATTTGTTCCCTGGTGGGATGTTGATCCGTGGACCTTACCCCAGCTTTAGCGCATGCGCCCGTCAGCATGATGGCGGACGCATGCACAAAAGTGAAAGATTGCCCAAGAAATTTAAAATCTCCCTGCTGCTGGCTACCAAAGGTAGCCAAGAGCCTGGAGATGTCACGGGGAGCCGCGGTATGCGGTAACTGGTCACGTGATCGCCGTTATCCAATGCATAATGGCGATCACGTAAAAGTTTTTTAAAAAGTGGAAGTTTCATCTCCCCTCACTGATGCGATCGGTGGGGGGAGATGAAACATCTTCTCGCAGGCTTCCGCATTTGAATCCAGATGCGATTATCCTCCATGGAGCCTTCCGGCTGCTGCGCATGCGCCCGCCGGCAAAATGCCGGACACATTCGCAGGAGCCGGGGAGCCCAGGAAATTTTAACCCCTTAACGACTGCCCCATCGGGAAACGACGTCCTCAGTAAGTGGGCTTTAATCCTAGAGGACGTAGTTTTATGCATCCTCTTTGGATTGATGCCCACTTGCCTGAGGACGTGATAGCTCCATGCTGTCGGTGTCCGCAGGTAGCCGACAGCATGGAGCTGTCATCCCAGGATGCGGGCAGTCCCCCCCGGCATTGCGATTGGCGCTATCCAATGGATAGCGCCGATCGCAAAAAAGTAAAGAACAGTCCATAAAAAGTTAGATATTCAGCTGCCCTGATGGATCGGATCCATCAGAGCAGCTGAAAATTCTTACCTGGCTTGTTGGCGGCGTCCCCCGGAGATCGGGTCCTCCCGGACCCGCCGGCGGTCTTCTGCGCATGCGCGTCAGACGAGAAATCTCCTGGCTCCCGGCTCCTGAAGGTAGCTCACAGCGGTCCCCGGGCACGCGATCGCCGTGATCGTGAAAAAGTTAAAAAAAGTTTTTAAAAAAAGTCAGTTTCACCTCCCCTCATGGATCGGATCCATGAGGGGAGGTGAAAATACTCACCTAAATCCTCCCCGATGTCCCGGGACCCGAAGCCCCGTCTGCGCATGCGCGCCTGATGATTGACATCGGGCGCGTGCACAGACGGGCTCGAGCCCCGGGAAATTTAAAATCCCTCTGCTCTTGGCTGTCATGTGTAGCCAGGAACAGAGAGATTATACCGGGGACATTCGGGGATTATCCAATGGATGACAGTGATCATGTAAAGTGAAAAAAAAAGTGTAAAAGTAAAAAAAAAAGTTTTAAAAAGTTAAAAAAAGTTAAAAAAGCTTGCGTTTCATCTCCCCCCACGGATCATATCCATGAGGGAGGATGAAATGACGTACCTAAGGCCCGCGGATTTATCCGCGGACCTTATCCCAGCTTCTGCGCACGCGCCCGTCGCCACAATGGCAGACGCATGCGCAAAAGCCGTGGATTGCCAGGATAATTTAAAATCTCCCTGCTCCTGGCTACAAAACTCAGCCAAGAGCCTGGAGGTTTCACGGGGGGCCGCGGTGAGCGGTTCCTCGTCACGTGTTTGCCGTTATCCAATGGATAATGGCGATCACGTAAAAGTAAAAAAAAGGTGAAGCTTCATCTCCCCTCACCGATGCAATCGGTGAGAGGAGATGAAACTTTTTACCAGAGGCCTCCATATTTGCACCCCGACGCGATCTTCCTCCGTGAACTTTACCGGATCCTGCGCATGCGACCGCCGGCAAAACAGCGAACACATGCGCAGGAGTCGGGCAGCACAGGAAATTTAAAATCTCCTTGCTCACAGCGACCAACGGTCACTGAGAGCCTGGAGCAGTGACGGGTGGCCTCGTTGAGTGGTCCCCGATCATGTGATAAAAAGGTAGCGATCTACCTTAGGTCGGTCTCACATGACCGGATAGGAATTACGGATTCCGCATGCGTCTGATCCGCGGTAATACTCAGATCAATCGCATTGGATTACACAATTCTGCTCACATTAGCAGGTCGGAATTGCGTAATCCACTCGCAGAAAAGAGAACGCAGCAGGTTCTATTTTACCGCGGATATCCGCAACATAGACCCCATTGTGCTCCATGGTCGCGGATATACCCGCAGCCCATACGCAACTACATTGTATACGGGCTGCGGGTACCCGGGTCATCGCTAAGCGACTGTGCGGGAAATACAAATTTTAAAAAAGTACTGCGAATGACCGCTCGTGTGAGTAGGCAGTTATGCGCAGTACAATAGGCGGCCGTACGCAGGGACACAGCCGGGCTCACAGCTGGGATCCGCTGCGGGCCTCCGCAAGTGGATTCCACCTACGGCTGCGTGAGCCCGGCGTTATTCAGACCGCTACCTGTAATACGCAATTTACAAGAAGCCCCGGGAACGTTCGCCTTCCTGCAGTTCCAGGAGCAGCTTGTTGAGTGTCTTCTGTGCGAGACCGCCGCACCTCATCAAGCTTATGGAGACTCACAGAGCGCCACTTTTTACACCCTATACCCAGCACTGAGGTCAAGAAATGACCCCCAAAAAGCATGAGAGGAGGGGGGGATACACGGTTTTATTGCCCCTTGTACCCATCCCAACCAGCCTCCGCAATTACCCCTGTCTTCGGAAATACCACACAGTTCACATTATTACTTTTATCTAAGATTTGGGGAACGCCGAAAAGGGCGCGGAGGGGGGGAGGGGGATTTTTAGGGAGTCAATTTTTATTCCATACAAATGAACAATGGGGCCTGGGATTTATTCAGGTGTGCCCTGCAATCCAACGGGTGTTCCCTGCATTACAGGCCTAACCATGTGTCCTGTAAGTAGATTAGGGCCCCAATGGGTATATTTTTGAACACGGGACACACGGGGGCATCCATTTTGGGGTGAAGGTCTTCATTCCTATGTAAACTGTACAAAAAAAAACAGTTTTTAAATTGACAAAATTGCCAAAAAAATGAAAAACGTAATTTTTTCCTTCTGCTTTGCTTAGATTTATTCAAATACTGTGGGGTCCAAATACACAGTACACCCCTAGATGAATTCATTAAGGGGTCTAGTTTTTAAAATGGGGTCATTTGAGGGGGTTCTCTATCGTTTTGGATGCTCAATGGCTCTACAAGTGGGCAATGGGGCCTGGAATTTATCCTGTTGTACCCTGAAATCAAACTGCTGCTCCTTCCATTATAGGCCTAGCCATGTGTCCTGTAAGTAGATTAGGGCCACAACAGGAATGTTTCTGAACACGGGGCAAACAGGGGTATCCATTTTGGGGTGAAAGTCTTCATTCCTATGTGTGCTGTACAAAAAAACCTGTTTTTAAATTGATACAAATGCCAAAAAAATGAAAATTGTAATTTTTTTCCCACTGCTTTTCTTAGATTTATTCAAAAATTGTAGGGTAAAAATACACAGTACACCCCTAGATTAATTCGTTAAGGGGTCTAGTTTTCAAAATGGGGTAATTTGTGGGGGTTCTCTGTCGTTTTGGCCGCTCAAGGGCTCTACAAGTGGGCAATAGGACCTAAATCACCTTCATGCTAAATTTCTGTTCTGAAAGCCACCGACTACTTCTTTCATTTTGGGCCCCGTTGTGCATCCAGACAAAAGATTAGGGCCACAATGGGTATGTCTCTGTACATGGGACAAACAGGGGTATCCATTTTGGGGTGTAAGTCTTCATTCATATGTGTGCTGTACCAAAAAAGCAGTTTTTAAAACGACAGAATTGCAAAAAAACGAAAATCACATTTTTTTCCTTTTGCTTTGCTTGAATTCATTCAAAAATTGTGGGGTCACAATGGGCAGTACACCTCTAGATAAATTCGTTAAGGGGTCTAGTTTTCAAAATGGGGTCACTTGTGGGGGTTCTCTTTGGTTTTGGCCGCTCAAGAGCTCTACAAAAGTGCTATGGGGCCTAAAACGCCTTCAAGGAAAATTTATGTTCTGAAATCCACCGAGTACTCCTTTCATTTTGGGCCCCGTTGTGCATCCGCACATAAGATTAGGGCCACAATGGGTATGTTTCTGAACACGGGATAAACAGGGGTATCCATTTTGTGGTGCAAGGCTTTATTCATGTGTGTGCTGTACCAAAAAAGCAGTTTTTAAAACGACAGAATTGCCAAAAAAACGAAAATCACATTTTTTTCCTTTTGCTTTGCTTGAATTCATTCAAAAACTGTTGGGTCAAAATGGGCACTATACCCCTAGATAAATTCGTTAAGGGGTCTAGTTTTCAAAATGGGGTCACTTGTGGGGGTTCTCTTTGGTTTTGGCCTCTCAAGAGCTCTACAAAAGTGCTATGGGCCTAAAACGCCTTCAAGCAAAATTTATGTTCTGAAAGACACCGACTACTCCTTTCATTTTAGGCCCGGTTGTGCATCCAGACATAAGATTAGGGCCACAATGGGTATGTTTCTGAACACGGGAGAAACGGAGGTATCCATTTTGGGGTGTAAATCCTCATTTTCATGGGCAATATAGGAAAAAAATATGTTTTTAAAATGACATATTTGCAAAACTATGAAATTTTATTTTTTTTCTCCTCTAAATTGAATTAATTCCTGAAAAAAACTGGTAGGGTCAAAATACTCATGACACCCCTCAGTGAATACATTAAGGGGTGTAGTTTTTAAAATGGGGTCATTTGGGGGGGTATCTATTATTCTGACACTCATGAGCCTTTGCAAACTTGCCTTGGTGCAGGAAAACAAAGTGTTCCTCAAAATGCTGAAAAGTAATGATAAATTTATACGTCCTATAAATGGTTAAAAAAAAACACAAGTTTTTCAAGTGTGCATTCAGAGTAAAGTAAACAGATGGAAATATATATCTTATCAAAAATTTGTACAGTATGTTTGGACATATTTGAGATATTACAGTTGAAAATTTGAAAAAATGACAATTTTTTCAAAATTTTTCCAATATTGGTACTTTTAATAAATATACACAAATTATATCGGTCTCTTTTTACAACCAAAATGAAGTACAACATGTGGCGAAAAAACAATGTCAGAATCACTTGGATATGTAAAGCCTTTACGGAGTTATGCTACGTTGAACGACGCATGTCAGATTTCCAAAATTTGGCTCCATCACTAAGGCGCAAACAGGCTTCGTCACTAAGGGGTTAAATCTCCTTGCTCCCAGCGACCAACGGTCGCTGAGTGCTTGGAGCAGTGACCAGTGGCCTCGCTGAGCGGTCCCCGGTCACGTGATAAAGTAGCGATCTAGCATTAGGCTGGTCACACATGACTGGAGAGGAATTACGGGTTCTGCATGCGCTTGATCAGCGGTAATCCACGGATCAATCGCATGCATTGGATTACACAATTCCCCCCAATTAGTGGGTCGGAATTACGTAATCCACTCGCAGAAACAGAACACGGCATGCTATATTTTACCGCGGATATCCGCGACCGAGAGCCCATTGTGCTCTATGACCGCGGATATACCCGTAGCCTATATGCAAACACATTGTGTACGGGCTGTGGGTAGCCGGGTCATCTCTAAGCGACGGCGTGGGAAATGAAAACAAACAACGGTGTACTGCGCATGACCGTCTGTGCGAGTAGGCAGTTATGCGCAGTACATTACGTGGCCGTACGCAGGGTCACAGCTGGGCTCACAGCTGGAATCCGCTGCGGGCCTCCGCAAGCGGATTCTGCATACGGCCGTGAGAGCCAGGCGTTATTTAGATTGCTACCTGTAATCCGTAATTTACAAGAAGCCCCGGGAACGTTCGCCTTCATGCAGTTCCAGGAGCAGCTTGTTGAGACCGCCGCACCGCAGCAAGATTACAAAGCCTTACAGCGACACTTTTTACACCCCATCCCCGCCGCTGAGGTCACGAAATACCCCCAAAAAAGCGAGAGGGGGGGGATACCCGGTTTTCTTGCCCCATGTGCCCATCCCAACCAGCCTCCGTAATTACCCCTGTCTTCGGACATAAAACGCA
Organism: Eleutherodactylus coqui; assembly: GCF_035609145.1. Taxonomy (NCBI): domain Eukaryota; kingdom Metazoa; phylum Chordata; class Amphibia; order Anura; family Eleutherodactylidae; genus Eleutherodactylus; species Eleutherodactylus coqui. The sequence goes on along the minus strand of NC_089848.1, from coordinate 34,261,909 downwards.
GTTTATATTATTACTTTTATCTAATATTTAGGGAATGTCAAAAAATGGGGATGGTGGGAGGGGTGTATTTTTAGAAAGTCAATTTTTTTCCGTATAAGTGGGCATTGGGGCCTTGAATTTATTCAGTTGTACCCTGAAATCCAGCGGGCATTCCCTCCATTATGGGCCTAGCCATGTGTCCTGTAAGTAGATTAGGGCCACAATGGGTATGTTTCTGAACACGGGAGAAAGGGGGGTATCTATTTTGGGGTGAACGTCTTCATTCCTATGTACACCGTATAAAAAAAACTGTTTTTAAATTGACACAATTGCCAAAAAAATGAAAATCATAATTTTTTCCTTCTGCTTGGCTTAGATTCATTCAAAAACTGTGAAGTCAAAAAAGTCATCGTACCCCTAGAAAAATTCGTTAAGGGGTCTACTTTTCAAAATGGGGTCACTTGTGGGGGTTCTCCATCGTTTTGGTCACTCAAGGGCTCTACAAGTGGGCAATGGGGACTAAATCTTCTTCAAGCAAAATTTCTGTTCCGAAAGCCACCGGTTGCTGCTTTCATTTTGGGCCCCATGTTGCATACAGACGTAATACTAGGGCCACAATGGGTATGTTTCTGAGCACAGGACAAACAGGGGTATCCATTTGGGGGTGAAAGTCTTCATTCATATATGTGCTGTAGAAAAAAACTGCTTTTAAAATGACAGAATTACCAAAAAAATGAAAATTGTAATTTTTTTCCTTTTGCTTGACTTAGATTCATTCAAAAACTATGAAGTCAAAAAAGTCATTGTACCCCTAGATAAATTCGTTAAGGGGTCTACTTTTTAAAATGGGGTCACTTGTGGGGGTTCTCCATCGTTTTGGTCACTCAATGGCTCTACAAGTGGGCAATGGGGACTAAATCTCCTTCAAGCAAAATTTCTGTTCCGAAAGCCACCGGTTGCTCCTTTCATTTTGGGCCCCATTGTGCACACAGACATAATACTAGGGCCACAATGTGTATGTTTCCGAGCACGGGACAAACAGGGGTATCCATTCTGGGGTGCAAATCCTCATTTTCATGTGTATTTTAGAAAAAAGTCCTGTCTTTAAAATTACATATTTGCAAAAATATGAAATTTTAGTTTTTCTCTTCTAAATTGCATTGACTCCTGAAAAAAAACTGTGGGGTTAAAATACTAACGACACACCTCAGTGAATACGTTAAGGGGTGCAGTTTTTAAAATGGGGTGACTTGTGGGGGTATCTATCATTTTGACTCCTATGAGCCTTTCCAATCTTGGCTTGGTGTAGGAAAACAAAGTGTTCCTCAAAATGCTGAAAAGTAATGTTAAATTTGTACGTCTCCTAAATGGTTAAAAAAAACGAAAGTTTTTCCAATGTGCGCCCAAAATAAAGTAAATGGACGGAAATATATATCTTAGCAAAAATTTCTATATTATGTTTGCACATATTTGAGATATTGCAGTTGGAAATGTGAAAAAATGACGATTTTTTCAAAAGTTTCCCAATTTTGGCGCTTTTAATAAATAAACACAAATTCTATCGGTCTTTTTTTTCCGCCTAAATGAAGTACAACATGTGGCGAAAAAACAACGTCAGAATCGCTTGGATATGCAAAACCTTTCTGGTGTTTTTCCATGTTAAAGTGACACATGTCAGATTTGCAAAATTTGGCCTGGTCATTAAGGCGCAAACAGGCTTGGTCACTAAGGGGTTAATGCTCCCCAAGACTTTATTTGTTTTTGCAGCAGCCGACTGGCATTGGTTACTCCAGTTAAATCTACAATCCACTAGTACCCCCAGGTCTTTTTCCATATCACTTTTCCCTAGCAGTACCCCATTTAGTGTATATTGGTGACATCCGTTTCTCCTGCCCATGTGTGTAACCTTACATTTATAAATATTGAACTTCATTTGCCATTTCTCTCCCCAAGCCCCCAGCTTATCTAGGTCCGTTTGTAGCCGTACATTGTCCTCCATTGTATTAATTATCTTGTATAATTTTTTATTGTCTGTAAATACTGATATTTTACTGTGCAGCCCCTCTATTAGGTCATTGATAAATATATTGAACAGAGTGGGGCATAGTACTGAGCCCTGTGGCCCCCCCCTAGCGGTGGCCCAATCAGAGTACGAACCATTTATTACCACCTTCTGCTTTCTATCAGTCCTTTACCCAGATACACATGTTTTCACCCAATCTGAGCTATCTAATTTTATATATCAGCCTATTATGTGGCACGGTGTCAAATGCTTTAGAGAAATCCTGATATACCAGATCAATAGACTCTCCCAGGTCCAGCCTAGAACTTACTTCATCGTAGAAGCTGATCAGATTTTTCTGATATGATCAAACCCCCATGAACCTGTGCTGATGAGGGGTTATTCTGTTGTTTCACCTGATGCAACTAATAAAGGGCTTCACTAGTATTTGAGTGTTCTAGTTCCGTGTTCACACTACGCTGCATGGCCGAACAGTCACACAGCTGATTTCCCTCCTCAGTATTTTTCTCAGCCCGCGCATGGCCCAGACAGCACCATCACATCCTATGTTCACAGCAGGAGAAGATAAACAGCAGCTAGTGCCTACTGGGCACACTACACACAGTGATTGCCTAGGTAACCTCTGTGTCCTGACCAGGCCTCCTCTCTGTCTTCAACATCCTCCATCTATTTAGGGAGGAGGAGGTACTAGCAGGTATTAGTTATACCATTATACTGTTTTCTTTGAGGTATTCCAGGATGGCATCTCTCAAACCCCTCAAATATTTTTCCAATTATTGAAGTGAGACTTACCGGCCTGTAGTTACCAGGCTCCCTTCTTGACCCCTTTTTGTATATTGGAACCACATTGGCAATGTGCCAATCCAGCGGTACACCCCTGGTCTCAATAGAATCCCTAAATATAAGAAATAGTGGCTTGTCAATTATGTCACTTAGTTCCCTTACAACCCTCGGGTGTAATCCAGTGAGTTGTCTATTTTAATCTTTTTTAGCTGTCTCTGCACTTCTTCCTGGGTTAGGCAAGTGATATTTAGTGGGGAGTTCATTTTATCCACCTGGATCTCATGTGACGCTTCTTTTTCTCTTGTGAATATACTTGAAAAAACAGATTTAATAGATTTGCCTTCTCCCCACCGTCTTCTATTGATTTCTCCTGCATTATTTGTTAAAGAGCCAGTGCTCCCAGTGCAAATCCTTTTACCGTTTATATAATTGAAAAATATTATATTTATAAAAATGCTTAAATGCTTCCTCCTTTCAAATTTTGTTTAGATCTCTGTTTTTTTAAATGGAACAAATAGTGCATTCTAGTTGGAGCCATCGTCTTTCCTATGATGATGTACGTGTCCGAGAATTAAAACTGCGCATTGTCGCAGAATTTTGTAAAATGGTATATATATAATATATTATATCATGATAGTACACAGAAGGGGCTGGAATACATTTCTTCTGGTTGGACTGTTTTAAAGGGATGTCTAAGAAAAATGTTCTTCTTAAAAAGATGTTCTTATAGAATCATAGACTGGTAGAGTTTGAAGGGACCTCCAGGGTCATCGGGTCCAACCCCCTGCTCAGTGCAGGAATTACTAAATCATCCCAGACAGATATTTATCCAGCCTTTGTTTGAACACTTCCATTGAATAAGAACTCCCCACCTCCCGTGGTAACCTGTTCCACTCATTGATCCCCTTCACTGTCTAATATCTCATCTGTGTCTCCTCCCTTTCAGTTTCATCCCATTGCTTCTAGTCTTTCCTTGTGCAGATGAGAATAGGGCTGATCCCTCTGCACTGTGACAGCTCTTCAGATATTTGCAGACAGCTATTAAGTCTCCTCTCAGCCTTCTCTTTTGCAAGCTAAACATTCGCAGATCCTTTAACCGTTCCTCATAGGACATGATTTGCAGACCGCTCACCATCTTGGTAGCTCTCCTCTGGACTTGCTCGAGTTTGTCTATGTCTTTTTTTAAAGTGGGGTGCCAAAGAAGAGTAGAGGGGGATAATGACCTCATGTGATCTACACTCTATGCTTCTCTTAATACATCCCAGAATTGTGTTTGCCTTTTTGGCTGCTGCACCACATTGTTGACTCATGTTCAGTCTATGATCTATTAGTATACCCAAGTCTTTTTCACATGTGCTGCTTAGGTCAATTCCTCCCATTCTGTATGTGCTTTCTTCATTTTTCTTGCCTAGATGTAGGCTCTTCCATTTCTCCTTGTTAAATACCATTCTGTTAGTCGCCGCCCACTGTGCAAGCTTTATTAGATCTTTTTGAATACTCTCTTCCCTACTATTAACTATCCCTCCTAGCTTTGTGTCATGTTAAAAGCAGAAAAGGCAACGTTTCGACAATCAAGTCTTTGTCAAGCCTAGTATAAGACCAGAAACGCTGGTCCTAAATACAGACACATATAGCAATATATATTCATTGAGGGGGACATGCTAGGGGTTAATGGTGAGCTCTATGAATTGGTCTCTTCGTATGTCTATTATGGAGCTAAACTCTATATAACATGAGTCAAAAAAAAATTCTTTTAGTTCTGGACAGACACTGGAGAGCAGCTGGGTGTTAGCCATTTTGGATACCCCGCATGCCCCGATAATAAATTGCCCCAAGATTCATTGAACTATTGTTAGAGCAACTATAGCTGTGTAGATGGATGCTGGTAGAGTGGCTATATTACTTAGTAGATGGTTCCATACGAGTGAATGGTTGGTGTGGCCATCTTGTGGTTGGCTCAGGTTTTGCAGTCTGACCCATTACTATGGACTGTGCATGTCCATGACAAAGTTGGCGGAGGCCGTTTTGGGTATGGCCTCTCAGCGCCTGGATGACGTGGGACGGTGATCTCGCGGCAGCTCTAGTTGCCTCATGCATGCGCGGTTGTCACCGTAGGATGGTAATCGGTGCCTTGTGTGACATGGAGGGGAAGCTGGATGGCACATGGACCACACCTGATTCGCTTTTTGTAAGCCAGGTGAGGGGTTTTAATGTTGATTAGTGAGGGGGTGTATATGTTTTCTAATGTTGTGATTGGGCATGACATGCCAAGTGTCTGTATTTAGGACCAGCTTTCCTGGTCTTATACTAGGCTTGACAAAGACTTGATTGTCAAAACGTTGCCTGTTCTGCTTTTAACATGGAGCAATAAAGAAGTTTGTCTTTCTTAAACACCTTTGATGCTGCCACATGTTTCTAACATTCAGTGAACAGTGGATGGGACTGGAGGTCCATGGTCTCAGTGATAGTGGTACTGCATGGGCTTGGATATTTTCACCTCTGCAAGACTTGCATATGTATTGAGTGCTGCACGTGTTCGTTTCTATCCTAGCTTTGTGTCATCGGCAAATTTGATCAGTTTCCCATCAATTCCCTACTCCAGATCATTTATAAAAATGTTGACTAACACTGGGCCTAGGATGGGCCTTGTGGTACTGCATTTGATACATTCTTCCACTTGGATGTGCAGCCATTTATGACCACTCTTTGAGTATGATCACTCAGCCAGCTGTGAATCCAACAGTTGCCTTGTCAATCCCATATTTGGTCATTTTTTCAATAAGTATATCTAGATAAACTATATCCACCACGTTTCCCTGATCAACTCAGTCAGTGATACTGTCATAGAAGGAAATTAGATTTGTCTGGCATGACTTGTTTGTTACAAACCCATGCTGGCTCTGGTTAATGACTCTATTTTCATCCAAGTACTTGCATAGATGCTGTTTACTAATTTGTTCAAAGATCTTTTCCGGTATAGAAGTCAGGCTCACAGGCCTGTAGTTTTCTGGGTCCACCTTCTTCCCTTTTTTAAAGATAGGGACATCATTTGCTCTTTTCCAAACTCCTGGGACTTTTCCTGTTCTCCAGGAATTTTCAAAGATTATGGCGAGTGGTTCAGCAATTACCTCAGCTGTTTCCTTTAGTATCCTAGGATGTAATTCATCTGGACCTTGAGACTTCAATTCATTTAAGTTAGCTAAGTGTTCCCTCACCATCTCTCTGCTTACAGATAGCCTGTATTCTTTTATCCCCCCCAATACCACATGGAAGATCAGTTGACGTTCCATCTACTTTCTGAGAGAAAACAGATACAAAATAGGAATTTAAAAGTTCGGCCTTCTCAACATCATTCTTAGCCAAAACACCATTTTCATCCTGTAAGCATCCAATAGCATCTTTGACAAAGCCCCAAAATCCTTTTTTATTCATTTTGGCCTCTGCTGCAAGCCTCAATTCATTATTAGTTTTCGCTTTTCTGACACTTGCCCTACAGTTTCTGCAGATCTGCATTATATTCTTCTTTAGATATTCACCCCTCTTTCCATTTGATAACCATTTTTTGTCTTAGTTTTTAAAGGGGTTGTCCCGCGCCGAAATGGTTTTTTTTTTTTTCAACCCCCCCCCCCCGTTCGGCGCGAGACAACCCCGATGCAGGGGTTAAAAAAGAACACCGCACAGCGCTTACCTGAATCCCCGCGCTCCGGTGACTTCTTACTTACCTGCTGAAGATGGCCGCCGGGATCTTCTCTCTCGGTGGACCGCAGGGCTTCTGTGCGGTCCATTGCCGATTCCAGCCTCCTGATTGGCTGGAATCGGCACGTGACGGGGCGGAGCTACCAGGAGCCGGTCTCCGGCACGAGCGGCCCCATTCAGAAAACAAGAAGACCGGACTGCGCAAGCGCGTCTAATCCCGCGATTAGACACTGAAAATTAGACGGCTCCATGGAAACGAGGACGCTAGCAACGGAACAGGTAAGTGAATAACTTCTGATAACTTCTGTATGGCTCATAATTAATGCACAATGTACATTACAAAGTGCATTAATATGGCCATACAGAAGTGTATAGACCCACTTGCTTTCGCGGGACAACCCCTTTAACATGTCTACAAGTTCTGTGTTCATCCATCCTGGTCTCTTTAAATCCTTCCCATTCTTCCCTCTTTTAGGGATTGTTAACGGTTGTGCTTTGAGAATCTCATTTCACAATATTTCCCAACCTTCTTGGACATTTCTGTCCTTAAGAACATCCAGCCATTGGATTCTTCCTATCCTCTTTCTGAGTTCATTGAAATCTGCCTTTCTGAAATCCAACCTTGAGGTCTGAGTTTTCTCAGGTCTTCTTTCATGATAGACAATAAACCTCTTTAAACCTCTGTGACGTAATATATTACAGGATGCAGCAGCCTGTAATCACAGACCCAGTGGAGCTGCAGAGAGCAGGAGGGGGAATATAAGGCTGCTTGTTATTTTCTATCATGAGAAACCTCTTTTTAATAGAAACATGTTATCTTGGACAACCGCTTTATTGTCTGAACTCAAAGGGTTAATAAACTTGCTCAAACTCCTTTTTCTGCCTTGCTTGACTCCACTATTAGATTAGGGACGCTTTGATATGAAGGAGGAGTAATAGTATTCAGTGTATTTATGGACATTCGGATGGGAGCCTTAACATAAAGTGTCCGAGATCCGACTTGTAGAGCGCACATCTCACATGTGACTGCGCTGAAGAGTCTGTGAGAATGAATGCATGAATGAATGGCCATTCCATAGTTCTGCAGAAACTAGCGGTACTGGATGGGGGGTGCTGTGCAAAGGTTTACGCAGGTGGGGGAAAAATGTTGCAGAGTAAGAAAACTTTCAAAAATAGAAGTGTTTGGCTCTATTCACATTTGCGGCGGAGGCTCCATTCAAGCCTCCAGCACCAATTCTGCATGGGATACAAGAGGAAAAAGTCCTGCATGCAATTCCGGACCAAAAAAAGGACTGAACAGACCCCATTATAGTCAATGGGGTCTGTTCGCACAGTTTGGTTCTGTTATGAGACGGATCCGTTCATCCACAGGTTTCTGTTTTCCTGCTGCCAGCATAGATGCGATATTTCGCCCTTCATTTGCGATTTAATGTATAGCCCAATTATCAGGAATATGTTACATATACTAGGTGGCTGGTATAAACTATATGTGTTTACTATATACAATATATAGTTTTTGTTTTGTACAACATATGTAAAGAAGCAGTCAAAAGGGAATACTGTGTTATTGACCTTTATGGTGAGATGTCTCCGGAGGCTTCATTCAAAAAGGTTTTCAGAGATGGTTCCACATTGAAGATTTTCTTTGATGGAGATTTTCCATGAGCCCAAAAGCGGTTTAGATATGAAAATGCTGCCCTTCATAATGGCGAATTGCCAGTGGAATGTAGTCTCAAACACTTTCATAGACTATCCTCCATTGTTGTAAGCTTCATAATGGAGCCCACTGACCAGGGCCATAATGACGGGGAATACGGAGGTTGCAGTCACACTTAACCCTTTCCAATCCACTGTCTGACATCTAAAGACATTCTGATTGAAGGCTGTACAGCTCCGATGTCGGAAGACGTCTGTCAAGGTATCCTTACTGTAGATTACTGGCCTCTCTGTTGTCAGGGGCCTCTCCAGCATGTCCCATACCGCAGTACTGGCTCTAGCCAGCAGATGGCGCCATTGTATAATGGCAGAAAGAGAAAACCCCCTAGGAAACCCTGAATCCAAAATTGGATTGCAAAGGGTTAAACCTAAAGGTCCTTTACATGGTACGACTGTCGAGCGCATTATCACCTGAAATCTGTACCAGCGACTATTATTGCTGTACTTTACACAGGAGCGATAGGCGTTCAAGTAAATGAAGGTGAAGTGTGCTGTTCTGGCCAACCGCCATCATTCCCTGTAAACAGGAATCGCTCAAAGATTGAGCAATTCTTGTTTACACGGACTGACAGTCACATGGATACCACTCAGCGACAATTGTTCTAGGTAAGTACCTAATTAAATTAAGGGAAACAAAGAGCTAGAATGGCATGTCAAGTTAATTTTCACGGAGGGTCACATCAGCCTTATGGTTGCCTTTGAAAGTGCCAATTGAAATTACAAGGTTGTTTTCACATCAGTTTCAGGTGTTCTATTTTACTACTCTGTTCAGGTAGGAGGAAAGGGAGATCCCCTGGCCTAATGGATCCGTCTTATGATGTCACCGAACAGCACTGAAGGTCCCCATTGACTACATTGGGGTCTGTTTGTTTTTCACTCAGTTGTCCAGCATTTTACTGGATGAAACAGTTCTGCATGAAGTGCTTTTCATCCTGTACTTTGTGCCGGATCTTTAAAGGAACCTCCTAATGGAGGATCCAGCACAGATGTGAAAGTGTCCTAAGACTGTACAGTGACCCCCATAGTGGCCCCAGTAGTAACAGCAACCTCCTGGTGGTCCCAGCAGTAATAGTGTCCCCCATAGTGGTCCCAGTAATAATAGTGTCCCCCATAGTGGTCCCAATAGTAATAGTGTCCCCTATATTGGTGGCTCCAGTAGTAATAGTGTTACCTGTAGTGCCCACCATAGTGGCCCCATTAGCAACAGTGTGCCATATATTGGTGGCCCCAGCACTAATAGTGTCAGCTATATTGCCCCAGTAGTAACAGCAACCCCCTGATGGTCCCAGTAGTAATAGTGTCCCCCATAGTGGTCCCAATACTAATAGTAAGAGAGTTTTCATTAAGTAAAAATTTTTCTTCCCTGCGCTCACAGAACTTTTAAGAGAAACACACAATAAAAATTTTTTTTTTAAGAGAAACACACGATAAAAATTTTTTTTTTCCTTTTAAGAAAAGGAGACTTACTTTGGAGGAGGGGGTTATGATTCCCAATGTTCCCCCTCCTGTTTCCCACAGGTTTTTAGTGACTGCAAAAGATGATTCTTCCAGTCCAGGATTTTCTCCTTTTAGATTTATTAAAATTCAGCCAAACAGTGGTATGACAAGTCAACCCGATCGTGGTATGACATATCCACCAAACAATACGATAACAACGCGTTTCGGTACACTCTGTACCCTTATCAAGTTATACATACATTAAAACATGAACCGTTTATATAGAGAAGTATTATCTTCACCACTTTGGTGTTAATGATTCCAATTACCCTTGCGGGAGGGGGGGGGGGGGTTGATGGGTCATCGGCGCATCTACATCATCATGCGCTGCGACTCCGATAAGTCCGACGTGCGACGTCATCACGTCTGGATGCACGTCACTACGTCGTGTAATCCCGTGACCGCGCCATCCGGGATTACACGACGTAGTGACGTGCATCCAGACGTGATGACGTCGCACGTCGGACTTATCGGAGTCGCAGCGCATGATGATGTAGATGCGCCGATGACCCATCAACCCCCCCCCTCCCGCAAGGGTAATTGGAATCATTAACACCAAAGTGGTGAAGGTAATACTTCTCTATATAAACGGTTCATGTTTTAATGTATGTATAACTTGATAAGGGTACAGAGAGTACCGAAACGCGTTGTTATCGTATTGTTTGGTGGATGTGTCATACCACGATCGGGTTGACTTGTCATACCACTGTTTGGCTGAATTTTAATAAATCTAAAAGGAGAAAATCCTGGACTGGAAGAATCATCTTTTGCAGTCACTAAAAACCTGTGGGAAACAGGAGGGGGAACATTGGGAATCATAACCCCCTCCTCCAAAGTAAGTCTCCTTTTCTTAAAAGGAAAAAAAAAAAATTTATTGTGTGTTTCTCTTAAAAGTTCTGTGAGCGCAGGAAAAAATTTTTTTTACTTAATGAAAAATCTCTTTGTATTTTATATGGGGGTTCCTTTGATGGATCCCTGAGCTATTCTCCAGCGGCTCTCCTCTTGTGAAGAGAGGATACTCTTTACGAATACAGAACTATGAAAAGGTCTACATTGAGGTGAGAGATTTGGTGTTTTTTCTCTAAACCATTTTTTCTCTAAACCATTCTTTTTCCTCTTTAATTTTTCACAAAGAGGGTCCCATCCCTTTTTTTTTTTTTTATCTCTGGCGCTTCTTTTCCTTTTCTTTTCCCAATACTAATAGTGTCCCTCACAGTGGCCCTGTTAGTAATAGTGTCCCCTATATTGGTGGCTCCAGTAGTAATAGTGTTACCTGTAGTGTCCACTATAGTGGCCCCATTAGCAACAGTGTGCCATATATTGGTGGCCCCAGTACTAATAGTGTCCGCTATAATGGCCCCAGTAGTAATAATTGACCCCATAATGGCCCCAGTAGTAATAGCAACTCCCCTATTGACCTCTGGCAGCATTCCTACAGGTATTTCACTCACCTGGCCTGCAGCTCTGGTCTGGTGATGGCACCTGCTGCCAAGTCTGTGACTGCTGACCTCTCCCCTTGTCATCTGAACTGTGTACAGAATGGTGCACACAGATGCCGGGGGTATTCAACTCACCGGACCTGAGCTGCAGGATAGATGAGTGGAATACCTGTTAGGTTGCTGCTCGGCTGATGGGCAGCTAAAATGAAGTGGTGGGTGAGATCCGTTATGCAGGCCTTGTGCTTCCCATGTGTGAGCAAAGGAAAGCACCCTAGCAAAACACTAAAAACGGTGTTCTGTGGGCATCCGCTCCCACGCGCCACTATATGAATTACTAGAGAGCCGTATAGCCTTCATGCATGGCGGTGCTGACTCTGCTCATGCTGCGTTGTTGTATGGAAGAGTCCTCATGTTAAGCAGCCTTTGAAAAACAAGGTAATGCCAAAATGTTCTTTAGAATGGATGGATTTGGTTTTGCTATAAAAATGTAAAATATAATGTAAGGAAAACAGTTTTATACAAATAATCGTAAACCAGTGTTCTACAAAATGAAGTTTGGGGCGTCTGAGGTGGGAATGTCCTGAGAGCCGTATCATTGTGTCCTGCATACTGGGTTAGGCTGATGTAACGGGCACATGGCATCAGGCCGGGCTAACACGGGCGGATTCTAATTGTGGAATCTGCGTTCGCCATCGGGGCAGAAGATCTGCAGCAAAACGCAGGCATTGCAAGGTATAGACTTTAGCTTTTTCGTTCGCTGATATTAATTCCGTATTCCGCCAACGGAAGAAAAATCGCAGCATGCTCTATTTTGCCGCGAACTCAACCTGGACGGCCTCTATTGAAGTCAACGGGGGCCGTCTGACAAGGGATCCATTCACAACTAACAATGTGTATGAGCTGCGGGCGCCCCCATCATCAATTAGTGACGGTGCGGGAAATAGAGACATGGAAGAAAAAAACAACTGTACTGCGTATGACCGACACCGGGTACACAGGGTGGCCGGCCGGGCTCAGACAGAATCCACTGCAGGCCTCCCGTAACTCCGGTACGCCCGTGTGACCCCGGCCCTACAGTCCGGGCTGTATAAGAGGACTGTACCAGCACAATATTACTGCTACTTTCATTGCTCGCAGTTGGCTCTAACCTTTGATTTGGTTTATTTCAATACGTTGTTTCAACAAACTTTGCATACACAAATAGTAAAAGTAAATAAAATCGCGATTTTAACATTACAAGTCCCATAGACCCCTGCAAAAAAAAAACGCAGCGAATTTCGCAGTTAAATAAAACTGTAGTGGGTAGTCAGCTTTAGGCCGCCTGCAGACGGGCGGGTCGGATCCGGCTTCGAGGATTCTCGCCGCGGGACCCGACCTGAGCGCCTGCAGAGAGCAGCGCGTACTCACCCGTGCCCGCGGCTCCGGCTGTTTAATGTGCCGGCTTGCCGGTCAGCCGGCGCATGCGCAGACCGGAACCGGCGGCCGGGCAGTGACGCTTCTCTGCGAGCCCCGCAGAGAAATAGAACACGCCGCAGTTTGTTTTCCGTGCGAGATTGCGTGCAGACAAACCGCGGCCGTCTGCCTAGGATTGCGTTTGCTAACGCAATCCTATGGCAGCTTCCGCAGAATTTCTGCCTGTCTGCAGGCAGCCTTAGGATGCTTTTACATGGGTGATTTCCCCCCATGATTTTGGTCATTGTGACATGCACAGTAATTGCACCGGAAAAGGACTCGTTGTTTTTAACAGTTGCACTTACATCTGCGATTTTTCTCTTATAACGCTGTAAGAAAAACAGATGCCCAAGAAACGTTGCAGCTTGTCTTATTTTTAGGTGATTCTGTTGAATAATCTCCCATTCTTCCCTATGGGAGCAGAAAAAAAATTGCATCGTGCTCGCATGCACACGCTAGTTTCATCTGAGTGTGGTGCAATGGGCGAAAATCGTACGTACAGCAACATGAGGGCGATGCAATTTTTTTAGCAAAACGCATTGCAACTTGCATCACAATCGAGGAGTTTACAAGTGCCAAATCGGTACAAGTGTCTCGGACCAATATTGCACTCGCCCCTGTAAATGCACCCTTAAGGGTAAAGTAGCAAACCTGGGGCTCAGTGAGCCCCACAGCCGTCCCGCATATCCAGGATTTGTGTCGTAACTGAGTTGTAATGATGAATTTTACTACAGGAATATTGGCTTAGAAACCTAATTCAGAACAAATCCTGTAACGCATCCTCTGTAATGTAGAGATCTGCAATATGCCAGATGTCATGGTAAACGTCCATTACAGAATGATGTCACTGTAATAAATGGCAGGTTCTATATTTCATGGGCTTTATAAGTAATTGTAGAACAAAAGTGACAGTCGGTGTTCTTTGTACAATATTTCAGCATTACATGTAATGCACAACTAATAGGCAATATAAACTGGATGTTATCATTCCACATTGCACAGTGTTATAGTATAAGCTTCTCAAAGCACGTTGTGTTAAAAATATTTGTATGGCTTCTGAAGATCATACATTTAGGAGTTCAGGTATTAGAAACTCTCAATGTACAGGGGGTCGATAAAAATATGGAAACACCGTAGGAAATGCATGCCTTAAGTTACATGGGATTATAAATCATATTTCAATAAGACGTGTAGAGACCAATTTTAAGTGGAGGTAATATGACACAGATGCTGCCGGGCAGAAGTGAACATCTCCCCAAGCAACAAGCTTCCATGGCCAGGGGGTTTGAAACACTCAGCTGCTGTTACCCGCTGGCTCCCAAGCCACTCAGAGCAGGGCAAGAGGTGAAGTAAATACAAATTTGGTGGGAAAACTCTCAGCCAAGCAAAGGTCAAAAGGACAGCTCAGTGCTAATGATTATAATCCCATGTATTTCATAGTGTTTCCATATTTTTGTCCCCCCCCCCTGTAGTTCATCTCCCATCTCACATATGCATGTGGTTCTGTGAATACATCTTTTGTCCTACCCATTAATGTAGCCTCTGATATTCTAATTACACGGACTCCAAATATCATTTTTTGCAGAATGTATTTATTAATAGTATATTTGGTAACCTCATGATCAGCATCTAGATATACAGTATAGAAGTACAATACATAGTAACATAGTATGTAAGGCTGAATGAAGACAATGTCCATCTAGTCCAGCCTGTCTATCCTACTGTGTTGATCCAGCTGTATAGTTTTTTTCCTGTGCAAAGAATATTATGTAATTGATTTAGTAGGAAAGCCCTCATTCTGGGGCTTTGTTCTTGAAGAAAAGCAGAAGTGGACAATACATGAAGCTTTTTAAGAGTAGCAGAGCATAGATTAGCTGCGCTGCTCGAAGGACTGTAGGTTTTCCTTCTGCATCACCTGTAAGATTAAAAACAGAAGAATGAGTGGTTAGTATAAAATGTTTTACATGACAATATGTACAAATACAGGGGCCACAAGGGGCAACAGCCCAGAAGCGGTCACCACTGGGCTCCTTCACACGTCTATACACTGCTAGCAGCAAGAAAGTGCTAAGTAGAAGGAACCTTATGGTCAGGTACGCCAGTTTATTGCCATAGGGAGAAGGAATAAGCATCTACCAAATGAGCGGGAGAGAGCGGGGAGGAACGAGGGGGAGATCTCTCTCTCTTCCCCCCCGCTCCCTACTGCTCACTCCCGCAACTCACCGCTCACCCCCGCCGGCACCCGAATCTTTTGAGACGAAAATGGCAATACTTGCTCGAGTAATTTGCCTTAGCGAGTACGCTGGCTCATCTCTATTTAAGAACTTATTCACACAGGTGTCTGCAGGTTATGTCCGGGAAACTTAGACCTGTCCATGTTCTGTCCAATCTGCACTGACCATGCGCATTGTCTGTCCTATTCTTGTCTGTGAGAATGGACAACAGTAGGAAATTCAGCTATTTTTTTCACGTGAACTGAAAACACGAGAATGAGCATAGTCATCTGAGAAAAACACGCATTTATGCATTTTTCTGTAATAGGTTCACCAACCAGGGCTTAGGCTGCTTTCACATCGGTGGCAAGGGTTCCATTTTCCTGCTCTGGGGTGGGAAAGAGGAATCCCCTGTCCAAATGATTCTGTCTTATGACAGAATCAAACAGCGCCGAGTGGATCCCATTGGCTATAATGGGGTCTGTTCGATTTCGGCTCAGGTGTTCATTTTTTTTTACAATTTTTGCTATATTAGCTCTTCTGTGGGACTGGAGCAGACTATTCATTGCTCCCTACATACATCAATACGCCTTGACACTCATGACTTGGTTGTTGGTTGATCGGTTGTTCTTCCTTGGGCCACACAAGACCACCATTTTGTAATGCAAAGATCTAAAAAACTCAGCATGCTTCTGCTTGGATTTGTGGATGTTTTAATCTTCAGGATAGGTCCTTAACAGTTAATCGCCAGGACTTGCCAGATCCCTGGTGATGAGCTGATCGCCTGATCCGCTGTCAGTGTAGCGGGCTGGATGTGTGTCATTTGGAAAAGGAGCAGAAGTGCCCTGGCTGGCTTCATTCCCATTACACTTCCATGTTCATCTTCGTGTTGTAGGCCAAAGTACTGAAAGTGCAGTAGCCGACTTCAGCTTCCATTGATTTCAGTGGGAGTGAAGTGTTATAGGGGCTGTCTCAACATAAGAGCATGACAATCCCTTTTAGGGAAGCTGGTCCTGCAATTAGCTGACCATTGTGAGTGCGTGGTGATCAGATGTTATTGTTGGGGCAAATTGTGGACTGCTACAACTATAAATGTAGTATTATGTGATGCACATTCAAATGAGTAGATGTCCATGTAATATAAGGGTGGGCTGGGTCCACCAGTCGAAGACTCTGACAATTGACAGCTCTATTCTCTGGCTCATAGAAGGGTTGCAAAGCAGAACACTCTCCTGTTTGACATATACTGTATGTGCTGTACTGGGGGATATGGTGGGGGTTTATCTTGGTGAGACAACCCTTCTGCAGATCATGTGGAGCTTTTTTTCTAACTGATGTATTGAAATATATTTAGAGCTACAATCGAAATTATTCAACCCCCATTGCAAATTAGTTTTATTTACCAAATATACAAACTTTCGTCTGTTTGCAAAAAAAAAAAGAAAAAACAATTAAACAAGCACAATTTAGCACAACTCAACGCAACTATTATAAGAAGTTCTTTCTCCAAATTCAACACAACATGCTACTTTTAATGACTTCCTCAGTCTCAGAATTATTCAACCCCTGAATAGAATCCCTCATAAAAGCACACATTTGAAAATCAGATGTGATCTCAAGCGCACCTAACATAGTGACATCGTAGGTTAGGCTGAAAGAAGACAAATGTTCATCCAGTTCAGCCTGTTTCCACCCCCTTGTTGATCCAGAGGCAGGCAAAAAAAAAACCAGTGAGGCAGAAGCCGATTTAGCCCATTTTGGGTGAAAAAATTCCTTCCAGACTCCATAATGGCAGTCAGAATAATGCCTGGATGTAACCCACTAGCAACGGTGGCCCAATCAGAGTATGAACCATTTATTACCACCCTCTTTCCCCAGTTCTTTACCCAGATACACATGTTTTCGCCCAGTCCGAGCTGTCTCATTTTATATATCAGCCTATTATGTGGCACGGTGTCAAATGCTTTAGAGAAATCCAGATATACGAGATCAATAGACTCTCCCAGGTCCAGCCTATAGCTTACTTCATCGTAGAAGCTGATCAGATTGGTCTGACATGATCGACCCTCCATAATCCCATGCTGATGAGGGGTTATGCCACTGTTTCACCTGATGCAACTAATAAAGGGCTTCACTGGTATTTGAGTGTTCTAGTTCCGTGTTCACACTAAGCTGCATGGCCGAACAGTCACACAGCTGATTTTCCTGCTCTGTATTTTTCTCAGCCCATGCATGGCCCAGAGAGCACCATCACATCCTATGTTCACAGCAGGAGAAGATAAACAGCAGCTAGTGCCTACTGGGCACACTACACACAGTGATTGGCTAGGTGACCTCTCTGTCCTGTCCAGGCCTCCTCTCTGTCCTGACCAGGCTCCCTCTTTGTCCTGACCAGGCCCCCTCTCTGTCCTGACCAGACCTCCTCTCCGTCCTGACCAGGCCTCCTCTCCGTCCTGACCAGGTCTCCTCTCCGTCCTGACCAGGCCTCCTCTCTGTCCTGGCCAGGCCCCCTCTCCTTCCTAACCAGGCCTCCTCTCTGTCCTGACCAGGCCTCCTCTCCCTCCTGACCAGGCCTCCTCTCCATCCTGACCAGGTCTCCTCTCCATCCTGACCAGGCCCCCTCTCCGTTCTGACCAGGTCTCCTCTCCGTCCTGACCAGGCCTCCTCTCCGTCCTGGCCAGGCCCCCTCTCCTTCCTAACCAGGCCTCCTCTCCATCTTGACCAGGCCTCCTCTCTGTCCTGACCAGGCCTCCTCTCCCTCCTGACCAGGCCTCCTCTCCATCCTGACCAGGTTTCCTCTCCGTCCTGACCAGGCCCCCTCCGTCCTGACCAGGTCTCCTCTCCCTCCTGACCAGGCCTCCTCTCCGTCCTGACCAGGCCCCCTCTCCGTCCTGACCAGGCCTCCGCTCCGTCCTGACCAGGCCCCCTCTCCATCCTGACCAGGTCTCCTCTCCATCCTGACCAGGCCTCCTCTTCAACCTGACCAGGCCTCCTCTCCATCCTGTCCAGGCCTCCTCTCCAACCACAGCCTCCTCCATCTATTTAGATAAGAAGGAGGAAGGCTGCTTGGTCTGCGAGTAATTCTGTCTGGGGGGAGGAGGTACTAGCGGGCATCATTTAGGTCACATTCAGAAGTCTAATTAAATTGAAATGGATATATAAATATAATAAATATATAAGCAATGGTTGCTCTACTGTTGGTTTGCTTCTGCTGGCAGCATATGAAGGGCAAGATGGATTTAATCAAGAAGCAGAAATTCCTAGGAGAAAACGCCATGTCTTCTGTGAGGAAGCTGAAGCTTGGGCATCATTGGACCTTCCAACAGGACAACAAACCCAAGCAGACCTCAAAGTCAACCAAGGTTTGGTTTACAAAGAAGTCCTGGAAGATGCTGCAGTAGCCATCACAGTCACCTCACTTTAACCCCATAGAAAAAATTTTGTAGGTATTAAAGAAGATGGTTGAGGCAGACAAACCCATGATTATTAGTGAACTAGAGACCATTGGCCATGAAGAACCGTGAAGAATGGTCCAAGATTACCCAAAACGCTGTCACAAGCTGCTGTCTGGCTATGTATCACGTTTGTAGCAGGTCATAACAGAAAACGTGCTCCACTAAATACTAAGGACACTCTTCATGAAGGGGCTGAATAATTCTGAGACTGCAGTAATCAATGAAAGGGGCATATTGCATTGGAATAGGAGAAATCACTTGATATATTACTTGTATTGAACTATGTAAATTCTTCTTGTCTTATGACATTTTTGCAAACAGCTGAAAGTTTGTACATTTACTAAATAAACCTAACTTGTAAGGCTGGGCTCACACGAGTGTATGATTACCGCGAATTACATGTGCGCTGTACACTTGTGTGATACGTGGTAATTTGCAGGCAATTACATTGTCTTACGCAGTTCCGCTCACATTAGTGTGTTGGAACCACGTAATGGGCGAGCACAAAAAAAAAAAAATGCAGCGTGTTGTAGTTTGCTGCGTATTTACGAGTGTAAGAGCCCATTGTTCTCTATGGACGCATGGCTATACACAATGTAATTGCTTTGCAATGGCGCAAGAAATATAAACAAAAAAACCCAGGAAGACTGCGCAGGACTGCGTGCGTCAGATACGCTGTCATGCACAGTACAATTTTGTTGCCATACGCGGTGATAGGCTGGGCCACTAGTGGCTCCACAGCGGTAAAACGTGTGAGCCTGGCCCCATGCGGGTGAGTAAGTTTGATTGCAACTATATAATAACAAAATGTAACATTCAGTCCTTAAGCCAAAATATTTTAGACACGTAGAAGTTTGTAGCTGTACAAAAATAGTTACCGGATCTGCAATCATTGAGCTTAAGATCTTCCTTTAACGGTTCTGTAAAATAGACTTATATAGAAAGTAAGAAGTAAATAAAACTAAAGCAAGTTTACGCAATGCAGAGTGAAATAAGTTAAATAGTCCTTTGTATATTTCTTGAAAAAGTGTTACCGTATTAATTAAACTGCTCCTATTAGCACTAAGATGAATCTGAAATCCCCTGAAGGGGCTATGGATAGTTAAACAGTAGAGATGAGCGAGCAACCTCGGTAAGGTCAGTTACCCGAGCGAGCCTCGCTCTTCTCAAGTAACTGCCTTCTCGGCGGGGGAGAGCGAGAGAGGGGATCTCTCTCTCTCCCCGCTACCCCCCCCCCCCGAGCACGCTCGGATGAGAAGGCAGTTACTCGAGAAGAGCGAGGCTCGCTTGAGTAACTGACCTTACTGACCTTACTCATCTCTATTCAACAGCGACCTACAAACTGTCAATCTATAGACTGCAAAAGGGGCACAGAATATAAACTATTAAATTTAGAAAAATCTAATATAAAATAGCAAATTAGATGTATAGTTATGCAAAATTAAAACATGGATCCCAATGTGGACAGTAATAATTTTGTACCGAAGATTACAATGGCAGACAGTGGTCAAATCATGGGTTTCGGGTCTGCATATACAATCACCTACAAGGCTCAGCCAGAGGCAGGGCATAATAGCCCTGTCTGCCAGAAAAGTGACCAACATAATACACTGCAATACATAAGTAGTGCACTGCATTACGTAAGCATGTCAGACAATCACAACTTCAAGTCCCCTTGTGGGTCAAATGAATGTTAAAAAATTAAATAAATGAATGAATGCTTTAATGTGTAAACCCATCCCCCCCCCCAAACAAAAATATAAATGTCACAATTTTCCCCCCAAAAATGTTCAGAATGATCAATGCTATAAAATTATTATGTTATTTATCCCATATGGTGAATGCATTTTTTTAAAGCAATGTCAGAATAACTGTTTTTGATTGTCCTGCCTCACAAAGATAAGCAGTCAAAAAGTCATAAAGAGCCCAAAACTATACTAAGGAATATGTCAACTCCTTCCATAGAACGAGTGAACTCATACGGCGCTGTAGATGTAAAAAGCTTCGGCTCACTGAATGTGGAGATGCATTTTTTTTTCAATGAAAAATGCTTACTATGTAAAAGTAGTAATATAAAAAAAAACTATATAAATTTGGTTTCAACGTAAACGTAACTCATGGAAAAAAACTAAATAAAAAATGTCAGTTGCAGTTTTTTTGTGCTCCTCAGCTTTCAAAACACGTAATAAAAAATGATCAAAAAGTGATCTGTACCTCAAAATGGTATCAATGAAAGCGTAAGCTTGTCCCACAAAAAGCAATTTGTCATACAGCTTCATAGATGAAAAAGTAAAAAAAAATGATGGCTCTTAGAACATGGAGACACAAAATATAGAAAAAAGTGGTTTTGTGCAACGGCAGTAAAATATACGAAAACGATATGACTTGGATATTACCGTAATTGTGTGGACCAAATACTAAAATAAAAATGTCTTTTATATCACACACTAAACTGTAAAATAAAAAACAGCCAAAAAAAGTCACATAAACACCAAAATGGTACCAATGAACACATCAACTCATCCCACAAAAACCAAGACCTCACGTAGCTCCATCGATGGAGAAAAATAAACTTATGTCTCCCTAGATAAGGCAATGCAGAAAAAAAATAATATAAAAACAAGGTAATTCACAATAAGGTTAACATAATTATACAACACGGTGAAGTCCAGAAAAAAAAGTCAGAATTGCATTTTTTTTATACAGCTCCGCTCCTAAAAATGCAACAACAAACAATAAAAAAGTTGTCTGCATTGTAAAATGGTACCAAAGAAAATGCCAGCTCATCCCACAAAAACAGCCCTGACACAGCAGCGTAAATGGAAATCTAAGAAAGCTATGCCTCTGTTATATGCTGAAGACATATACTTGAGCAGAAGCAGTAAAACATAAAAAAAACTAAAAAGTGAACATTTAATATATACCGTGCGTTTAATGCCATGAAATCAAAACTCTTATTACAATGATGCAATTGCTTTTTCCCCCCATTTTCACCCTTCCCCCTAAAAAAATTATTAAGCCCTGCTGTATTTTGTACAGCTTACTTACACTCACATTATAAAATGACACACCTATAAGACCCTAAACTACTACTTCCTATACCCCTGGATGAGTAGTTTCCACATTGGGGTCCCTTTTGGGGGGTCCTGTTGTAGTTGGACCTCAGGAGACCTGTAAATGCAACATGGCATCTAAAATGATTCCAGAAACATCTGTGCTCCTTCCCAAACAGCAGTTTGCCTCCACATATAGGTCATTGCCATACTTGGGGGAAATTGCAAATTGTGGGGTGTTTTCTCTCTTATGAACCCATGTGAAAAAAAACAACAGATTTATTGTAAATTTGTAATACATATCAAGTTTTGTTTATCTGCTAATTATTGTATTACCAAAAAAATGTAGGAAAATAAAGAAAAACTACCAAAAAATTACATTTCCAAATATCTCCCCCCCTTTGCTTTAATTCCTGTAAACACCTAAAATGTTAACAGACTATGTAAATCCCCTTTGTAAAATGGAGTAACTTATGGCGGATTTCCAACAGTGGTGAACATAAGAGAGCTGGGGCCCCATAGCAAAATCTTAAGTGGGACCCTCATTATGGTGTCTGGTTTTGCCACCCAGGACAGGAGAGCCTCATATTTGTTTACATACCCTTTAAAATGAGCCTTGAGTCAATTCTGTACCTCCCTGTTTGCCAACAATGCAGTCCCTCTTCGGAGGAAGGTTCTGCATACTTGCTGCCCAGTAGCGAGAGGGATGGTGCTATGACAGCGGGGACCTTCTTTTTCCAAGGGACACATAGCAGTCACATGGTTTGCCTGTATGCTATGTATGCCCTTGATTTCTAATATATCCATCCCTCAAAGTCTCTTCAGAACTCAATTTGTCCCTTAAAAAATAGGTTTTGGATATTTGCTTCAAAATTAGAAAAAAATGCCACTATATTTATAAACCTTCTTATGTCCTAAAAAATCGATGTGTACAGAATGATGCCAACATAAAGTGGAGATGCAGTAAATTCTGTTTATTAACCATTTTGTATGGTACGAGGGTCTGTCTTACAGGCAAAAGAATGCAAAGTTTGAAAATTTGTGAACTTTTCAAAATCTTCTGTAAATTTAGGATTTTTTATAAACACAAAACAATCAACCTGAATTTTCCACGAATATAAAGTACAACGTGTCACAAAAAAGTGTCCTCAGAATCACTTGGATAATTCAAAGCATTCTACCAAATGACTTGACAGTACAGAATTGAAAACTTGGGCTGTGTCCACAATGCTAAAACGGGCGGTAACTTCAAGGGGTTAATTAACACAGAAATTGGATAGAAAAAAAGGGTTAAAAATGGAATGTTGCAATGCACCCCGAGACATCTAACATTGTGGGCATATTTAGTAAATGGTAAGGCTTACCTGTATTGTACTCCACCTCTGCCCACTGCTCCTCATTCCCCTCGTGTCGGTATCGGCATCGGTAGACTTTGCCGATATCAGATGAGCTTATTGTAATCCAGCTGTACATCGAGGACAGGTTGCTGGATGCGTTCGTCATCACGTCTCCCTGCTCTGATTTTGGCTTCTCGCTGCTTCCAGCCACAGTCCACATCACATTAATGATATCAGGGAAGAAGTTCTCTAGGCTGCACAACAAAGTTGCAGAGTTCTTCGTCATCACGTCTGTCTTGGATGAAGCCAAGATCGTTACATCTGGTTTTTTTACCTTTTGATCTAAAAAAAAAAAAAGTTGAAGAGAGTTTTTCTGTTTCTAAATAAATTGCAGTCGTTGCATATTTATCAGTAATCTGCGAGAAAACCAAAATCTGAAAATAAATTAGTGAAGTACATTGCGAAACAACGCAAAAAGAAATGCGGGAACAATTATATGAGCCCCATTGTAAAACTGCGCCGTCTATACGTCTTATAAGATAAACACTGTTTTATTACCTGAAGTCAATGGAGGCCATTAGGGGGGAATGTGTGTCTTGTATCTCATGACTATTCTAAAGATTACTGTATTTTTGGGTTTATAAAACAAGAAATAAATCTTGTTAAAAGGCGGTTGCATTTTATGGTCCAGAGAGGGAGCTGCAGGCGATCGATCGCTGAAGCTTCACATTCTTCTTGAGATCCCATGTAAGGGGGGGGGGGGGGGGTGACCACCCTTAAGATGCAGAAAATGTAACAAAGCAGAGCACAAGAATATTTGTCTCAGTTCAATGGTGTTGTTATGCTGTAGAAGCAGTTATTTACCAGAAGCACATATGGTACCCTAATACATGGGCAGGGCTACATAATATATACCGTGTTTCCCCGAAAATAAGACAGTGTCTTATATTAATTTTTGTTCAAAAAGGTTTAACTTTTTTACACGTATAGCTGCCTGGACACTATTTAAATTGACTTTTTTAATTAACTGTTAGCAGGGCTTAATTTTGGAGTAGGGCTTATATTTCAAGCATCCTCAAAAAGCCTGAAAAATCATTTTGCATCCTCAAAAATTCTGGAAAATCATGCTATGTCTTATTTTCAGGGTATGTCTTATTTTCAGGGAAACAGGGTACATATGTAACATTGAAATATATATCAATGTATTATAAAAAAACTTCTTATGAGCCGGCACACAGATGCGTTCTAATTCCTCATCAATCTTTGTATGTAGGATCTTTTGAAGTGGCATGTCTGACATATGATATAATATAAGGGATCTTGTAAAGTGATGGTATATCATTAGGAGGGGGTCATACTGCTAAACCAGAGTTGCAGACCCTTAATTCTGAGGGTCAAACTCCCACAGATCATCCCGTTACAAAATGGGAATATTCCTTTAATTTTAAATTACATGTATGTAAAAATGTTTATTTATAATTAGCGGTGGTAAGTTTTTTAGCCAATATGCATATTTATCAGCTCTGTTTGCAATATTAAGTTTGGGCTTAAAGATTAGCACCTACCTGCATGTGTTATGATGAGCTTGGTTCCAGGACCGAATACTTTGAAGTAGTCACTGTACTGTTTTTCTTTACAAAAACATATAAAGCAGATTTATATGAGTCACCCAACATTCCGCTGTTTCATGTGGCTTATTGCACTATTGGCAGCCTTCTCTTGGCGTCACGCAGCTGCTCTGATACTGAAATAAGGTTTATAATGAAGAGCGAGGAGCAAATTAATTCATCAGTTTGAACAATGCTGGTTTCACTGTTACCATCAAACTGCAAACTGAATTGGCCACTCGGAAGTCTGCGGATGATCGCCAGTTCAAGTTCCTTACGAGGACTAAAAAGAAAAGTGAAAATGAGTTAAAGGGGTTGTCCCGCGCCGAAACGGCTTTTTTTTTTTTTTCATAGACCCCCCGTTCAGCGCGGGACAAACACAAGGGACGTGATAAAAAAAAAAATTTTATTACTTACCCGAATCCCCGCTCTGTGACGTCTTCCTTCACCAAGATGGCCGCCGGGATCTTCACCCACGATGCACCACGGGTCTTCTCCCATGGTGCACCGTGGGCTCTGTGCGGTCCATTGCCGATTCCAGCCTCCTGATTGGCTGCAATCGGCACACTGACGGGGCGGAGCTACGCGATGACGCGTAGAAGGGGGCGGGGCCAGAATGCCGCTCGTGCAGAGACCGAAGAGATGGGAGAAGACCCTTCTGCGCAAGCGCGTCTAATCGGGAGATTAGACGCTGAAATTAGACGGCACCATGGAGACGAGGACGCCAGCAACGGAGCAGGTAAGTGAATAACTTCTGTATGGCCAATATTTAATGCACGATGTACATTACAAAGTGCATTAATATGGCCATACAGAAGTGTATACCCCCACTTGCTATCGCGGGACAACCCCTTTAAATAAAGTTTTTTTCAATTTCTTCGAAAAATAAAATATTGTTTATCCCTCCTATTGTCTCGTTTTTTACGTAATCTCTTTTTATTAGAACATGAAGGAATTTAGTAGCAAAGGATGATTTCACAACAAACAGCAAAGTCACGGCTTTAGTACAATACAGAGTACATGAAACAGAAAAGTGATACTAATGAGAGGCGTATAGAGAGGAGCACGAGGGTTACAACCTGGTCATTCAGCTAACGGAAGCTATGTTAGTTTCACCCCATCCCTCAAACTGGTAGAACTCACAGCGGGAGGTCCACTCGTACAGGAATCACTCAAGGAAAACGGGGGATGTACCTCGTCCAAAAAGATTACCCCTCTCTTCTCCATTGTGGAAAATCTTACCTGGATCAGCACAATTACTGTGATACCAAGTTTAGAAAGTTTTTATTATTTTTTACTAATTTTGCACAATAAAAAAACATTTTTAAGAAAAAACAATTGAATCTGCTTTGTCTATTTCCCAGATCATCTGTTTTAGGCTGCGGTCAGATGAGCTTTTTTTTCTTGCCTATGTGTGCCAAAAAATCGCGTCTATTAGAACAATTGGTTTCCTATGAAGTGTTCACATGTCCGTCTTCTAAAGGGGAAAAATACTCACACCTGCAAAAGATAGGACATACGTGCATATAATGCGCCCTGGTAAGGTCTGTGCCGCGCGTAAAGACATCGTGTGATGTCCGTTAATGCCCGCAGGAGTCCCCTCATCACTGAACATCGTACAGCACTGTCACAGTGTTCAGTGGTGAACGGTCTGCAGCAGGCACAAAAGAATCCCTTGCCACAGCTGTGGCAGAGGACCGCAATGCTATCCCATTGCTTTCCATGGGGCCGGCGCTGCTGCCACAACATTGAAAGCAATGGGATGAAGGCAACCCCTGCAGCAATGATTTTTGGAGGGTGGCTTGAAATATAAGCTGGAAGAGGTTTCGGCGGTGGTATAGACATGGAGAGAAGAAAATCAAATATGGATAACTCCAGAGACAACTGCACTGTAATCACTGTCACTGTGTAGGGTGCTGTTGTAGTGGCCCAGAGTTAATAGGGCCCCTCCATAATGTTATATGTCTGTCTCGTGCCAATGTCTTGTCAGTGTCTTGTTTGTAGAGCGCATTAAGATATGTGTATTGCATGGCTGCAGGACCGAATGGGTTAATGTTTGGTATGTTCTGTCCTGTCTGAAAATGTATCATTTTGTAGGTGTCATGTGATGTTGGATATATACGTCTGCTGAATGCAATGCAAGGGAGTCGGCGAGAGTTAGTGAATGCCAGAGCCATGGAAGAGTCAGGTCTGTAATATTGAGACAACCGCTTTAAGACTTCACCCAGGGCAACAGTCTAGCATTTCTATCCACTTTGGTAGCTACTGTATATTTGCATGCAGATTATTTCAGTCAGCATGTGCTCTTTTATTATGGAGGTTTTTCTAAGATACCTTGTTTTTTAATGCATGATAGAATATGGAAAAACCATAAATGAGATTTTATCCTATTGCAGTGTGTCACTATTGATGTTAATGGAATAAAACTAGAGATGAGCGAGCATTGCCCTTAGCGAGTACCTGCCCACTCGGAAGAAAAGATTCGGCTGCCGGCGGCGGGTGGGGAGCAGCGGAGGAGAGCAGGAGGGAATGGAGGGCAGATCTCTCTCTCCCTCTCTCCCCCCTGCTCACTCCTGCAACTCATTGCTCCTCGCCGCCGGCACCCGAATTTTTTCTTTCGAGCGGGCAGGTACTCGCTAAGGGCAATACTTGCTTGAGTAATTGTCCTTAGTGGGTATGCTCGCTCATCTCCAGGTAAAACCTCAATCAATCCAAACTGAAACATGCCGTGTGTTCTGGGTTGGTGCAGCTATAAAACAGCAGGCTTTTCGGGGTGTTCCCAGTATGCAGTGCTTGATATCTACAAAAATGGTTGAAAGAAGGTCAACCAGCAATAGGCCCATGTGTGTCCAAGGCTCATTGATGCCTGGGGGGATCAATGGCCAGCTTGTCTGCTTCGATCCTACAGAAGAACTAATGCAGCACAAATTGCTGAAATAGTTTCTGCTGGCTCTGATATAAGGGTGTTAGAACACGCGTGTGTATAAAATATGATGCTGATTCTAAATCCACAGTATGTCAATTTATGCTGTAGATTTCAGCCTTTGCAATGCAAGGGTGGGAACTCAACCCAAAATCTGCAGCAAAGTCTATGTCATTTAGGTGTCGGTTCGGCTACTGAGGACTAGCAGCATACTCACTGCTGAAAACTGACAGCGGATATGTCCTCACACATCCTGTGCGACGGTACCCTCATGGTGGCTTCACATATGAGCAAATGTTCATGGTTCAGAGCAACACATTTGCACTATGAACGAGGCAAAAAGTACAGTAAGGCCTCATGTCCACTAGGAAATTCGGGCCCAGGCGGATTCTCCATGCAGAATTCCGCAGCGGGTCCCTCCTTTCCTGCGGACATGAGGCCTGAAAATTGATTTTACTTACCTGTACGGATGCTGCGGGTTCCCGTCCATTGCGGCCGGATCTTCTTTCCGGTGGATGTGCTCGGCAGCGTGCCATGCGCCGTGCACTCTCTCTTTTTTTTTTTAACTCCTGCTCTCCCAGGGCGGAGGAGCAGAAATTCAGCTGCGGGTGTACCGCGGATCCAAACGGTTTCCATAGGCTTCTATGGAAGCCTGTGAGAGACCCGCAGAAAATGGAGCATGCTGCGGGTGATTTCCCGTACATGCAATCCGCGCGGCAGGGAAAAATGACATCCGCAGGTATTTACTTACCTGCGGGTGTCCAATGCATCCCTATGGGCACGGATCACGCGTACGGGACACCCGCATGCATTTTCTAATTCTAATTGTCCAGTGGACATGAGGCCTAAAAGTACGCCAAAGCACGCACAGTAGCACTACATTTACTGTGTAAAAAGTCGTTCTGTCACGAGCGTTTTTGCGCATCCTCCTGTGTGAAGCCACCCTTAGGGAGCTGGAGACACATCAGTGGGTATAGAGCGTTTTTTTCTTGCATTATGACTTTAATATTTTTTTGGAGCATGCACAGTTAAAGTTTAGTGTTTTTATAAATGTTTCCATTGGTTTAAGTGGAATGCAGGCTTTATAGTAATAGAATAAAGCATTTGTGTTACATCCATCCCTTCACACGGAGGCTTCCTGGTGGGTTTCCAGCATTCAGTCACTGTTCGCTGACTAATTGTACAGATGTTCTGTGGCTTTATATCAGTGTGGGCAGCAAATCTGTCCCAGTTTGCGCAGTAATAGATGCCGCTGTCGTCGCCCTTTAAGTTATGAATGGTCAGGGTATTTTTGTTGTTTGATGCTCGAATTTGATATTTTTCATTGCTGAATTCAGCTTCATAAGTAGGTTTGTTTTCTCCTTGAAAATATAGAATCCTCTTTATTACTTGATTCGGTTTTTGCACATACCAGTGAATATAGGCTGATGAGCGGTCATTGATCTGGCAGGGGATATGAGCCGTTGACGCTTCACCTAGACGCTTTACTAAGGAAGGCTGGTCTTGCTCTATGCTGACCGCCTGAGCATCTGGATACATAAGACACAATCATAGGGAACAAAAAGTCTTGGTCAGGCATGAGGAGGTCTAAAATAACACTCAACCCAATTCTCTCGTTAGAACTTACATGATAGGAAGAATCCAATGAAAACGCACCGATACAACATAGTTTTGTCTCTTAAGAAATGGTTCTGCTTTGATCAGTTAATCCGAGCTGTCTCTGTACTTTATACAGTATGATGACGAGGCACATCCTCTCCTCCAGAGGTAACAGCCTATCATGTCAGCCCGTCATTGCAACTTCTCTTTTGTTCCTCTCTGCAACCTGCAAGGTTCAGCTAATGACACCGTATATAATGCAGCAGCCTCACGTTTTCTGATGCTATATGTATATATGTGCCTAATAGACGGCACATAAAGAAGCATTTTTATGGAGGTTAGATACAGTTCAGGGGTATAAACGTACACTGTTTGGAGTCAGGAAGAAATTTTTTCTCTTAAATGGGGAAATTGGCTTTTACCTCATTGTTTTTTTTTGTAGCCTTCCTTTAGATCAACATTGGGGGGTAATAGCCTGAACTGGATAAGCCTTTTTCAGCCTATAAGGGGAATGGAACAATACCTCTGCAGCGCCACCTATTGGATGGCAGCATTCCTTCAAATCAATGCCTGACCCTATAGACAGGTCTTTAGAGCAATGATTGGGAATTTCACACTGTTACTATTTAAGGTATGTGAGATACAAAAATAGCTGATTTGAAAAGTGCTACTGTGATATAGAGACTGTTGGATCATCGGCCATGTTGTGTGTGTCAGGCCTTAGGCCTATCTCAGCTTCCAGTTTGTGTTAACCCATTCAAGTCTTGTGTGGTTGGATTGGATTGATAGTTTTTCAGTTGACCTTTCACACCTTTCCTTACTCTTGCCTTTTGAATATTCGCATTTAGATAGGCAACTGGTCTGAGCTTAACATGGACAAGAGCTCTGATGTAAATAAACCCCTTCCTTTCTTCTTTACCTCCTATCTCCACCTGTATGTTTGGTGTACAATGAGTGGGTACAGCAGCACACAAAAGAAACACCCAAAAGGGTGAGGTGGATAAACTACAAGCCACAAGGAGAGTCCAAACCACAAGACTCCAATAGCTATTTGAATATAGTTGGATATAGTGGCAGCATGAGCAGAAAATCAATTTCTTGATAAAAAAAAAGTGCAAAAAGCTTTATTAATCCATGGTCAGAATAAAAAGTAAACAAGCTACGTTTCGGCCATATTGGGCCTTTTTCAAGCAAAATATGATTTTCTGCTCCTGCTGCCACTAAATCCAACTATATTCAAATGTCTGTTTGGTGTAGAATTAGCATGAGGAAACCCAATTGTGTGACCATTTACTTGTTAATAAAATGTAAGGAAAATTATCCAACTAGAAGCTGGGTTCTCACAGACACTCCGTCTCCGAGATGCAAATTAAGGGAAAATCTATTAATAAAGATTATTGGTCGTGTGACAGTCCTAGTCTGATAGGAATCATATTTTCAGAATTGGGCAGGCCAGCTAAATAAAATGCATCTAAACTCATTGAGGTGCGAGTCTCAGAACACCCCCAAACGGCGTATCCGCGTACCTGGTTAAATTTCTCGACATCTTTTTCTGTATATCTTTGTATATATAAATATTTAGCACTGCTAGTCTTTTTTAGAATTAATCTGCAATTTATTAGTCAAGCCTTGTCCGTTTTAAAACGAACCATAACTCTGAAGATTGTGTTATTAATTCAACCGCTTACTGGTTGGACTGACAGACTAGTAAAATTAAAATATAACCTTTATTAATAAGTCATTTAAAAACTAAATCTATAGACAGACAAACATAAATTATAATCTCCTTATATGATAGATTATGTCGTGAGGTATTGGATCAAATGTTGTCCTAACCTATAGTCATAAAAGTCAGAGTCAAAGGACTGATATGAGTTGTGACACCCAAAAAAAGGAGACTGGTAACTCATAGGCAAAGGAGAAGGCCGTTATTTTGTTAAATAGAAATATTGACCATGTCTACAGGTAGGGATATTATTGATCATTCAGTATCCCAGACTGACAGGCACTATCTGCCTTTGCAAGAGATGATATCACTTATATTAATGCTATTATCAATTCGTTTGGTAGTTCCTAGATATAATAAACATATTAAGTTGCCCAACGCGTTTCGCCCCGGAGTAGGCTGGTCAGGGGTCAAGATGTCTCCAGAGGTCTTTAAAAAGTTCATATTATAGCAACTAGATGAGCCTAGTCACACTCGGCTCAATTATGTTGTATTATGGTCTTTTAAGACACCTTATAGCATCATATAGTATCGTATTCCCAAATGGTGATATCAGATATTACCTATAATCTATCATATAAGGAGATTATAATTTATGTTTGTCTGTCTATAAATTGAGTTTTTAAATGACCTATTAATAAAGGTTAAATTTTTAAATTTACTAGTCTGTCAGTCCAACCAGTAAGCAGTTAATTTATAGTTTAGACTTTATCTGCCCCCGTGAGACTGTTATTAATTCAAAGTCCAGGTTCCAGCTTACCTGGGAAACAAAATCTAGTGGTGGCAGCGAGTGTGTGTGGGTATTGTAGAGTGCTGGAGGCGTTAGACCAGATCAGGTGGTGATTTGAGCTTTCGTTCTGCGTGTGTGCAGAAGCCTGGGAAAGCTGGGTACAAATCCACCTGTATTCTAACGACTCCATGCTTGCAATCCAACTATAGTGATCATTCGAGGCTCTGTGGTGACAAGTGGTCGTAGCGGTACGAGCGCTTGGATTAGTCGATCCATGACAATTTGGTGATAGAGGCGGGATCGATCGGGTCCCTCCTCTCTCTGTGACAGCTACTTTTTCATACTATTACTTATTTAAGTCCTGCTTTTATATTGTAGGATGTCAACTATATATACTTACAGTATATTTTAGACCAAGCAGAATGAAGTATTATCTTTACTTACAGCATCTCTATTGAAGTGTGCTCATGGAATTAAATCTGGCCAATTTGCCCCATTTTTCCAAACTGGCTGTTAAAATCAAAACTAGATTGTAGAACTGGCTTTGGCTGAATTCCCAGGCACAAACAGCAGTAGTGTTAAATACAACCCCAACAATTTTTTTTCCATGCCTGGCCTTTCACCTGATTGACTGTCACACCCTAGAAGTCACACCCTAGAATGTATTCTTCATCTGGACACCATTAACTATCCTGTAGTGCAGTATTTAACTTAATTCCTTTATCTTGAGTAGTTCAATTCAACTACATATATACTGTACAAATAAAATTGAGCTACAAATGTAGCAATTGTTAACATGACTGGCGCATCAGGACAACTCGATTCATGGGCCTTTCACACAGGACGGAATATTCTGCAATAGCTCTCCTACAGAATATTCAACACCAACGTTATTATGGAATGTTCTGTTCCATGTAAAAGGTCCCTTACACCAGGGGCGGGACTATAGAGGATGCAGGGGATGCGGTTGCACCCGGGCCCAGGAGCCTTAGGGAGTCCATAAGGCTTTGCTTCTCTATATACAGAGCCTGCTACTATGAATAAAGGATTATAGTTGGGGGCCCTGTTACAGGTTTTGCATTGGGGCCCAGGAGCTTTAAGTTACGCCTCTGCGTTACAGTATTGTAGTACATTGCACTTGAGTTATTATAACAAATTAACCCCTTAACGACCAGCCCATAGTGTTTTTACGTCCTCCCGAAGTGGGCTTTATTCTCTGAGGACGTAAAAACATGTGTCCTGCAGAGAATAAAGCCCCTTGGGCTCTGAACGTGACAGCTCCATGCTGTCGGTGTCCGCAGGTAGCTGACAGCATGGAGCTGTCATCCCGGGCTGTTCGGACCCCCCCCCCCCCCCGGCATTGCGATCGGCGCTATCCAATCGATAGCGCCGATCGCAAAAAAGTAAATAAAACTGCAATAAAAGTTAAAGATTCAGCTGCTCTGATGGATCGGATCCATCGGAGCAGCTGAAATTACCCACCGAGGTCCGCGGCACGGCTCCCCGCTCTCCCAATGCTTCGGGCCCCGTAGCCGTCCTTCTGTGCATGCGCGCCAGGCGGCATTACATCAGCCGCATGCGCAGAAGGCCCGGCGGCGCGGGAAATTTAAAATCTCCTGGCTCCCGGCTCCTGTAGGTAGCCGGGAGGCAGGAGATGTCAGCGGGGACCGCGATCGTCGTTATCCAATGCATAACGGCGATCGCGGAAAAGTGCAAAAAAAGTGTAAAAAAAGAAAAGCTTCACCTCCCCTCATGGATCGGATCCATGAGGGGAGGTGAAAATACTCACCTCAGGTCCGCCGATGTCCTCTGGCCGGTGTCCGGACCCCCCGCTGGCTTCTGCAATGTGCCGATGTGGCGCGCATGCGCAGAAGCCCGGCGAGCCCGGCAAATTCTAAATCTCCCTGCACCCGGCTGTCACAGATAGCCGAGTGCAGGGAGATGTGACTGGGGACCGCTTTATGCGGTTTCCAGTCATATGATCACCGTTATCCATCAGATAACAGTGATCATATAAAGTTAAAAAGTAAAAAAAAAAAAGTTTAAAAAGTTAAAGTTTTATCTCCCCTTATGGATCGTATCCGTAAGGGGGGATGAAATTACGTACCCAAGGATTTGTTCCCTGGTGGGATGTTGATCCGTGGACCTTACCCCAGCTTCTGCGCATGCGCCCGTCAGCATGATGGCGGACGCATGCGCAAAAGTGAAAGATTGCCCAAGAAATTTAAAATCTCCCTGCTGCTGGCTACCAAAGGTAGCCAAGAGCCTGGAGATGTCACAGGCAGCCGCGGTATGCAGTTACTGGTCACGTGATCACCGTTATCCAATGCATAATGACGATCACGTAAAAGTTCTTTAAAAAGTGGCAGTTTCATCTCCCCTCACCGATGCGATCGGTGGGGGGAGATGAAACATCTTCTCGGAGGCTTCCGCATTTGAATCCAGATGCGATTATCCTCCATGGATCCTGCCAGCTTCTGGGTATGTGCCCGCCGGCAAAATGCCGGACACATTAGCAGGAGCCGGGGAGCCCAGGAAATTTTAAAGCTCCTTGCTCCCAGCGACCAACAGTCGCTGAGTGCTTGGACCAGTGACCGGCGGCCTCGCTGAGCGGTCCCCGGTCACGTGATAAAGTAGCGATCTAACATTAGGCCGGTCACACATGACCAGAGAGGAATTACAGGTTCTGCATGCGCTTGATCAGCGGTAATCCACGGATCAATCTCATGCATTGGATTACACAATTCCCCCCAATTAGCGGGTCGGAATTACGTAATCCACCCGCAGAAACAGAACATGGCATGCTATATTTTACCGCGAATATCTGCGACCTAGAGCCCATTGTGCTCTATGACTGCGGATATACCCGCAGCCCATATGCAAACACATTGTGTACGGGCTGCGGGTACCCGGGTCATCTCTAAGCGACGGCACGGGAAATATAAACAAAAAACCGCCTGTGTGAGTAGGCTGTTATGCGCAGTACATTACGCGGCCATACGCAGGGTCACAGCCAGGCTCACAGCTGGGATCCGCTGCGGGCCTCTGCAAGCAGATTCCGCCTACGGCTACGTGAGCCCGGCGTTATTCAGACCGCTACCTGTAATCCGTAATTTACAAGAAGCCCCGGGAACGCTCGCCTTCATGCAGTTCCAGGAGCAGCTTGTTGAGCGCCTTCTCTGTGAGACTGCCGCACCGCAGCAAAATTGCAAAGCCTCACAGAGCGTCACTTTTTACACCCCATACCCGCCGCTGAGGTTACGAAATACCCCCCAAAATACATGAGAGGAGGGGGGGATACCTGGTTTTCTTGCCCCATGTGCCCATCCCAAGCAGCCTCCGTAATTACCCCTGTCTTCGGACATAAAATGCAGTTTATATTATTACCTTTATCTAATATTTAGGGAATGCCAAAAAATGGGGATGGCGGGGGGGGGGGAGGGATTATTTTTAGGAAGTCAATTTTTTTCTGTATAAGTGGGCAATGGGGCCTGGAATTTATTCAGTTCTGCCCTGAAATCCAGCGGGCATTCCCTCTATTATGGGCCTAGCCATGTGTCCTGCAAGTAGATTAGGGCCACAATGGGTATGTTTCTGAACACTGGACAAATGGGGGTATCCATTTTGGGGTGAACGTCTTCATTCTTATGTACACTGGACAAAAAAAACCTGTTTTTAAATTGACAAAATTGCCAAACAAATGAAAATCGTATTTTTTTCCTTTTGCTTTGCTTAGATTCATTCAAATGCTTTGGGGTCAAAATATGCAGTACACCCCTAGATGAATTTGTTAAGGGGTCTAGTTTTCAAAATGGGGTAATTTGTGGGGGTTCTCTATTGTTTTGGCCGCTCAATGGCTCTACAAGTGGGCAATGGGGACTGGAATTTATTCCGTTGTACCCTGAAATCCAATGGGTGCTCCTTCCATTATAGGCCTAGCTATGTTTCCTTTAAGTAGATTAGGGCCACAATGGGTATGTTTCTGAACACGGGACAAACGGGGGTATCCATTTTGGGGTGAACGTCTTCATTCCTATGTACAGTGTCCAAAAAAAACAGTTTTTAAATTGACACAATTGCCAAAAAAATGAAAATCATAATTTTTTCCTTTTGCTTGGCTTAGATTCATTCAAAAACTGTGAAGTCAAAAAAGTCATCATACCCCTAGATAAATTCGTTAGGGGGTCTACTTTTCAAAATGGGGTCACTTGTGGGGGTTCTCCATTGTTTTGGTCACTCAATGCCCAGTGGGCAATGGGGACTAAATCTCCTTCAAGCAAAATTTCTGTTCCGAAAGCCACTGGTTGCTCCTTTCATTTTGGGCCCCATTGTGCATATAGACGTAATACTAGGGCCACAATGGGTATGTTTCTGAGCACAGGACAAACAGGGGTACCCATTTTGGGGTGTAAGTCTTCATTCATATATGTGCGGTACAAAAAAAAACTGCTTTTAAAATGACAGAATTACCAAAAAAATGAAAATCGTATTTTTTTTCTTCGGCTTGGCTTAGATTCATTCAAAAACTGTGAAGTCCAAAAAGTCATCGTACCCCTAGATAAATTCGTTAAGGGGTCTACTTTTCAAAATGGGGTCACTTGTGGGCGTTCTCCATTGTTTTGGTCACTTAAGGGCTCTACAAGTGGGCAATGGGGACTAAATCTCCTTCAAGCAAAATTTCTGTTCCGAAAGCCTTTCGAAAGGTTGCTCCTTTCATTTTGGGCCCCATTGTGCATCCAGACCTACGATTAGGGCCACAATGGGTATGTTTCTGAGCACGGGAGAAACAGGGGTATCCATTTTGGGGTGCAAGTCTTCATTCATATATGTGCTGTACAAAAAAACTGCTATTAAAATGACAGAATTACCAAAAAAATGAAAAGCGTAATTTTTTTCCTTCGGTTTGGCTTAGATTCATTCGAAAAACTGTGAAGTCAAAAAAGTCATCGTACCCCTAGATAAATTCGTTAAGGGGTCTACTTTTCAAAATGGGGTCACTTGTGGGTGTTCTCCATCGTTTTGGTCACTCAATGGCTCTACAAGTGTGCAATAGGGCCTAAATCTCCTTCAAGCAAAATTTCTGTTCCGAAAGCCACCGGTTGCTCTTTTGATTTTGGGCCCCATTGTGCATCCAGACATAAGATTAGGGCCACAATGGGTATGTTTCTGAGCACGGGACAAACAGGGGTATCCATTCTGGGGTGCAAATCCTAATTTTCATGTGTACTATAGAAAAAAGTCCTGTCTTTAAAATGACATATTTGCAAAAATATGAAATTTTATTTTTTCTCTACTAAATTGCATTGACTCCTGAAAAAAAAACTGTGGGGTTAAAATACTCCTGACACCCCTCAGTGAATATGTTAAAGGGTGTAGTTTTTAAAATGGGGTCACTTGTGAGGGTATCTATCATTTTGACTCCTATGAGCCTTTCCAATCTTGGATTGGTGTAGGAAAACAAAGTGTTTCTCAAAATGCTGAAAAGTAATGTTACATTTGTACGTCTCCTAAATGGTTAAAAATAAACGAAAGTTTTTCCAATGTGCGCCCAAAATAAAGTAAACGGGTGGAAATATAAATCTTAGCAAAAATTTCTATATTATGTTTGCACATATTTGAGATATTGCAGTTGGAAATGTGAAAAAATGATGATTTTTTCAAAATTTTCCCAATTTTGGCGCTTTTAATAAATAAACACAAATTTTATCGGTCTTTTTTTTCCACCTAAATGAAGTACAACATGTGGCGAAAAAACAATGTCAGAATCGCTTGGATATGCAAAACCTTTCTGGTGTTTTTCCATGCTAAAGTGACACGTGTCAGATTTGCAAAATTTGGCCTGGCTATTAAGGCGCAAACAGGCTTGGTCACTAAGGGGTTAATTGACACACATGTACCTGGCAGATATATTACTTTCATTATTTTATAGTGAAGTTGAGTTGCTGTATCTGCCAGGGTACAGAAATTATTGTTTCGGACAATTGTTAGACTTTAGGCAGATCTTATGAAAAGTCAGGATTCCCCAATAAATATTTAATGGGTCAGATTTACTATTGAAAATGTGTACAGTTTTCTGGCGCAAAATGCCACAAAAAAAATATCTGACATGCTTTACACCACTTTTATCATGTATTTTAGACACTTTTTTAACAGGTCCACCAAAGAGGCATTGTTTATATAGACTGATCATAAAGATAAATCGAACAGCCTAAATAAATGGCTGATTAATTATCCAGCATGAGCCACTTGTGAGCCACTGGTGCATTTTAAGGCTATTTAGTCTAACTAGACAGTATGATAAAATCCGCCCCATTGTGTATGGTATGAACTGATTGTCTTCATGAAAGTTTAAAACGTACCTAAAACTTTCAAACGACTTTACAGAATAGGCTGTTGTGTGTATATGTAGAGATAACACTATTTCTGGCAGTTATATGACTTATATCTTCATTTTGAAATGTCTTCCCCTCTGCAGGCTTCATCTCTAATTCTTAGTTTTCCCTAAGCTAGTGGAGACCAGCTGCTATGTCATCTTCCATACGCTGCACATAGGGAAGATCCTTCTTCTCCATCACTATTGCTCATGCACAGAGAATGAGCAGCAGCGGCATAGAATACATTGTAGCAAATTAGTGAGCCGTGCAAATGTGAATGCAGTAACTGTGAGGCAGTAAAACACTTACTATTAGCTACAGCAGCTTTTCTGTGTGTTCCTCTGCTTTTCCTTCCCCTTTCCTCTCCATAAACTTCTATGGGCAGTCTGCAATCTGATCTAAGTGGACAAAGAACTTTCCCTGATAAGATCTAGTACAGAGTTTCTTATATTCATCTGTACTATTGGTTTATGTAAAGATTATTGACCATTTAAGGCTATGTTCACCCCACTATCAATTTAATTAGAAAAATACACAATCGGATGGATCCTCTGTGTAAAATGTATGGCAGATCATATAATATGGTGTAAGAACCACAGGGGAGCGGGGAGATAACCGGCAGCTATACATTTGGTGTGAAATGACAAGGAAACTGCTTTTCTTGGTTCCCTAATATTAGATTGTTGTAACCACCAACTGAAGTGATGCGACCACATGAGGTGCTGCGTGCAGATGTTCAGAAGAGTGTTTAGAAAGTAAATCGGTTTGTACTTTAACCCCTTCCTTCTGGTGTGGTTTTTAATTTTTTCCTACCCAACTTCCAAGAGATATAACATTTTCTAGTTTTCTGCTGACTTGGCTGTACAAGAGCTTGTTGTGTTTGTGGGACAAGGTGTATTTTGTAATGGAACCATGTAATGTACAGTATAATGTACTGAAAAGCTGTAACCCCTTAATGCCACAGAACGCAAGTTTACAACCTGGCAGGGTTATGGTTAATATAGCAGGACCTAAAATTTTTCCTGTGGATGTCGCGGACTCAGAAGTGATCCCGCATCATCCCGCAGCAGGAGCCAGCTGTGACTGATAGGTGGCCTCCCGCTGAAACAGTGGGGATTGATGAGAATAGTGATCCTCGCTGTTAACTCCTTATTTGCCGCGATCAATGTACATCACGGCATTTAAATGGTTCACAGAGGGAGCATGCCCCCTCTGTGACGTCATCTGCCCTCCGCAACGAAATAACAGAGGGCCGATGGCTTCTCATGGCCACCAGATGCCTGTGATCGCTATTGCGAGCGTTAATGCATTGCAGTACAGAAGTACTGCAATACATTATCACAGTTATCATAACTTTTATGGTTCAAGTCCCCTACAGGGACATAACAAATGTAAAAAAACCCATAAAAATAGTGTAAAAAAAATCCAAACACCATCCTTTTTGTACACTTTCCCGTTTGTATAAAACAATTGTAAAAAATCCCACATATTTGGTATCTTCGTACCCATTAAGATCTGTACAATAAAGTCAACTCACTGTTTATCTTGCACGACAGAAAAATGTAAAAAAAAAAGTGTATTTTGTTCATTTTACCTCCCAAAAAAATGCAACAATAGTGATAAAAAGCCCCATGTACCCCAAAATAGAACCATACAATCTACAGCTCATCACGCAAATAACAAGCACACACCGAACTCCGTCCATGAAAAAATACAAACGTGATGGAACTTTGAATTCAATGATGTAAAAAAAATGCCCTTCCAAAAAAAGGTTTTTATTATACAAAAGTGAAAAAAACTAAAAAAAGAAATTGGTATCATCGGAACCGTACTGAACTGCAGAAAAAAAATTGTCATGTACTTTGTGCTGTGTGATTAACCATTAAAAAGAAAAAACAATGCAGAATTGATGTGTTTTTTCTCCTTGCCCTTTAAAAAATTTAATAAAAATGTAACAATACATGTACCCAAAAGTGGTAGCAATAAAAACTACATTTTGCTATGCAAAAAACAAGCCCAGATACGGCCATGTCGACAGAAAAATTAAATTTATGACTTTTGAAAAGTTGAGGTGAAAACCCCCCAAAAATCGTTGCGTCCTTTAGGCCAAAATTGACCGTGTCCTTAAGGGGTTAAAAAAATTATATGTGAGGGTAAAATTGAAAAAAAAAATGCATTTGCACCATCTTTCTTTGTGTTTAATTTTCCCAGAGTTCATCATGTAGAACTAAAATGCGCTGTTAGCGCCCGTCTACTGCCTGCAGTGTTATTTGTTCCATTTAAAGCTTTCCGTATTTTGAAAACCCATTGAAATCCTTGGGGAAAAATGTTTATTTTAGTTTTAATTCTATTTATCTGCTCCAAAAACGGAACAAGGAGACGGAAATCCCTAATGAATTTATACCCCAGATGTGAATGAGCCCGTAACTTCATTCTACAGGTCAGTACGATCACAAGTACAGTACAAGTTCATAGTTTTGTAATGTTTTTGAAAGCGTGTTTGTTTATAAGCTTGTTATTCAGTAAAAAGAGATTGCATAAAACTTATTTCTGTGAATTCTTTTGCTTTGCGGTACATTGTACCTTTCCTTGTTTCCTATTAGACCTTGCCGCAGGCAGGACTTAATATGCATCAATACATGGCAGCCCTGGGAGTCTTCACTAGGCCTCAGGTTGCCATGGCAACCCATCAGCACTTGTGATCACAACATGGAGGAGCAAATGGGACTCTTCCCCAGCTAATGGCTTAGATGCTGTGGTCAGTTATAACCAAGCATCTTTAAGGGGAATCTGTCACCTTAAAACAGCACCATAAACTTGTAGGGCTGTTCGTGGAGGGGATGGGGAGCAGGAGTAATTTTTCTTTAATACTTCCTCCACGCTTCCCTTACCACTGTGAACCAAAAATACTTGGGGGTGAAGATAGACATCCAGCAGCATCTCTGGGGTGAAGCGCTGCACAGCGCATGGGAGGAGAGGGAGACTCCTTCCCCACATAGCTGGTCACCCCCGTGGCGGTGCAGAAGAATCGCCGCGGACGCAGCAGCTAGGGAGCAAAGCAGTTAGCGATAGATGGTTCATAGAAGCGAGAGCAGACTACGACCCCCGGTATTGTATGACATAAAATGCTTGGCCAGGGTGGGGGGTAAAGTAATGAGAAGCTGGTGTAATGGGTTAAATAATGGTGCCATAGTTGAATGAGTAAGAATGCAAGGCCTTGTGGGGGTAGAGGTTAACTGGGGAGACGTTATATGCTGTGTGATGTTATATGTAAAGGGTTGATGACAGTGTAATGTACCCGATGTGACGTAACGGAGTGAATGACGTGTTTATGACGCAGCGAGGATGATGGCGCATTAAGTTGCAGGCCAGAGCAGCAGTACGGAGCAGCGTGCTCCAATGTGATTGAAGAAATGTGTAACGTCTATAACATGTGCCATGTTCAGTAGTTAAGGAACGCTGCTCCAACAGGGCATCTGAGGATGGCGCCTACGGCCACAGATATGATGTTTATAGCCATTACCCTGCAAGTAATGAGATGTAAAATTATGCTGCTAAAATATGACGAATGGCATGTGCTTTGCTGCTGCCAGGAGGAACTACAGAGGAACAGAATGAGATGTATGTAAGTGAAGAGAAGTACTGTTGCTTTCGCAGTATTGTCACTCTAAGGGCTTCTGCACACTTGCGTTTTTCTTGCGCGTTTTTCTCACGCAATTGTCAATGGGACTTTCTAATGTTAAAAACGCATCACAGGTTGGTGCTTAGCAATTTTTGTGTGATGTGTTTTTAACATTAGAAAGTCCCATTGACAATCGCGTGAGAAAAACGCGCAAGAAAAACGTAAGTGTGCAGGGGCCCAAAGTGAGAGATTATGCTACCTGCTTATTACATAACATTATAATAAACGAACCCTCCTGAGGAGCGTAATACGTTTATTATACAACTGTTCAGTCAAATTATTTTTATTAAAAAAAAAAAGAATCTACTGCCTCAGCCTCTATTTGTCATCGCCGCGCCATCACGGACCTGTGCGGCAGCTTCATTGATGAACATACAATGGCATATCTTGTACAAGGTGAGAGCGCACATAACAGCCACGACTTGGCCAAAAAGCCCCCCGAGATGCTGACATGTTTATGACAAAACAGCAGTCTTCTGCCTCACATTTAATGCCCCGCGGTTTTGCAGGCGGACAGCCGTTTTACTCAGAAAACCAATTTGATAACCGTACCGACTTGCAGTAAAATCAAATGGCAGAATGGTCTGCATATAACCTCACCCTTAAGGAGTCTCCTTGTGGCCATGAGGGTCAGCAGGTGTCAGAGCATGCTGGGAGTTATAGTTCCCTATGGAGGCAGAAGGGATGACAGGAATGTGAAAATGAATGTATTTTAATTAGCTAGTAAAAAATGGGCCAAGTACTTTCCCCAGTAGTAGCCTGCTGCCTGGTCCTTCTCTCAGACTGTTTCTGTCCGGTTGGCCTCCTCAGTAGCCTGCTGCCTGGCCCTTGCCTTGGACTGTTTCTGTCCTGGTGGCCCCCTCAGTAGCCTGCTGCCTGGCCCTTGCCTTGGACTGTTTCTGTCCTGGTGGCCCTCTCAGTAGCCTGTTGCCAGGCCCTTGCCTTGGACTGTTTCTGCCCTGGTGGTCCTCTCAGTAGCCTGCCAGGCGGCCCTTGCCTTAGATTGTTTCTGCCCTGGTGGCCCTTTTAGTAACTTGCTGTCTGGCCCTTGCCTTGGACATTTTCTGCCCTAGTGGTCCTCTCAAGAGCCTGCTGTTTGGCCCTTGCCTTGGATGTTTTCTGTCCTGGTGGTCCTCTCAGTAGCCTGCTGTCTCGCCCTTGCCTTCGACATTTTCTTTCCTCGTGGTCCTCTCAGTAGCCTGCTGCCTGGCCCTTGCCTTGAATGTCTTCTTTCCTGGTGGTCCTCTCAGTAGCCTGCTGCCTGGCCCTTGCCTTGGACGTTTATTTCCTGGTGGTCCTCTCAGTAGCCTGCTGCCTGGCCCTTGCCTTGGAGTGTTTGTGTCCTGGTGGCCCCCTCAGTAGCCTGCTGCCTGGCCCTTGCCTTGGACTGTTTCTGTACTGGTGGCGCTCTCAGTAGCCTGCTGCCTGGCCCTTGCCTTGGACGGTTTCTGCCCTGGTGGTCCTCTCAGTAGCCTGCTGCCTGGCCCTTATCTTAGACTGTTTTGGTCTATGTGGCTCTCTCAGTAGCCTGCTGCCTGACCCTTGCCTTGGATTGTTTCTGCCCTGCTGGCCCTTTTAGTAACCTGCTGTCTGGCCCTTGCCTTGGACATTTTCTGCCCTTGTGGTCCTCTCAGGAGCCTGCTGTCTGGCTTTTGTCTTGGACGCTTTCTTTTTTCTGGTGGTCCTCTCAGTAGCCTGCTGTCTGGCTCTTGCCTTGGACGTTTTCTGTCCTGGTGGTTCTCTCTGTAGCCTGCTGTCTGGCCCTTGCCTTGGCTTTTTTCTGTCCTGGTGGCCCTCTCAGTAGCCTGCTGCCTGGCCCCTCTCTAAGACTGTTTTGGTTCATGTGGCCCTCTTAGTAGCCTACTGTCTGGCCCTTGCCTTGGACATTTTCTGCCCTCGTGGTCCTCTAAGGAGCCTGCTGTCTGGCCCTTGCCTTGAATGTTTTCTGTCCTGCTGGTCCTCTCAGTAGCCTGCTGTCTGGCCCTTGCCTTGGACATTTTTTTTCTTGGTGGTCCTCTCAGTAGCCTGTTGCCTGGCCCTTGCCTTGGACTGTTTCTGTCCTGGTGGTCCCCTCAGTAGCCTGCTGCCTGGCCCTTGCCTTGGATTGTTTCTGTCCTTGTAGACCTCTCAGTAGCCTGCTGCCTGGCCCTTGCCTTGGATTGTTTCTGTCCTTGTAGACCTCTCAGTAGCCTGCTGCCTGGCCCTTGCCTTGGATTGTTTCTGTCCTTGTAGACCTCTCAGTAGCCTGCTGCCTGGCCCTTGCCTTGGATTGTTTCCATCTTGGTACACCATGCACATACCAATAGCCAACAAAAGGTGTATCCCCAGCTATTACTGAGGAAGGGGCATTGCCCCAAACCGCGTCTTTTTATGCTGGTTTAAAATAAATCAGAGAAGCTGAGCTTACTTCCTGTATTGTACTGAACTTTATATTTTGGTCAGCTGCGCCTACACCCACCACATTTTTTACTTCACTAATCT
The DNA here is from genome assembly GCF_035609145.1 of Eleutherodactylus coqui. Classification (NCBI taxonomy): domain Eukaryota; kingdom Metazoa; phylum Chordata; class Amphibia; order Anura; family Eleutherodactylidae; genus Eleutherodactylus; species Eleutherodactylus coqui. Next base: position 34,218,144 of record NC_089848.1, on the reverse strand, counting down.
TGGATTGTTTCTGTCCTGGTGGCCCTCTCAGAAGGCTGCTGCCTGCTCCTTATCTGAGACTGTTTTGGTCCTGGTGGTCCTCTTAGTTGTTAGGTTGTGCTGCTGGGATGTGTTCTTCTATGGGTTTCCAGGGGCACACTTTCACAGGTGAGGGATAATTGAGCTGCTTGGATGTGGATTTCTTCAAGCAGCCAACCACCACTGGTCTGCTGCTCATATATACCTGCCCTTCTGGCTAGAGGATGCTGGTTTTCCTTCACCCTGGGGTTTTGTTTTCTTGTATGTTGTTCTGTGCGTGTGTACAGTGACGTGTTCTGCTGGGTTTGTGCTGGTGGCCAGACATGTGGTATGAACAGCTCTGTGCTGTGTTGTGTGCAATCCATAACATGTTGGTGTGAATTATGTCCTGTTCCCTACTTTGGATCGTTCACATCCTGGCTGGTTAGATCCTCAGGTTCCAGTGTGGGGCCGTCCCTATTGGGATGATCGCCCCACATGCAGGCAGAATTCATGTGAAAGTTGTCTTGTGAGAGTAGGGACCCACGAGACATCGAGGACCCTTGTCACTGGCTCATAGGTTAAGTACCGTATCTATCCCATCTGTTTTGCTAGGTGAGTGTTTTGGGCATTTGCCAGTCATTGTGTATGTCTAACTGTGAGTCCAGTTCCCAGTTCACTTTTGCATGGTGTTCTGTGTGCATTTGTGCAGTATTTACAGTTACAGAACTAGTGCGTCCGGTCTGGACGTCACATCAGTAGCCTGCTGCCTCGTCCTTACCTTAGGCTGGTGGCCCTCTGAGTTTTGTGAGCAGGTAATAAAGGCTCAGGTAATGCCAGACCGCAGGCAGCAGCAAGAAGGTGCAAGAAGATCCTTAGTGATGGTGACCCCTGTAACATCGTCAGAAAAACGGGGCCCCAGAAGAACGATACTGGCTGGTCTGTCAGTGCGCTTAAATGCCATCTGAGCCAGCCAATGCATCTATAGAAATAGGTAAACTAGCCAGTTTCATATATGGATTAGCTATATGCTGCCTATCTGTATGCAGTGCTGGGGTAGAGTGGAAAAACTCTTGCTCATGGCTCATCAATGGGTTCATGGTGCCCCTTTGAGCTAGTCTAAGTCTGGCAAAGTGATAACAGCATTAACGATTCCCAGCCAGCCTCCAGTGCTGGAACTTGCCAGGTGATAACAGTGATAAATCACTGCAGATTTAGAAGAAATCTAAGCAGATAGCTATATATAACATACAATACTATAGAATGGAAATTTGCACCAAAATCCACGTCTAAATGTGAATATTGATGTGGAATTGCCGGCAGGCGTAAGCCAATTTCAATTCCGCATTACAATCCGCACATTTGATTGGTGGATTTTAGTGAGGAATTTTGCTACATCCTATGGAACAATTCTGCCCCACTTGAAAGGTGTGTGACTGCTTTAGCCAATCACTTGTATCAGCACCATTGAGACAAGTGACTGGCCACAACGGTCATAAGCATAGGTGAGCAGTTGACCCAAAGGTGAGTGGAGACCAGGATAAGCTACATGGGGGAGTGCAGAATGTTGGGTTAGGGGAGTATGAATTTTTAGTATTTTTTTAAGATACAACAATGTTCAGTGATGGAGGATGACCGGTTGATGGTACTGGGGACTCATTCACGATACCCACAATGTGTAAATGCACCCTAGACTCTGTTTACAACACTTTATTGGCTTCAGGTATGCTCCTCTGACCAATCTCTTTCTCTCTATATATATTATACTATGAAGGATAAAAAAAAGCCCTATAAGGGCTTTTACCTACTAATGTTTTTTTTTTCGCTGCGATTTTGCTGCGAAAATTGCAAGTTTGCGTTGCTGCGATTTTTGTGCGATGCAATTTTAATATTAGAAAGTCCCATTGACATTTGGAAAAAAAAACTCAGCGAAAACTTAGCGATCGTTTTCTTAAAGTACTAATGGACTCTAATGCCCATTAGTACTTTATCAGCTTCATTTGCATGCAAATGAGCCTCCAGGAGCTGTTACAGAACTCAGCAATTAGCTCCATTGTTCTAGCACAGGCTGCAGAGAGAATACAATGTTATCTACAGCTCCCCAGGATTACACAGCCTGTGGTCTGAAAAATGGTTTTTAAGCTCACCTAAAAATCATCGTTCAGACGAAAAGTGAATGATGGTAGCATTTACACACAACGATTATCGCTCATATGTCATAGTTTTATCTAATTTTGAGCAATAGTTGTTGCGTGTAAATGGGTTTTAAGATTAGGACTTAGCAATTTCAAAACAAACATCTTTTTCAAACATGCCTGAGGAGAGTGGCACAAATTGCCTCATGGACAATAATGTATCCCTGGTTGGGAGCATTCTTCACTGTCGCTGTTGCTTAATATTGTCTGTTGGCAATGTTTTTTGAGCAGAAGGAAGTATGAGGAGAAGTCCCTGACTGACAAGCACTCCTCCTGATGCTTCCCTCTATTTAACGACTGCCAACAATAGCAGTGAGGAACGTGCCTGGCTGCCATGTGGTATTCTCATATTGCTGAAAACTTTAGATGGGTTGTCCACTTGTGAAGTATTTATGGCCTATCAGCAGGATTGGCCATCAATAATAGATCAGTGGGGTCTACCACCCCAGATTAGTTGTTTGCTGAGTTGGTGTGCTCTTAGAGTGAGCTGATTACTGCAGGGAGCAGTCAGCTCCCACTGTAGTGGCCAGGCTTGATATTGCAGACTAACTTCCCATTCACTTTAATGTGAACTTGGCCTGTAATACCAGATCTGGCCACTACAGTGAGAATAGAGCTGTCTGCTTCCTGCAGTATTCAGCTAAGTGCACAAGTACACAGGACCAGAGAACAGCTGATTGGCAGGTTCCCTGGTGATGGAACCCTATCAATCTACTATTGATGACCCATCATGCTGATAAACCCTCAAAATTTACAACTAGAAAACCTCTTTAAATTAAAATCATTATATTGACGCAATAAACTAAGTAAATGATACACTTACGGCACATCCAGGTTGCTGGTAGGAGAGGCAAAGTGAGGAATGCACTGATTAACTGAACCAGAGAGAGGACTAGAAGACCAAATAATGCCCACCCCTGTCTTCCTTATGTCCCCCACTGGTTACAGCCAGCATTGAGGTCCTGGGTTTGCACTGTGCATGTCCTGTATTGGTGCATGCATAGTGAAAAATATGAAAAAGAAAATCAGGGATGCTCCAGATGACAGAAAAATCATACATGTTTTTGTGAAATGTCCATACATTTTTGGATCGTTGGTAACCCTGAGCGGTTGTGACTTTAAGTTTCATTGGATCCGATGATTTTTCATGATTGGAAAACATTAAAAGCAGGCAGAGAGCCTAAATACATTGTGGATTTTAGAATTACTGGTTTCTAGTTTTAGTGTAGACTCCTGCATACAGTATTTCAGCTCAGGTAGGTCCTGCTTATCAATATGTAAGTATGTTTCATCCAACTGAAATATCACATGCTGACCAGGAAAGAAGCAGGAAGTGGAGTAGCAGCATGGCTCTCCTACTGATTATAATGGGTACTTCCTGTGCTGACCGCTGCTGACAATGCTGATGGATGGGGGTCCCGAGCAGCAGAGGACAGATCATCAGTGTAAAAGAGGGAAGACTACCCCTTTAAGAACTAGGAGTAACCATTCTCTATGCCAAATGGCTGTGCCCCTACACTCTAATAGTGTGCAGTCATCTCTAATAATATCACCCTTTTGTAGTTACACATTCTCTTGACAAGGGGGAATGACAACACCCAGTCATCAATTATACCTGAGCCACATGTTGGCTTTCTGTGTATTTTTGTGGAATATAAATATTTACTAAAACTGACATGTTAGGAGTTGTAAGATCCTCCATAAATACAGTGACTCATAGTTGATATCTTCGCTGATTGGAAACATTCTCTTTCCTTTACTTATTTATTTGGCCCAGACCACCATGATGACTGGAGCTGCTTATACATATTTGGCCCATCACTTCTGTAGTCATCCCCAGCCTCTATAGGTACACAAATAATTTCAGACCCAGGCCACACTCCTAAATTAATTCTGACCCCAGATCAGCATTTGAATAAATACAGACCCCACAGTAAACTCCACCCCTGACCAAACCCCTAAGGAGACACAAACCCTAGTCCTCATAGGTTATTACAGACCCTTTAAACAAATACAAACTCCAGAAAAGACTCGGACCAGGCCCTCTAAATAAATACAAACACCAGACCCCTCAAATACAGACCCAAACCAAACACTCTAAAAAAAGCTAGCAGCCCAGACCCTCCAGATACAGACCCAGACCAAACCTCTTAAGAATAGATCACAACTCAGACCCCATAATTACAGACCCGCTCTCTTAACACAAAACACAGACCAGACCCCCTGAACTAATACAGATTCCAGTTCCCCTAAATGCAGACCCAAGAGCATATCTCACACACTTACACTTGCACTACAGCTCACACTCTTCTCCTCCGTGGAGCCTCCCTGCCATTATGCCCACTGGCTGCAGGACCTGAACAGATATAGTCATATTATCTTATAATTTTTGTACCAGGGATCATTGCAGGGAGCAGTTTTGTCACAGTTCACCTCCTCCACCTCCCTGCACAGTGATCTCTGCACAGGTGACAGAGCATGCGCAGAAAACGCACCCAAAAATGTCTATAGGTCTTTTTCTGATTAACATTTTTAATGTCAAGGTAAAAGCTGTAAGGAAAACCTCTGTAACTAACTGTCCCCACAACGATGGTAAGAGGATAGAATAAAAGGAAATACAACTGATGAACAAATACACATTAGAAAAAAAGAGTGTTTCACCATATGTGTTTAATTAGTACATTATATACTTTTAATTAGAAAAAACTAAATAAAATGATGAATTCACCTGACTATTATGTTGGATTCCATAATAACACTTTTAGTGCATCGGGGTGTAAAAGCTTTTATTGAGTAAGCAGATACTTAATTCATGATATTTGTAGTTGTGGTTATTATCTTTGTGCCATATTTGTATAATATTCTTATTTCTCATCAGCATTAACCCTTTCCAATCCACTGTCTGACGTCTAAAGACATTCTGATTGAAGCCTGTGCAGCTCTGATGTCGGAAGACGTCCGGCAGGGTATTCTTACTGAAGATTACTGGCCGCTCTATTGTCTGGGGCCTCTCCAGCATGTCCCACACCACAGTTCTGGCTCTAGCCAGCAGATGGCGCCATTGTATAATGGCAGAAAGAGAAAGCCCCCTAGGAAACCCTGAATCCAAAATTGGATTGCAAAGGGTTAAGCTATGGAGATATGAAAGCAAGCATTGTGAGAAGCCAAAAGCATAATATAAATGTGATTTGGGAACAATACATTCACTTTGAGGATTTGTATCTGAAGAGCAGCAGGAATGGACAATACAGGAGGCACTTTAGGAGTAACAGTGCATAAATAAGCTGCGCTGCTCGAACGACAATCATAGGTCCGACATCAACTCCATCTGTGAGATCTAAGATAGAAAATGTATTAAAATCAAGCACATTTTCAACTTTAAAATTTGAACAATAGTATTGTATGCAAAATAACGATGTTGTATCATTGAGCTTCCTATGGATTGTAAAGCAACTGTCCAACAAGCTAGAAACACAGTCTCCGGTCAGTAACAAACAATTAGTGGTGTCATTTGGAAGAGTTTTGCCTCCATTAAGTTTTTATTGTTCAATAATACATATTAAACACTGGTCCATCTGTCTAGTCACATGGTATGTTAGACCCTATAAATATGAGTGAGGAAGACATGTCTGGGTCTTTCATCATCTTTAACAGTTCAGTGTGGCGTGGAGTGCCGGCCACATGGGGGTACCTTCAACCGCCATGTGGTGAAGTGATGGAGGAAGACGAGATGTATCCTGATGTCCCTATCCCGGGAACCTTCATCTGAAAGTGAGAGAAATGAGTCCGCCGTGCAGTGATCCAAGTTTTGAATCAAGTGAGTGTCTGTGGAGTGATCCTACCCCCATCCTTCTCTGGAGTGTTCCCCTTCCAGATAACGTGGACTGTAGGACGGGTGTCATCCTGCGTCTTCTCCCTGACCTCACAGTCTACTTACCTACCTGCACTGGTGTGTATTAAGCTGTACGCTGTCAAGTAACAAGTAAAGCTTTTCCAGCCCCAGTCCATTCCCAGGGACTGAAGTACTAAAGTTCATTGTGTGTGGATTTCCTTCATTTCTCCACCGTGGATCATACCGCTGTGTAAGGAACGTTGGCGTCATGCGTGACAAATCTACAGGGAGGAGTCTGGTAACAGCCACCATGACAAGTGCCAACTCTACCTTCCCAGCTCCTCAGCGTGGGCCTCGTGTCTAGGTGTCCACTGGGACACTGCAATACCACATGACAGAGTATAATATCATGTTGCTACACTTATGTTAGTGGATTTGTGGAGACTACTTCAACCATATGATAAAAAGTATAGTTTTTTTCTCCTCTGCTCATAATTCTTGACTATTTATTTGTTTCACATTCCCTCTTGGACAGTTCATCCACTGCTGATATAGAACCTATACTTCTCTCTGACCACATATTTATATGAGCGACTATATAATTGGGAGAATTTGAGGGTAGAAGGGGTTCCTCGAAACTAAATGAAAACTGGCAAGGGACTCAGGGAAGTTCACTGCTAAAATCCACCTGTTCCCTGTTGCGGAAGTATACTGACCAATGCTATGAATCTGTTCAAAAAGAACATAAGTCATAGGAGCATGGCCTGGGCTCAGAGCAACATGGACGTGTTCTGAACTTGCTTTTTCCAGGTGTTCTACCTAAAAAAAAGCATTACCTCACCCTACAATTCATCTTCAGACTGCAGGAAAACCCAGGTCTTCATACTACTATGACCCAACGCAATAGAAAAGAGTCCTTGGCACAAGGCAAAGACAGCACGGGTGGCAGCCACTGAGATGACCTCTCTTCCTCACTACATTCTGCTCGGGCTGAGAACCCAATAAATGGGGCTGCAGGAAGTGACCACTGAACATCTCAGCCTCTGCTGACTCCTCTGCTTCTCCCGAGGACCCAGTAAAGCAGAGATCAGTCCCAATGGCCTGCGACAAAGGCGGGCAGAGTAGTATCCCATCTGTGCTATTTGGTAGGACTCCCTTTCCCAGGTTTTTTCCTGAATTCTAGAAGATGTTTCATTATTTTCAGAGTTAAAATAATTATCAAATAACAACGATCATGCGAAAATGAAGATTTTATTAAATTGAGTATGAAGCTGATGAAGGCGTCATTTATGGGTTCTGTTATATTAGAGTGAAAGAAAAAACTTTTGTAAAATTTTATAATGAAAAAATTAAGAAACTCATTTTTAAAAAATGAAAACATAGACAGTAAAGATCCAGATGGAAAAACGAATATTGCTTACCTGCAGTGTCCATGCAACTACTATTCGTTATTTCGTACTGGTTTGTATCCTTTAAACTGGCTGCAAAATAGAATCATATTATCATCAAAGCAAATCTGTCATACAGAAGGAGGAACATCCCGAACTTTATAGACACCTATGCAAATGATTTTACTACAACATTACCAAAATATAAAGTAAACGATTTATTACTTAATAGCGCATGCTGGCCATGTGTGTGCACACCAGGAGGGGCACTACTTGTCTCCAGTTGTCTGCTCTGCATGTTCTATCTCTAATTGCCAGTTTTCCCTGAACTGCTGGGTGGAGACTACTTGCTATGATATCTCTTTGAGTAGAGGAGATCCTGCTCACACAGAAGCAGTAACAGGATGAAGCAGCATCATACAGCAGTATTGAGCAGTGTAGCTGTAAATCCAACATTGGGGTGAGACAAAACACAATAAACGTTTCAAGAATGTCTCTGTGTGTCTCTGTTACTCCTTTATTCTCTCCATATACATCTTTAGGCAGCATGTAACCTGATTTCTCAGTGAGCTGATCCATCTGGAGATGGATTTTTACTGGGGTATTTGGAGTGAATGACCAGTGCTGTAGAAGGAGAATAATGCCTTCACAGCTGGAACAATAACACAATGTCAACTGTATACTAGCTTGCATTTGTTACTAGAGACTGGTATTCCAGTCCCTAGCGCAGCGGGTTATAAAGGGCAGTGCCCAATAGAAACAGAACATTTATTAAAATGTTTTCTCTCTTTTTTTCAATCTCTCTCCTTTCTCCCCCTCCCCCAGACCAATGTTCTTCCTTAGTGGTATAGTCTACATGGCTGCAATATGTTATGGGCATTACTGGACAACATGAGGAATCTTTGTGAAAGAGGGGTAATTATGAGTCGGAGTCTATGTGAGAGAGGGCAAGCCATGGGGAGCAGTCTTTGTGAGAGAAGGACCATTAGCAGTAGTCTATGTGAGAGAGAAGGTGCTCTGAGAAGATATCTGTATGGGGACAGTACCATTAGGAGATGTCTATGTGAGAGAGGAAGGAATCACAAGGAGCAGTTTGTGTGAGAATAAGGGGAAGCATGAGGAACTTTGGGGGCATAGCTTTATATAGCATACTTTGAGAGCCATCATTTTATAAGAACCAGGAAAAAGGATGAAACGGGACCATTGCGCAATTCAAAAGGGAGGAGCAAGGCCAGGAGATGTAGTGGAAAAAATGTATTCAATAAATTGTTGCGGAGCCAGAATGGCAGCTTCCTCAGGCCGTAACAATACAGCTGCGCTAGTTGTAGTGAGTGACATCATCTGGTCACATGATCACTCACAGTGACAAAGTGGTGAAACACAACGTATACATTAAATTACAACAATTGGTCCATAAAAATAAGCAAAAAATGCAAATGATTAAACAAGGCATTTAGAGGGGCACTATGTGAATAGTGCTATATAATCTGCTTGACACTATTCTTTTTGGGAGCACTATCTGTATTTCACTATTATTATGGAAGTACTATATGTATAGCAGTACTACCCATACAGCGGGCCCCAAACAAATCTTCACACTAAATGGTTGTTTTCCTCAAATTGTGTCTATATAATATATCAGATTACTTTTTTTGTAGGCTGGGGTTGTGGTTCATTCCTTGCATAGGAGCCCTTGGCAGTCTGTGTCCAACCCCTGAGAAGACATATTATTACGTGTAACAACATGATGGCACTATTAAATAGGGCAACAGGATTGTGGGATGTGCTTGGAGAGCATGAAGCCAAAAATGTCTGTGCTGAAAACTCTGCAGGGACAAGACTTAGGGCTCCCACCCACTGGCGTTTTTTTCTCCACTGCGATGCGATTCTAAAGTTAAAGTCTCGCATCGCAGTGCAAGAAAAACGCAGGCAGATATCCCAAAATCGCTGAGATATCGCTGCGACATCGCCAGTCTTTTCAATGAGGCCAGTGGCAGCAGCGCTAGCCCCATTGAAAAGATATGGAGAATGCCGCGGACTTCTGCCACAGCTGTGACAGCTGTGACAGCTGTGGCAGGAGTTTCCTTCATCCCCGCGGAGACCGTGGGGATGAAGGAACCCTCTGTCACAGCTAGTGGGTGGGAGCCCTTAGTTGGATATAGTCATCATGGAGGTCTGGGCTAGATGAAAATTGTCTGTGCTGAAACTTTGGGGCTCCTTATTGTGGCCCAGCTGCACTCTGCCTGATGTTTAATGACACTGCTTGAAATGCATTGACAAGTTTTAAACACCAGTTCTAGTCCCAATCCTCACAGTGGTATCACCAACAGCACTCAGTGTATGAGAGGATATAACAGGACACCCAAGTCCATATGCAGCGTCACTAATACGAGTCAGAGCCTATGACTCACAGTACTTATCTCCAATATATGTAACGTCCGTGACAGCATATAAGGTGCAAATAAAAATTCTCTCTTTATTACTCCATATAAGCGACGTTGGACCCTTATGGGTCTTTATCAAGCTTTTTATTTGCACTTTATATGCTGTCACGGATGTTATATATATTAACCACCAGCTCTAAGCACCGTTCATATTCTATATGGCTTAAATGCTCAAGTATTTAAAGGGGTTTTCTTGCTGTAAAGAAGTCTTTCTCAACGTGCCTCTTGCTCCCTAGTAAGAATCCTGATCTGCACATCGCCTCCTCAGTGTGAGTCGGTGACCAAGATTGCAGACGGGTTACGTGAGTGTGATGAACAGCAACTTTTCCTTTTCCACTGATGTAGTGTGCATTGCAGACCTTTAAAGGGGTTTTCCAGGGAAAATACTATTGATGACTTATCCTCAGTATGGGTCATCAGTAGTTGATCAGCTGGGGTCTGCCACTCAAGACCCCGACCGATCAGCTGATTGTGCACCTGCTGACAACGCCGCAAATGCATAGGGGTCAGAGCGGAAGCAGCAGGAGTCTCTGCTCCGACCTCCATGAAGTGGCCGGCGCTTGTAACTGCAGTCATGGCTCCCACTGATTTCAATAAGAGCTGCACTTGAAGTTACAAGCGCCAAAACTGCACAGAAGTAGGAACAGAGACTTCCGATGCTTGCACTCAGACCCCTGTGTAATTGTGGCACTGTCAGCGGGTGCACAATCAGCTCATTGGTCAGGGTCCCGAGCGACGGATGCCAGCCAATCAACTACTGATGAGCTATCCACTGGATAGGTCATCAATAGCATTCTCCCTGGAAAACGCCTTTGACTTCTAGTCAGCGCAATGATGTAGCGTTTATTCCCTGTCCGGAACTGCTGAATCCGTGGCCAACTTGGATCTACTGGGTATGCGCAGAATACTTTATATTGTAGAGTGAGGAATTGGGTGGAGGTAGCACTGGCATTTAAGCCGGCACTACCGCTCATGGGAAATCACCCCAAGGACCAGAGAAGGAAGCGTGTGCTGCCATTACCGTGCATGTAAGCAAACATGGGGAGCTGACAAAAGGCCACAAGGTGAGCTCTATAGCAGTAATAAGCATGCAGTTTGCATGCTGGATCGCATCTACGGCTGCACTGGGCAGAAATTTGGTCAACATAAAATTGGACATACAATGACAAATCCCATTTAGTCACCATAGACTGTGAAATCTAGAAACAGTAGAGCAGATTTACTAATACGGTCTAAGAGTTAGACAGTGCAAATTTAGGACAGGCAGTCTTAAAATGCACCAAATTTGTCACTGTGGCTCATGCTGAATGCTAAATCTGGTGCATCTTTAGACTGTCTAGTAGAAGTTTATACATCCTGGGTTTGTTTTTTGACAGATTTTGTGCATGAAATCCCATTTAGACCACGCCCTCGTTCCCCTTGAAGTTACCCACCTTTCCACATAGCCACATCATTTTGCAGTCATACCGAAAAAAGTGTCTAAAACACATCATAAATGTGGTGCACAGCTTGTAAGACAGTTTTCTGGTGTAATTTGTGCCAGAACACTGTTACATTTTCAACAGTAAATCCACCCCAATGGATTTTAGAATTAAACAGGACTAGTAGATAAATTCTTATTTGCTTAGCAAACATTACATTGGCGTTTCTAACATTCTTGTGTAATTGATCGTATGGCAATTTAGTGGTATAGCTTTACCTGTATTGTACTCTACTTCTCTCCATCTATTTCCATTTCCCTCGTGCTTGTATTTGCATCTAAATATTTTGCCTATATCAGTTTGATGTATTGTAATCCAGCTGTACAATGAGGACATGTTGGTGGACGCGTCCTTCACCAGTTCCCCCTGCTCTGACTTCAGCTCCTCACTTCTTCCAACTTCGGTCCACATCACTTGAATTGCTTCAGGGAAGAAATTCTGTAAGCTGCACAGTAATGTTGCCGAGCCTATATCCTTCACGACCTCCTTAGATGTAGCTAAGACGGTCACTGCTGGTTCCTGTGGACTCTTATCTGAAAAATAAATTTACAATAAGAATAGATGTGTTGAACTGTTGCTCCAATTTATGGAAGCGTCACCTCTGTCACCTATTGGACCACCATGATGTGATTGCGAGGGTCCAAATGAGTTGCTTTGTCACCTGGAGACTGTAATATGGCCTCTGGGTCTGCCAGCTATGGTGGCCTATGAGGCTTAGCCTCTGGCTGAGCTTTGTAGGTTTTATAGTACACTGCTATACTAAACTATAGCAGTGTATTATAAGAATGATACAAGTCCCCTAATGGGGCAAAAATAAAAAGTTACAAAGTATTTAACAAAACTGTAAATAAAAAAACCAAAACATCAAAACTCCAACTTTCCCCTTTTACTTTGTAAAAAAATAAAATTAACAAAGTGACAAATCTAGTGTCGTCACATTCGTATTGACCCTGTGAAAAAATGTACTAAACCATGGCAAAAATAGCAAAATTTGCTTATCTCGCCTTACAGAAAACGGAATAGAAAGTGATGAAAACGTTGTATGCATCTACAAATGGTACAATTAAAAAGTACAACTCAGGGGGCCTACCCACTGGCGTTGCCGATTTTCGTGCATGAAAAACGCAGCGTTTTTGGCGTGTTTTCTGCGCGTTTTTTGTGGCGTTTTTCGCGCGTTTTCCGTTAATTTCCATTGACATTCATGGGTGCATTAAGAGAAAAATAAGGACACATATGCAACTGACAGTTCCTATGTGAAAAATTGCAATGGACCGAAAAAAACCCGCAAATGGACAAGAACACATTCTATACTAATTGCTCTTCAGAAAAAAACGCAAAACGCAAAGGAAAAAAAATCGCCAGTGGGTAGGCGCCCTTAGGCTGCAGAAAAAAGAAAACCCCTTACACAGCACTGTTGACAAGAAAGAAAATGTTAGGGGTCTTTGAAAACAGCGCTAAAAATAAAAAAATTTTAATTTGTAAAAAAGTTGAAAAACCCTTATATAAATTTGGTACTGGTGTAATCATATTGGCTTGTAGAATTAATGTAACATATTATTTATATTGCACGGTGAACACCATTAAAAAACCACGCCAGAACTGCAGAGTTTGTTAATCTCGCCTCTAGAAACAAATAAAATAAAAAGCAATCAAAATGTTTTTTGCTCCCAAAAATTGGATAAATGAAGACTACAGCTTATCCCACAAAAAACAGCAATCCCCCATAGAGCTCTGTTGATGAAAACATTAAAAATGCTACGGCTCTTGGAATGTGGCAACACAAATGCAAATTTTTAACAAAACATTTTACAGAAATAGAAAAACATAAAAAACTGTATAAACTTGGTATTGCTGGAATTGTACTGACCAGAGAATAATGTTATCACATGATTTATTTTGCACACGCCGTCAAATGATTTCCAAAAAACAAATGGCAGAATTTTTTCCCCCCAATACTACAAAAAAAATTATATATACCCAACACTAATGCCAAAAAATACAACTTGTCCGGCAAAAAACGAAAAAAAACAAACAAAACAAGCCTTCCTATGGCTATGGTGATGGATAAGTGAAAAAAACTGAAAAATTAGTTGTTAATGAAGGTGCAAACAGGCTTGGTCACTGAGGGGTTAATTTGAGCACAGTAATAATTGTATTCATTTCTATGCGTGTTTACAGCGGTCGCATTCAGAGACAGAAGAGCTTAAAAATATGCAACAGAAAGAAAAATAAACCAGAAATATTCAAAGTGAAGCTTTTGCCTTGATAAGGTGTAACAAGCCATCCCCTCATATACTGATAATCTGGAACTCCATAGAAGGAAGGGGCTTTGCATCCAATTTAAGTAAATAGCAATTCCCGCATACAAGACGATTATCAAATCTGACATAAGACAGAGGATCTTCATTTCACAAAGTTATTAGTAGTCGGCTTCAAAGCGGAAACTTCTGAGCTATGACACCATACAGTAATATTAAAGGGCTCACAAGCTGGAGTCCGTTGTTCTGGGTGTATAATGTTACTCAGGATCGGGTTTCTGTTGGATAAGCGCTGACGCTGATTATTTTTGACTATAAAAACTATTGATTGTTTTCCAGTAGTTTTCAGTGAAAGTTTGTTGACCCCTGGAGGTCGCTTCCGACTCTACCATTCTATGATTCTATAATGGAAGTCTTCAGAGGCCGGACAGACATCTTTCTGGGATGATTCAGTGATCCTGCACTGAGCAAGGGGTTGGACCCGATGACCCCGGAGGACCTGATGACCCTGGAGGACCCGATGACCCTGGGGGTCCCTTCTAACTCTACTATTCTAGGATATAGAGATTTAGTAGCTGGTGATATAATAAGATGCTAATTACGGCATCTGAAGAATTCTGCTTTAGGCTGAACACACAGTAAAATCACACTCATTAAGACACTCCTGTGATCTTGTGACCATCCCCAAAAAATCCTGCTACTAGAGATGAGCGAGCATACTTGCTAAGGGCAATTGCTCAGGCGAGCATTGCCCTTAGCGAGTACCTGCCCGCTCGAGAGACAAGGTTGAGGTGCCGGCGCGGGGGAGCGGTGAGTAGCGGCAGTCAGCAGGGGGGATTGGGGCGGGAGAGAGAGATCTCCCCTCCGTTCCTCCCCGCTCTCCCCTGCAGCTCCCTGCCCGCCACAGGCACCTGAACCTTGTCTTTCGAGTGGGAAGCTACTCGCTAAGGGCAATGCTCTCGAGCAATTGCCCTTAGAGAGTATGCTTGCTCATCACTACTTGCTACATTAGATGGTCGGAAGGTCATTTGCAGCCTTCCACCCCCCACAAGGGAACATTGTGGTGACTGTATTCCTGCAATTTTACCGCCATCGGCCGACTATCCTGAGCCGCTGTGGAGTTCTAGACTTGGAATTAAGCGCTAACACTAAAACCGCAACAATTTTGTCTTACTGGATTGCCTTTGAACTGTAGAAGTAGCCATAAATGACTACCACAGCGTTCTAATGTTACATAGTAACAATTACCAAGAATCTATCATATAAATGTAGAAGCAGATGAATTTTCAAGGTCAACAAATAATTGCCTGCGAGTGCAAGAACTGTGGGCGCAGCTTTTCATAGAACCCGTCTGTCTGTCTGGTGTCCGAATAGATTTAGTTATTCTAATCATTTGACAAACTTGTTGCATTATTTCTCTTAGGGTGACTACCCTCTACAGTTTTTTTTCACTGCGAAATTCACAGCATTTTTTTTCTCCAGGGGTCTATGGGACTTGGTAATGTTAATATCGCATCGCGGTAAATTGCGATTTTGCGGTAAATTGCGATTTTGCTGCAATGTGTTTTTAACATTGGAAAGTCCCATAGACACCTGGAAAAAAAATGCTGCAAATTCGCAAACGCTAGTGGGTAGTCACCCTAAGACCGGCTGTCCACGGGCATTGCAAAGTCCCGCAGCAGATCTCTGCTGGTCAGCCCTATCTAATAAATAGGCTGACCGCGGAGACTCGGGGAAATTCGCAGCATGCTGCGAATTGCCCGCCGCGAGTGGAGAATCACAATGATTCTCCGATCGTGGACATGGGGCCGATGCTTTGCATAGCAATGCTATGGAAAGCCTTAGCCTGCTCCAGCCTGCGTGAGTCTCCGGCAATTTACTGCCGGCGAATTCACAGTCATGGACAGGGGGCCTAACTGTGATAAATCCTCACTATCTTGTTGCCTTTTTGCTATCAAGAAATGTGTAGAATATTGGTGTTCATCACATCCATATGTTTCAGGAGAAAAGATGATCCTGGGATTCAGGGGAAAAGCTACGGAGTTCCAATTTCATTTAGATAATGTTGTATAAGAAGGCAGCATTGAGAATAGATGTAGCAATGCCAGAATTAAGGATGGTGGATGACATGTGAATGGACTGGACTCGGCCGTCTTATGTTTGTGACTTGTGTGTGATCACTTCATTCCTTTGTATTAAACTATACTCACCGGTCACCAAGAGTCGTGTGCCTACACCAAATGTCTTCCTATTGGCATCCTTACACAGTGCTGATATTCTTAGCAAAAACTCAGTGGGGTAAGTGTATAATATAGAACAGCGACGAGGAAGTTGGAACCTGAAGATAAAGTCGCTTTGGGCTTTAAGAAAGGAGTTCTATATTTTGCATTACAATTTATGAGATTATATGAAATGATGTTGATGTCAGAATCAGAACAAGGTCATTCAGTGATTATAGTTACTGAAGTATATATATTTATACTGTATTCATACAGATGGGACTCCAATATTACATTATATGGCAATGTCCATTTCAGCCTGAGGTACATAATGGGTAATCAATTGTGCTTAATTAAACCCCTGGGCTACCTTATGTACGGCCCGTCTAGTAACAGCCAAAATGAAATATAGTTATACAGTGAAATACATTTAATCTGCATTAACAGGACTCAATACATATTGTATATGTTATATAAAGTGTTCAGTAAAGCATGTAGAACCGGCCAAAGTAAAGAGCCTATAGAAAGGCAGCCGAAGGCCTTATTCACGCGACCGTGTATACGCAGTTATTGTAGCCACATTGCCCTATCTTTTACTGAGATATGCTGTAGGCTCCCATAAACTTCTACGGGAGCTGAAAAAAAGTGATTGGGAGGGAGTTTAGCTCTGTCAAACGCTGGGAAAAGACGACATCTGCCTCTATTTAAGCATTAATAGTAATTCTTGAGGATTTTGGCCGACAGAGGGACCTCTGCACAGCAGCGTGTTTTTTCGCCGATACGGCACCGGCACCTCTGTAAATGGACAGGAAAACATGGCTAAACCTTGGGACTTGATCGCAGCTATTCTTCATTCATGCGACTTTTAGCCGCGATCAGCTGAGTTTAAAAACACAAACGGTCTTGAGAAAGCAGCCTAAAACAAATGCCAGCACAACATTTACTATGATTAGGTTGTTTTTTTTTAATTCAGAGAAGCCTAATTGGTTATCATTGCCCCGTTTTATACTTCTTGCGCAATTCCCATTATCTTGCTAGACTATCTTTATTTGCGGATTATTTAAAACTGAAGTACAAAAAAAAAATTCTCATACCTACTTTATTGTAGCTACTGTTACATTGGTGGAGAAGATTATAGAGAATGTGCGCAGTGCATGTGTATCACGTACACGTTTATAGCATTTGTTGGGAACATGTCAATGCTTTTTTGTTATAAACTACACAGAAATAATCAGACACAGAAAACATGTAGATTCTGTTGTGTGAATGAGGCCCCAATGCTAAAGCTCAATATTCCTAAAATTATCTGTGTAAGAACACCAAAAAACAATTACTGGTATACTGCCAAAGGGGCTCACTAAATTCCAATTGGCATAGGTTTTAGGTACATATATGTATATATATATATATATATATATATATATATATATATATATATATATATATCACAATCACAGTGTAATGCAACTAATGCAATGTGTCTAACAAAAAATACTGAAAAGACATATATATATATATATATATATATATATATATATATACACACATATATAGATACACACACGTGTGACTAGGATTGTTTTATTTAGCAATATAGTTTTGGTCTTCACTTCTTTCATCCCTGAACAATATTTACAGCTTTCCTGTTCTACAGTTTGTCTTTATAGCTATGACATGCATTAAGTAGTAATTCTTGTCTGAGACAGGTGCTGCTTGTACTTACCGCTTATGATGACCTGCGTGCCGCTGCCAAACTCTTTAGATGATCACTGTGAAATTATCCTTTACAAAAACTTTCAAACACGACTTCAGCGCCACACAGGAACTTCTATTCTTAACTTCAAAAAGTCATTGGCAGACATGGACTCATGGGGCGGGTGCGCTGCGGGCTGACAGAGCAGGGACAGAAATATAACTGAAGTTCACATACGAGCCAATAATTGCTATAAGGCACTTTTAATTATTTTTTTTTGCTTTTGTGGATTTTCATTGCAGCTAACAATAGAATATAACACACCTGGCACTAATTTTCCGTTGCTTTCATTGTGCCAACTTGTTGTGCAGCGCTGTACAGAGATTTTTAACACCCATGTCAGGACTTAATAAGATGGGCACATGAGCTAATACGCGTGACGCTATAGAGCGTACTAACGCATGGCCTGGGGACTTTTTTCAACTATTAAAAAATAAATAAATAAATAAATGGGAAGATAAGTCCTACCTAGAGATGAGCGAGCACCAAAATGCTCGGGTGCTCGTTTCTCAACTCAAATTTTTCAAGAGTTCGCTTCGAGTAATGAACCCCATTGGAGTCAGTGGGGGATTCAAGCATTTTTCATGCTGACCGATGCTCCGCATGGGGGAGGTTGTGTGAAACACCTGAAAACATCAGAAAGTCATGGAAACACCACAGAAACTGATAGGGAAGGGCAGGGGCAGCATGCATGGGTGCATCTGAGGCTCGCAGGTCCAATTATTAAGCCAAATTGGGGGCAAGAGCCTGGTGGTCACCCCCCTAACAGTTTACTTGGGACAGACCATAAGCAGCAAGGCACACGTGCTGGCACATCTTAGCTAACCATCACACTACCTGCAACCAAGGACAATCACCACCTGCGGGTGACACCGCTGCCTCTTCTCCTGTGTTACATGATGGCATTGCTGTCCAATCATCCGCATGAGCCTGCGTCCACAGCGTACTCAAATTTTTCCCTGCGCAGCGTTCAGCTGCCCTCATGCCACACGCTTGCTTGATAGCCACACCACCCTCATGTCTATTTATAAGTGCGTCTTCGATGAGGAGGAACCGGAGACACACACACTGCAGAGGGTTGGCAGGGCCTGGCAGCGACCCTCTTTGAAAGTGTGGGCGATAGCCCACAATGCTGATGAGAGTTGATGTTAAATTGACGTATGATCACCATTCCAATTCTGTGTCACCTCTGCCACAAAATTGTTAGGAGCCGTAAACGTGGGCATAAAGGGGACTCAGATGCCAGCACTTCTACACATCTCCACAATGCAGCAGCGCATACTAATACCAAAGATTGGTTTGAAGCAGGAAGTGTCGCAAACGTAGCCACCACAGGTATACAGTGACCCTGTAAAAGTCTCATGAAATCCGCTTTGCTTCCTGTAAACGCTCCAATCCAGTATCTCGGATAACTGCGGTAATTTGTAGCACAAGAGATAATACATGCCGACCAACGCTGATCCCCAGACCCCGAGGAGGAGGAGGAGGTGGCATAATAAGCCCGAGAAATCATAACCGAGGTAGGACCTGCAATACTCTGTGTGGGAAGCACGTAAGCAGGCCCAGGGCAAGGCTCGGTCCCAGCCTCCACCTAGTTGACCCAATGTGCCGTGAGTTACATAGCTATGGAAAATCCATGTGTCCCCACACAATTCATTCTGTGTATGTGTCAGATAGCTGAACACCACGCAGGGAAAACTTTGTGCACCCACAGCATAGGCGAGCCCATGAAACCCAAAGACAGTATTACACATGAAGAAATGAGAGCGCCCAAACATGGCAGAGTTTCACCCTGCCTAGGACCTCAGCCTCGGTTCACACTTCTGCCCAAGTCATTCTGTGTATTTGTGCCAGACAGCTGAACACCGCTATGGGAAAGCTGTCTGCACCCTACCCAAGTCAGTCAGTGTATTTGTGCCAGACAGGTAAAACAACGCAATGGGAAGTCTTTGTGCACCCACAGCATAGGCGAACCCATAAAACCCAAAGACAGTATTACACATGAAGAAATGAGAATGCCCAAACATGGCAGTGTTTCACCCCATCCAGGACCTCGGCCTCGGCCCACACTTCTGCCCAATTCATTCTGTGCATTTGTGCCAGACAGCTGAACACCGCTATAGGAAGGTTTTGTGCACCCACAGTATAGGTGGACCCCTGAAACATTTCTGTAGCAAGAGTATAGGCGAACCCCTGAAACATTACTGTACCAAGAGTTTAGGCGAACCCCTAAAACCTTTCAGTAGCAAGTGTATAGGCAGACCCCTGAAACATTTCTGTAGGAAGAGTATAGGCGAACCCCTGAAACATTGGTGTACCAAGAGTATAGGCAAACACCTGTAAAAATTTGTTTACCGAGAGTATAGGCGAAGCCCGGAAAAATTAATTTGCTATCAATATAGGCGAGAGCCTGAAAAATTGGTGTACCAAGAGTACAAGTGTATCCATGAAAAATCGCTGAACCCCGAGGGCAGGTGAAACGCATAAACATTTTTTAAAGATACAGCTCGTTGTTGCTTAATTTGTAACAGAGCCTGGAGGCAGCCCTCCGAAAAAATTGGTTTAAGTTAAACTTTTAAAACTTTAAAAACTTTTACCACCGTACAAAAGAACAAATTCTCCGAGCAGCTCGATCGGCACAAAAACTAAACTTCCAGGGTCACGACTACCAAATTTTCCCAGACCTGGCTCCCTCGACACTGGCAAAAAGGAGAGCCCTCAAACCCTACTTGGAGATTCTTCAACAGAAAATAATTCAATATAGGTGGGGGTTCCCATTTCGCTTTACCTTCACTTTTCAAGATAGATCCCACACTGTCTTATCCAAAGAAGGAGCGAGATGATGCTTCGAAGACTTGCAATTCCAACAACCAGTCCAAGACTCCCCAAATAACTCGCAACCTACTAGATCACTCAGGAGATCCGACGAGAATGATAAAGAGCCATGAGTGTTAACACAGACCTGCCTTTGAGCAGGAAGCACTACTTTTAGCCCCAAGAATTTCTTCTTGAAACATCTACCCTTCAAACGTTTGACGTCTTTTTGGACCCTCTGACAAACCGTTATGCGGCCGACGAGAGGAAGAGAGAAAGAGGGCAAGCCTAACCTTTCCATCGCAACAAGACCTACCGGCAGGACCAGGACATCATCCACGGACGGGGGTTTTTCCGATATCCCTTGTTGCTATATTGGGCCTGATAGATACTTTTTCTCCTTCAACTAAAACCAGACATTAATACTTGGGACAAGTAGAAAGCCCGCATAGTCCAAACCACAGCCCCACGAGACTTAACATTACTTTTACAGCCGCCCCTCATGTTTTCCGAACTATATAGAAGGACTTATGCCCTCTAGAGTTGACAGCAGATCCACTACCTGAGGGTTGAGGGGATTTTGACGTCAGTCTCCTTTGGACAACACATTCAACACAAGTAAAGAAATGTAGTAGTTAACTTGAACCTTTATAACCCCCTCCCTTTTTTTCCCTTCCTCTCTTTTCTTCCTCTGCCTTATTTCTCTTACCCATCTTTTCCTATCTATGTATGTGTATATTCATGTATGTATATAAGTATATATATAGACAAATTTATTTATTTATTTTTTTCCCCTTATCCCTCCTACCCTTTTTCTCCTATGTAGGTATGTATATGTTTGTGCATGTAAATAAGTATATATAGACATATGTTGTTTTTTTTAATTATCATTTATCTTTCTTTTACTCTCTCCTCCCCCCCCCCCCCCTTGTCGGCCCTCTACCAAAGTCTCCCCCTTCCCTTCCTATACCCTTCCCCCCCACAGGAAGTCTCCTTACCATAATTCTCTTAATTGTATTGTTATTTACAGTTCCTCTCTGGCACCTACAAGGTGTGCCATTTCTGACAGTAGTTGCTGCTAAGTTCACAAAAGCAGCTTTTCGCAGACAAGTTCATTGTCAAATGTACAATGTTATTTCACAATGTTGGCCTCTTTCCCCCCTTGCCCTCCACCTCCCACATCCCCCCCCCCTTCTCTCTCTCTCTCGGGAAATAGATATCAGAATACTCTCCAATTACAATAGCCCCACAAATACCCTCCCATGGATTTAAAAATAATCTCGCACAACGTGCAGGGATTCAACTCCCCCAGCAAACGATCCAAAGCTTTCCGCTATTATAAAAGCATTCATGCTGATATAGTGTGCCTACAAGAGACCCATTTCTTGGACCACTCCTCCCCGCGGTATCTTTCTCCTCATTACCCTATCTTCTTTTCGTCTACTGGACCATCTAAAACAAAAGGAATGACAATCTGTTTTGGTTGCTCTGTCCCTTTCACTCACACCTCCACTATATCGGACCCCGAAGGCCGCTCCCTAATTCTGACAGGAGTTATCCAAGATGTCCCAATCACCATAGTAGCATACTATGCCCCAAACTCCGGTCAGGTCTACTTTTTAACAAAACTACTGGAAACAGTAGAAGCCAACAAAATTGGTACAGTAGTTTTGTGCGGAGATTGCAACTGTATATTAGACCCGAACCTGGACAGAAACGCGGTAACTCTCCCGACATCCCATATAAACCCACAACACTCCATTTCTTACAACTTCAAAAAGCTTCTTTTACAATACCACCTTGTGGATTCCTGGCGGGAAGTTAATCCCACTGTTAAAGATTTCACACATTACTCTGCCCCACACTCTTTATACAGAAGAATTGATCATATATTAGTACCAGCTTCATTTTTACCACAAATATCGCACTCCAAGATTCTTTTGGTTCCCTGGTCAGATCATAGCCCAGTATCCATTACCTGTGATTCCTTAATGTCAAAGCCCACTAACACCTCTTGGACTATTAACGACTCATTACTAGCACGTCCTGACATAGTGACCTCAATAACGCCTCAACTTTAGGAATACTTTAGCCTTAACAGCCCCTCCGTTACATCCCCTATCTCCCTATGGGAAGCCCACAACGTTGTACTTCGGGGCATATTCATCCGAATATCATCACAAGTAAAATGAGAACATTTACAAAGACAAACGGACCTAGAGAAAAAAGTACTACAATTAGAAGAAGTCGCTAAAAAACACCCATCACGAGATAATATTAGAGAGCTCATGCAAGCTAGGACAGAACTAGATCTATGTATCACGGACATAGTTGAACGAAAAATACGCTGGTCCCGACAACGACACTATATTTTAAACAACAAACCATCAACTCCACTAGCTCGAAGATTACGCGCAAACCCTATAATTAGCCCTTTTGTGCGACTTTGCACAAAGCATGGTGCAATTACGGCAAATCCATTGACCATATTAACTGAATTTAGACAATTCTTATCTAAGTTATACTCCCAACCACAAAACACACCAACCGAACAAGTACATACATATCTAAGAGAAACTACATTCCCCACTCTCCCAGAGACATTCTTAGAACATTTAGCTGCAAAAATCACCCCAGAAGAGGTAAAGATGTGATAAAAATATTAAAAGTAAACAAACGCCCGGGACCGGACGGCTTCACGGCCACATACTACAAAAAATTCTCTCCGTTTCTTCACACCCACTTAGCAAATTATTTTAACGCAATGCGAGAAGGCCAACAAGCAGGACAAACCTCACTATGGGCAGCAATATCCATGATCCCCAAACCAGATAGAGACCCATTAGACAAACAAAATTACCGGCCTATATCCTTAATTAATATTGACATAAAACTCCTAACAAAGATCCTAGCCACAAGACTGAATACAATCCTACCATCCATTATAGGAAAAGACCAGGTAGGCTTTGTCCCTGGCCGCCAGGCCCCAGATAGTAACCGTAGAATAACACATTTGACACATATCTGCCAAACTAGGGGCATCCCGGCAATGTTACTTTCCCTGGATGTCTACAAAGCTTTCGATACCCTGAGCTGGTCATACCTGTTCTCAGTCTTAGAACACTGGAAGTTCCCTACAGAATTCTTATCTTGGCTACGAATTCTTTATAATTATCCTAAAGCCTTTGTCCTCTACAAAGGCTTTTGCTCTGCTAATTTCACTATTCAGCGGGGCACGAGGCAGGGCTGTCCACTTTCCCCACTCCTTTTCATTTTAGCTTTAGAGCCACTAGCCATAAAAATCTGCAACAACCCCGACATAAGAGGAATTGAACTGGCCGGAGTACACCATAAAATTAGTATGTTTGCAGACGACATCCTTGCCATAATATCATCCCCCCACATTACAATTCCTAATCTTTTGGCGGAACTGTCCAGGTTCGGGTCGATCTCCAGCTTAAAAATCAATGAAGCAAAATCAAAAGCCTTTAACCTCACTATGCCCTCAAGCACACTCTCTCAACTGAAATCTAACTTTTCATTCCAATAGATGGGGGAGTTGCTGGACTACCTGGGAGTGCACCTGACTAACTCCTACGACCTACTGTACACACAAAACTATATACCACTCCTCCGCAAACTACGTCAATTACTAGAAAGTTGGAACCGATGCCACATATCATGGATAGGAAGGGTGAACTCCCTGAAGATATCATTCCTTCCTTTATTTCTTTCGAGCTCTTCCGGCACAGGTTCCGGGGCACCTCTTAAAAACATTTCAACAGATGTCCCTACTAGAGATGAGCGAGCGTACTCGTCCGAGCTTGATGCTCGTTCGAGTATTAGCGTGTTCGAGATGCTCGTTACTCGTAACGAGCCCCACGCGATGTTCGAGTTACTTTCACTTTCATCTCTGAGACATTAGCGCGCTTTTCTGGCCAATAGAAAGACAGGGAAGGCATTACAACTTCCCCCTGCGACGTTCAAGCCCAATACCACCCCCCTGCAGTGAGTGGCTGGCGAGATCAGGTGTCACCCGAGTATTAAAATCTGCCCGCCCGCGGCTCACCACAGATGCATTCTGACAGAGATCATTGAAAGTGCTGCTGGTGCCGGAGCTGCTATAGGGAGAGCGTTAGGAGTGATTTTAGGCTTCAAGAACCCCAACGGTCCTTCTTAGGCCATAGTCAGAAATCGCAGATCGCACCTATCTGCGATCTGCGATTCCTGTTCTCTTCTCTATATGCACTCAATGGGGCCGGCGGCAGCAGCGCCGACCCCATTGAGAACATATAGAAGACAAATCATTCTTCTCTGCCACAGCAGTAACAGCTGTGGCAGAGAAGAACGATGTTTGCCCATTGAATTCAATGGAGCCGGCAATACAGCAGGTTCCACTGAAAGCAATGGGCTGCCGGCGTGCGCTGGATGAATTGTCGGGAAGGGCTTAAATATATAAGCCCTTCCCTGCAATTCATCCAGAAATGTGTTAAAATAAAAAAAAAATATATACTTACCTTGTCCCGGCAGACAGAGTTCAGCCGCGGCGGCCGGCAGTGGGTGTGAAGGGGGTGTGAGTCAGACCTGCCTCTGATTGGCTCAGCGCTGAGCCAATCAAGGGGCAGGTCTGACTCACACCCCCTTCACACCCACTGTAGGCCGGCCGCGCTGAACTCCGTCTGCCGGGACAAGGTAAGTATATACCGTATATACTGGCGTATAAGACGACTTTTGAACCCCGAAAACTCTGCTCTGAAGTCGGGGGTCGTCTTAAATGCCGGTAATACAAAAAAAAGAAAGTGTCAAAAAAAAAATCATTACTCACCTCCCCCGGCGTTCAGCGGCGCTGCTGCAGGCTGTCGCTCCCTCCTGGTCCCTGGCAGAGAATTCCTTTCTGGACGCAGGGCTTGAAATCCCCGCCTCCAGAAAGCTACTGTGATTAGCTAACACACGCCGTCAGCCAATCACAGCCATTCAATGACATCATTGAATGGCTGTGATTGGCTGAAGGCACGTGTGTTTTCTGGAGGCGGGGATTTCAAGCCCTGCGTCCAGAAAGCAATGCTCTGCCAGGGACCAGGAGGGAGTGACATCCTGCAGCAGCGCCGCAGAATGCCGGGGGAGGTGAGTAATGATTTTTTTTTTTGCTCCGCTGTATTCCCGGCGTATAAGGTGACAGTTGGGCGTCGTCTTATACGCCCCGTCGCCTTATACGCCGGTATACAGTTGACAGGCAGGTATGCTTATCTGTGATGATTCCCCCCAGCAGCACTAAACACCCTCTCTGTCAAGACACTAACGGCAGGGCAGGCCAGTACCTCGAGGGCGTAAAGCGCAATTTCGTGCTACGTGTCCAGCTTTGACACCCAATAGTTGTATGGAGCAGAGGCATCACAGAGGATGGTGGTACGATAAACTATGTACTCCCTCACCATCTTTTTACAGTGCTCCCTTCGACTCAGTCTTGACTGGGGAGTGGTGGCACAGTCTTGCTGGGGAGCCATAAAACTGGCAAAGGCCTTGGAGAGTTTTCCCCTGCCTGCGCTGGACATGCTGCCTGATCCCCGCGCCTCCCCTGCTAGTTGGCCCTCTGAACTGCATCTTCTACCGCTAGCGCTGTCAGATGGGAACTTTAGCATCACTTTTTCCACCAGGGCCCTGTGGTATTGCATCACTCTCATATTCATTTCCTCTATGGGAATGAGAGGGGAAAGGTTCTTCTTATATTGTGGGTAAAGAAGGGTGTACACCCAGTAATCCGTGTTGGCCAGAATGCGTCTAACGGGAGGGTCACGGAAAAGGCAGCCCAACATGAAGTCAGCCATGTGTGCCAGAGTCCCAGTACGCAACACATTGCTGCCCTCACTAGGAAGATGCTCCTCATCCCTCTCCTCTTCAGCCTATACACACTGAACAGATGAGAGGCAAGCAGCATGGGTACCCTCTGCAATGTAGCCAGCAGTCTCTTTCCCCCCCTCCTCCTCCTCCCCTCCCCTTCCTCCTCCTCCAAAATGCGCTGAGATATAGACATGAGGGTGCTCTGGCTATCAAGCGACATACTGTCACCCCCATCTCCTGTTCTAAGTGCAAAGCGTCGTCCTTTATGCTTAGCAGCGAACTTCTTAGCAGGCAAAGCAGTGGGATTGTAACGCTAATGATGGCTGCATCGCCGCTCACCATTTGGCTAGACTGCTCAAAGTTTCCGAGGACCCAGCAGATGTCTGCCATCCATGCCCACTCCTCAGTAAAGAACTGCGCAGGCTGACTACCACTCCACCGCCCATGTTGCAGCTGGTATTCCACAATTGCTCGACGCTGCTCGTAAAGCCTGGCCAACATGTATAGCGTAGAATTCCAGCACGTGGGCACGTCACACGGCAGTCGGTGCTCTGGCAGCTGAAACCGACGTTGCAGTGTCCTGAGGGTGGCAGCATCTGTGGTGGACTTGCGGAAATGTGCGCACACGTGGCGCACCTTGTCAAGCATGTAAGACAAGTGGGGGGAGTTTTTCAGAAACCGCTGAACCACCAGATTGAAGACGTGGGCCAGGCATGGCACTTGTGTGAGGCTGCCAAGCTGCAGAGCCGCCACCAGGTTACGGCCATTGTCACACACGACCATGCCCGGTTGGAGGCACAGCGGCGATAGCCAGAAGTTGGTCTGCTCTGTCAGACCCTGTAACAGCTCGGGAGCTGTGTGCCTCTTGTCACCTAAGCTGATTAGTTTCAGCACGGCTTGCTGCCGCTTGCCCACCCCTGTGCTGCCGCGCCACACGCTACCGACTGCTGGCGACGTGCTCACACTTCTTAATTGAGAGGTGGAGGTGGCAGAGGAGGAGGTGGCATACCAGCATCGAGGTAGGACCCACTATTCTTGGTGTGGGTGGCACATGAGCGGTCCCAGGCTTCACCAAGTTCACCTATTGTGCTGTCAGGGAGATATAGTGTCCCTGCCCGCCAGTACTTGCCGATGTGTCTGTTGTTAAGTGGACCTTCCCTGTAACTGCGTTGGTGAGGGCATGGTTAATGTTGCGAGAGACATGCTGGTGTAGGGCGAGGCACACCCTTGAACACCTAGCCCTCTGCATGGAGGCTTGTCGCGAGGGGGTGCTGCGAAAAACAGTTGGGGGATTCTTTGCTCTGGCCCTGCCTCTCCCCCTGGCCACCCCACTGCCTCTTTCAACCTGTCCTGCTGCTGCACTTGCCTCCCCCTCTGAAGCCCTGTCTTCAGTAGGCTTAGCAAGGCAGGTGGGCTCAGTTACCTCATTGTCTAGCAGCTCTTCCTCCAAATACTCTGTGCGCTCCTCCCTTGGACTTACTGCCCTTACTACTACCTCACTGACAGACAACTGTGTCTCATCCTCATCAACAAAAAGTTCTTGAGACAGTTTCCGGAAGTCCCCAGCCTCATCACCTGGACTCCGGGAACTTTCCAAAGTTTGGGCATTGGTCACGACAAACTCCTCAGGTGAGAGAGGAACTGTTTTTTCCCATTCTGGCCAGGGACCTGAGAACAGTTCCTGGGAGTCTGCCTGCCC
This sequence comes from Eleutherodactylus coqui, assembly GCF_035609145.1. Lineage (NCBI taxonomy): Eukaryota > Metazoa > Chordata > Amphibia > Anura > Eleutherodactylidae > Eleutherodactylus > Eleutherodactylus coqui. The sequence goes on along the minus strand of NC_089848.1, from coordinate 34,190,226 downwards.
AGAATCTGTCATTTTCCTGGAGTGACGAAGCTGGAAGGAAGGAGGAGCAGCCAGAGGATTCAGAGTTGCAGTCTCTAGGCTGGGAGTAGTGGACTGCGTAGAAGACTGGGGGTTCGATACATTGCTGGGCGCGCTATCTGCCATTCATGACAGGACCTGCTCGCACTGCTCTGCTTGTATTAAAGGTCTACCACGCGGGCCCCCAAATTGTGATATGAAGCTGGGGAGCATAGGGACTTGGTGCTCTCCTAATCCCTCAGCAGATGGCTGTGATTCACCCCGCCCAGGACCTCAGCCTGTGCCCACACCCTCACTTGGACACCCGTGCCCGCATCCACGTCCGCGACCCTTACCCCTACTCCTCATCATTTCAGATTCAATATAGAGCAGGCCCCAAATAAATTACCCCACCGTATAGCGCTGAGAACTGTGGCTAATTCACCGCACACAGAGACTTGTAGATACCGAAGGCTCTATGCTGTGATCGGGAAAAATTAAACCGCAGTCTTGTGCTGATACCTAGGGGTCATTTACCGCTCACAGAGACTTGTATATAAGAGAGGCTGTATGGAGTGGGAGAAAACTAGAAAGCCAGTGGATAGTGCTGGTAACTTTGGCTACCTCAATCCCCCAAGGAAAGGGTATTGTGAGACACTCTGCACAGGAGCAGAAAACTCTAAAGCCAGTGGATAGTGCTGATAACTGCGGCTACTTCACCGCACCTAAAAAAGGGTATTGTGAGACACTCTGCATAGGGGCAGAAAGCTATAAATCCAGTGTACAGTGCTAATAACTGCGGCTACTTCACCGCACCCAAGGAAAGGGTATTGTGAGATGCTCTGCACGGGGCAGAAAACTCTAAAGCCAGTGGATAGTGCTGATAACTGCAGCTACTTCACCGCATCCAAGGAAAGGGTATTGTGAGACACTCTGCACAGGGACAGAAAGCTATAAAGCCAGTGGACAGTGCTGATAATTGCGGCTACTTCACCGCACTGAAGGAAAGGGTATTGTGAGACGCTCTGCACAGGGGCAGAAAACTCTAAAGCCAGTGGATAGTGCTGATAACTGCGGCTACTTCACCGCACCCAAGGAAAGGTTATTGTGAGACGCTCTGGACAGGGCCAGAAAACTCTAAAGCCAGTGGATAGTGCTGATAACTGCGGCTACTTCACCGCACCCAATGAAAGGGTATTGTGAGATGCTCTGCACAGGGGCAGAAAACCTAAAGCCAGTGAATAGTGCTGGTAACTGCGGCTACTTCACCGCACCCAAGGATAGGGTATTGTGAGATGCTCTGCACAGGGGCAGAAAGCTATATAGCCAGTGGATAGTGCTAAAAACTGCGGCTACTTCACCGCACCCAAGGAAAGGGTATTGTGAGACGCTCTGTACAGGGGCAGAAAACTCTAAAGCCAGTTGATAGTGCTGATAACTACGGCTACTTCAATACCCAAGGAAAGGGTATTGTGAGACGCTCTGCACAGGGGCAGGAAACTCTAAAGCCAGTGGATAGTGCTGATAACTGTGGCTACTTCACCACCCCCAAGAAAAGGGTATTGTGAGACGCTCTGCACATGGGCAGAAAAATCTAAAGCCAGTGGATAGTGCTGATAACTGCGGCTACTTCACCTAACACAGAGAATGGTATCTGTGAAATGTTCTGCAGTGGCCCAGGAAATATTAGAGCACCATTTAGCGATAAGACCTCTGCCTAATGCACTGCACACATAGACCTATATAGCTGAAATAGTCTGCAGTGGCCCAGGAAATATTAGAGTACCGTTTAGCGATGAGACCTCCACCTAATGCACTGCACACATAGAACGATATAGCTGAAATGATCTGCAGTGGCCGAGGAAATATTAGAGTACCGTTTAGCGATGAGACCTCTGCCATAAATCACTGCACACATAGAATGGTATAGCTGAAATGGTCTGCAGTGGCCCAGGAAATATTAAAGTACCGTTTAGCGATGAGACCTCTGCCTAATGCACTGCACACACAGAACAGTATAGATGAAATGCTCTGCACAGGCCTAGATGCTTAAAAAAAATGGTGCACTACTGCTCCCAGCCAGCCACAACAGTAATGCACACAATGAGGAGTAGCCCTAAGAAGGACCATTGGGGTTTTTGAAGAGAGGATCCTACTCTAACACTTTACCTATATCAGCATCAGCACTTTCCCTAACCTCTGCCAGCATGCGTCTGAGGCGAGCCGCGGGCAGGACCAGTTTAAGTACTCGGCGGTCACCTGATCCCGACAACCACTCACTACTGTGGGGTGGGATAGGGTTGACACGTCATAGCAGAAAGTGGTAATGTCTTCCCCGCATGTTTATTGGCTAGAAAATGGCGCTAAACATGCGGGGAAGGAAATGCAATTGACTCGAGTACCGCATGGTGTTCGTCTCAAGTATCGAGCATCTCGAGTACCCTAATGCTCGAACGAGCATCAAGCTCGGATGAGTGTGGTCGCTCATCTCTAGTCCTACCCTCTCTTTTCTCGCATTTAGAAAAACTACGTGCGAGAAAGATAAGGCAAGTCCTATCTTTTCTTGTGCTTAGTATTAATGCGTGAGAATCCCGATAGTGAAAACGAAACCAATTAAAACAATAGTTTTGTTTCAGCCAGTTTTATGGCCGTGATTTTCAAGTTCAGAGAAGAGTTACCAAGATGGTGAGCGGTCTGCAAATCATGTCATATGAGGAATGGTTAAATGATCTGGTAATGTTTAGCTTGCAGAAGAGAAGGCTGAGAGGAGACTTAATAGCTGTCTACAAATATCTGAAGGGCTGTCACAGTGCAGAGGGATCAGCCCTATTCTCATCTGCAGAAGGAAAGACTAGAAGCAATGGGATGAAACTGAAAGGGGGGAGACACAGATTAGATATTAGACAGTGAAGGGGATCAATGAGTGGAACAGGTTGCCACGGGAGGTGGGGAGTTCTCCTTCAATGAAAGTCTTCAAACAAAGGCTGGACAAATACCTGTCTGGGATGATTTAGTGATCCTGCACTGAGCAGGGGGTTGGACTAGAATCACCGCTGCAGGAGATCAGTATATATCTATTCTATTCACAGACTGAAATCCTAAAATAAAATATAACTTTTATTTAATTTTATTATAAAATCCTACAAGGAAAGGTGAAGGCTTCATAAAAGAAAACTGAATGTGTGTTCAGATGATGTATTTACTTATACGTTTCTTCTCAAGCAGTCACACAGGTATAGTAGTGGTGGACTGCTATAGTTGTCACAGTAGTGATATTCTGGTAACTATGATCCTTGTTGTTCCATTTAGTATCAGACAATAGAGAAGGAATCCATATCGATTCCGTTATACATCAAGCTCTCGTCTGTCAGGCTCAACGCGTTTCCTCGTTACGCGATTTATCAGGAGCAAAAGTATCATACAGATAGAAACCGATAATTGTCCAGGATCGTGCACTCAATTATTCATGCCCAATTGCAGCATAAATTTAAATTAAGCAGATTGAGTGTATAATGATAAATTACAAGCGTTTCGTACTTCCTCAATAAAATTTGAGTGAAAGCGCTATGTAATGTAGAAATCATCTGATCATCTATACAATTGATGAAATGCAAATGGGATACACATCCGCAGGCAATCTTTCATCAGTTGGATATGATCTGCCAGTGCCGAGATCACGGCTATGAAGGGTCCCAGAACAAAATGTGTCTGAACGAGAAGAAAGTTGACAACTTCCTAACCTCACTTTCTGACCCTAATATCTGAAGGTTTACGTTCCCTCTTAAACCCAGCCTTGGAGCTGCTGCCAGATTTATCTGACATTTTTTGTTTTTGTTTACTTACCACTCTCTGTAGCCAGGCTTCCAGCGATTAGTGTTGTTTGCCTGAGCATAGATAGGGATAATAGGCTAGGTTTATTTGCTGTTACCCCTGGGTTTAAGAGGGAACGTAAACCCTCAGATATTAGGGTCAGAAAGTGAGGTTAGGAAGTTGTCAACTTTCTTCTCGTTCAGACGCATTGTGTTCTGGGACCCTTCATAGCCGTGATCTCGGCACTGGCAGATCATATCCAACTGATGGAAGATTGCCTGCGGATGTGTATCCCATTTGCATTTCATCAATTGTATAGATGATCAGATGATTTCTACATTACATAGCGCTATCCACTCAAATTTTATTGAGGAAGTACGAAACGCTTGTAATTTATCTCTATACACTCAATCCGCTTAATTTAAATTTATGCTGCAATTGGGCATAAATAATTGAGTGTACGATCCTTGACAATTATCGGTTTCTATCTGTATGATACTTTTGCTCCTGATGAATCACGTAAGCGAGGAAACGCGTTGAGCCTGACAGACGAGAGCTTGATGTATAACGGAATTGGTATGGATTCCTTCTCTATTGTCTGATACTAAATGGGACAACAAGGATCATAGTTACCAGAATATCACTATTGTGACAACTATAGCAGTCCACCACTACTATACCTGTGTGACTGCTCGAGAAGAAACGTATAAGTAAATACATCATCTGAACACACATTCAGTTTTCTTTTATGAAGCCCTCACCTTTCCTTGTAGGATTTTATAATAAAATTAAATAAAAGTTATATTTTATTTTAGGATTTCAGTCTGTGAATAGGGGTTGGACTAGATGACCCTGGAGGTCCCTTCCAACTCTACCATTCTAGGATTCATGTCATTGTAAAGAAAGTATAATTCACATTCATACAGCATTAGGGCTTCTTCACCTGGCCATATGTGCAAATATGTTCGCCGCTACAGAGCGTAGTTGTGCATGAACGTGTTTTTTTTTATCGGGCTATTCAATCTCTGCGCCAAAGAGAGCGAGTTTGCAAAAACAAGCGGGATGATAGGTCCTGCCCTATCGTTCCCGCACATAGTTAATACTACAAGTCCTATCTTGCTTGTACTATTAATGGGCGAGAATCTGGATAGTGAAAACAAATCCATAACAGGACTAAATGATGCTCATGTGAAGATGCCCTTCATGTGACCTGATGATTGCCATGTTAGCCTGAAAATCTAAAAAGTGAGTAACAAAGATGAAAAAGGAGGGTAGAGTAAGGCCTACTGAGAGCGGTGAAATAGTTCTCGAGTATGAAGTGTTTCAAATGATGGAGGTGCTGCCAACCAGATAACGCTCCACCAAGATGGGTGTGAGTATAGCGAAAAGAGTGTGCAAAATACTGGTGTGAAGGCGCAACACTCTAAGCTAGCAGAAGATTAAGGTCCAGTATGCGATCGTGAAAGCACTTCCTTATTATTTAACAAAACAAAAACAGCAAGTAAAAACGCGTTTCAGGGACGAGACCCTTTGTCAGTTCGGCTGGATTAAACACGACAGGATGCCTTCAAAATGTGTTTTTATTAGAGACTTTACAAAAAACACAATATAACAGAATCAGCTCCAAAAAAAAAAAAAATCAACAAAACACTTTCGAGACTATGGAGATAAGAGTCTGTGTGATACACTTTTCACCAGCTAGTGGCTGTTCAGTAGAAGTCTCTCGGTTTAATACATTATTACCCTCTAGAAGGGTTGCTCTAGAAATCTTACAGGCCAAACTCAATTTATTATCTTATGAGAAAAACAAAAAAAACATCTTTGTAAACTGTAACCATTCCACCCTAGAGTACAGACCCTGACGAATGTTGCCCATAGAAACTAAAAATAGGATAGGAAAGATGTAAGAATAGGATAGAAAGGAAACATGTACATGACTCAGTGGGGAGTCGAGTAAAGATAACGAAGAAGAGGAAGTAATAAGAAAACATGTAAGAAATGCCTCGAACCTACATCTGCCTGAAACCCTCTAGACCTCTTAATGATTAGGTAAAGCCCATTCACCATCCACCCTTCAAATCTGCTGATTTGCGAAAGGATAGCCATGTCTCCCACGTGGCATGGAATGCGGAGTATTTATTGTCATCCCCAGCTCGGAGCTCCTCCATATGGCCTATATCGTCTAGAGCTGTCACCCAGTTCAACCTTGACGGGGAAACCTGTGATCTCCAGAGTCGAGGAATCGTAACTCTCATTGCTAGAAGGAAAAATCAAAGGATACTTCTCTTGTTTGAGCATCAGAGAACACCTACTTAAGACGTTATATAATCCCTCAACGTCCCTCCAGAGAGTGAGGATCTGAGGACAGGCCCACCCTATGTGTGTAAGCGTCCCAACCGCCGTCTGGCACTCCAGCATAGGTCAGAAACTCCCGGGTAAAATCTGGCCAGGCGGACAGGAGTATGGTACCATTGTGTGCACAGCTTATAATTTAGCTCTTAATGATTGCCTGAGACTGTCATCTTATGCGTTAGGCACAACGCTTTGGACCAATCCTCCTCTGACACAATTTTCCCCAGCTTCCTTTCCCAGGACCCCCTATAGCCACCCCCTGTGTCCCGATCCTCCCCGGCAACCAAGATGCCATAGATGTCCCCAAGCTCTCCAACAAGGGTAGTCCTGTGTCTCCCTGTGGGAAGTCTGTATTTCCAATCAGGGGGTGTCCAGGGGCCCGGAATCCTCACTAGGTCACAGCAAGGCACAAAACTATCCCAAATCTTCAGAACAGAGTTCATGAAGGGTGAATCCCTGATGCCCCGTCTACCCAGGCCTCCCCTCAACCAGAAGAGCCCCTGGATCCGTCCCCCAGTAGTTTCCTGCTCCAATTCAATCCATTGTTTGGTGGGTTCCCCCTGTACCAAATCCAACACCACTTTGCATATAGCAGCTCTATAGTAGAGACGTAGATCCGGAAGTCCCCTCCCACCCCTATCATTCCACTGAGTCAGCAGTCTATGTCAAAGATGCGACCTGGTCCCTCTCCATACAGAGTGCATCACTGCTTTTTGAAGTCTGACAAAATAATTTCTTGGGATCCTTATGGGTAATGTTTGAAAAAGGTGGAGGAGTCTGGGCAGGGAATTCATTTTGATGGTATTTATTCTGCCAAACCACGAGAGAGTCATCAGTCGCCATCTATCTCGATCCTTCATTTTGGAGAAAAACATAGGCTCAAAGTTCAGAGCAAATAGTTTCCCCGGATCAGGAGACAGAACCACCCCCAAGTATTTAATACAATCCTCCCGCCAGTTCAAAGGGAACAAGGGCTTTAACTGTGCAGTCTCCAAAGATGTAAGCATGATGTTCAGGATTTCCGACTTAGTCAGGTTGATTTTAAAGTTACTAACCGGGCTGTACCTGTCAAACTCTTGTAAGATGGCGGGTAATGCCCGTCTGGGATTTGTATTATAGACCAACAGGTCGTCAGCAAACAAGGTCACCTTGTGCTCACTCTTGGTTGTTTTATAGCCCACTACTTCCTTATTTTCTCTAATGGCGTTGGCTAGTGACTCCATCATCAATACATATAAGGTTGAGTCGTGGGGTTGTTATATAGGGCTATTATCCATTGCAGAAGCCTAGTACCCAGTCCTATCCTCCTCAGCGTGGCCTCCAAAAAAGCCCAGCTGACTCGATCAAAGGCCTCCTTGGCATCGACTGAGAGCAAGCACAATGGGCTATTTGCCTCCCGTGCCTTCTCAATCAAGGAAAGCATCCTTATTGTGTTGTTCCTAGCCTTCCTCCCTGGGACAAATCCCACCTGATCCCTATTGATAATCTCCAGAGTGATGGGTTGCAAACGGGTGACTATAACTTTTGCAAAAATTTTGTTATAAACATTTTCGTACGGAGATCGGGCGATAGTTCCCGCATGACATTGGATCTCTACCAGGTTTCGGAATAACTGTTATAATGGCCTGCAGGGCCTGAGATGGAAAAGGGAAGTTATCTGAGACCACCTTGAGGGCCCTACTCAGGAAGGGAGCTATAAGTTCTCCACAGGCTTTATAAAACCTGGGTGTAAAGCCATGAGGTCCAGTGCTCTTCCATATTTTCAATTCTTTGATAATCTCCTGCTTAAGAAGGTCCTCCTCTAACGTCACTGAGCTATCCAACGGTATCGCTGTTGGGGCGTGCTTCTTCAGATATTGATCAACCGACGACATGTCCCCTGTGCTACCAATACTGTATAACTCACTATATTAATTCTGAAAGCACTCCAAGATATTGCTTGTCGTGAACTCTCCCTTTATTCTTCGAGTCCATTGCGAATATATAGGCCTGATTTTCCTGAGGATTCAAAGCCCTTGCCAACCACTTAATCATAATCTTGAAAGATGCACCCCTATCATGCATAACAGAGCAAAAACTAAGCCAGGAGTAGGAAAGAATCGCCTGCAGAGCTGAGAGACAGGCTCTTTCCAACTGGGTCAGCAGGAGCTCAGCAGCAGTCCAACCCTCAGATCATCATGGACTAGCAAATGGACCCAGAGCTCAGAAACCCAAAAGGCTTTCTGTGCTGGAGACACAACCAGTCAGCTGTCTCCTCATTAATAAGCAAAAAGCACCCCCTTTCTTCCAAACCTTTTTTTACTTTCCACAGTCTTCATGTTAACCTCAAGCTGCACTTTCAACACAAATTCACATTTGCTATCGTGTTTGTTGAACATATCAGTTGGATCTTCCGGACTCTGCACCACCTTCAACTGAACAGCAGCCTGAACTTCATGGAAGACTCTTCTCACTACTGTTAGGTTCTTCCCAGAAGACAATCACTTTCATATGTGTTACTCACTTCGGGTTTCTGACCAATCTTCATTTTCACCATTTGCCTTATGGATCCTTCAAGCACTGTTGCCTCTTCAACCATTTCTGGAACAACGACAGACTGCCTTGCCCGCTTGTCTTTACCTCTAACTATCAGCACTTCAGGACTAAGACCATGCTCCGTCTTCTTCTTCACAGAAAGCTGTTTTCATACTTCTCAGCTGGAACATCTCTACTTTTTTACATGTCAGATTCTGCAACTAAGTCTTCATTTATTCTACTCACTCCTTCAGTGCTCTTTTGGACTTTTATAGTCTCTTAACCTTCTTGACGGTAACACGATTGATACACAACAAGTGTTTTACCCCACTGCTCGACTGCATGATGAGCCCCTCAACTCAGCTTTTTCCTCAGGACTTCTTTCACCTGGATTTTCAGCGGTGTGACATGACGAATAGCAGTCACTTTCTCAGTCATGAACCGTTCTGCTTTGGCCTTCTGTCTGGTGGCTTCTACCTTTGCCTCTCAGCTTCTTTGGCAAGATAGCATAACTGGGCAACTGCCAATGATCACTGGGTCACGGCCTCTTCTATATAAACAGTCACCTTAACTATTTCTTCTGCAAGTCTTCATCCTTTGTAGGGTGACATTCTTCTTTTGCTTTTCCCTTGGCCTTCTCATTTTTAGCATGAACAGCTTCATTTCCTTCCAACTGTGGGTCTACATCTCCCTCAGAACCCAAGGACACCAAACTTTTCTCTTTTCCTTTCTGCCCCTGCAAAGTTGTTTTTAACTCATTGGCCCACTCACTATCCCTTGCATTAATTGTACTGCAGCTCAGGCAGGAAAAATTAACTTTCTCAGTGCACTTTTGTAGCCCCTACACTTTAATTGCATCCCATTTATTTACATTTCAATGTATTAGAAGTTTGGTTGCTACTAGCAATGACATCAGTTTCACAGGAAATTGCACTGTCTAAACCACTCCTTGGTTTTCCAGCAATCACAGTAAACGCATTACATGTAACTTCAGCATTAATACACATTTTTTTAACATTTCCTATTTGACTCACTAGAGCAGTGGTGGAAAACCTCTGGCACGAGTGCTAGAGGCGGCAAGCAGAGCCCTCCCTACTGGCATGCGCCGCCATCGGCCGCTCACCACTTGTGCATACCAGCAGGGGCCACGGCTTCCCTGCCAGCATTCACCCAGCTGCGCTGCTAGCAGTGCCGATCTCAGCGCACACTGTAACGTCAGTAGCAGCCGGGATCCTCCTTTCCCGACGTCTCCTCGGTACCGGTGTAATATGTCGCCACTGGAAGTAAGGGGTGGCGACATAATACACCCGTCACCCCACTGATTCACGCCCCCAGCTTCTGATTGGCTGGGGGCGGAGGACTGCGGCAAGGCTGACAGCAGCGGGCCTGGGGCATTGGAGTGCCAGCACAGGCAGCGCAGGGCCTGGCCAGCAGCCCCGACATAGAGGACAGTGACGAGAATGGAAGCTACAGAGGCTGAGGTGCAGAAGGAGAGCACACCACAACTGTGAGTGACTGAGTAGGGAGTGGGGGGAGGCCGCTATGGGATGTCACTATTACTACTGGGGGCCGATATGGGATGTCACTATTACTACTGGGGCCGCTATGGGATGTCACTATTACTACTGGGGGACGCTATGGGATGTCACTATTACGCTGGGGAACGCTATAGGATGTCACTATTACTACTGGGTGCCGCTATAGGATATCACTATCACTACTGGAGCCGCTATGAGATGTCACTATTACTACTGGGGGCCGCTATGATATGTCACTATTACGCTGGGGGCCGCTGTGGGGGGTCACTATGATGCTGGGGGCTGCCGTGGGATGTCACTATTATGCTGGGGGCCGCAGTGAGGTGTCGCTATTACGCTGGGGGCCGCTGTGGGGTGTCACTATTATGCTGGGGGCCGCCGTGGGGTGTCGCTATTATGCTGGGGGCCGCCGTGGGGTGTCGCTATTACGCTGGGGGCCGTTGTGAGATGTCACTATTACACTGGGGGTCGCCGTGGGATGTCACTATTATGCTGGGGGTCGCATTGGGATGTCACTATGATGCTGGGGGCTGCTACGGGATGTCACTATTACACTGGGGGCCACCGTGGGATGTCACTATTACACTGGGGGCCGCAGTTGGGTGTCACTATTATGCTGGGGGCCGCTTTGGGGTGTCACTATTATGCTGGGGGCCGCTGTGGGGTGTCGCTATTACGCTGGGGGCTGCAGTGGAATGTGGCGATTATGTTAGGGGCCGCCTTGGGGTGTCACTATTATGCTGTGGGCCACCGTGCGGTGTCGTTATTATGCTGGGGCCACTGTGGGATGTCGCTATGATACTGGGGGCTGCTATGGGGTGTCGCTATTACTGCTGGGGACCACTGTGGGATGTCGCTATGATTCTGGGGGTTGCTATGGGGTGTCGCTATTACTGCTGGGGGCCACCTTGGGGTGTCGCTTTTATGCTGGGGGCCACTGTGGGATGTCGCTATTACCACTGGGGGGCACTGTGGGGTGTCGCTATTACGGCTGGGGACCGCTGTGGGGTGTCGCTATTACCGCTGTGGGGTGTCACTATTACACTGGGGGCTGCTGGGGGGGGGGCACTATTATCGCTGGGGTATGTTTACATGTGTCGGAAATGTGCAGGGCAGTTTCAGAATAGGCAGCGCGCAGATTTTGACTGCTTTTTGGATGCGGTAATGCTGCAGAGTTTTCCACAGAAATTTCCGCTGAGGACATTCTGCAGCATTTCTGCATCCAAAAAGCAGTCAAAATCTGCATGCTGTCTATTTTGAAGCGGCCGTGTGCTTTCTAGAACGACAGAGGTAAAATCACACATCGTGATAAGCCCCGCCCCCTGACATGTTGGCACTCGGTCTCTAAAACGTTTGCCATCACTGCTCTAGAGCAATTGCTGCTTTCACAACTGTACGCAACAGTTCAGGGGTTGCCTGACTCAACACAGTCTCTAATACACATACTAATATCAATGTGGCAGTTTAACTCAGCTGCACATATGGCAGCAGCTATATGCCTAGTCTGGTCAGCTGGCAGCAATGTCTTATTACACACTTCAGCCACTTCAGGGTTGACTTTGTTATTTTCATCTCACATACAACCTCTGTAACTACTGCAACAGAATCATTATTTTGCTCAATCACTAGCTCACAGGGTTCAGCAACACCCATTACACACCATTCTTTATCTTATGTAGGGGCAGGAATCGCAACACGTTCACCCAAAACATTCTTTGCCACAGCATACATTGGGTTAATCCTTCTAACAGCCCCATTGGGTTAATCTTGGTAACAGCCCCATTGGGTAATCTTGGTAACAGCCCCATTGGGTTAATCCTTCTAACAGCCCCATTGGGTTAATCTTGGTAACAGCCCCATTGGGCAATCTTGGTAACAGCCCCATTGGGTTAATCCTTCTAACAGCCCCATTGGGTAATCTTGGTAACAGCCCCATTGGGTAATCTTGGTAACAGCCTATTCATCACAGAACAATCTCTCATTGTTGCTAGTTACCATGCAAGAAAGACATGTAATCCACATCACAGGACTTTACATCATCATTGCTGCATTTCCGTTCTGTCATTTTCAGCGTTTACTTTAGCAAAAGACACATCCTGCAAAACATTTGTGACATCAAGTCCATCAGAATTTTTAAGTCCGTTCTGCACCCTTTTACCAGTCTCTAGAATGGTCTCATCACCCCTCACCCAGTCTTCTTACGGCACTGCAGCATCTCCGGACACACTCATCAGCTACATTGGACAGAGCTCACACTATTAGGCTGCAGAACTCCACCACCCACCATTGGCTTAGAGGCTTCCTTTGGTCTCCTGACCATTGGACAATCAGGTGCACGCCTATTTGCACCTTTACACCTCCAGCAAAGGTCTCTCTATTTGTTAGCGACAGCCACCTGCCATCGGCTTTGGTTACCCTTAATGACAGCAATAGTCTTTTTCAGCCCATTTGGCTCTTTGGACTCCAGCTCACTCCAGTGGGGACAACTTGGCCACTTTGCAACTGGACACCCATATATGCTCAAATCCATTAGTGCATGTCCATTGCACAACCTAAGAATATTGACCAATGAAGCTCCCTATTAATTTCTTGAACATGAGCATAATAACCCTTAAATTATTGTGTGCTGTGCTCCTTCCAGAGATGGCATGATTGGTCTATTTTGTTTGTGGCAGGCCCTGTGGCATCACACAATTACCTAGACAAGTTAAATTAGTTTGCAGTTCTCCAATTTCATGAGAAGATCGTGTTCCTCCACACTTTACCTGAATTGTTATGGAGTTTCTTAATGTAACATTTTCACGGCACTGGATTTGTAGGGGCAAATGGAAGCAACGGCCCCATGCTCTCTGGACCTGACACCTCTGGATTTTTATTTCTGGGCGTATGGAAAGCCATCCTGAGGATAGGTCATCAATTTCTTAGAGATGGAAAACTCCTTTAACTGAATGTACTGTACAGTATATAAATGAGTTAGGGTACCTCTACAAGACAGCTGTAGGACATAAGTGCACAACAGTCGTCCCACAGGCTACCGCCTAACCACACGTGTAACTTAAAGCTTCCAGGCCCCAATGCAAAACCTGTAACAGGGCCCCCAACTATAATGCTTTATTCAGAGTACTGGGCTTACTGTATAGAGAAGATGGGCCTTATGGGCCCCCTAAGGCTCCTGGGCCCAGGTGCAACCGCATCCCCTATAGTTACGCCCCTGCGCCCAACTATCATTTCTGTGCTTTACAAATGCATGGAGCCGGAGCAGGCGCGAATCGTTTTGGCGGTCCGCCTCCATTCTCAAGAAAACAGGAGTCACTCCGACACTAATCGGCTCCTGCTTACACGGCTCAACACTTGCTTGGTTTCTAGTTCTCAGCAAAAACCAAGTGACTCCAACGAGCAATTTCTCATTCAGTGCCCTGTTGGCATATGTGTGTATACGGGATGATTATGTAAAGGTACTTTTACTCTTTGGCTTGATTCTTAAAGGTGCTTTTAGACACAACGATTCGTTCAAAAATATTACTGATGAGCGAAAATGAAGGATAATCGTTCGGTGTAAAAGCGAGCCAATGGCTGAACGACAGACGATAATCATTCACTTTTTGTGCGTTGTTCATTTTGTGCAGGCATAAAAACCATCGTTGCCTCGTTAACTTATCTGGTTTAAACAGCAATTGCTCAGTCCTTCTCACTCACTTATACAGCGAATATGAAAGACTGAACTATTCTCGTTTGAATGGGTCAATGATGTACCTGCCTGTCTGAACACTGTTCTCCCATCAGATCCTGCCAGAAGGTCTAAAATGCTGGTTTACATGGCGGATCTGGAGGCCTTTATCAGGCCTTCAGTTACTATGGCACTTCATTGGCACCCTGTGATTGTATTGTGGGGTGCTGCTGAGGGACAGGGGCAGCCCCCTTCCCTTGTCATCCACTTACATACCACTGTTGCTGTTGAACACAGCATGTAAGGGGTTAAACAGGAAGGACTAGAGGTCCCACGCCAACCTTCTTTCATTGGCCTCGGCCCCTATGGTTGGTCACTAAAGGATTATGTGTGGTTAAAAACATCAAACCCACTTAAATTGGTAAATAGAACTATTTGCTTTATTACCCCCCCCCCCCCCCAAGCACATCTGTACGTGCGGTCTGACTAGTGAAAGGCAGATATGTTAACGGTTAAGACTGTGTCATACGTGGTGCCTACAATTCTTATTTCCCCTGTTGACTTGCGTGACATTCTGTGACTTTCTGTACAGGCTTCCTGTGGCTTTGTATCGGTGTGTGAAGGCAGCTGCCAGGCTGCACAGTAATAAGTGCCTTCATCCTCAGCAGCTAATTTAACAATGTCCAATACATAAATATTGTCCGCTCTATATTCCACTTTATACTTGCTGTCAGTAAACCCGGCATCATAAGTTTTTTTATTCCCTTTTACATGTAGAATCCTCTTCAGTCCTTCATTTGGTCTCTGCACATACCAATGAACATAGGCGTCGGAGTCGACCTTGCACTCTATACGGGCCGTTGACCCTGTATTCGCACGTTTTACTTGAGAAATCTGTTCGTGGTTTATGCTTACTTGTGTCCGCGCACCTGTGCAAAATGAGGCAGCCATTAGGATGGAATGATCTTTCATATCTCCTAAGAACATTCTTTACATTGTTGTCATTCTAAACATTCCATATTATGTAACGCTCTAACAATTCTTCTATGTAGTATACGGCTCCGGCGGAACACTGCAGATTACTACTAGAAACACTTACATGTCATAAAGAAACAGAGCAGAACAAACAGATACAACATTGCTTCATCTCTTCAGTACCGCTCGTCCTCTGAACAGTCCATGCAACCAGTAGTGTAGATGTCATAAAGCATTTCCTGTCTGCAGCAGGTATCAGCCTACTATACAGATACACCATTAACCTCTTAGTGACCAAGCCTGTTTGTGCCTTAATGACCAGGCCACATTTTGGAAATCTGACACTGTCATTTTAACGTAGCATAACTCTGTAAAGGTTTTGCATATCCAAGTGATTCTGACATTGTTTTTTGCCACATATTGCACTTCATTTAGGATGTAAAACTAGACCGATAGAATTTGTGTATATTTATTAAAAGTGCCAAAATTGGGGAAAAAATTTGAAAACAATTATCATTTTTTCACATTTTCAACTGCAATATCTCAAATATGTGCAAACATACTGTAGAATTTTTTGATAAGACATATATTTCCATGTGTTTACTTACCAGATCGTCTAAACCAGGGGTCCCCAACTCCAGTCCTCAGGGACCACCAACAGGTCATGTTTTCAGGATATCCTATGGTAAGAACACTTGTGGCAATGTATGAGGCGCTGACAATAATTACATCACCTGTGCAACACTGAGGAAATCCCGAAAACATGACCTGTTGAGGGTCCCTGAGGACTGGAGTTGGGGAACCCTGGTCTAAACCAAACCCCTCAGTACTTCACCTGATAACATGCTCCCTGTCCGACAGACTGCAATCCCTGCTAGCCATAATCAACTGGCACCTGCAGTCATACCGATTCTACCACTATACGGCCTGACCATTGTCTGTGTATAGCATCCCTCACTCTCCACCTCACCATACCATGCACATCTCCAGCCCCTTTACCTTTGTATCCCCCCATTATCTGTAGTATGTAAGCTCGTTGGAGCAGGACCTTCACGCCTACTGTCTCCATCAACTGATTACTTCATGTAACCGTTATTGTGTTATTTCCCCTGTAATGTAAGCGCTGCGCTATATAAATAAAGATTATTATTATTATTCTGGACTCACATTTGAAAAACTTCAGTTTTTTTAACCATTTAGGAAATGTAGAAATTTAACATTGGTTTTTAATATTTTGAGGAACACTTTGTTTTCCTGCCCCAAGCCAAGATTGCAAAGGCTCATAGGTGTCAGAATGATAGATCCCCCCACAAATGACCCCATTTTATAAACTACACACCTTAGTGTATTCACTGAGGATGGGGGCAGGAGTATTTTTACCCCACAATTTTTTTTATCAGAAATTAATTTAGAGGAGAATAAATAAAATTTCATATTTTTGCAAATACGTCATTTAAAAGACAGGAT
This sequence comes from Eleutherodactylus coqui, assembly GCF_035609145.1. Classification (NCBI taxonomy): domain Eukaryota; kingdom Metazoa; phylum Chordata; class Amphibia; order Anura; family Eleutherodactylidae; genus Eleutherodactylus; species Eleutherodactylus coqui. The sequence goes on along the minus strand of NC_089848.1, from coordinate 34,173,906 downwards.
GTTTTTCTATAGTGCACAGATCCTACTGTTTGTCCCGTGTTCAGAGACATACCCATTGTGGCCCTAATCTTGTGTCAATATACACAACGGGGCCCAAACCGAAACGAGCAGCCGGTGGCTTTCAGAACAGACATTTTGCTTGAAGGTGTTTTAGGCCCCATTGCCCACTTGTAGAGCCCTTGAGGGGCTAAAACGAAGGAGAACCCCCACAAATGACCCCATTTGGAAAACTAGACCCCTTAGCACATTCATCCAGGGGTGTACTGCATATTCTTACCCCACAGTTTTTGAATGAATCTGAGCAAAGCAGAAGGAAAAAATTACAATTTAAATTTTGGGGGAAATTGTGTCATTTTAAAAACATTTTTTTTGTACAGCACATGTCTGAATGAAGACTTTCACCCCAAATGGATCCCCCCATTTGTCCTGTGTTCAGAGACATACCCACTGTGGCCCTAATATTATGTCCGTTTGCACAACATGGCTCAAACCCATAGACGCATCAAATTTCAACTGTGTTTTAACTTTTACATAATCGCCATTATCCATTGGATAACGGGTACTGCTCACCGCGGCCCTCAGTCACTGCTCCAGGCTCTCGGGTACCTTTAGTAGCCATGAGCAAGGAGACCTAAACCCTTTAACCCCTTAGTGACGAAGCCTGTTTGCGCCTTAGTGACGGAGCCAACTTTTGGAAATCTGACATGTGTCGTTCAACATAGCATAACTCCGTAAAGGTTTTGCATATCCAAATGATTCTGACATTGTATCTTCGCCACAGGTTGTACTTCATTTTGCTTGTAAAAAGAGACCGATATAATTTGTGTATATTTATTAAAAGTACCAATATTGGAAACATTTTGAAAAAATTGTCATTTTTTCACATTTTCAACTGTAAAATCTCAAATAAGTCCAAATATACTGTACAAATTTTTGATAAGATATATATTTTCATCTGTTTACTTTATTCTGAATGCACATTTGAGAAACTTTTGTGTTTTTTTTAACCATTTAGATGACGTACAAATTTAACATTACTTTTCAGCATTCTGAGGAACACTTTGTTTTCCTGCACCAAGCCAAGTTTGCAAAGGCTCATGAGTGTCAGAATAATAGATACCCCCCCAAATGACCCCATTTTAAAAACTACACCCCTTAATGTATTCACTGAGGGGTGTCATGAGTATTTTAACCCCACCGTTTTTTTCAGGAATTAATTCAATTTAGAGGAGAAAAAATAAAATTTCATATTTTTGCACATATGTCATATTAAAGACATATTTTTTTCCCATAGTGCCCATGAAAATGAAGATTTACACCCCAAAATGGATACCCCTGTTTCTCCCGTGTTTAGAAATATACCCATTGTGGCTCTAATCTTATGTCTGGATGCACAACGGGGCCTAAAATGAAAGGAGTAGTCAGTGTCTTTCAGAACATAAATTTTGCTTGAAGGCGTTTTAGGCTCCATAGCACTTTTGTAGAGCTCTTGAGCGGCCAAAACCAAAAAGAACCCCCACAAGTGACCCCATTTTGAAAACTAGACCCCTTAACGAATTTATCTAGGGGTGTACTGCCCATTTTGACCCCACAGTTTTTGAATGAATTCAAGCAAAGCAAAAGGAAAAAAATGTGATTTAGGATTAGCATGAAGGTGATTTAGGCCCCATTGCCCACTTGTAGAGCCCTTGAGCGGCCAAAACGACAGAGAACCCCAACAAATGATCCCATTTTGAAAACTAGACCCCTTAACAAATTCATCTAGGGGTGTACTGTGTATTTCTACCCTACAATTGTTGAATAAATCTAAGCAAAGCAGTAGGAAAAAATTAAAATTTTCATTTTTTTGGCAGTTGTATCAATTTAAAAACTGTTTTTTTGTACAGCACACATATGAAGGAAACTTTCACCCCAAAATTGATACCCCTGTTTGTCCTGTGTTCAGAACCATGCCCATTGTGGCCCTAATCTACTTAAAGGACACATGGCTAGGCCTATAATGGAAGGAGCACCCGTTGGATTTCAGGGTGCAACGGAATAAATTCCAGGCCCCATTGCTCACTTGTAGAGCCATTGAGCGTCCAAAACGATAAAGAACCCCCACAAATGACCCCATTTTAAAAACTAGACCCCTTAACGAATTCATCTAGGGGTGTACTGCGTATTTTGACCCCACAGTATTTGAATGAATCTAAGCAAAGCAGAAGGAAAAAATTACGATTTTCATTTTTTTGGCAATTTTGTCAATTTAAAAACTGTTTTATTTTGTACAGTGTACATAGGAATAAAGAAAAAAACCCACGCTGGGGTTGAAACGTTGCTGAGGCATTCTGTTTGACCATGGATTGAATAAAGGTCGTATCTTTTTTATTCCACTGCTGTAAGAAATGCTGCCTTCTACCATTTGATACTGTGACTGTTATTTGGGGCAAAGGGATCCAGTCCCTTGTTAGGCGTGCACAGGCAAGTTTGTGCAACTGCTTGAGGAGTGTGGGTGCTGCTGGCAACCTAATATTACTGCAGAGGAATGAAGACGTTCGTCCCAAAATAGATCTCCCCATTTGTCCCGTGTTCAAAAACATACCTCTTGTGGCACTAATCTACTTAAAGGACACATGGCAAGGCCTGTAATGGAGGGAACAGCCGTTGGATTGCAGGGCACAACTGAATACATTCCAGGCCTCATTGCCCACTTGTACGAAATAAAAATTGACACCTTAAAAATATCCCCCCCTCCCCTCCGCACCCTTTTCGGCTTTCCCCAAATCTTACATAAAAGTAATAATGTGAACTGCGTAGTATTTCCAAAGACAGTGGTAATTACGGAGGCTGGTTGGGATGGGTACATGGGGCAATAAAACCGTGTATCCCCCCTCCTCTCATGCTTTTTGGGGGTATTTTGTGACCTCAGTGGCGGGTATGGGGTGTAAAAATTGGCGCTCTGTGAGTCTCTGTAAGCTTGATGAGGTGCGGCGGTCTCACACAGAAGACGCTCAACAAGCTGCTCCTGGTACTGCAGGAAGGCGAGCGTTCCCGGGGGCTTCTTGTAAATTACGTATTACTGGTAGCGATCTAAATAACGCCGGGCTCACGCAGCCGTAGGTGGAATCCGCTTGCGGAGGCCCGCAGCGGATCCCAGCTGTGAGCCCGGCTGTGACCCTGCGTACGGCCACGTAATGTACTGCGCATAACTGCCTACTCACACAGGCGGTCATGCGCAGCACTTTTTTTTTTGTTTGTATTTCCCGCACCGTCGCTTAGCGATGACGCGGGTACCCGCAGCCCATACACAGTGTACTTGCGTATGGGCAGCGGGTATATCCTCGACCATGGAGCACAATAGGCTCTATATTGCGGATATCCGCTGTAAAATAGAACCTGCTGCGTTCTCTTTTCTGCGAGTGGATTACGCAATTCTGACCCACCAATGTGAGCGGAATTGTCTAATCCAATGCGATTGATCTGCGTATTACCGCGGATCAGATGCATGCGGAAACTGTAATTCCTATCCGGTCATGTGAGACCAGCCTGAGGTAGATCGCTACCATTTTATCACGTGACCGGCGACCGCTCAACAAGGTCACTGCTCCAGGCTCTCAGCGACCGTTGGTCGCTGAGAGCAAGGAGCATTTAAGTTTCCTGGGCTCCCCGCCTCCTGTGCATGTGTCCGGTGTTTTGTCGGCGGTCGCATGTGCAGAATCTGGGAAAGTTCACGGAGGAAGATCGCATCAGGGTGCAAATACGGAGGCCTCCGTTAAAAGGTTTCATCTCATCTCACTGATCGCATCGGTGAGGGGAGATGAAACTTCACCTTTTTTTACTTTTACGTGATCGCCATTATCCATTGGATAACGGCGAACACGTGATCAGGAACCAATCACCGCCGCCCCCCGTGAAATCTCCAGGCTCTCGGCTAAGTTTTGTAGCCAGGAGCAGGGAGAATTTAAATTACCCTTGCAATCCACAGCTTTTGCGCATGTGTCCGCCATTTTGGCGACGGGCGCGTGCGCAGAAGCTGAGGTAAGGTCCGCGGATAAATCCGCGGGCCTTAGGTACGTCATTTCATCCTCCCTCATGGATAAGATCCGTGGGGGGAGATGAAACATAAGCTTTTTAAACTTTTTTTTTACTTTTTAAAACTTTTTTTTTTTTACTTTTTACACTTTTTTTTAACTTGGCAGCCAGGAGCAGGGGGATTTTAAATTTCAAGCCCCTCTGTGCACGCGATGATTGACATCGGGCGCGCATGCACAGACGGGGACTTCGGGTTCTGGGACACCGGGGACATCGTGGGACCTGAGGTGAGTATTTTCACCTCCCCTCATGGATCCGATCCATGAGGGGAGGTGAAACTAGCCCTTTTATTTTTACTTTTTGAACTTTTTCGCGATCGCCGCTATCCAATGGATAGCGTCGATCGCCGGCCTGGGGACCGCTCACCGAGGCCCCCAGTAACATCTCCTGGTTCCCGGCTACCTTCAGGAGCCGGGAGCCAGGAGATTTTAAATTTGTCGGGGGGCTCCTGGGTTTCTGCGCGTGTGCGTGACGTCATCATCTGGCGCGCATGCGCAGAAGACCAGCGGCGGGTCCGGGAGGATCAGATCTTTTGGGGGCAGCGCGGAGAAGGCAGGTGAGCATTTTTAGCTGCCCTGATGGATCCAATCCATCAGGGCAGCTGAATTTTTAACTTTTTAAGTAGTTTTATTTACTTTATTGCGATCGGCGCTATCCATTGGATAGCGCCGATCGCAATGCCGGGGGGGGGACTGCCCGCGGCCCGGGATTACAGCTCCATGCTGTCGGCTACCTGCGGGCACCGACAGTATGGAGCTGTCACGTCTCCAGGCAAGTGGGCATTAATCCTAAGAGGATGCATAAAACTACATCCTCTAGGATTAAAGCCCACTTACTGAGGACGTAGTTTCACGATGGGGCCGTCACTAAGGGGTTAAGGACAGGACCTATTTTGGCCATAAGGACGCAATGATTTTTTGGGGATTTTAATTTCCACATTTCACATGGCCATATGAGGGCTTGTTTTTCCTGTGGGGGGCTGTAGTTTTCATTGGTACCATTTTAGGGCGCATATCACGTATTGTAAAACCTTTATTATTATTTTTTTTTAGAGCAGGGAGCAAAAACATATCAATTCTGTCATTTTTTTTACAGTGCTAATCATATAGCATAAAAGACACAATATATGTGTTCTGCAGGTCGGTACAATTATGAGGATACAAAAAATATAGTTTTTTAGGTTTTTCCACTTTTGCACAATAAAAACCCTTTGTTTGGAAATTATTATTATTTTTATATCGCTGTATTCAAAATCCCATAACTTTTTTATTTTTCCATGTTTGGAGCTTTGTGAGGGCATGATTCTTGTGTGATGAGCTGCAGTTTTTATTTGCACCATTTTGGGGTGCATGCAGCTTTTGTGATCATTTTTATTACATTTTTTTGTGAAGCAAAACGAATAAAATAAACATTTTGGCCTTACTTTTTTAGGGTTTTTTCCATTCAGGATAGGGTTTTCAATTAATTGTACAGTTCATTATGCATACCACGACACCAAATACATGGGATTTTTAAAATTTGATTTTTTTTCTATACAAATATGGGAAAATCCGCAAAAAAGGTTTGTTTTTTTAAAGTTTTTTTTTTTCACACTATTTAAATTATTTTTCAGTTTTTATATTCCTGTAGGGAACTTGAACTATAACATCTTTCATCACTTTGCATTGCAGGACCTCTGTGTTGCAATGCTTTATTGCTTACAATAGCGATCATAGGCAATGGCAAGCTGGGAGCCATGGTAACACCTCGGCCTTTTGCGATTACATCATGGGGAGTCCAATGACATCACAGAAGGAGTGTGCTCCCTCTATGAACCCTTTATATGCCGCGATTTATATAGATAGAGGCATGTAGTGGGTTAACCGTGACGATCACTGTTCTTCTGCATTTCCGCTATTGCAGACTCCCACTGCAGTAGCGGGGATGCATAAGAACAGTGATCGGCACTGTTAACCCCCTACATGCAGGCTCAGCCTCTGATCCCACACCATCCACATGATGTAAGTTTATGTCCTGTTACGTTAAGTACCTCGCAGCCAGGACGTAAACTCATATCCTGTGGCATTAAGGGGTTAAGTCATGTACAACTAGAAAGAAAATTGCCTATTTAGGCTGGTAGCAACTTGGAATGTCACACTAATGTCGTGGTGTGGAGAGACACCTCTCCAACAGTTGACTGGGAACACTCAATCACTTACCCGCTCACTTACCTAATAAATAACCAATGTCTTACAACTTCTTGCTGAAATTGTGGGGTAGGCCACAGCTTTATTTATTAACGAATATCAACGATAACTTATTCAACGAGCGATCACTATCCATGCTGTCCGTGTGCTAAATCTTTAAAGTCCGTAAACCGTCCACTGAGGACGTTTGTAAGCCCCGTTCCTTCGGCTTGCAAACCTTCCTCTATTTCCTAACAGCATGGACAAATTCCGGGCCACACGGGATGTGCCGTGTTACAGCGGCTCATTCCGTCCCCACCCCACCAACCCGAGCTAAAGCTTTCTCGACCCCATCCTGCAAGCCGGATAGGAGCGTATCCAACCCTACCTCATTGAGGTGAACACCGTCCCTCCTCAATGCCCCCTTTTCTTTCTCTTCCAGCTCCCAATGGCGCACCGCCACCCCCCCAATGGAGTGAACGAACTGCGACATTCGCATGTTAACCAGCCTCCTGGCTCTATCCACTGCTTCCGGGCTTCTTGCTCCATTCCAGAGTCTTCTCGCGACTATGTCAGACCAAACAATGATGCATCCATTAAAACATTCACGAAAACGCAGTAAGTCCTGTTTCATAATGACCAACAGGTCTCGTGTCTTTGCTTTACCGAGATCGTTCTCCCCGGCGTGAACAACCAAAACCACTTTCCGGGGGGTACTTCTGGCTATGTCCACCACCAACTTCCACATGTCAGGCCATATTAGCCCCCGGACTCCGTGCCAGGTTACGGGTGTTTCGGTCAGGCCTAGCTCCGATCCCAACGGGCGTACTGCTGCCCTCCTTTGTGCCCAGTAAATGTAGGAATGCCCGACTATATGCACCTTCCATGGTTCTGCTGCTGCGAACAAAATAAAAAACAAAACAAGGGCAAAAACTTGAAGTAACACTGCCTCTCACTAAAGAAAACGAGGTACTAGGCGCTAACTTAACTCTCCCACCGCAAGATCGGGTCGCACATAAGACTTATATGCCTGGGACTTCCATCTCCCCAGCCGTTTCAACCCGTCTTCGTTCATTCCTCCCGCATCTGCCGACGTGGCCGCTCCGATTCTGAAAGAGTGGGTCCCGAATTCCTTCGGATCGAGGCCCACTGACCTCAAAGACGATTTTAACCCCGCCGTTACCTGAAACCGGGTGAGGGGGAGGCCGAACGCGTGTACCAAAAACTGTTCCCCCGCTGGCCTTGCTGCCATGTAACCGGCCGCCGTATCTACTGGGCACCAACCTGAGCCTAGCCGCGTGATCGGCACCCACTCACCCCTACCGTAAACGTCGGTTTTTGATTTTTTAATCCTGACCCATAACCCGTCGTCTACCGAGACCACATCGTAAAACATAAGACCTCCCGGCATAAACTTGCTTTTTTGGAACTAACTCGCCGATCCTGAGCGCCGCAAAAAATGCCAGCAAGAATGCCATCCTGAACAGCAACACCTCGTAACTATTGTAACACGTGACCTCCAAAGTGTCCAATAACTTGCACAACAACTGGTACGTAATCGGGCGGCGGGAATCAGAACCGGCCTTTTCTTTTTTCCACCCGCGCACTATCTGGCGAAAAACGAACTCTTTAGTAACGTCCCTAAAACCGTGCAACTTTAGCAAAAATGCGACTCCCGCGAGGTGCTTTTTTGCCGCATCCACCGACGCCCGTCTCACCCGCAGGGACGCTAACATATCCAGGGTCGCTGACCGGGCCCTCTCGCCCCCAGCCACCCCACCATCCGTAAAACACAACCATTTTTTCCACACCGAGTTATAATTTTTCCAGGTTCCCACTGCCACGGATGACTCGACAAGCTTCAGCAGCTCTGCTCTGCCAGTTTCCACAAGAAATGCGGGCAGCGTACCCCCAACGCATCCGCCTGTGGGTGCCGCTCTCTGAACCGCTCCATCTGCGAACGAGAGAGCGCTTCAGCTGCCACATTTTTATATCCCGGTACATGCTTTGACCGTAAATATATACTACGCTGTAAACATCTCAGGACCACATGTCTCACGAGCGCCGACACCGGTGGGGAAGATGAAGACTGCCGATTAATAATGTGCACCACCGAAGCATTATCAGACCAAAAACACACTTTGTGGTCTTGTAACTCCTCACCCCATAGTTCCACAGCCACCACCAACGGGAAAAATTCCAACAGAGTAATGTTTTGATTCCACCGCTTTTTTATCCAGGATACTGGCCATGGTTCCCTGCACCAGTGGTTCCGGAAAATAACACCAAAACCTGTTGACCCTGCTGCGTCTGCGGACAGGCTAAGACCTGTACCCGACCACTCCTCCTTAGGGCACACCACCTGCCCATTGAATGCTTCCAAGAAGATTTTCCATGTGTGCAAATCCCCTCGAATCCCTGGCGTGACTCTAATGAAGTGATGTGGCTCCTTTACCCCCACTGTCGCTAGAGACAACCTTCGTGAAAAAACGCGACCCATTGGTATCACTTTGCACGCAAAGTTCAATAAACCCAAAAGGACCTGCATTTGACGCAGCGTAACTTTTTTACATCTTACGACATCGATTACCGTCTGCCGGAGGCGAGCAATTTTTTCTATCGGTAATCTAAAAACCATTTCCTCGGTGTCGATTTCGATCCCTAGGAAAGTTAGCCTTGTCACCGGGCCCATCGTCTTTTCCTCAGACAATGGGACCCCCGCTTCCTGCATCAATGACCGAAACGTGTGCAACAAAAAACCGCAGGTGCCCGATGATTCCGTACCAATGAACAGGAAATCATCAAGGTAATGTGTCACCGATGTGATGCCCGTTTCAAACCTGAGCATCCATTCCAGGAATGAACTGAAAAGCTCGAAGTAATAGCACGAAATCGAGCAGCCCATTGGCAGGCACATGTCGTAGAAGAACTGGTTATCTACCTTGCATCCCAACAAGTGGAAACACTCGGGATGAATCGGCAACAGCCGGAAAGCCGACTCAATGTCGGCTTTTGCTAACTGTGCCCGATTACCTGCTGCTCTCACCAGAGCGACCGCCTGGTCAAATGACGCATAAACCACCGATGCTTGTTCTTTTGTAATGCCATCATTTACTGACTCCCCTTTTGGGAAGGATAGATGATGGATCAATCGGAACTTGCCAGCCTCCTTCTTAGGGACTAACCCCAACGGTGAGACCCGCAAGTTCCCGAACGGTGGTTCGTCGAAAGGGCCGGCCATGCGGCCAGCCGCCACCTCTTTATTAACCTTTTCTCTTACTAAGTCTATATTTTCCAATGCCGATTTTAAATTCGCGCACAAGGTGGAAGCAGGTTGAAAAGAAAACGGGATTAAAAAAACGTCGGTAAAACCCTTTCTAAGGATTCTTGCTTCCTCCTTCCTGTGGTACTTGGCGAGCCACTGGAAGAGGTACTTGCTTTTCACCGGGGTTCGGTGCTCCACTGGCACCGCCCCCGGCGACTGGTTGTCTCTGTTTCCTGAAACAGCGCACCGCGGAGTGTTGTCCTCCGCAAACCGAACATTCGTGCCTAAACTTGCACGTCGCGAAGAACCGACAGTGGCCTTCATTATAGAGCCAACATGACCCGTTTGGGAGTGGGGAGGCCGCGGGGGGCTGTTGCCCGCCCCCCACGGCTCCCCCTTGAAAAGTAGGTTTTTGAGGGCGTTGCGCTAAAATGAGTTGCAACCATACATCGGTCGCTTTTGTCGCCCAACTTACGGCCGTACCCGAAACGCGCCGACGAAAGTCCTCATCATAGCGCCACCACGCGGCACCTCCGTGTAACTTATAAGCACTGAAAATGGTATTAAGATAGACCAACATCTCGGGACCTTTTTTCGGGTGCTGCTGGCATGTAACATACGCCAATACCGTAAACGCCTGTAACCAATTACAGAAAGTCTTAGCGACCTTCGGTTTTTTATCCGCACGATCCGACACCCTTTCTTTATCTACCGTCACATGGTCCGGAGACAACAGAGACCATATATCCACATAAACACCTTTCCGGATCTTATCCAGTAATTCATCCGACACACCAACCCCTAACGGGGCCACCCCGCAGAACAGTGAATCTGCGTATCTCAACCCTTCCAACCGTCCTCCGGCACCGCCAAGGGCAAGGTCCCTGCCATCCTTCTCCCGGGGCTCCTGCCTCCGCTGCACGATGGCTGCCGTGTACTCACATGCGGAGCTTCGCTCGTTGCATATCCTCTCGTTGTAATAAGGTGGCCCCGCTCCGGCCGTTCTCGTGGTGTATCCCGCTGCATGCGGCGTATATTGTGCATGCTTGCTGGAGGTGTTGACGGAGGTTCCCCGTGGCGGTAGGTATCCTGGTGGTGCCGTAGACCTGGACCCCTAGATCCGTCGCCCATAGTCTCTCCGCTTGGCCTCCTCATGCTTTCGCTTGCCTGCGCCCCTAACCTCGCATGCTCGCTTTCGCGCCTTTTCTGGTATCTCTCCCTCCTAGCTCTCTCGCGCTGTCTACGCTTTGCACCCAGACCTTGCCTATTGCCGCTTGCGCGACTGACGTACCCCTGCGAAGAATCCCCCCCTCCTGACGATGGGGCCACCACGAAATGTGGATTGACATAGCAGAGCCTATGTGCACTAGGGCCCGCTGTCGCCAGCTACTGCGGAAAATGATGTCTGTGAGCCGCGCGACTGCTATGCTCACGAGCCTGGGTGCTGTATGCGAACCCGGTGCCAGCGGGTGGGATGTAGGTGACATACTGGCTATGGCGCTGCCTATGGGTGGAGTGACCCACATAAGCCCCGGTTGTGGGTCCCTCCGGAACTAGGGCTACCAAGGGGGTCCCACCTTCTCCTGAAGTCTCCCCACTTTCCCTAAATCCCTGTGCGCTCCCTGCCCTAGTGACTACACTGCTAGAAGAGCTGGTGGCCGGGCTATATCCCCTATTCCTCCCCCCCCTTGGGTTACCCCTCCCGGGCAATGGGTTTAAGGGCCTGGCCACCTGACCCTCTGGGATCTCTCCTCCCCCCCTCCTCCCCGGTACCTGGCGCTGCCGCTTTGCTATGCCGCCATCTTATGAGGGCCCGCTTTCCCGCCATGCGTCCGCACGTGGCTCGTGCCTCCTTGACCGCTCCGTGCTACAAGTGTTTGCTGCTGCTGTGCGCCGACTGCGCGCTGGCTCCTGAACGCGGAGCCCCCGCTTGATGCTGCTGCTGTGCCTCTGCTGCCTTGCGGACTGCCGACCGGCTGTTCCCGCTGCACCTCCGCGGGCGCTCCAGCCGCCGCGCGGTTTGAATTTCCCGCCACAATCCTCGTGGCACGTCCCGCGCCCTGCAGCTTCTCTTGGGCTGAGCCTCTCTGGGGGGTTTTTTCTTCTCTTCGGGCGGCCTTGCCCGGCATCCCCCGGTTGTTCCGCTCCCTCGGTTGCCGCCGAAAGTCCCGCAGCCGGCCCGACTGGCCTCCCTGACTCCGACCCCGATCTGCAGCTTGCAATAAGCTCCTCCAGCCACTCTGCGCCGTCCCGCTGGATCGCCTCTTGGATCTGTGTTCGTAGGTCCTCCATCCTCGGATCTTGGGGCTTCTGGATTCCACGGACCTGGTGGCGTTCCCTTCTTCTTCTCCGCTTGCAGGTACTTCTTCGCCGCGTCTCTCTTCTGCTTGCTGCTCCTTCCCTCTGCTGCACTTTCGCCGCTCTCAAAATTCTTCTTTCACTGCTTGGCAATCTTCTTCTTTGCTGCTGTCTCTTCTCCGTTCTTCTCACTTCTCCTCTTGTCTCACGACTGAAGCTCCTTCCGCTCCCCTCTTCTTTTCCTGTCTAAACTCCACCCCCTTTTGCTCGCTCTGCTTAACCCCTACTGTGCCTGTTCCCAGTCATGCGCCGCCTCCTTAGTTAGCTCGCGGCATTCAGTGAGCACTGAAGTTCTCAGGTGACTTCAGAATAAGCTGACATATGTGACTACATGAGGAGCAGGGGCGTAACTATAGAGGATGCAGGGGATGCGGTTGCACCCGGGCCCAGGAGCCCTAGGGGCCCATAAGGCCCCTCTTCTCCATATAGGGAGCCCAGTACTATGAATAAAGCATTTTAGTTGGGGGCCCCATTACAGGTTTTGCATCGGGGCGCAGGAGCTTCAAGTTACGCCTCTGATGAGGAGTACCACTATTTCTAGCCATTATACACTATATGGTATTTATTTCTAGTTTTTTCATTATTTGCTTCTGTTATTTGTATAGCTGGATATCACTGGATGTGGAGACTCGGCCCCCTTGCAGCTATCACCATATAACATTGTGTAGCATGGTGCTGCCAGACAAGGGCGTACATAGAGGCGGACTAGGGAGCTGCTATGGGTCCCCATGGAGAGAGATGTTTGGCCTCACCCCTTCTTCTACTGAGTGGTAGGAACCAGTGCAGGACTCTTTTCTCCAGAGGAACTAGGTTGCTGAAAAACTAGGGGGTTGTGAAATATCTTGAGGGTCATGGAAAGAGGATGAAAGGGAAAACAAACATCAGACCCTTCTTTACTGGGCGCCAAAATCCAACACCTTAAAAGGGGGCTCATTTTTATCTTTGCTCTGGGGCCCCTTCTCTTCTATGTACGCCATTGTTGCCAGATGCTGTTTTTGGAGCCATAATCTCTATAATGAAGTATAATGATTCCCACTAATTTACAGACACACTGCTCTGGTGTATTATAACGTATTTATTCTAGTGGGGAAATTTACTACCTATTTTGTGCCAGAATACTGGCATAGAAAGTCGCAAATTTTTGCACGAGCCCCGTTTGCACAAAAGTTTTACAACTTCTCTTCCTTCTGAGTCAACCATGTCTTTGAAAAGTGGATGGGGATTGGAGAAGGGGCGTGGCAGTCCTGGAACGACAGATTTATGTATAATTTACATGTTGGTGAAGCTGGTCCTGTTCATATTTCCCTTGGTGCAGCCATCCAGCTTATATATTGGTGGTACTTCTGCCATTACCTCTGCTGTCTATTGTTGTTACCACCTGTTTCTAGACATTCTGTTTCCACCTAGGGACAGTGCAGGTGGCCCAGATTCAAGACACGGGGCCGCCCTTGTCGGAACAATTGCCCCAGTTTGTAAGGGATAGATTTTCTGTATGGGGGTAATATTAATCTTTATACAGTAACAGTATGGAAGTGATATTTAGTGGGGGTGTGGCGGTATTATTTGGGCCTTGTATAGTTATATTAGTAATATTAGTCTTTCTATATTAGCTTTTATTCAGTAACAGTATTGAGATACTAATCAATCACTATGGTATAGTAGTGGTATATTATGCAGTGAACAGGTGGGTTCGACGTGACTTGATCAGATCCACAGAAGCATAAATATAACATGAAAGCCTAAATGAGGACCAAAAGCACAAAAAACAATAATTCTTTACAGATTTTAGCAAAGTACGTTACACTGCGGTACAAAACTTTTTTTATCTGCCCTTTCAATAACTTTTCAGTGGCTTAAGATAGGATAACTTGTGGGAACATGGTGTCACAGTCAGGTTAAACTTTGCAAAATTTGTAAATTAAATAATAATAATAATAATAATTGCCCAAAGTAGCCAGTAGTAATAATAATCTTTATTTATATAGCACCAACATATTCGCAGCGCTTACAAAACAGGGGAAAGAGAAACAAAACCCCGGTTACATGTACCGCAGTAATCAGTTGATGGAGACAGTAGGGGTGGGGGGCTCCAACAAGCTTACATACTACAGATAATGGGGGGATACAGAAGGTAAAGGGGCTGGAGATGTGTATGGAGGTATGGGGGGGGGGGGTGGAGAGTGAGTGAAGCTATGCACATAGACAATGGTCCAATTGTGACTGCAGGGGGCGGATGATTACAACTAGCTGGAATTACAGTCGGTAGGACAGGGAGCATGTTATCAGGCAGAGTACGGAGGGGTTTGGTTTAGGAGATGTGGTACGCCTCCCTGAAGAGGGGCATTTTTAGAGCAGTAAACAGTAGATCTTTATTAATGCTGTGTAGGGAAACCAATCATTAATGCAGATTTACTGTATGCTGGCTTACTTGGGAATTATATAGTATATGTCACTATTTGATTTAAAGGGGTCATCCGGTTACTGGACAGCACCGCTTCACTACCAATACCTGCATGAAAACGATAAACAGAAGTAATTTTACCCATCTGCCAAGATCCAGCGCTGCAGCCCACGGCGGTCTCAGTGATTGTTGTGACATATGGTGTCACGAGAAATCACGTGACCACTGCAGCCCAATCCAATAGATATAGTCACCAGCAGCACTCAGTAGAACCCTTATCTGGGTGGGACTAAAAAGGCAAAATAATGTACCAGCTGCAGTATGGGGAGCCCGAACCTTTGCCCCCAGATAGCAATGTGTCCATAGATGTTTCCGCAGCAGCATATATGAGAGCCAAACAAGTGTAGAAAAAAGCCTTTATTCCTCCATAGACATATACAGCGACGTTTCGATCACGCCATGTGATCTTTCTCAAGCCAATGAGAGGCTGCAGCATTACCACTCGTTCTCCTGGCATCGGCGCTCACATTCCGAGTGCCATGATGCCAGGAGCCCAAGTTCGTGACGCTGCAGCCTCTTATAGGCTGCAGCAGTCACATAATTTTCTGTGCAAATAAGGAAGATGGAAAAATACCTCTGCAGCGCCACCAGCTGGATGGCTGCATTCCTGCAAATCAATGTAGGACTCTTTAACAAGCCTGTAAAACAATGACTGGGAATAGATTATTCCATCTTCCTTATTTGCATAAATTACCTAGAGGAGCATGCAGTACCTCATAAGTCTCCTCCTTCACCTCTCAGATGTCTTCTCACACCCCTTCCCCAATCCCCAACCCACTCACCCCCTAGGTGTTTCCACACAATTTTTGGGTGCTCTCCTTAAAGGGGTTGTCCCGCGCCGAAACGGGTTTTTTTTTTTTTCAACCCCCCCCCCCGGTCGGCGCGAGACAACCCCGATGCAGGGAGGTAAAGGAAGTTTACCGGAGCGCTTACCTTAATCCCCGCGCTCCGGTGACTTCAATACTTACCGCTGAAGATGGCCGCCGGGATCCTCTGTCTTCGTGGACCGCAGCTCTTCTGTGCGGTCCATTGCCGATTCCAGCCTCCTGATTGGCTGGAATCGGCACGTGACGGGGCGGAGCTACACGGAGCCGCTCTCTGGCACGAGCGGCTCCATAGAAGATTGCAAAAGACCCGGACTGCGCAAGCGCGGCTAATTTGGCCATTGGAGGGCGAAAATTAGTCGGCACCATGGAGACGAGGACGCCAGCAACGGAGCAGGTAAGTATAAAACTTTTTATAACTTCTGTATGGCTCATAATTAATGCACAATGTACATTACAAAGTGCATTAATATGGCCATACAGAAGTGTATAGACCCACTTGCTGCCTCGGGACAACCCCTTTAAGGACACCCCTCCTGACCCATAATGTCCTGTGACATCATATGTCACAACAATCTGCCGTGGGCGGCAGCGCTGGATCCCAGCTGACGGGTGAGTATGCTTATGTTTATTGTGTTCATGCAGGCATTGGTACTGAAGCGGGTTCTTGTAACTGGACAACCCCTTTAAGAAATTGATTTATTGCTTTTGGTTCTTTTATTGTTTTTCTTGGCTTTCATGATGCATTTTTTTCAAGATGTTCCTGCTTCTTTCATCTGTCTCTGAAGACCTTCTATGGATCTGATCAAATCACTTTGAACCCACCTGTTCACCGGAGCAATATACCACTATGCCTTATTATGGCCCTAGTTCCATGGCTAGTACATACTTCTAAGGGCTTATTTAGACGATCGTATATCGGCTGGTTTTTCATGCCCGGCTGATATACGTGTCCTTCTCTGCAGGGGGGAGGAGGATGGAAGAGCCAGGAGCAGGAACTGAGCTCCCGCCCCCTCTCCGCCCCTTGCCACTATTTGCAATAGGAGGGGTGAGGTGGGGGCTGAGCTAAGTAACGGCACTTAGCTCCACCCCACCCTGCCCCTCCCATTGCAAATAGTGACGAGGGTAGGGGAAGGGGCGGGAGCTCAGTTCCTGCTTCTGGCTCTTCCATCCTCCTCCCCCCTGCAGACAAGGACACGTATATCAGCCGGGCGTGAAAACCCAGCCAATATACGGTCGTCTAAATAAGCCCCAAGACTTAGGCTGGATTCATACAGGCGTATGTGTATTTGCGTGTGCATGAGCACAGTGTATTTGTGGTACGAATGTTGCATTTTGCCCACGCATGGGTGTATTTTACTGTGCTTTTTAAGTGTGGAAAAAATATGCACTGAAGCTCCCAGCCATAATTAGTCTAATGAGTTTAAGATGTGTTCTTTTTACTGCGCCATTGTGCAGTATTTCACACATCTCCTAGCGTATTGCACGTGCATGTGCACATCCCCATTGGCTTCTATGGGGCCTTTTGCTGCACATTTTTATTTGCATGCTCAGAATGCGCAGGAAATGCATGCATGTGAACAAACCCATTGTAACCAATTGCTTCTATTCTCTGCATATTGCACATGCAAATTTTGCTAGCGCAAATACGCCTGTGTGAAGCCAGCCTTAAAAGGGGTAGTCCAGTTGTAAACTATTAATGGCTATTATCCTCAGGATAGATCATCAGTAGTAGATTGATATGGACTGCTGCCTGGGATGATCACCGATTAGCTGTTCGCTGGGCCAATGTACTTGTGCAGTGAGCTAACTTCTGCAAGCAGCAGATAGCTCTGTCCCCACTGCAGTGGCTCATCTTGGTATTGCAGGCCCAGATCCCATTGAAGTGAATAGAGATAACTGAAAAGGAGAAAAAAAAAAAAGAAGAAACTCCTGTGCTCAGGGTGACCCAAATAAAGAATACCAGTATAACACCATGGAGAACAGAGGTGGACCTCCATTTGTGGTAGATAGGAATAAAGAATATAGATCCTGAGTACTGAAAGAATAGATATGTTATTGTAAAAGGCACAGGGCACAATACGTTTTGGAGCTTTAAGCTCCTTTTCAAGCACAAATCTATCGATGTGGCTGTGCTTTAAGAATATATAGTTCACACCTGTAAATGGCAGACAGAGACTCTGACTCCAAACTCTAGAGGAACCACTGCTCCCAGCTCCGATCTCCCTTGCATCCAGAAGGAAACTGAATAGAACAATTAAATTCCTTAAATTGACGAGAATAAGAACTTTATCTGTAGTACCAAGCCTGGCCACTGCAGTAAGAACGGAGCTGTCATCGGCTCAGAGAATAGCTTATTGGCAGAAGTCTCAGGTGGCAGACGCCCCACCAATCTACTATTGATGAGCTATCCCAAGGATAGGCCATTAATAGTTTACAACTGGACAACCCCTTTAATGGAGATTGTTCCTTCCTCAGGAGAGGACCTTTGTGGCCGAAGAAATGTTGAATACTTTTGCTGTCTTCGAATTGCCTTTCGATGATCGATGCTTTACTTTTCCTTGTTTTGGTTGATCTGTACAGAATAGTCATGTAAGATGTGTTCCTAGTTTTTAATCTTAAAAAAAATGTTTTCGAATGAATTTGAGAATTTATCAATATTACGGGCAACTTATTTAGTTGCGATCTGGGAACGGTGATGTGTGTCCATGTTGTAGTGTTATAACAACACACCCATGTGGTGTCCCTGTCGGTAGCCTTTTCTGATGCAAGTATATTCGCACACATCTCCTCCCCTTGTTTATAGCAGCATGTTCCTCCAGCATGGATGTCTATTTGTCTGATAGCTGCAACCACTTGCACCGCTGCAGTCATTTTTGTATCTGCATATTGTGTTGGCCCTCTTTTTGTGATTGTGCGTGACAATGCTGCGGAGGAAAGAAGAGTGCGAACTCCAGTGGCACTCTTGTGTCAGATATGTGCCCCGCAGCGTGTCTCAGCTGCCTTCTCCCGCACTGGAGCAGCGGTGACATGTGCTGACCGGTGGCTGTCAGTGCTGCCTTCGGACTACCAACAGCGGCAGAGCTACAATGAGCAGACGTGGGACGTGAAGGTGGGACTGCGAATTAATAGTCGCCTGGCACCGGGGATCACGATCAGCTGCGTGATCAAGCCGCCCAAGAAGAAGCTGCATGGGGAGGCGAGGTGTGAAGGTACAGGGGCCAGGCAATAAAGAACAGCTGCGGGGAGGCTTTAAGAGTGACCGCGCATTGGCCCTGCAACCAGCAGCTTGGATCACTGCTGGGAGCCGCAACACCAGCACCCAGGAGGTTGTATCACTGGAGGCCGGCAGGCCGGGAGCCAGGAGCAGAGAAGAGAATATTTGTGCGCTGCCAGAAGCCGGGATGCAAGGATGCAGGAGGTTCTCTCAGGCAGGAGGTGAGAAATCACTACTAGTGCGCTTACAGGACCTGCTGGGGAGCAAGCTGTGCAGCCTATCAGGTTCAGGGGGGTGTGACTAAGCTGACACTCTTGTCTCCACCAGGACTTCCTGGTGGCGTCAAGATACACTAATACCCACATGGGGTTTGGGGCTTTTGCACAGAGCTTTTCCACTACCGCACCGTACATAAGCTGAAAACACATTTCCGTAGGCCCAGCTACACTCGGCAGTACGGAGCGTAGCTGCACCTAAACAAGGGAGATTTTCTCTCCCTCACTGCCGGATCTTCCCTGCATCATGTATTCACTACCAGCGGGGAAGATCCAGCAAGTCCTATAATTTCTCGTCCGCACAAATCACTGCTGAGAAATCCCAGCAATGAAGACGAAACCACTGACCTCCTATTAAAATCAGTGGTTTTGTTTTGTCTCGTTGTACAACCGTGATTATCATGGCTCTATAAGTGGAGAAAAACGCACGCATGTGTTTAAGCCCTTACAGATGTAGCAAACGTTAACTTGACACAATGAATTAAATTCATAATTGCAGCAAACTTTACACTGACACTTAATGCAACGAAAGCCATTCAAAAAAGTTAAGATAAAGGGGTTCTGTCAATGCAATCTGTATTTTTTTCCAATAAATCTGCCCTGCCGGCACAGGCTGCTGTAAACAACACATACAAGACGTTTTTTTCAGAAGTAGTACTTATCTAGGCTTGTTCAGCTCCTCCTGCTAGAAGGTCATCTCCCAGCACCCCTTGCTGTGGTGACCACTTCTGCCCACACAGAGCTACTTCTGCCCACTTCAATGCAGTGAATAGAGCTGTGCAGTCCTGCCTGCAGTCTACCAAAATCAGCTAGTGTTTTTTCCCTGGCTCTCTCCCTGAACACGGAGCGTTTCCTAAGGGCTTACAGATCTTCCTTGCAATCTCACAGCAGCCCCTCACTGTAGCCTCTCACAGTAGCCTCTCACAGTAGCCTCTCACAGTAGCCTCTCACAGTAGCCCCTCACAGCAGCCCCTCACTGTAGCCCCACACAGCTGTCACTCACAGTAGCCTCTCACAGCAGTCACTCACAGCAGTCACTCACAGCAGTCACTCACAGTAGCCTCTCACAGTAGCCTCTCACAGTAGCCTCTCACAGTAGCCTCTCACAGCAGTCACTCACAGCAGTCACTCACAGTAGCCTCTCACAGTAGCCTCTCACAGTAGTCACTCCACATGGTAAAAACAGGAACCACATGCCTGTGTCTTTCCCCCCCCCCCTTAAATATTCCCCATGCAATGTATTGTATGAGTGTATGTATATACACATTTATCTATGCATATATCAAGATGCATATAGATATATAAATATATATATACACTCTTATAATATATATATATATAAATATATATATATATATATATATATATATACACACACTGCATAGGACATGTTCATTCCACGATAGCGAGCATACATGCGCTTACACCCGTGTGCACAACAGTGTGCGCAATTGCACTTACATTTATGTAAAGCTGGTCGTATTGTATTTATTTATGTATGTATGCCCTGTTGTACCGCCTCTAGCTTGGATACAAGATGTGATACGGGGAGCATGGAGGCTCTAGTACCCTGTTGTACCGCCTCTAGCTTGGATACAAGATGTGATACAGGCGGACATAGAGGCTCTAGTACCCTGTTATTCTGCCTCTAACTTGGATGCAAGATGTGATACGGGCGGGCACACTGCCACTTGGGATGCATTATGCATTTACACTTGGGGGACAGGATAATAGTATGCCAACAATAGAGGGCAATGTATTTCTTTATGTCTTTGGTGATGTTAAATTCATTCCCTTTGGCTCAGACCAATATCTCGCATGACAAATATGCAAGTGTGTCTGCGAGTGCAGTGCGCCTTGTGAGAACAATGCATTGCGATGTGCGTATGTATGTATATGTATGTATATATATATATATATATATATATATAAACACACGGATGTAGGAGCAACTGCGCTCGGCGCTACAGAGAAAGGTTTTGAAGCCTGAACAAGGTTTTTCATCGCCTGTTCAAAATCTGCACCAGAGCATGGGTGTTAAAAAGTAACAAAACAAAACGTGGGAAAATTATACATATATATGTATTTAGGCATATTTACATGTATATTTATATACATACACACATTTAAAAGGCTGTAAGATTTTTTTTGCAAAGGGGTGGATGAACGGCAATAAAGACAAAAAACACAGGTGGCAGGACAAGCTTGTTCTTTCATTGGCTAATAGAAACATATTCTGCCTGACAACAATGTCAGGGATACATTTCTATTGGCCACGAGTGGGCAAACGCCAGATCCTTGTCCAGCCTGTGCACATACGTAGCTCTCTTTCTTTTGCGGATGTGCTCGTGCCGCGGTCTCGCGCGTGCTCATTCGTACAGGCTGCCAATACTGGTGTATCTTGACGCCACCTGGTGGGTGTACACCAGTGCTAGGCTGTTTAACAGCCAGGTGACGCCCCCACTTCATGATTGTCTGAAAAGCTCCTGGCTGCTGCAAGCTGCTAGGAGCGTGGAAGGAGTATTGTAATGGATGGCGGGTTAGGGTTGGGGGTAGTCTAACAGGTAGGCGTACATTATGCACATAACCATGGGTGCATGTTCAGCTGATAACTTACGCCTAACTGTGAAACAACCCCTAACCCGCCATCCATTACGCTGCTAGGCCACAAAGCAACACCCCACTC
Organism: Eleutherodactylus coqui; assembly: GCF_035609145.1. Lineage (NCBI taxonomy): Eukaryota > Metazoa > Chordata > Amphibia > Anura > Eleutherodactylidae > Eleutherodactylus > Eleutherodactylus coqui. Next base: position 34,152,581 of record NC_089848.1, on the reverse strand, counting down.
CACCCTACCGATGCCGCGGATCACCTGCAATGCTGGCCAACCTGCCCTGCTAATTCTCTGCTCTCCAGCATCGCTCTCCGTCCACTGCTGTCATGCTTTCCTGTGGCGCTGGAGCCTCCACTGTTGGACTGCTGCTCTGCCTTCTCCCCTGATGCTCCGGCGCTGTCGGACCACAGCTCTGAAGCCCCTTTGCGCCGCCGCTGCTGTGCCTTCTCTCATGTGCCTCTCAATACCCCACTGTCAATATGGCCGGCGCCCAGCCAATGAGAAAGTAGGGGCGTCACCTTACTGTCAAGCAGCCTAACAGTGGTGTACACCAACCACTTCTGGTGGCGTCAAGGTACACCAGTACCCAGGCTGCTGTGCATTCCGCACTTCCTGCCTGGGCAATGAACGCTACGTCAATAGTGACATAGCGTACATTGACCTGCAGGAAGCCCAATGTATGCTACATCACTGCATCCAGCTAAATCGTGACTCAAGTGGCAAGAGGCTCCAGGAGAAGATTCCGGAGGAGAAGAAGAGGTTAGCAGGCTGTCTGGGGCCCACTAGGTAAGTATATCATTTTTTGTTTTTAATGACAGAACCCCTTTATCCCCTTCAGTGGCACGCCCGGAAATTTTCCGGGACGAGCTCCACTGCCCATAGTGATATGTTTCACTATATAGTGATATTTTTCACTATAGGACCGTGCAGAACACCATGCCATAAGCTGTGGCAGTGTGCTCTGCCTGCACAGACCCACAGAGAACAGTGCAGGAATATAGGACCAATCTGCCCCCCTTTTAAAAAATCGTGACTCCTTTATATATCCATTGATGTCGCTGTATGAGGGCTTGTTTTTTGCAGGACGAGTTGTATTCTTCAGTGGTGATATTTAAAGTACCATATAATGTACTGAAAAACTTAAAAAATATTCTAAATGGAGTAAAAGAAAAAAAACACATTCCATCTTTCAGTGCGTTTTGTTTCTATGGCAACAAAAACAACATGATATCTTTATTCTATGAGTCAGTGCGATTACTACGATACCAAACTTGCATAGTTTTTTGTTTTTTTTTTGCTGTAGTACTTGTACATTTTTTCAAAGACATTTAATTTTTTCAAATTATTTTCTGGCGCCATCTTCTGCGCGCAATAACTTTTTTATTTTTCTGTCAACGTAGTTGTACGAGAGCTCATTTTTTGCGGGATGTCCTGTAGTTTGCGATAGTGCTAATTCGGAATACATACGACTTTTTGATCGCTTTTTATTCCATTTTTTCTGGGAAACAGGGTGGCTGAAAAAGTGCATTTCTGGCATTCTGTTTTTTTTTCGGACTATGTACACTGTGTGGGGTAAATAATGTGCTACTTTGATAAATCGGACTTTTACAGACACGGCGAAACCAAATATATATTTTTCTTCTATGATTTCGATTTTTTTAATATAGATATGGCAAAAGGAGGGTGATTTAAACTTTCATTACTTTTTTTTTTTTACAATTAATAAAACTTTATTGATCTTATTTTCCCTTCTTTTTTAAAGGTCCCCCTGGGGGAATTAGCTCCGCCCCCATCCTGCCTCTCCTCATTGAAAATAGTGCAGCGGGGTGGAGAGGGGGCGGGAGCTCAGAGCACTGCTCCCGGCTCTTCCAACCTCCTCCCCCTGCAGAGAGAGACGCCGTATATCGGCCGGCGTGAAAACCCTTAAGAAAAAAAATGTTTTAAATGTTCAAAAATAGCAAAACATAAAAAAACTGTATAAACTTGGTATCGCCGGAATCGTGTTGACTCAGAGAATAAGGTTATCACTAGAGATGAGCGAGCATACTCGCTAAGGACAATTGCTCGATCGAGCATTGTCCTTAGCGAGTATCTCCCCGCTCGGAAGAAAAGGTTCGGCTGCCGGCGCAGGTGGCAGGTGAGTTGTGGCCATGAGCAGGGGGGAGTGGGGGGGGGGGGGGGAGAGGGAGAGAGAGATCTCCCCTCCGTTCCTCCCTGCAGCTCCCCGCCCGCCGCCGGCAGCCGAATCTTTTCTTCCGAGTGGGCAGGTACTCGCTAAGGGCAATGCTCGATCGAGTATGCTCGCTCATCACTAGTTTTCACATTATTTATTCTGAACACCGTAAAAATGAAATCCAAAGAACAAATGGCAGAATTTCTTTTTTTTCCCCCAATCTCCCTACAAATTTTTTTTACAAAAGTTATGCAATACATTATATATACCCAAAAATGATGCCATCAAAAAGTACAACTTGTCCCGCAAAAAACAAGCCCTCATATGGCCGTGTCAATGGAAAAATGAAAAAGTTATGGCTATTGGAACGCGACTAGAAAATTGGTTAAAATTAAATGATTGGCCCATTTAAAGAACCTGCCCTGGGGGGTCTGACAGGGGGGGGGGAAGAAACCCGCCACTCAAGGGGTTAAAGAACCTGCCCTGGGGGGTCAAAAAGGGGGGCAAGAAATCCGCTACTCAAGGGGTTAAAGTTCGCTGCAGCTGGGCATTTAATGCATTTTGTCAAATTAACACTTGCTCCATCTCAATGACTTGATGTGTATTTTGCACATATTCCTTGGTTTTACCATAAACATTAGATGTCACACTTCCTTTGCCCATTTGCTTTGTATTAGCGCTCGCACCTTATGTCAAGCACTTAGTATTCAGGGTCTTTTTTCCCCAATTGCACTGGCACCTTATATTATTAGCTCCATATCTATTGATTACAATTATAGGTGGTCATCTGCTTCATATTTATTATATCTAATTGTATATTCCTCTTCGGTGGGTCATCGTATATTCCACAGGTCACCACATGTTTTTGCATGATTTTAGCCATTTTTATTTACCCACGTTCCTTTTTGATGAAAGAATAAAATCTGTGTAATATTTATGATGGATGTGTAGAACCTTCTGTGTGTCGCCTCATCTTTTAAGTTCCATGCTTCAGACATACATGTATCACATGTTTATGGGTAGTGTGAGTCATCACCTTCCTTCACTTCCTGCAGTCTTGTTAGATCTGCTACTATGTGGTCAGTTGGGTGATAAGCTATAACTAGATTTTCCAAATGCATTGGATACTATACAACACAACCTCCTTGTAAGAAGCTTCAGGTGCTGGGACTGGGAGACATGAGGAAAGAGGGTGGGACTGGGAGACATGAGGAAAGAGGGTGGGACTGGGAGACATGAGGGTAGAGGGTGGGACTGGGAGACATGAGGAAAAAGGCTGGGACTGGGAGACATGAGGAAAAAGGCTGGGACTGGGAGACATGAGGAAAAAGGATGGGACTGGGAGACATGAGGAAAAAGGATAGGACTGGGAGACATGAAGAAAGAGGGTGAGACTGGGAAACATGGGGAAAGAGGGTGGGACTGGGAGACATGAGAAAAGAGGGTGGGATTGGGAGACATGAGAAAAGAGGGTGGGACTGGGAGACATGAGAAAAGAGGGTGGGGCTGGGAGACATGAGAATAGAGGGTGGGACTGGGAGACATGAGAAAAGAGGGTGGGACTGGGAGACATGAGAAAAGAGGGTGGGACTGGGAGACATGAGAAAAGAGGGTGGGACTGGGAGACATGAGAAAAGAGGGTGGGACTGGGAGACATGAGAATAGAGGGTGGGACTGGGAGACATGAAGAAAGAGGGTGGGACTGGGAGACATGAAGAAAGAGGGTGGGACTGGGAAACATGAAGAAAGAGGGTGGGACTGGGAGACACGAAGAAAGAGGGTGGTACTGGGAGACACGAGGAAAGAGGGTGGGACTGGGAGACATGAAGAAAGAGGGTGGGACTGGGAGACACGAGGAAAGAGGGTGGGACTGGGAGACACGAGGACAGAGGGTGGGACTGGGAGACACGAGGAAAGTGGGTGGTACTGGGAGACACGAGGAAAGAGGTTGGGACTGGGAGACACGAGGAAAGAGGGTGGGACTGGGAGACACGAGGAAAGAGGGTGGGACTGGGAGACACGAGGAAAGAGGGTGGGACTGGGAGACAGGAAGAAAGAGGGTGGGACTGGGAGACAGGAGAAAAGAGGGTGGGACTGGGAGACAGGAGAAAAGAGGGTGGGACTGGGAGACAGGAGAAAAGAGGGTGGGACTGGGAGACAGGAGAAAAGAGGGTGGGACTGGGAGACAGGAGAAAAGAGGGTGGGACTGGGAGACAGGAGAAAAGAGGGTGGGACTGGGAGACAGGAGAAAAGAGGGTGGGACTGGGAGACAGGAGAAAAGAGGGTGGGACTGGGAGACAGGAGAAAAGAGGGTGGGGCTGGGAGACATGAGAAAAGAGGGTGGGGCTGGGAGACATGAGAAAAGAGGGTGGGACTGGGAGACAGGAGAAAAGAGGGTGGGACTGGGAGACAGGAGAAAAGAGGGTGGGACTGGGAGACAGGAGAAAAGAGGGTGGGACTGGGAGACAGGAGAAAAGAGGGTGGGACTGGGAGACAGGAGAAAAGAGGGTGGGACTGGGAGACAGGAGAAAAGAGGGTGGGACTGGGAGACAGGAGAAAAGAGGGTGGGACTGGGAGACAGGAGAAAAGAGGGTGGGACTGGGAGACAGGAGAAAAGAGGGTGGGACTGGGAGACAGGAAAAAAGAGGGTGGGACTGGGAGACAGGAAAAAAGAGGGTGGGACTGGGAGACAGGAGAAAAGAGGGTGGGACTGGGAGACAGGAGAAAAGAGGGTGGGACTGGGAGACAGGAGAAAAGAGGGTGGGACTGGGAGACAGGAGGAAAGAGGGTGGGACTGGGAGACATGGGGAAAGAGGGTGGGACTGGGAGACATGAGGAAAGAGGGTGGGACTGGGAGACATGAGGAAAGAGGGTGGGACTGGGAGACATGAGGAAAGAGGGTGGGACTGGGAGACATGAGGAAAGAGGGTGGGACTGGGAGACATGAGGAAAGAGGGTGGGACTGGGAGACATGGGGAAAGAGAATAAGACTGGGAGACACGAGGAAAGAGGTTGGGACTGGGAGACACGAGGAAAGAGGGTGGGACTGGGAGACAGGAGGAAAGAGGGTGGGACTGGGAGACAGGAGGAAAGAGGGTGGGACTGGGAGACATGAGGAAAGAGGGTGGGACTGGGAGACAGGAGGAAAGAGGGTGGGACTGGGAGACAGGAGAAAAGAGGGTGGGACTGGGAGACATGAGGAAAGAGGGTGGGACTGGGAGACATGAGGAAAAAAGGTGGGACTGGGAGACATGAGGAAAGAGGGTGGGACTGGGAGACATGAGGAAAGAGGGTGGGACTGGGAGACATGAGGAAAGAGGGTGGGACTGGGAGACATGAGGAAAGAGGGTGGGACTGGGAGACATGGGGAAAGAGGATAAGACTGGGAGACATGAGGAAAGAGGTTGGGACTGGGAGACAGGAGGAAAGAGGGTGGGACTGGGAGACAGGAGGAAAGAGGGTGGGACTGGGAGACAGGAGGAAAGAGGGTGGGACTGGGAGACATGAGGAAAGAGGGTGGGACTGGGAGACAGGAGGAAAGAGGGTGGGACTGGGAGACATGAAGAAAGAGGGTGGGACTGGGAGACATGAAGAAAGAGGGTGGGACTGGGAGACATAAGGAAAGAGGGTGGGACTGGGAGACATGGGGAAAGAGGATGGGACTGGGAGACATGGGGAAAGAGGGTGGGACTGGGAGACATGAGGAAAGAGGGTGAGACTGGGAAACATGAGGAAAGAGGGTGAGACATGAGGAAAGAGGGTGGGACTGGGAGACAGGAAAAAAGAGGGTGGGACTGGGAGACAGGAGAAAAGAGGGTGGGACTGGGAGACAGGAGAAAAGAGGGTGGGACTGGGAGACAGGAGGAAAGAGGGTGGGACTGGGAGACATGGGGAAAGAGGGTGGGACTGGGAGACATGAGGAAAGAGGGTGGGACTGGGAGACATGAGGAAAGAGGGTGGGACTGGGAGACATGAGGAAAGAGGGTGGGACTGGGAGACATGAGGAAAGAGGGTGGGACTGGGAGACATGAGGAAAGAGGGTGGGACTGGGAGACATGAGGAAAGAGGTTGGGACTGGGAGACACGAGGAAAGAGGGTGGGACTGGGAGACAGGAGGAAAGAGGGTGGGACTGGGAGACAGGAGGAAAGAGGGTGGGACTGGGAGACATGAGGAAAGAGGGTGGGACTGGGAGACAGGAGGAAAGAGGGTGGGACTGGGAGACAGGAGAAAAGAGGGTGGGACTGGGAGACATGAGGAAAGAGGGTGGGACTGGGAGACATGAGGAAAAAAGGTGGGACTGGGAGACATGAGGAAAGAGGGTGGGACTGGGAGACATGAGGAAAGAGGGTGGGACTGGGAGACATGAGGAAAGAGGGTGGGACTGGGAGACATGGGGAAAGAGGATAAGACTGGGAGACATGAGGAAAGAGGTTGGGACTGGGAGACAGGAGGAAAGAGGGTGGGACTGGGAGACAGGAGGAAAGAGGGTGGGACTGGGAGACATGAGGAAAGAGGGTGGGACTGGGAGACAGGAGGAAAGAGGGTGGGACTGGGAGACATGAAGAAAGAGGGTGGGACTGGGAGACATGAAGAAAGAGGGTGGGACTGGGAGACATAAGGAAAGAGGGTGGGACTGGGAGACATGGGGAAAGAGGATGGGACTGGGAGACATGGGGAAAGAGGATGGGACTGGGAGACATGAGGAAAGAGGGTGGGACTGGGAGACATGAGGAAAGAGGGTGAGACTGGGAAACATGAGGAAAGAGGGTGAGACATGAGGAAAGAGGGTGGGACTGGAAGACATTGGTTGAGAGACACAAAACAACTAGTTGTAAATGGGACATACTCTAAATGGCCTGAAGTCCACAGTGGGGTGCTACAAGGATCTGTGTTCGGACCCGCTCTTACTTGGTTACAAGTAAGCTGAGCAGCAATACTCAATGTCAAGCAGCAGCTGCAAAAGCATATAGGATTTTGTGGTGTATAAAAAAAGGTAAAAAAAATAGACATCCCATAGTAATATTGTTCCTCTATAGGTCCTTTATTAGGCTCAATTTGCATCTGTGTTTGGGATTCGGTCATAATTCAATTTCTCTGCTCCTCTTTTGGAACAGAGAAACAGAATTATAATGTAAATAAGTGGATCCAGTTTTTCTCATACTGATTTCAATGGGGTTTTAAAAGATAGAAAGCTTTCTGTTTTTTTCCCATTCCATTAGGTTTCATTTTTGACATGGAACAAATGGCGCAGCCTGCAGCGTTCATGTGGCGGAATCAAATGCGGATTCTTCCTCTAAAACTGCATCATAAATCCCAGAGGGCTCAGTCCCACGAACGTGGAGTTCACACGGCTGTTAGCTACGCAAAAAAAAATCACAACTATAGCTGCAGAGAAATGATTTGAACGGATGATTTTTCAGCGCTGAAGTCCCAAGCTTCAGCCGCGATCTTTCCTAACGGGAGGGACTGAAAATATGTGCTGCTGGAAAAAGAGATGAAGGGGGTCCCCTGGGGCTTTTGTTGATCTCTCCAGGGCTTCCCTTCATCGCCAAGGACGCCCTTCATCTACAACTTGCCTTGCCCTCTGATTGTACGCCTGGACTATGATCCATCTATGGCACCCCACATTTCTCCACTTTGCCTATTGTATACATCTCCTACTCCTGTACCTCCTGCATCACCTCCTCCTTGTTGTGTGTAAGCTAGTTGGTGCAGGCCCCACACCCATTCTGTTACTAATAATTGAATACTACATGTAACTGTTGTATCATCTATGTTCCCCAATGTTTTGAATTATTTTGCGCTATACAAAAAAAGATTATTATCTCAACACAGATGGAGGGGTTCCCCTGCTGCTGAGATGAAGGGATTCCCCAGCAGTGCAGATGAAGGGGTTCCCCTGCAGAGGAGATGAAGAGATTCCCCAGCAATGGGGATGGAGGAGTTCCCCTGCAGCTGAGATGAAGGCACTCCTCAGCCGTGTGGATAGAGGGGTTCCACTGCATGGGAGATGAAGGGATTCCCCAGCAGTGCAGATGGAGGGGTTCCCCTGCAGGGGTGATGGAGGGATTTCCCCACAGCAGGAGTCTATTGGGGCTTCTGCTCTTTGCACACCACAGATAGGTCAGGACTAGAGATGAGCGAGCGTACTCGGAAAAGCACTACTCGCTCGAGTAATTTGCTTTATCCGAGTATCGCTGTGCTCGGGTCTGAAGATTTGGGTGCCGGCACGGAGCGGGGAGCTGCAGGGGAGAGCGGGGAGGAACGGAGGTAAGATCTTTCTCTCTCTCTCCCGCCCGCTCTCCCCTGCTCCCCGCTGCGACTCACCTGTCAGCCGCAGCGGCACCCGAATCTTCAGACCCGAGCACAGCGATACTCGGATAAAGCACATTACTCGAGCGAGTAGTGCTTTTCCGAGTACGCTCGCTCATCTCTAGTCAGGACCTATATTTTTGTGCAGCAGGTGAGTTCAGCTGCTGAATTCCTGTAGCTGATGTCCGATCTTTTTAGGTGCGATTAATTTTATGTTTTTTTTAATTTTTTTTTTTTGCGCAACGAACATTCCTTCATCTAAATGTTTCCATTTAGATGAAGATGTTTTCTAATAGTTGCGTTTTTTTTTGCATATGTAATCTAACTGAGCAAATTCCCTCATTTGCATGAGCCCTAAGGCTGCCGTTACACACAGAGCCCTCTGCTGCAAAATGCCAGTGGAAATCCACTGATTGCAGGCGGTATCTGGACTCGTCAAACTGATTTATTCAATGAATCAGGGGGCTGGCCACAAGCAGCTGTCTGTATTTTGCAGCAGAGAGAGTGCATATAGCAGCAGTAATACAAAGACTTGCAACTCAATATACCATCATCTACTGACGCTATAGCTCTAGGATTAAAAGCAGTAAAACGCGTTATAAAAAGTTTGCATGTAGGTCCGGTCTTCTTTGTACTTTACAAACTGGAATAACAAGAACGTCACAAAACAGAGTTTCAAAAAAGATAGTATAGAGTTGTTAACTCATTAATACAAGGTTTTCCATGACAGATACTCCATAAATCCAGGGACAAGTGATAGCTTTTCTGAATGTAGAAGTTGTCTGCCTTTTCTTCTCCATATGGCCAAGACTGATGACTTCTCCTACAGCACAAATGCATTCAGACCCCTCTAGATTCCCATAACAGGTCTGCTTTTAATGGTGATGTACTCGGGGCTTTTATGAATCCTGAAGATGTTTCTACATTCTCTCTGTATGTTGCTCACCACTGACCAGCAGTAAGCACATATTAGATGCACCATTGATCAGCAGGGAGGTAAGACTGAAACTACCAGTAACTAATCGGGAAAACATAGTAAAGCTGTTATCGCATTAAAAATATTGTTTATGGTTAAATTCTGCCCATAACTACAAACATTTTTTGTATTTACACTTATTAAGAAGTGTTTCTATCCCCAGATATTCCAGGACTAATGTTAAAATAGCGCCACCTGCTGTTTCTATTCTGTAGCCACCTCAGTAAATTCTCACAGTGAACCTGCTTATAAAAATAAAATAGTTATTGTTAATAAAGCATCAGAGGATCCTCATCTAAGAAATAACCCGTATTCTGGAGGTAAGCAGCTAGATGGATGACATGTCTTTGGAGACGTCAGTCCACATATTCGGACAACACCCAGGTGATGCACCCAACGCCAGAGATACAACTTGGTTTGTTCATCTTGTATATTTATTGTCTATGACGTTGTTCGAAGTTGGTAAGCCTGCCCCCGCGTGCCTCCTAATCTAAGGGTGCTTGTGTTTGCGAGCATTCACACTTCTGGTCATTTAAATGCACACGTGGCGACACACATACGTCTGGGTGCCATGTTGGAGCAACTATATACCCCTTTGTAATTGGGAAAACTACTATGAGTGCATGATTAAAGGGTTGTACCCCAAAACGTGTTGAACAACTCTCCATTCCCTTACCTCCCCCTTCTTATTTTATTTTATAATTATTTATATGTAACTCTTAAACGTAACCAAAATATTTTCCTTAACATCCCTGGTGAAAATATCCTTGGTCTCACAAGATCTTTTCTACGGCTGACTTGGATCTACAAAAATTGGAAGTTATGGAAACACAAGTCCCATTTCAAATGTCATAGGCCGACCCATTGAGCACAGGAGACTTTTCATATACATTCTTTTAATATTTCTGTGCAACGACTCAGACCTACAAGGGGTAAGCAGAGGGGAGAAGTAAGATGGTAATCATGGTGGCTCTACTGCTCCTCCGGTAAAGTTGGAAAAGAGGTCTTAATGTGATACTACTACAGTGGTAAAATTGGCAGTTCTTATTGCATGCTGCCTGCGCAGTAAGGCAGGGTAAAATGGTGATAACCTAGTGGAGCACTACCCGTGGAGTTGGGTAGGGAAAGATCTTATTTGTTGTGACACCAGTCCGTATATGTGTAGGGCCCTGTTATGAACAAATCAATAAACTACAAAAGTGGAGAACTTAACAAAAATGGGGTAGTAATCCTTGTCTCTGGGGTGTGTAGTGTGGTACCTCAGTGAAGATGCTGTAAATGGTGGGAAGGGACTCTATAAAGCAGGCTCAGATGGTAAAACACTTTAACACTTTATTGGCAGGGAGAGAGAGAGTTCTTTACGTTGTAGCAATTACACAACTTGAATTACAGTTACTTGAGGTAGATGAGGACAACATGACAGTAGGAAAGCACTTCACTTAGACTTAGGAGCTTGGGATTGACTTTCCCCTTCTGGTTCTTCTGACATAACACTCCAGCTTTGCCTCTCTGGTTGGGACTATAAATGGTTAACCTGTTTCTTGCTTCGCTATTTGTGTTAGCTTCTGACTTTTGTTGTCTTCTAATTGAACTTCTCCCTGTTCTCTCTCCTTCTCTCTCTCTTCTGCTAACTCTCCCGAATAACTTGTCTTTGGTTACTCACACTTTTGATGTTCTTTCCTCCCCACCACACTGGATTTCTCCTTGTTCCTCCCCAGCCTCTCTCAAGCTCAAGCTTAGCTCTCTACCTGGAAGACTGACTTAACTCCACCCACTCTGTCCTTTTGTACTGTCACTAACCCAGCCTATCTAGGGGTCATTACCAATCGCAGGCTCACTATACCTGCCTAACCACTCCCCTGCCTGTTGTTAGGCGAACTCCACTCACAAGGGTCTGGAGAAAATTACCAGAACACTTATTTCAATGAGAAATATGAACAGCATGACATAATATTTCACACTTATAATACATTATATTAAACCCGATTCCACACTGTGACCAGCACAGCAGTAACGGACTACCCAACTCTGGGGCACTACATCTGTTATTTCGAGGCTCAAGTGAAGTCTTGGATTCTCCCTGCTCATGCTCTCCTGAGTTGTGGATGTTAAAGAGGGTTTTGTCTATATTTACATCAGGCCTTCAGGGACTGTAGGTGTGGCGGCCCACCCCTTTGGTTGGCCTGCCTACAACAGGGTGAGTCCCCCTTTATATATATATATTTTTTGGCATCTACTTTTGGCACTCTCTTTTTATAGAAGTGCTGCTCTCTTTAATATATCAATAGTTGACTGGAAGGGTTCCACCATCCCATTCCCTGGCAAATCCAGTATTCACCAGACCGTGCTCTCAGTGTACAGGCCAATATATAGGAAACACACAACTTTGTTCTCTCTGTAGTGGCCTGGGTTGCTATTTTAAACAAAGTTACCCTTCATTTTAATGAGTACTTTGCTGGCAATGCCAAGCCTGGCCAATACAGAGAGGAGATTAAAAGGGGACTTGATGTCTTTCTGGAGCAGAAGGATATTACAGGATATAAATCTTAGGTTAATTGTTAATCCGGGTATATAGGCTGGTAGGAACTATTAGGGGTTGATCCAGTGATTAGTCTGATTGCCATTAGGGAGGTAGGAAGGAATTTTTCCCCCCAAAAGGGCTAATTGGCTTCCGCTCTTGGTTTTTTTTTTGCCTTCCTCTGGATCAACAACACAGGAGGATAGACAGGCTGGACTAGATGGACATTGTCTTCATTCAGCCTTGCATACTATGTTACTATGTTAATGAGTTGTGTGTTTCCTGTAACACACTGAATCTGTACACTGATATAGTGGCCCAAAGATCAGCTGATTGACCAAGGTTCAAGGTGGCTGACCCTCGAAGATCGACCATTAATAACTAGAGATGAGCGAGCACCAAAATGCTCAGGTGCTCGTTACTCGGGACGAACATTTCGCGATGCTCGAGGGTTCGTTTCGAGTAACGAACCCCATTGAAGTCAATGGGCGACTTGAGCATTTTTGTATTTCGCCGATGCTCGCTAAGGTTTCCATTTGTGAAAATCTGGGCAATTCAAGAAAGTGATGGGAACAACACAGAAACGGATAGGGCAGGCGAGGGGCTACATGTTGAGCTGCATCTCAAGTTCCCAGGTCCCACTATTAAGCCACAATAGCGGCAAGAGTGCCACCCCCCCTCCCAACAATTTTTACTTCTGAAAAGCCCTCATTAGCAATGCATACCTTAGCTAAGCACCACACTACCTCCAACAAAGCACAATCACTGCCTGCATGACACTCCGCTGCCACTTCTCCTGGGTTACATGCTGCCCCCCCCCCCGCACGACCCAGTGTCCACAGCGCACACCAAATTGTCCCTGCGCAGCCTTAAGCTGCCCTCATGCCACACCACCCTCATGTCTATTTATAAGTGCGTCTGCCATGAGGAGGAACTGCAGGCACACACTGCAGAGGGTTGGCACGGCTAGGCAGCGACCCTCTTTAAAAGGGGCGGGGCGATAGCCCACAATGCTGTACAGAAGCAATGAGAAATCCAATCCTGTGCCACCTCCATCAGGAGCTGCACACGTGGGCATAGCAATGGGGAACCTATGTGCCACACACTATTCATTCTGTCAAGGTGTCTGCATGCCCCAGTCAGACCGGGGTTTTTTATAAATAGTCACAGGCAGGTACAACTCCGCAATGGGAATTCCGTGTGCACCCACAGCATGGGTGGCTCCCTGGAATCCACCGGCTGTACATATATGTATCCCATTGCAGTGCCCTGGACAGCAGAGCTAACGTCAGATTAAATGCAGGTGGGCTTCGGCCCACACTGCATGCCCCAACCTGACTGGGGTTTTTAATTCATAGACACAGGCAGGTACAACTCCCTATTGTGAAGTCCATGTGGACCCACAGCATGGGTGGGTACCAGGAAGCCACCGGCGGTACATAAATATATCCCATTGCATTGCCCATCACAGCTGAGGTAATGTCATGTTTAATGCAGGTGGGCTTCGGCCCACACTGCATGCCCAAGTCAGACTGGGGTTCTTTAGAAGTGGACACATGCAGTTACAACTCCGTGTGGACCGACAGCATGGGTGGGTCCCAGGAAGCCAACGGTAGTACATAAATATGTCCCATTGCAGTGCCCTGGACAGCAAAGCTAACGTCAGGTTTAATGCAGGTGGGCAAAAAATTAATTGGATTACACTGTAGGTGAGGGCCCCAAAAAATTGGTGTACCAACAGTACTAATGTACCTCAGAAAAATTGCCCATGCCCAACCAAGAGGGCAGGTGAAACCCATTAATCGCTTTGGTTAATGTGGCTTAATTTGTAACTAGGCCTGGAGGCAGCCCAGTTAAAATAAAAATTGGTTCAGGTGCAAGTTTCAACGCTTTAATGAGCATTGAAATGTATAAAAATTGTTTACAAAAATTATATGACTGAGCCTTGTGGGCCTAAGAAAAATTGCCCGTTCAGCGTCATTACGTGAGGTTTCAGGAGGAGGAGCAGGAGGAGGAGGATGAATATTATACACAGATTGATGAAGCTAAAAGGTCCCCGTTTTTTATGGTGATAGAGAACGATGCTTCCATCCGCGGGTGCAGCCTACGTATTGTTTAGGTATCGCTGCTGTCCGCTGGTGGAGAAGAGAAGTCTGGGGAAATCCAGGCTTTGTTCATCTTTATGAGTGTAAGCCTGTCGGCACTGTCGGTTGACAGGTGTGTACGCTTATCCGTGATGATTCCCCCAGCCGCACTAAACACCCTCTCTGACAAGACGCTAGCCGCAGGACAAGCAAGCACCTCCAGGGCATACAGCGCGAGTTCAGGCCACGTGTCCAGCTTCGACACCCAGTAGTTGTAGTGTGCTCCCGCCAACTCAGCCTTGACTGGGGAGCGGTGACACAGTCTTGCTGGGGAGCCAGAAAGCTGTCAAAGGCCTTAGAGAGTGTTCCCCTGCCTGTGCTGTACATGCTGCCTGATCTCCACGCCTCCCCTGCCACCTGGCCCTCGGAACTGCGCCTTCTGCCACTAGCGCTGTTGGATGGGAATTTTACCATCAACTTGTCCGCCAGGGTCCTGTGGTATAGCATCACTCTCGAACCCCTTTCCTCTTCGGGTATGAGAGTGGAAAGGTTCTCCTTATACCGTGGGTCGAGCAGTGTGTACACCCAGTAATCCGTAGTGGCCAGAATGCGTGTAACGCGAGGGTCACGAGAAAGGCATCCTAACATGAAGTCAGCCATGTGTGCCAGGGTACCTGTACGCAACACATGGCTGTCCTGACGCAGATGATCACTTTCAGGATCCTCCTCCTCTTCAGGCCATACACGCTGAAAGGATGACAGGCAAGCAGTATGGGTACCCTCAGCAGTGGGCCAAGCTGTCTCTTCCCCCTCCTCCTCATGCTTCTCCACCTCCTCCTCCTCCTCCTCAACGCGCTGAGATATAGACATGAGGGTGCTCAGACTATCCAGCGACATACTGTCTTCCCCCGGCTCTGTTTCCGAGCGCAAAGCGCCTGCCTTTATGCTTTGCAGGGAACTTCTCAAGAGGCATAGCAGAGGAATGGTGACGCTAATGATTGCAGCATCGCCGCTCACCATCTGGGTAGACTCCTCAAAGTTTCCAAGGACCTGGCAGATGTCTGCCAACCAGGCCCACTCTTCTGTAAAGAATTGAGGAGGCTGACTCTCACTACGCCGCCCATGTTGGAGTTGGTATTCCACTATAGCTCTACGGTGCTCATAGAGGCTGGCCAACATGTGGAGCGTAGAGTTCCACCGTGTGCGCACGTCGCACAGCAGTCGGTGCACTGGCAGATTAAACCGATGTTGCGGGGTGCGCAGGGTGGCAGCGTCCGTGTGGGACTTGCGGAAATGTGCGCTGAGCCGGCGCACCTTTCCGAGCAGGTCTGACAAGCGTGGGTAGCTTTTCAGAAAGCGCTGAACCACCAAATTAAAGACGTGGGCCAGGCATGGCACGTGCGTGGGGCTGCCAAGCTGCAGAGCCGCCACCAGGTTACGGCCGTTGTCACACACGACCATGCCCGGTTGGAGGCTCAGTGGCGCAAGCCAGCGGTCGGTCTGCTCTGTCAGACCCTGCAGCAGTTCGTGGGCCGTGTGCCTCTTCTCTCCTAAGCTGAGTAGTTTCAGCACGGCCTGCTGACGCTTGCCCACCGCTGTGCTGCCACGCTGCGCGACACAGACTGCTGGCGACGTGCTGCTGCTGACACATCTTGATTGCGAGACAGAGGTTGCGTTGGAGGAGGAGGAGGAGGGTGCTTTAGTGGAGGAAGCATACACCACCGCAGATACCACCACCGAGCTGGGGCCCGCAATTCTGGGGGTGGGTAGGACGTGAGCGGTCCCAGGCTCTGACTCGGTCCCAGCCTCCACTAAATTCACCCAATGTGCTGTCAGGGAGATATAGTGGCCCTGCCCGCCTGTGCTTGTCCACGTGTCCGTTGTTAAGTGGACCTTGGCAGTAACCACGTTGGTGAGGGCGCGTACAATGTTGCGGGAGACGTGGTCGTGCAGGGCTGGGACAGCACATCGGGAAAAGTAGTGGCGACTGGGAACTGAGTAGCGCGGGGCTGCCGCCGCCATCATGCTTTTGAAAGCCTCCCTTTCCACAAGCCTATACGGCAGCATCTCCAGGCTGATCAATTTGGCTATGTGCACGTTTAACGCTTGAGCGTGCGGGTGCGTGGCGGCGTACTTGCGTTCGCGCTCAAACACTTGCGCTAGCGACGGCTGGACGGTGCGGTGAGAGACATTGGTGGATGGGGCCGAGGACAGCGGAGGTGAGGGTGTGGGTGCAGGCCTGGAGACGGCAGTGCCTGTGTCCTGAGAGGGGTGTTGGATCTCAGTGGCAGGTTGGGGCACAGGGGGAGAGGCAGTGGTGCAAACCGGAGGCGCTGAACGGCCTTCATCCCACCTTGTGGGGTGCTTGGCCATCATATGTCTGCGCATGCTGGTGGTGGTGAGGCTGGTGGTGGCTCCCCGGCTGATCTTGGCGCGACAAAGGTTGCACACCACTGTTCGTCGGTCGTCTGCACTCTCAGTGAAAAACTGCCAGACGTTTGAGCACCTCGGCCTCTGCAGGGTGGCATGGCGCGAGGGGGCGCTTTGGGAAACAGTTGGTGGATTATTCGGTCTGGCCCTGCCTCTACCCCTGGCCACCGCACTGCCTCTTCCAACCTGCCCTGCTGCTGCAATTGCCTCCCCCTCTGAAGACCTGTCCTCAGTAGGCTTAGCAAACCAGGTGGGGTCAGTCACCTCATCGTCCTGCTGCTCTTCCTCCGAATCCTCTGTGCGCTCCTCCCTCGGACTTACTCCAATTACTACTACCTGAGTGATAGACAACTGTGTCTCATTGTCGTCGTCGTCCTCCTCACCCACTGAAAGCTCTTGAGACAGTTGCCGGAAGTCCCCAGCCTCATCCCCCGGACCCCGGGAACTTTCCAAAGGTTGGGCATCGGTCACGACAAACTCCTCTGGTGGGATAGGAACCATTGCTGCCCATTCTGGGCAGGGTCCCGAGAACAGTTCCTGGGAGTCTGCCTGCTCCTCAGAATGTGTCATTGTAATGGAGTGAGGAGGCTGGGAGGAAGGAGGAGCAGCAGCCAGAGAATTCAGAGTTGCAGCAGTGGACGGCGCAGAACTCTGGGTGGTCGATAGATTGCTGGATGCACTTTCTGCCATCCACGACAGGACCTGCTCACACTGCTCATTTTCTAATAAAGGTCTACCGCGTGGACCCATTAATTGTGAGATTAATCTTGGGACGCCAGAAACGTGCCTCTCTCCTAAACCCGCAGCAGTCGGCTGCGATACACCTGGATCAGGAGCTCGGCCTGTGCCCACACCCTGACTTGGGCCTCCGCATCCTCGCCCGCGTCCACGTCCTCTAGGCCTACCCCTACCCCTCAGCATGGTGTATTACCAGTAGTGCAGAAACAGAACGCTGTAATTAAATGTGCCGCTTATTGGCCTGTGGTTGGAGGCTGACTTTGCTTACGGAACGCACAGCAGAGCCAGGAAAGAATTTTGCGCAAGCCTGTAGTGAGACGTAGGTGCGTATGACTGAGCTAGTGGAATTCACAGCGCAGAAGCAGTCAAGTGTCCAAAGGCCACTAGTAGGCCTTAAGTGTTTTGCTTCTATTTTTTTAAAGGCTGAGCTGAGACAGCAGACAGATACTGTAGGCAGCGTATATATGTATACTGTTTCCCTCTGGACGGGATGACGGCGGTGATGTAACGGGCAACGCAGAGCCAGGAAACACTTTTGCGCAAGCCTGCTGTAACACTTAGCTGCGTATTAATTAGGACTACTACCCCCAGCAGAGACGCAGTACACTGAGGACGGTCACAGGCAGCCCAAATATATATTTTTTTTCCCAAATTTTTTTGAAAAAGCCCACTGCCTATATAGACAGTATATCTCTTTCACCTTTCCCACTGTCCCTGCCTCACCACTACTGGCCCTATACTATGTAAAATTACTGCAGACTGAGGACGCAATGCTCTGAATGGCCGATATACAAAAAAAAAAAAAAAGTGCAACACTGCTAAAAGCAGCCTCAACAGTACTGCACACGGTCAGATGTGGCCCTAAGAAGGACCGTTGGGGTTCTTGAAGCCTAAAATAACTCCTAACACTCTCCCTATAGCAGCTCCAGCATCAGCAGCACTGTCCCTGATCTCTGTCAGAATGCATCTGTGGCGAGCCGCGGGTGGGGCCGATTTAAATACTCGGGAGAAGACCGGACTGCTCAAGCGCGTCTAATCGGGCGATTAGACGCTGAAATTAGACGGCACCATGGAGACGAGGACGCTAGCAACGGAGCAGGTAAGTGAATAACTTCTGTATGGCTCATAATTAATGCACGATGTACATTACAAAGTGCATTAATATGGCCATACAGAAGTGTATAACCCCACTTGCTTTCGCGGGACAACCCCTTTAAATATCCCGACACAGGCAGGAAACTTCCTCTGTCACTCGATTAGCACCTGCAGCTAGCTCACAGAATGGTGTTTGGCTACCATGGCAGCCTACAGCCTTCACAAGTCCCCCAGGTCTGCCATGGATGTCTTCCTATTAATCCCTACCTGTGGCAGGGCTTGATAGGATATCTGTAAAAACACAATATACTACAATATTGAACTATTGCAGTATATTAAAATATACTGCAAAACTTCAATATTGCAGCATATTGTACATGCAATCACATGACTGCTAGTTCAAGTCCTGTGTAGGGACTAAAAATAAAAGTAAAATGAGATTAATAAAGTTTTTTTAACTATATGTAAAGTAAAAAAAATATTTTAAATATAACATTTCTTTTTCCAAATCATCACATCAAACTAAGTAAAAAAAATGGCATCCTTGCACCCTTAAAAGTCTAATTTATTAAAATATCCCATTATTTAACACGCACAGTGAACGCCATTAGAAAAAAAATATGGAACGACAGAATTGTACTTTTTTTGATCCCTGCATCTCCAAAAAAGGGATCAAAAATTGGTATGTATAATACCTCAAAATGCTAGCAATACAAAGTACAGTTTACCCTGAAACAAACGAGCCCTACAGCGGCACATCGATGGAGCGCTAACAAGGCTGGGTGGCATACACTAAAACCTAGCATCAAATGTAATTCTCAATTATATTGCAACATGGCGCCCATTTGATGTACAGTAGTTCAGCATCTTGTCTAAATGACCACTTATAAGTCCTTCCTTTACATCTCCATTCCTTTTGAATTCAGTCCAGCTTTGGCTAAAAAAGTGCATAAAAAACAGCTCTACCTGCACACCCATCATTAACACAACATAGAAACTAACTCTTCTATTGTAAATAAAGTGCAACGCGGGGCAAATACCTGCAAACAACTAGAAGGAAATTGTGTTATTTCCTAATGTGGTTCTAAGACAGTGGTGCTCTGCCAGGCTGCACAGAAGTAAGCGCCAGCATCCGTGGGCTTAATATTCGTAATACTCAAGACACAAGCACTGTCCGAGACGATCTCCAGGGATATCCTTGTTTTATATTCATCTATAGCTTCAGTCTTTGCAGGCGTGTAGAACAGGAGCCATTTAATAGCTTTGCTGCTGTCTTGATGATACCAATGAAGACCCTGACGAATGACATAAATGCCATCAACCCCACAAGTGAATTTAGCTGTTCTTCCCGTTTGCCGTATGAGAGACTTCAAATCCTGGCAGGAAACTGCACAAATAATTGAAAATAATAGATTAGTGTACATTATTATTATGACTATCAGAACTGCTATTGTTTCACAAATGGTCTAAATGTTGAGTAGAACTCTACCTACCAGTACAAAGAATACACACAAGAACAGCATACGGCAGCATCTTCACCCTCTTCTTGAGGAGGCAGCTTTGCAGTCGGTGTCGTAGTGCTAATCTTTGAGCAATTGTTCTATCAATAAGCTCTTTTTACTATTTGTTTCAATTTGGTTGTTTTTTTTTTAAGTTGGCCTTGAAATTCTGTCATATTCAGCAAAACCGCAAATAACAACCACACGGCTTGTTGGAGCACCTGACACACATTGCAAACCCACAGAGAAATTTACAAGCGCTGTCCTAAACACAGATGGGTAACTTGCAAATGCAACTGGAGGATAGATGGATAGAAGCGTAAATACGAGGCACATACTGTATACTGAGAGAGGTAAATATAAGAGTGCCATCTGAAGCCCGCCTCAAGGGTCCCTGTTTACCTGTGAGTCCCTACACTACGATAAAGAAAATCACAATTAAAAGGAGAAAAGTAACAAAATCACAGAAAAGTATGGCCATGTTCACTTACCAAAATGTTAGTAGGACACAGATAGGGAGGCAAGTACACCACCTCGCAATAGATATATGGTGCACCACATGTATCCGTTGGCCTGACTCTTTTTTTATCTATATGAATTTTTTGTGCTGGGCAGCCGCTCCTCCCCTTTGAAGATTTGTGTGAGGGGCTTCTTATCAGTGTTTTTGCACCTTTACAATGCTCCCCCATTTTGCGCTTTTGCAGCATCCAAGGAACTGGCCTCAGCCTAGGAAACAGCAGGGTAGAGTTTGCCCTTGTCACGGTGGCTCTCCCGTCTCCCACCTGGAGGGTAACCAGGGATATGTCCAAGGGGCCGAGGGCAGGCTATTAAATAGGGAAACCCACTGGTGGATTAACTTAGTGCTTTTGTCATTTGTGATGCCACCGTCCCATCCCCATCCTCAATCCAGTTGTTAGCAATAAAGAGTCCACACACAGGGATGTAACTTTCAGAGCCAAACCGGGAAGGTCTATGGGGCTTGTTTGCTTGTGATAACTTGGTACACTTCAGTAATGCACACCAGCAGGGACAACAGGGTTAAACTCAAAGTGGTGTGACAGGGAGGATTCATGGGTAGACAAGAGAAACCACAGTCCTGTTCTCTGTGGATCCTGATCTCGGCAACACTCTTCTTTCTCTCTAGCTCTCTACCGGTCATCACTCACATTGGAAAGGGATATGTTGCATGGCGGCTCCCCATCCTTTCTCTCTTGGTGTTTAAGAGTAACACTGGCATCTCCTGGGTAAAGCAGGCCCAGGGTAGGCTTTGGATTCCTTTCAGCCTCTTCCATTCTGGACCACATAGAGCTGAAGATCTCCGTGTGGCTCACTTGCAGAAACTCCAAACACTCCTTTCTCTTGCAAGGCTTATAATTAGATATGAACGAACGTACTCGGTTCGGGTGTTTTTGAGCTCGAGCACCGCTTTTTCCGAGTAACTGACTACTTGGACGAAAAGATTCGAGGGGCACTGGGGGTTGCAGAGGGAAGTGGGGGGGGGGGGGGAGAGCTCCCCCCTGTTCCCCTTGTGCTACCCCCCACTCCACCACGCCGCCCAGCGCCCCCGAATCTTTTCGTCCGAGTAGTCAGTTACTCGGAAAAAGAGGTGCTCGAGTCCAAAAACAACCGAACCGAGTACGTTCGCTCATCTCTACTTATAATGCAATCTCACTGACTGACTGCCTTTAGTCATGCATCTTGCAGAAACATATATACAAAGCACAATCACATGACTAAGAAAAGATACATTTCCAGACATAACCCAGACAGTAACCCATTCAGTGCTGCAGCTAGGCAATGCACATCATATTCATACACATAGAGGACACTGACAATACAATAAGCACGAGACAAATATTTTCACACTGATGGAGGGGCCGCACTAACTCTGGGCCACTACACTTTGGCTGTCTGCATGTTCGCTTTTGGCAATACCTATCAGTATCTTCTGCAACAGGAGGGGTGGGCTTTGATGCTGGCGGAGTCCGGGGTGTCAGTGCCAATGTGGATTTCTCTTTGTCATGTTTCAGTCTGCTTCATTTCAATCTGTGGGCTGTGGGTCTGCATTGAGTGGTACACATTTAGCCTGGCCCCCTTTTTATGCTTTACCTATATGCAGGTGTAGCACTGGGTAGCCGCTCCCCTCTCTGTAGGTTGGTCATGTGAGCGGTTGTTCATTAGTACTTTGCACCTCCTCTATGTAGCATTTGGGTTTTCTGCATCTATTGGGAGATGGTCTATTTGCCTCCCTATCTGTGTTCTACTAGTATTTTGGTAAGTGAACATTGCCATCATTTTCTGTGATTTTGTAACTTTTTCCCTTTTCCTGTCCTTTTTTCCTCATTCCATTTGATAAACCTATTTTGCTTCCTCTTTAACATGTGTGCAAGTTCTGTGTTCCTCCATCCTGGTCTCTTCCTTCTTTTAGGGATTGTTAACGATTATTCTTTGAGAATCTCATTTCACAATATTTCTCAACCTTCTGGGACATTTCTGTCCTTTAGAACATCCAGCTATTAGATTCTTCCTACCAAAATCCAACCCTAATGTCTGAGTTTTCTCAGGTCTTCCTCCCTTTTTAATCCACAATCCAAGGATATCATCATCGCCTCTTCTTAAGGGCCCAGCCACCTTTACTTACTCAACCATTCCCTCCCTGTTGGTAAGAATTAGATCCAAGACAGCAGATCCCCTTGTTTTCTCTTCTACCTTTTGGAAGATAAAGTTGTCAGTAAGAGCGGATAAGAATTTGTTGGATCCATTACTTTTACCTGAGAGATTCCCAACAAATGTCTGGATCGGTAAAATCTCCCATGATCACTATGTTGGGCTTCTTTGAAAGCTTGGCCATCTGATGTAGAAAGAGTTCCTCCATATCTTCTGCTTGTCCCGGCGGCCTATAGTAAATGCCTACAATGGGGGTCCTTTCTGTTGTTCTCTCCTTGTATTCTTACCCAAACATTTTCTACAGAACTCCCAGCTCTGAAGCTTGAATCTCTGTGGAGATAATGTTTTCCTAATATACAACGTAACACCTCCTCCCCTTTTATTAGGTCTGTTAGGTCTTACCTTTCCTCTTGGCTCGACATATCCCGAAAGCTCTGGCAAAAAAATCTATATAAATAAATCCATCCCTTAATTCTAAACATTTTTTGTATTTACACTTATATCTCCATATTCCAAGAATAATGTTATCATAGCACCACCTGCTGTTTACTTGTGTCCACCTCAGTAATTGTTCCAAGGTGGTCTTGTTAAGACATAGTCTTGTTTCTGAGTAGTGGAGCAGAGAGAGAAGTAAGACTGAGCAGATGGAACAACCACTGAGGTAGACAGAGTATGCTTGACCTGGTTTTAGAAAGCTCAGTTACACTTTAAAATTAGAAAGTTATCTCTGTCAAGTTAAACTTAGTTACATCTGTACAAACACCAATATTACTACCATACAGTGACCATATACTAATACTAGATCTGTACCAGAACTCCGCAGAATGTATAGGGTTATTACAGACTATTACAATTTAGTGATTTACACGAAATATCCTCTCTAGATTCATTAGCTTTTCTTTGCTATTAGGCCTGGGATGGAAGATCTGGGCGAGGAATTGCCTATCTCGGACTGGCATAAAATAGCCGTTTCAACCGCACAGCTTTCTATTAACCCCTTAGTGACCAAGCCTGTTTGCGCCTTAATGACCAGGCCAAATTTTGCAAATCTGACACGTGTCACTTTAACATGGAAAAACACCAGAAAGGTTTTGCATATCCAAGCGATTCTGACATTGTTTTTTCGCCACATGTTGTACTTCATTTAGGCGGAAAAAAAGACCGATAGAATTTGTGTTTATTTATTAAAAGCGCCAAAATTGGGAAAATTTTGAAAAAAGTGTCGTTTTTTCACATTTCCAACTGCAATATCTCAAATATGTGCAAACATAATATAGATATTTTTGCTAAGATATATATTTCCATCCGTTTACTTTATTTTGGGCGCACATTGGAAAAACTTTCGTTTTTTTTTTAACCATTTAGGAGACGTACAAATTTAACATTACTTTTCAGCATTTTGAGGAACACTTTGTTTTCCTACACCAAGCCAAGATTGGAAAGGCTCATAGGAGTCAAAATGGTAGATACCCCCACAAGTGACCCCATTTTAAAAACTACACCCCTTAACGTATTCACTGAGGGGTGTCATGAGTATTTTAACCCCACAGTTTTTTTTAGGAGTCAATGCAATTTAGAGGAGAAAAACTAAAATTTCATATTTTTGCAAATATGTCATTTTAAAAGACAGGACTTTTTTCTATAGTACACATGAAAATGAAGATTTGCACCCCAGAATAGATACCCCTGTTTGTCCCGTGCTCAGAAACATACCCATTGTTGCCCTAGTATTATGTCTGTATGCACAATGGGGCCCAAAATGAAAGGAGCAACCGGTGGCTTTGGGAACAGAAATTTTGCTTGAAGGAGATTTAGGCCCTATTGCCCATTTGTAGAGCCATTGAGTGACCAAAACGATGGAGAACCCCCACAAGTGACCCCATTTTGAAAAGTAGACCCCTTAATGAATTTATCTAGGGGTACGATGACTTTTTTGACTTCACAGTTTTTGAATGAATCTAAGCCAAGCCGAAGGAAAAATATTACGATTTTCATTTTTTTGGTAATTCTGTCATTTTAAAAGCAGTTTTTTTGTACAGCACATAAATGAATGAAGACGTTCACCCCAAAATGGATACCCCCGTTTGTCCTGTGCTCAGAAACATACCCATTGTGGCCTTAATCTTATGTCTGGATGCACAATGGGGCCCAAAATGAAAGGAGCAACCGGTGGCTTTCGGAACAGAAATTTTGCTTGAAGGAGATTTAGTCCCCATTGCCCACTTGTAGAGCCATTGAGTGACCAAAACGATGGAGAACCCCCACAAATGACCCCATTTTGAAAAGTAGACCCCTTAACAAATTTATCTAGGGGTACAATGACTTTTTTGACTTCACAGTTTTTAAATGAATCTAAGCCAAGCAGAAGGAAAAAATTATGATTTTCATTTTTTTGGCAATTGTGTCAATTTAAAAACAGTTTTTTTTGTACAGTGTACATAGGAATGAAGACATTCACCCCAAAAGGGATACCCCCGTTTGTCCCATGTTCAGAAACATACCCATTGTGGCCCTAATCTACTTAAAGGAAACATAGCTAGGCCTATAATGGAAGGAGAACCTGTTGGATTTCAGTGTACAACGGAATAAGTTCCAGGCCCCATTGCCCACTTGTAGAGCCATTGAGCAGCCAAAACGATAGAGAACCCCCTAAAATGACCCCATTTTAAAAACTAGACCCCTTATCGAATTCATCTAGGGGTGTACTGCGTATTTTAAATTATTTGAATGAATCTAAGCAAAGCAGAAGGAAAATATTACGATTTTCATTTTTTTGGCAATTTTGTCAATTTAAAAACTGTTTTTTTTGTACAGTGTACATAGGAATGAAGACGTTCACCCCAAAATGGATCCCTTCGTTTGTCCCGTGTTCAGAAACATACCCATTGTGGCCCTAATCTACTTACAGGACACATGGCTAGGCCCATAATGGAGGGAATGCCCGTTGGATATCAGGGCAGAACTGAATAAATTCCAGGCCCCATTGCCCACTTATATGGAAAAAAAATTGACTTCCTAAAAATAATCCCCCCCACCCCCCATTTTTTGGCATTCCCTAATTATTAGATAAAGGAAATAATATAAACTGCGTTTTAGGTCTGGAGACAGGGGAAATTATGGAGGCTGGTTGGGTTAGGCACATGGGGCAAGAAAACCGGGTATCCCCCCTCCTCTCATGCTTTTTGGGAGGTATTTCGTGACCTCAGCAGCGGGGATGGGGTGTAAAAAGTAGCGTTCCGTGAGTCTTCATAAGCTTGCGGAGGTGCAGCAGTCTCACACAGAAGACGTTCAACAAGCTGCTCCTGGAACTGCAGGAAGGCGAGTGTTCCCGGGGCTTCTTGTAAAATACGTATCACAGGTAGCGGTCTGAATAACGCCGGGCTCACACGGACATAGGTGGAATCCACTTGCGGAGGCCCGCAGCGGATCCCAGCTGTGAGCCCGGCTGTGACCATGTGTACGGCAACGTAATGTACTGCGCGTAACTGCCTACTCACGCAGGCGGTCATTCGCAGTACACCTTTTTTTTGTTTGTATTTTCCGCACCGTCCCTTAGCGATGACGCGGGTACCCGCAACCCGTACACAACTTAGTTGCGTATGGGCAGCGGGTATATCCATGACCATGGAGCACAATAGGCTCTATGCTGCGGATAGCCGCTGTAAAATAGAACCTGCTGCGTTCTCTTTTCTGCGAGTGGATTATGCAATTCCAACCCACTAATGTGAGCAGAATTGTGTAATCCAATGCGATTGATCTGCGTAATACCGCGGATCAGACGCATGCGGAATCCGTAATTCCTATCCGGTCATGTGAGACCGGCCAAAGGTAGAACGCTACCTTTTTATCACGTGACCGGGGACTGCTCAACGAGGCCACCCGTCACTGCTCCAGGCTCTCGGCGACCGTTGATCGCTGGGAGTAAGGTGATTTTACGTTTCCTTGGCTCCCCGACTCCTGCGCATGTGTCCGGTATTTTGCCGGCGGTCACGTGCAGAATCCGGGTAAGTTCACGGATGAGGATCGCGTCGGGGTGCAAATACGGAGGCCTCCGGTAAAAAGTTTCATCCCCTCTCACCGGTCGCATTGGTGAGGGGAGATGAAACTAACTTTTTTTTTTTTAACTTTTACGTGATCGCCATTATCCATAGGATGACGGCGAACACGTGATCAGGAACCGCTCACCGCTGCCCCCCGTGAAATTTCCAGGCTCTTGGCTATGTTTTGTAGCCAGGAGCAGGGAGATTTTAAGTTATCCAGGCAATCCACAGCTTTTGCTCATGCGTCCGCCGCTTTGGCGACGACCGCGTGCGCAGAAGCTGTGGTAAGGTCTGCGGATAAATCCGGGGGCCTTAGGTACGTAATTTCATCCTCCCTCACGGATATGATCCGTGAGGGGGAGATGAAATGTAAGCGTTTTAAACTTTTTAAAAAACTTTTTTACACTTTTTTTTATTACTTCTTTACACTTTTTTTACACATGGCAGCCAGGAGCAGAGGGATTTTAAATTTCCCGGGTCCTGAGCCTCTCTGTGCACGCGCCCGATGTCAATCATCGGGTGCGCATGCGCAGAAGGGGACTCAGGTCCCGGAAGACCGGGACATCAGTGAGGACCGGGAGTGAGTATTTTCACCTCCCCTCATGGATCCGATCCATGAGGGGAGGTGAAATTAACCTTATTTTTATATTTTTTTACTTTTTCGCGATCGCCGCTATCCACTGGATAGCGGTGATCGCGGGCCTGGGGACCGCTTGCCGCGGGCCCCGTGGACATCCCCTGGTTCCCAGCTACCTTCAGGAGCCGGGAACCAGGAGATTTTAACCTCCCCGGGGCTCCCATTCTTCTGCGCATGCGCGTGACATAATTAGTCTGGCACGCCAGTGCAGAAGAGCCACGCCGGGTCCCGGAGGACCCATTCTCTTTAACTTTTTAAACTTTTTTTTACACTTTATTGCGATCGGCGCTATCTATTGGATAGCGCCGATCGCAATGCCGGGGGGGGGATATCCCCGCAGCCCAGGATGACAGCTCCATTCTGTCGGTTACCTGCGGGCACCGACAGCATGGAGCTGTCACGTCCAGAGCTGACGGGGCTTTATTCTCTGCAGGATGCATGTTTTTACATCCTCAGAAAATAAAGCCCACTTGAGCAGGACGTATAAAGACTATGGGCTGGTCGTTAAGGGGTTAATGTTGCAGTAACAGAGGCAAGCTATAAATCTTTAATGCAAAGGTATATGGTTCCAAGACGATTAGCCAGTATGTTCCCGGGGACGTCAGGCTTATGCTTCAGAGGATGTGGAGGTGAGGGTTCCTTCTTACACATTTGGTGGAATTGCCCTAGGCTACGTAGGTTCTGGATTCAGGTATATACTTTAATATTTTCCATTGCAAATCTGTCACTACAAAAATCATTCTGGGAAGCTCTACTGGGTAAACGAATCCCTAACATCCCCAAACACACTCACAAATGGATATCCTATTGCTTCCTAGCTGCACGGATTGCAGTCGCCCACTTCTGGAGGAAAACCTCAGTTAGTATTGACTTTGTGAATGCTAAATTATCTTGGATCATGGTCAATGGGAAGCTGGCAGCTATTCTTATGGATCGGGAAATGTTCTACGAAAAAACTTGGTTGCCCTCGTACCATTATTCGCAGACTATGCGCCTATGGAACCCAACAGGCAGAACTTTGACCCTTCCAGGGCAGTCTAGTTTACCTTCGAGAATTTCATCTACTCCCCCAACAGATTTATGAGGAGCATGGTTCCAGCCAGGTTAATAGGATAAGTTCATTTTTCCTTTTTAGGTTCTCCCTCATAATAAACCATATTACAGCCACATCCCTTTCTTCCCTTTCGTTTTTTCCTCATGTGTTCCTCCTGGCTTCTTGTCTTCCCCCACTTGTTACTCTCATTTATGGTTCTCTAATGTTTATACTGGTTTATCTGATTAGGAGTTGCAGTAATTGAAGACATAAAATTTGTCACTTTACTTTTATTTTACCTTGTATGTTTATTAGAAATTACATCTGGCCATGTAACTCCTGATTTATCTGTTCAATCTGATTGCCGCTGGACTCTACACATGACTGGAATGTTGTAATTCTTGATTGATATGTTTTGATCATCATAAAACCAAAAAGTATTTTGTTAAACAAGCTACTAACAAGATTTCTTCCAGCCACAACTTGTGTCCACAGAGGTTTGCAAAAGAGACATTTTTGTCTGCTTGCTTTTCTATCACCCTCCCTACTTTTTTCAACCTACAGTACACCCCCCCCATCCTACTGCTACCCTGTTACTCCCCTATTCAGCCCATTACTGCAGCTGCTATATCGAATAATGTCCATAATGATGTACTTCAGAAACAATGGTGTCAGAAGTGTACAATTACCGCAGCAAAAATAGTGCCATACAGACAAAAATGCTGAAAACAATTGTGTCAGGTAGGACCCCATATTGTGCCCCCGATGTGATTAGAGAACAACGCAGTAGAAGTGCCATCTTTTGTACCCCAAACAGTAATAGTGATCTTCGTAGTCCCTTACACAATAATAGTGCCCCTATTCTACTCCCACACATTAATACCCTTTTCGTGCTCCCACATAGTAAACTTATCCCTCTAGCTAGTAATAATGTCCCCTATCTGCCACCAAGAAAGTAATCACTTCGTCTAAATACTTCCTGGAATAAGTGCCAGCATTTTGCCCCCAGACATTAATAATGCCATTTCAAAGTCATAATGCCCCCCTTATATAGTAATGCTTCTTCAAAAGCCGCTTATATACTAATAATGCACCCTTATATAGTAATTCTCCCTGGAGTGCCCCTTATGACGTAATAATGACCCTCTTGAGTGCCCCTTTATATACTAATAATGCTTCCTTAAGAGCCCCCTTATATAGTCATGAAGCTCACTTGAGTGCCTCCATTTATAGTAAGATACCTTCTTCACATATCCCCTTATATACTAATTATGTCTTGAGTGGCACAGAAAAAAATAAACCTTATACTTACCCCAGTGAGTGCAGAGACTCCCTTTCTGTATGTTAGAGGCTTGGTGCAGGCAATATGACGTAATAACATCATTGATCCATGACATTGACATCTTGTATGGGGTAGGCTGTAGGCCGTAGGCTGGCTGTGGCCTACAAGACAGAGAATGGTAGGACAGAGAGCTTATGGATTTTAGCACCAACTGTGTTTGATTTCCCCTTTGAGCAGAAGCAATAGCACTGAGACGTTTAGGGGTTAATGAGCTGTTTCACTGGAGACATGCAGCAATAAATGTCTTCATCGTCAACATGGATACACGAGTAACTGATATATCAGAACTAGATTACAGGCCAAATGAACTACACATTAACAAAGACTATAGTTAAAGGTGCTGCCCAATGGGAAACCCCCAAGGAGTGGACTTTATTAAAACAAAAAACTTCTAACACCCTATTGATGGCCCAAGGACTCTTGTCCTCTGCTGCTCCGCAACCTTCCTGCCTCTATCTACTACCTGGAAGCAGACAGGGGCCAGTAGAGACTCTAGAAGTGGGGAAATGGATCGCTTGGGGCATCAATACGGCAAGTATAAGTTTATTGTTTTAATAAGTCCACTCTTGAGATTTTCCCCCACTACACAACCACTTTAACACAGTGCTGTCTGTTTAACACAGCCCTACCGACATAAGCTACAGGTGTACTCCATTCATTGCTAGCTTTTAACAAAGCACCTCCTTAATCCTAACAAACTTTCTACACCTTGTAGTTAATCATTCCACTATTGAATCTTCTCTCCAAAATATTGGGGTGTGAATATTATATGTCATACTGGCAGCTGGTTGGACATAGGTATAGATAGAGATGGAACCAGGGTATAAGACAGTGTTTCCCAACTCCAGTCCTCAGGGACCCCGACAGGTCATGTTTTCAGGATCTCCTATAATAACAACACCTGTGGCAATGTCTGAGGCGCTGACAATAATTACATCACCTGTGCAATACTGAGGAAATCCTGAAAACATGACCCGTTGGGGTCCATGAGGACTGGAGTTGGGAAATCTTGATCTAAGAGAATCCATGCTCAGTTGAAATGTTAAACTAGGAAATACTAACAGTTACATGTAAGCGGTGATGAGAAGAAGGAAGCAGTACCAGCATAACTCTAAAGGATAGAGAGGAAGTGCAATCACTATAGAAGAAGCTGGATTGACAGTGAAAACTGGGTGCAGCGCAGCTGGGAGAGGACTGCCACCGGGAGGCAGGTCACTGCCAACGATTCCCGATCCTCATTCTGTGCTCACTGAGTGCCAGGATCTGGGAGAGGAGGCTGCTGCCACCCAATCAGGAACAGGGGGTGTCAACCCCCTGTCAATCTTGTCTCCACCAGCACTTCCTGGTGGCGTCAAGATACATCAGTGCGCGGTAAGCATATTGTGCAAGTGTGATAAAGTCTCTAAGAGACCTTCAAGAATTGTGATAGTTGATGTCTTTGATGTCTGATGTCACATGTTTCCTACAGGGTAAAAGGAAATTGGTCTAGGCAAAAGTTAGCAGTATCAGTTACGGCCAATAGCCAGTACATGTCTAGGTGACTTGTTGCAGCCCGATCCGAGACAATGGTTCCATTATGCAACTTTTAGCATTCTATTAAGCAACATTCAAGTATTACGTATCCTGCACTGGAGCGGAAACCTGATTTCACATTCTTTAAGTACAGTTCTGTTTTGCCTGTGTCGGTCCTGTCACCGCTGCACCATACATGTACCATCTACCTGCAGCAGCAGAAGTAATGATTCACCATGCAACAAAAGAAATTTTAATTCTGTCAGTCTGAATGTTCAAATATATAGGTAAAACTTATTAAGTGACTGAGTTACTTACAGAAGGAAGCAATAGCACATTTTACTGGGCCGGCTTATAATGGGTTCTGTTATTTTTTTCCCTTTGATGAGGTTGAATATAAGTAGGTCACATTTTAAAGGCCAAGTGCAATAATCTATAAACTGCAGCATAAAAATGAAACGTTTGTCTTTATAAAGCAGCAGGCGGTATTATTCTGAATTAATGTAGCTTGTGTCTAGATGGAAAACAAATGGAGAAACTCTGCTCAAAACTAAACTTTTCCATGTGTTCCATGCTTCTCATGTATAAGTTCCATGGACTGTTCCTCACAAGCTCTGTAAGGAGAAACAGAAACTCCTCTCATATATAATTATTCAGATTCCAGCCAAATAATGCAGAGTCCGACACTTTAGCCCCCCCGAAGCCATAGTTAGAACCTCTTGCAGGTTATTGATGGAAGGATAAACCGTCCTCCACAAGTGGATGGTCCTGGATCTCCTTGTCCGTCTGGTGCTATAGTGAAGATTAGTAGCACATCATAAAGATAGAGAGAGCAGGGAGAAATCTAAAATTCAAGATAGTGCCTGATCTGAAGCAGTGCTGCATTGCAGAAAAGTATATAGAATATACCAAAGCGTACGTTCATATGTAGCGGAAATGGGGCAGATATTCTGCATACAGTATTCACATTAAAAAAAAATCACAAACTGTCCCATTGATGGAGATTGTGACTAGAGACGAGCGAGTATACTCTCTAAGGCACATTACTCGAGCGAGTAGTGCCTAAGCTGAGTATCTCCCCGCTCGTCTCCAAAGATTCGGGGGCCGGTGCGGGTGACAGGTGAGTTGCGGCAGGGAGCAGGGGGGAAGAGAAGGAGGGAGAGATCTTCCCTCCGTTCCTCCCCGCTCTCCCCCGCCGCTCCCCGCCTCCTGATGGCCCCCGAATCTTTAGAGACGAGCGGGGAGATACTCGGCTAAGGCACTACTCCCTCGAGTAATGTGCCTTAGCGAGTATACTCGCTCATCTCTAATTGTGACACATTATTTAATGCACCCTTTCCGTTGAAGGAGTAAAGTCTGCTGCGGATCTGCATCACAATCTGCACCGATAATGTGGATTCTGCCATAGTTTTTGATGTGGTTATTGGTGTTCTTATTGTTATGTGTGATGTTTCTCCTCGCTAGTTGTGTGACAACTGTTTTTTATTGTTCAACTAGCTACTGATGAAACGCAATGTAGTGTTGGCTAATATAGACTTATATATATGGAGCACAGCATACATTGTACGGCACCACATTCCAGGACTAGAACATTTTTATTTTGCAGTCCACCGCTGTATCAGGACTGTTTTTGGGGGACAATTTGTAGTTTTTATTGGTAATATTTTGAGGTGTAAACGACTTCTCAATTATTTTTATTCCTGTTTTTGGAAAGTGAGATGATCAGAAAACTGCTATTTTGGCTTTTTTTTTTGACGGAATTTACCATGCTACCTAAACAATGCAATATTTTATAGTACGGGTTGTGTTATATCAATTATGTGCAGTTTTTTTTTACATGATTTAAAGCCTTGTGTGAGGGTGAAAAGCTTGTAGTTACTATAAAGTCTGCATGCAGTAATTAGCCACTGGAATCACACAACCAAGCCACAAAAATAAGACCTAATCTCACCAATTCCATAGAATAGTCATCAATCACATCTGCTGTTGCTCTAAAATCTGCATCTAATGAATTAACAGAGAAGATCTTCCTGTAACGTGCAGCACAGTTATCCCTCTATACTATCACTGAAAAATGGCGCACTCAGCGTAGACGTCACGGATATTCCTAATAATAACAGGGTATCGCTGAAACGATAATGATACAATGTAATTTTTAATAATTCTAATTCAAAATCAGGAACTGATCATACGCCAATAGTGATGACATTAGTGGGAAGCAAAGTACAAACCCAAAAACACAAAAGAAAAGAAGGGGGGGGGGGGGACACCAAGACATGGCCGGATCTCCCTCTGTAGTTGGTTAGCCCCTAAAACTTATACAAAAAAGCGCACTAATGGATTTTCGAGCGTAAAATATGAAAATTTGTGTAATACACACTATGATCCTTAATTTATTAAGTAGTCACTGTGGCAATTAAGTTCTTTAGAACTAACTATGATTCTCACCGAAAAGAACCTTATTGATTATTTAAAATTTAACCTTTATTTGGTAATCCTTAAAGATTATTAGTAAACGCCACCGTGCGAATGCAACCTCAGAGGGATAAAACACCAGATGCCCGGATCAATAGTTTGTATTGAATATCCTACAGTTTAACATTAGGTTGTATTGTTATTAAACCACTATAAATGGACATAACATGCATTCGTTGTGGGACCCATCTAGTCACGAAAACGGGAATTTTTCTTACCGATAATTCCCTTTCTTGAAGGCATCATGACAGCATACATCTGGAGGTTGCTCACCTGCTGACCTGATGGGACAGGAAGAGGCAGAACATAAAAGGCACCTCCCCTCCACCAACACCAGTGTGTTCCAAATAGCCACAGTGACAGAATACTTAACCAGAAGGTGTGATTTTATTGGCATCACACACCTCAGACAAAGAAATCATAAGCATACACATTACCTCATGTGTTAGGGTAACCATGTCGGTAGGGGGGGGGGGGGGAAAGCCCGTATGCTGTCATGATGCCTTCAAGAAGGGGAATTATCGGTAAGAAAAATTCCCGTTTTCCATCCGACATCATGACAGCATACACCTGGAGGAATACCAAATAACTGGCATGGGCTTTTTTAGGGAGGGATTACTGCTTGAAGCACATTCCTCCCGAAGGTTGCACCCTCACTAGATTTTAATGTCCAGCCTGTAATATTTAATAAACGTATGACTAGAAGTCCACAAGGCCGCGTTACAGATCTGTTTGATTGAGGCGTGCGCTCTTTCTGCCCAGGAAAATGCCACCGCCCGAGTAGAGTGGGCTTTCAAACCTTCTGGAGGAGGAATACCCTTGGCCTTGTAAGTGTTAAGAAAATTGTAGATCAATGTATCAGTTAATTATTCTATATTGCATTGTAGAGCATGATACTAGTATGAGTAGTGAAGGGGTTAAACTAAACCCTTCTATAGGCCTCCATGTCTTCTCAGGAAAATAGATTAAAGATGAGAGTCTACTAGACCCCCCATGTGTGCATATCTATAGACAGGAAACTATAAGACTACAGGGGGTAGGACTGTAAGGCATTACATGCATTCCTTTCTCCTGAATTCATAACGGTCTCATTGTATGTAATAGATACACCTTAGAAGGTGTAACTTATGTTAATCATTTCAGTTTTAGCCTATTATGTATTCTATCCATCTTGGAGGTATATACTTTTTGCTGTGATGTCATTTAGGGTATATATGCTTTGTCCACCTCAGAATAAATTAGAAATCATCTGATACCGCACAGGCTGGTGTGATATGTATTTCTCCTGGGCCCAGACTTCTGCACGAGATCTGGGATCGTCTTCTCTTTGATAAACACATAAATTCTCCTTACATTTTTGGTCCTTCGAGCCGGAATCACTCACTGCAGAGGGAGAGGACAGCCTGGCTGTGAAAAGGTGGGTCTGAAGTACTCTCCGATCATTAAAAGACCTCCGTCTTGATTAGACGTCATTAGAGGCCAGTCGGGCATCCTGTCTAAAACAGTGACGTTTTTCCGAACTAGCCGGAGAATTTAGAAGCCTCCCAGATAACGTGTAGTAAGTATAACAATGGTTAAACTTCTCTTCTCTCTTCTTCTTCTTCTGTATACTTTAGTGTTAGTAGAATTTACAATGTGTATTGTAAATGAGAGGCAATCATAGACGAAGGGACAATAGCAGTAGTCTATGTGAAATGTGTAAGGTAAATGAGAAGTATAGACGAATGGGTTGCCAAAGGGGCAATAGCAGTAGTCTATGTGAGACCATAGCCATTGTGAGAAGGCTACAGGAAAGAATTAACTCCGTGCGACACGTAAAAAGCGGTTAGATGACGTCATGGGACACAGGGGTGTCCAGGAACTTTACTTCTTATCTTTCTATTACTTTCTCTTTGATATTATGTTATAGAGTAATTAAGAATATAAAGAGGGCGGCCGCCTACTAACATAATGTACTATTTGTATTGTTGTCTTATATTGCATGAAGCGAATGTGTGAGGAGGAGATGGTAGATCCCTTCTATAGTATAATCAGAAGGGAATAGGAGGTTATATAATGAGGTACATGGTTACCCTGAGGATGGGATCCTTGCAGGATGTTTTGCAATATGCAAAACATGCAGAAAAGTGTTACAAAGAAAAGGGTGAGAAAGTGAGTTTTTTTTATATGGGGAGAAGAATGTGATATGATGGTTCAAGAAAGTCAGAGAGGTCATTGGACAGCGAGAGGATGTGAAAGCAGAGACAGAGGAAGAAGCAGAGGTGGGATGCAGCTCGGGGATTTAAATGTGTGTTGGAATTATGGGAAGTCTAGTGATTTTACCCGAGAGTGCCCTGAGAAACAATGTTCTCAGCCACCTTGGGGAAAAATGACTAGGAGGGGTCGATGTACAACACTTGGAGGATCTCATGGCAATTTCCACTGCCTGAGATAGATCTCCAGGTGAATGGGCGGATGATTACTTTCCTGGTGGGCTCAGGAGCCACCAGGGCATTAATACATCCCAATATGTAGCCAATGTTAAATGTAGTAATAGTCATATCCTGGTAAGAGGGGTTAATGGCCGGACCCACAGGGAATCCCTCTCTGAACCAGTTATAACAGACCTAGAGACAAATAAGCCTGTGAAATGTCAAATTATGTAGTCTTGAATATGTCCAGTAAATGTGTTGTGATGAGATATTATGATAAAATTAGGTATACCTTCACCAGAGTACCTCAGGGCTGCTGTGAACCTCCAACAATTTTCTCCCAGGCTATGTCAGTACACTTAGCCCAGTTCCAGCCTCTTAGAGGTAGTCAGCTACTACTGTATGTTGGTAGCCAGCAGCAGACAGTGGAGAGAATTGTGTGTGTGTGTGTGTGGGGGGGGGGGGGGGGACACAGTCACACTCTTGAGGTTTATTTATGAGCAAGGCCATAAAGTAAACAGGTAGAAACTCCAATACGGTCAGCAAACGGTTAAATATTTGGGGTATAACCAGTCAGATGAAGGTAGGCAAGCAATTCTGGAGGTCCCAAAACCTTGAGCAAATGATGTCCTCTTTGGGAATGACAATGTTACGTGTGCTGCTGAGATATGTTGTTCTATTGTGTTTCCAGCAGCACAGCACTCACAGGGTTAATGATTGAGCTGGCTGGGTGTGGAACTGTCTGCTAGCCAATCCCCTGGTCAGTCTGTATGGCCCCTCAGGCGAGCAGTCATGAATGCTTGTCTGGTGAGGGTTGCAGTGTGATCAGGTTCATGTCCGTTTGTACGTTTAAATTCTGTCAGTTTTGTGTTAGCTTGCTGTGTGTCCTGCTATCTGTGTCCTGTCCTGTTGCAGCGTGCGGTGTGAACGGTGTCCGGTTCTGCTGGACTCCTGGTTAGTGTAGGGACTAGCAGTATAACTAGGAGCCGTGAAGTGGCCTACTAGCTTTCAACATATTGTACAACATGTCAACTAATACCTGGTATTTATATTCAGCTTCCTATCTGTTACTAGTGGTTGCATTTTGTGTGCGGTGTATTCTGGGTCTGTCATGTGGCATGTGAATGCGTCCTGTTCTGGTGCGTGGCTCCTAGGATCAGCTAGGGCCCAGATCCGAAGACCGCTGGGCTGCCCTTATTAGGACAATGTCCCCGCTTAGGTAGGGCCACTGTCATCCTGCCTTGTAGCACAGGGTCAGTTGCCTGAAACCGGTGTGAGTCCCGTGTGACCCTTATAGTACCAGTATGTGTCCCCTTTGGTCATGATCATGTGGGTTCAGTGCTTTGCCTGCCCACACGATCGTAACAGACAAACTTCTACAGCTCCTGGATCTCAAATTCTGCATCTCTAACAGCGCTTTTTACCAGACTCATCTATGATGAACCTCTGGCTGCAGCTGATAAGATCCAGTGGGATGGGTCCTCTGAAGAAGCCTTTGTTACATTAAAACAGACTCTGGTGGGCACATCTGTCTTGGGCCTCCCAAATTACAGCAAGCCCTTTGTGCAAACTGTTGACTCAAGGGAAGGATATATGACCTCTGTGTTAACTCAGGAACACGGTGGGAAACAGACCGCTGGCATACTACTCTTGCAGACTAGATCCAGTGGCCGAGCGCTCCCACCCTGTGTACAAGTGGTAGTCAGACCTTCTGCCACTATAGTGCTGTCCCCCCACACACTGAGTACCGCACGCAGTTAGTTATACTCATATCTTAGTCCTTCTAGACCTCCCCCTGCAGGACACTACTGCTCACAGCCACACCTGACAACTTAGGGATGTACTACGCTCCATCCATCTGCCTTACTGCCTATTTCTTCAGACGGTCCTCCACACAATTGTCTAGGAGAGATGGCACATGAGGTGTTACTCAGACCAGATCTGCAGGATGTATCTCTTGTGGATGCTGAATACACTCTTTGTAGATGGACTGTACATCTCTGTTAAAAAAAAAAAAAGCTATCTTACCTAAATTGTTCTTCAGATGTGCAGCAGTTTTGAGCCATGGCCTGTGTCATGTCTCAACAGGGGGGATGGTGGCACTCATATGGACAGTATTCACAGCCTAGGGGTTTACAAACTACTCTAAAAAAATTTTTTTGTCTTGTATTATTTGTACTAAACAATGCAGAAGGGAGTATAAGACCAGGAGGGGGCGCCGTCCTACACATGGGGGATGCTGGGAGAGCGCGGGGTGTAACTTCTATAGAAGGAGTGACGAGTGCCATACTGGTAGATCTGCTCCCTGACCTACTGACTGCAATCCCTGCTAGCCATCATAAACTGCTCATGCAGTCACACAGTTTCTGCCATCACACGGCTAAATGTCTGACCATTGTCTATGTGTATAGCATTCCTCACTCTCCACCCCGCCATACCGTGCACATCTCCACCCCGCCATACCGTGCACATCTCCAGTCCGCCATACCGTGCACATCTCCAGCCCTTTACCTTCTGTATCACCCCATTACTTGTAGTATGTAAGCTCGTTGGAGCAGGACCCGCACCCCTATTGTTCGCATCGCCTGATTACTATGTAACCGTGGTTCTGTAATGTTTGTCCTTCTGTCTTTCTGTATCCCCCCTGTCTATGTAAGCGCTGCAGAATATGTTGGCGCTATACACAAAGATTATTATAGATGTGTGTCAGATGAGGGACTTGTTGGCATTGCACACAAAGGGGTAAGGCGTGGCTAGATGCTTGCCTGGCTTGATCGTACTCCTAGTCAGGCCACGTCCCTGGCGGCCATCTTAGTGCCAGTCATGGCCTGCGGCCATTTTAGTACCTGCTGTAAGACCTTCAGCCGCCGCCCAGGCGCCATCTTGGCTCCTTACATCCCATAGCTGTACCTTCTACCTGGCATCCCAATGCTTGCACTTGTAGTACACAACACCAGTGATTAGTGCCTTCTCTGAATTGTGTAGGAATAGTCAGAAGCCTCCATCACTGTCCTCTGTGTGTTGATGATATGTTGTCTACCTTAGGTGTGTGTTATAAGATAGGGTCAGTATGATATTTAGTCTAGCGAGGAATATGTAAGGTCTCCTTTAGATAAGGGTCAGGTAGTGAGGGGACAGGTTGCTATGGGTGACGGTAGTGAGGTGACAGGTTGCTATGGGTGACGGTGTTGCTGACAAGGATCAGGGATAGTAGGCAGCAGGACAGAAGGGATGATTACATGATGCAGACAGTCCTGGGATCAGACAGTGAAGGAATGAAGGTTTACAGTAGTATTAGATGAAGATGACAATGGCCTGAGTGCTGCTCTGTGTGCTGGGGTCAGCTCACAAATGGTTACATCCTCTGTTACATGGGAATGCTTGTTTCACCCTCGCCCCCACTTTTCAGCTTTAGAGTTCTGTGAGAAAAAGGGAGGGGGAGTGGGTATGTGACTGACTAGCAATGCTCTGCTTGCTTGATATGAATAGACCTGTAATGAAGATGATCAGGAATGAGGTTTAGTATAAACCTGTGTGAATAGGGAACGTCCATTCTTGCTGTTATTTGTGTACATGTCAGTTCTGTGATTGGTTTTCAGTGATTTTGATTGTTAAATGGTGTTTTCAATGTGATAATGTCATTAAGAGAAAAATAATAATGAAGTTGTTGATAATGTGAGAGCTGAGTGTCCCTATTACGGGAAGGATAGCACAAGGATGCTGCAGTTATCTGTAGTAGTCCAGATACAGCTAAAGCTCTGTTTATCTTACTCCATCACCTCTCCCTGATAAGAGAAATTCCTGAGGGGGGTGTTAACGGAGGATCAAGCGACTGCAGATGATTGGAGTAGTAGTAGTTGTGTGAATCTTAATGTTATGCAGTAAATATTGTGTATAGAGAATGTTAATAATTATAGGAGATAGGAAGACTTGATCCCACGATAGATAAAAGTCAATGACAAGTCTTCAAGCTGTGATGAACTAAAATGTGTCATTAAGCTTCTTAACTGTACCAACCCCCCACAGATAAGTGATCCATGTTATACATTGAGTTTGCTGTTTCCACCTTTGAGCTGGGACCAAATACCTGCTGTTGCCTCTGATCCTGGGGTTATACTTGCTTCGCGCTACCTGGTAATGGGACCAAGGCAGACTACGGGAGACTGCCTGAGGGATACTGGGCGAAGAGGAGAACCGTAAGGGCACGCTGTCTCTGGGATATGGCCTGAGCTACAGAGAGCACACACAGACGTGTGATGGTTGTGTGGTGACCGGGCCTAGAACAGGTGCCAGGTACAGCCCCTAACGGGATTGTGCTTGGTACAACTGATAATGCCTGTGTACCTAAAGACCTCCGAGGGCAACAGCAAGGGCCGTATCTGGAGAACTAGGAACACCTCTCCCAAAGGTTCCTCTGACCCATTGGGGTCCCAAGGGGGGTACCGGACGAGTGTAGGGCGAGAAATCGGATGGCTGCAGGGGCTTTGAGTCTCTTCTTGTATGGTGGGTAACAGTGAATAAAAATGTAGACTGGATTAATTATATATATATTATAACCAACAGAGATTTGTTAATTATACAAGAGATGCAATCAAGGGCCTAGAGAAACAACTAGGACACACCTTACACTCATTGCATGGCAAAATAGAATGGCTCTTGTCATGTTACTAGCAGAGTTTGTAAAATGATTGGAGGATATTGTTGTACTTTCATTCCTAATAACACGGCACCAGATGATACCTGAGCACTGGAAGGGTTAAATGCATAATAAAATGAACTAGCTGATAACTCTGGAATAGACTATCCATTCACAGACTGGTTGGAAAATTTGTTCGGACACTGGTCACAAGTCATATACTCCACATTAGTCTCTATGTCAGTATTTGCCTCCATTCTAGTACTCTGCGGTTGCTGCTGTATCCGAGGACTGTTACAAAATATTATTATTATTAACACTTCCATCACCAAAACTATGTTTCAAAATATACAAGATGACGAAGAACAGGATGATTTACTGGGTCAGGTGACCACCTCTGTCTGACAAGTGATGGGTAAAAGTTGTATGAAGGAAGCGCCATTTTACTTTGATGATTTTGAAGTGTGACATTTTGATTCCAGTGTGTCCTCATTGTACCGGAGGATCGCTCTAATAACTGATGGACAC
The DNA here is from genome assembly GCF_035609145.1 of Eleutherodactylus coqui. Taxonomy (NCBI): domain Eukaryota; kingdom Metazoa; phylum Chordata; class Amphibia; order Anura; family Eleutherodactylidae; genus Eleutherodactylus; species Eleutherodactylus coqui. Next base: position 34,111,708 of record NC_089848.1, on the reverse strand, counting down.
TTCGATAAGTAAGATTTTATATCCTGATGGACAATCATTTATATATGAAGAAAGAAACATCAATCTCATAATAAATCAAGGCCAAGCTTCTCTTGGGGGCGGGCCTAATTTTGGGTACAATTGGTGGAATGACTTTATATATATATATATATCAATGTAATGCTTTTATATGAAATAATTATATACTTAGTCTTGAAGTGTAAACCCAGGCGTCCTGGTAATAAAGCTTCGGGCCTGAGCCAGGGGGTCTGTAGTAGAGTCATTATATATGTGTATTACTGTTATACTGTGTTGATGTATTGATCTAAAGTGGGGAATGTTAAGAAAATTGTAGATCAATGTATCAGTTAATTATTCTATATTGCATTGTAGAGCATGATACTAGTATGAGTAGTGAAGGGGTTAAACTAAACCCTTCTATAGGCCTCCATGTCTTCTCAGGAAAATAGATTAAAGATGAGAGTCTACTAGACCCCCCATGTGTGCATATCTATAGACAGGAAACTATAAGACTACAGGGGGTAGGACTGTAAGGCATTACATGCATTCCTTTCTCCTGAATTCATAACGGTCTCATTGTATGTAATAGATACACCTTAGAAGGTGTAACTTATGTTAATCATTTCAGTTTTAGCCTATTATGTATTCTATCCATCTTGGAGGTATATACTTTTTGCTGTGATGTCATTTAGGGTATATATGCTTTGTCCACCTCAGAATAAATTAGAAATCATCTGATACCGCACAGGCTGGTGTGATATGTATTTCTCCTGGGCCCAGACTTCTGCACGAGATCTGGGATCGTCTTCTCTTTGATAAACACATAAATTCTCCTTACAGTAAGCCTCCAGGATGGCTCTTCTGAGCCACCTGGCTATTGAATCTCTAGAAGTAGCCTTCCCCTTGGCCTGCCCCTGAAATTGAACGAAAAGTTTGTCAGTCTTTCTGCAACCTTCCGTTGCCTCAAGGTACGCTAGTACAGCTCTTTTAATGTCAAGATTTATGGAGCTTCTGCTCCTTTTCATTTTTAAAATTTAGACAAAGGCTGGAATAACTATTGGCTGGCCTCCGTGGAATTCTGACAAGACTTTGGGTTGGAGGGAAGGGTCTAAGGAGAATACGATCTCGTCTGGGTGAATAGTCATATATGGGGCCCTTTGTGAAAGGGCCTGTATTTCACCCACATACATAGCCAACATAACTGCCACAAGGAGGGCTACCTTGTACGTCAACAAGGCAATGGATAGGTCTCAGGTTCAAACGGGGATCGCAGAAGGCCTGAAGGACTATAGTCAGATCCCAGGGGGGAGGCGTAAACCTTATAAATGGATGCAGTCTACTCACCCCTCTAAGAAATTTCCCAATCCCCTAGTGCTCCGCAAGCGCATGATCAAAGAATGCCCCTAAAGCCACTACTTGGACTTTGAGGGTATTTGGACTTAACCCTTTATCCAGGCCTGCCTGGAGGAAATTTAGAATTTTACGAATGTCTGACTAGATGTCCTGACCCAACCATTCTGAGAATTTTTTCCTGGCTTTGGAATAAATCTTTCCTGTCAAGGGCATAAGGCTCTCGCACATAGTGGAAACCACATTAGACGATAGACCCCTTTCTAAGAATTTTACCCGTTCAAGATCCAGGCCATAAGCCTGAACTCGTGAACCTCCGGGTAGAGGAGAGGACCCTGCAGCAATAGGTCCGGTCTTGGCGGAAGCTGGAGAGGCTCTCCCACTGACAGATCTCAGGAGAGGAAACCAATAAAGGTCAATAAGGGCCAATAAGGCGCTACTAAAGTTTCTGACAGCCTTGACCGGAGTAATTTTCTTAAGAGGAACAGAATCAGCGGTAAAGGGGAAAAAGCGTAAGCTAAGTCCCAAACCCAGGGGTGAGAGTGGGCACCCGTGCCTAAGGCTTGTTTCTCCAAGTCCCAACATGCATTCAAAAACGCGGTTTCACGTGCCGTTTTCCGATCGCATGTGTAAGAGCAGCTTTATAACTAAAAAAACACATAAAACTAAAAAATTGGACAATAACTTACCATTGTACAATTTCAGAGATCCAGTCTGACCCAAATTCAGAGCTATATTTGGTGCAAAAAGAAATCTAAACAACTTAAATGAAAAATTACAATAACCTTAACTTAATATTTCAGGACCATTTTTTTTTATTATTTAATTTCCCCCTTTTTAAAAATAATTTTTATTTTTTATTTTTTACAACACACATACTTAAAAATATAACGTATTCCTAAATCCAAGCCACCACACACTCCGCCCATCGATGCATCCTAAGTCCGTGCGCAATGTCCCTGTCCAGGACGACCCAAGCTGCACCGTACAAGCACACCTCCTTGCCACCGCCTGAGGGCCATGCCCCTTTGCTGGTAGACTTTGGTCACAGTTGAAGCTGCCACTCCAGCTGCTGGTTAACCTCCCTTGGCCAGCCTTGGACCTGTGATGCCAGCACTATAAAGCAGCAGCTCTACCCACTGTGCTACCACACTCTTAAATATGGACTGCTTCACAAATGTGTGTGTCATCCTTGTGCAGGAGCCATGCAGATCTTCTGTGTATCGTTCCAATTTTAGTATATTTGCTGCTGAAGCTGCAGCGGATTTACCTAGGACCCTGTGCATGGAGCAACCTCTTGTCCACATGCCTAAATTCATCACATGGGGGAGAGATGGTTTTTGGTCTCTTGTATTCATATTAAATACTTCTGTATTGCAGTGTATTATCTCTACTCTTTTACTTTAGCATCCATGACTGATCTGGAGGCCACTGTTATGCCTCAGATTTCCATGGCAAACCATCAGACCTCGGCAATCGCTGATGGACTGATAGACGCAACTCCCTCCCTCTGTTAACCCGTTTAGATGCCACAGTCAATGCTGACCAGAGCATTTAAAGGGGTTGTCCAGCCGCCCAAAGTGATTTTTATTTTCCCCCATACATGCCCTGTAGAGTAAATGCATCATACAATACAGCATTACACATAAAAATCCATATTCTACTAACCTGTTTTATTCCTTATTTTCTTGTAAAGCTGACCTGTAAAATCATTCAAAGATGGCGCCGCTGGGGTAGTTCCCATGCTGCACTGCTCTCTCTCTCTCCTCAGCATGCGCGCTCCCAATGACGCCAGTCACATGACTAAAAGACCGTCGTCATTGTGGGAGACGCACGCTGTGATGGGGAGAGCGATATTGGGCTGTGAGTGACGGCCCGGTATAGCTCTCTCTGTCCATGCTTCACTGCTCTGAATGGAGCCGGCAGCCGCCCGACTCCATTCACAGCTATGGGAGAGCAGTGCAATCTCCTGCTAGAGCAGTGACACCTCTGACAGGAGATTCCTTCATCTCCCCAGCATGTCCCCTCATCACTGGACACTGGGACACTGGTGTCTCATCATTGTCACATCATTGTCCCAGTGTCCAGTGATGAGGGGACATGCTGGGGAGATGAAGGAATCTCCTGCTACAGCTGTCACAGCTCTAGCATGAGATTGTGATCTCTATCATTACTTTCAATGGCAGACGACTGCAATCCTCTTCCATTGAAAGTAATTAAAAGTGAAAGTAACACTAAACATGCCCCCACACACACAGTGCCCCCCCACAGTGCCCACACACAGTGCGCCCCCCCCAAGTACAGTGATGGCACCCCCTGCCCCCACAAATACAGTGACACTTATCTATAGATAGTACAGAGCCCACCATTCACAAGTCACAGCTCACCTCCTCTCCCCCCTGCACAGGCAGGATTACACCGCATGTGATAAATTACTGTGAAAGCCTACCCCCCAGCGTGACAAATTACTTTTACAGCCCCCCTCTATGTGACAGAACCCTCCCCCCAGCAAATATAGTGTGCCAGCAACCCACCCCTCCCAAAGCCTAGTGTTATGTGACACCCCCCCTAACCCACACCCCCGCTGCTACTGTAATGTGACAGCACCTCCCCCCACACCCGCCAAGTGAACTGTGACAGCCCAAAACATCACCCACCCTCACTAATGTGACAGCACACCCTCCGCCAAAACCTAATGTAATGTGATAGCACCCCCACCCCCCTTCCCGGCTAGTGTAAAGTGACAGCACCCCCTAACCCCTCTTCCCCACCCCCGCTAGTGTAATGCAACAGCACCCTTCCACCCGTAAGTTTAATGTGACAACACCCCCTGCCCCCAGCACAAACACCCACCCCCGGCAAGTGTAATGTGACAGCACACCCCAGAAGTAATACTTACCCTCCGCTGTGCATCGGTGGATGCTCCTGCCGAATCAGCTTCACGCTGTGCGTTCCCAAGCCGGCAGGTGCTACTGCACACCCACGGCTTGAAGAACGCTACTGCGCATGTGTGAAGAAACAGGACACACGGCCACATCTCGACAAGAAGACAGAAGAAAGAAATTTGTTGTAACCAGGGACGACGGAATGGTAAGCATGGGGGGGGGGGGGGACTCTGCTAAGTAAGTATATATCTTCTGTTTGGCTCATTTACAATGCACGTTGTATATTACAAAGTGCATTGTAATGGCCCTACAGAAGTATATAGATACACTTGCTATGGCCAGACAACCCCTTTAAAGTGTTAAATGGCAAGCTCTGAGTTGTCTCTGATCCCAGCTGTTCTTGCAGGATGCTAACTGTTAAATACAGCTGTCACACACAAGTGATGGCGATGATGCAAATCCTGTGCGGCCGCATCACAGCGCCGTAACACTATGGTGGCTCACGGTGAATGCGAGTCATGATGTACTATTACAGCACAGGGTTGGAAGGCGTTAATCTTTTGATTGACCACCTGCCTTTCTCTGAATGACAATATACAGTACATTACAGCAGGAGGCTCTTAATTATTCAGTAGCATCTTTAATGTAAGCAGCATTAACTCCCTGCAGGCATCCAGCGGTACTGCAGAGCCGATGAGTATGCAGATTCTGTACAGTAGAGGTCTCAGGGCAGACTCCGAGGTCCAGGACCACTGACATAAACCCATAGATGCTGTGGATAGTAGTGACCATGGCATCTAGATGGTTGGGTAAAGGAGGCTTCCTTTGTTACCCTATTGGTACCCCATGACAAAATTGCAGGTTGATGTGTAGCAATGGCAGCTGGAGTCCTAACAAAAGCCCCCAGGCTTGCTATGGCTACATGTCTATTAGGCTGTACCAATAGCATGACCTAATAGGTTGTATGTCAGTTCATTACTAACAATAATATAGTAACATGTATGTTAGGCTGAATGAAGATTCTGTCCATCTAGTTCAGCCTGTTTCATGTCCTGGTCCAGAGGAAGGCAAAAAAAAAAAAAAAAGCCAACTCATTTGGAGGAAAAAAATTCCTTCCCGACTCCATAATGGCAATCAGAGTAATCCCTGGATCAACATTTGAGATCAACAACTCCGCTGGTCACCTAATATCTATATCCTGTGATATCATAGCGCTCTAGAAAGGCATCTAGTCCCTCTTAAACTCCTCTATGGATTTTGCCATCATCACATCCTCAGGCAGAGAGTTCCACAGACTCAGTGCTCTTACTGTAAAGAACCCCCTTCGATGTTGGAGATGAAACCTGCTTTCTTCTATCGATTTTAAATCCTCTTTGACCGACTCTGTACTTCCTCCTGTGTTAGGCATGCAATATATAGCGGCGGGCTTGTTTTATCCCCCTGTATCTCATGTGACATTTCTTTTTCATTCATGAATACACTTGAAAAGAAACTAATAGATTTGCCTCCCCCCAATCGTCTTTTATGGCTTCTCCTGCATTATTTGTTAGCAGGCCAGTACTCTCAGTGCAAATCCTTCTACTGTATGTAATTGAAGAATAGTTTAGGGTTATTTCTGCTCTCTTTGGCAATCAGCCTTTCTGCCTCCTCCTTAGCAATTTTGATTTCTTTACATGATCAGTTTTTTCCCTGTATGATTTTAGCACTTCTTCGCTGCCTTCTTGTTTTAGTAGTTTAAACTCTTTCTTTTTTTCGTTTATTACCCCCCTTACCGTCTTGTCGAGCCACATTGGTTTCCTTCTACTTGTAGTTCTTTTATTTTCAAAGGGTATGAACTCCTCACATGAGGTCATTAGAAGGTTTTAAACGTCTCCCATTTGTCGTCTGTACTGATATTTATGAGGATGTTGTCCCAATTGTTACTGATAATGCTTTGGTGCACTGAATATAGCAAATAATTATATAAATGATCAGCAAATCGCATTAGTAGGACTAAAAACTATAAAAATATAATTCACTCAAATGGGAATTTGCGCTGAAATCTACATGACGTAAGAAAAAGAAGAGACATGTCACTTCTTGATGCAGAATTGCATGCCAGAAAATCCATGCATGGACGCTGATCAGTTGAGGTCTTGCCTTTAAGACGCCCACCGATCCCGAGAAGGTAGGTCCCTTGTCCACCCTTCCTCACTCTGAGCTCGTTGCACCTCCCTGCTGCAACGAGGAGTAAATTGAATAGATGGTTGGTGCTGCTCCCTTAACTTTCAGTTGCACTGCCGGCGATAGCGGAGCACTTGTACTGCTATTTCTGTGAGCACAACTGAAACAAATGGAGTGGCACCGCAAATGTGTGACCGCCACGCCATTAAATCTGCTGTCACTGTTGATGGCTGCAGTGAATCCGCAGTAATGAGAAGAGAGGGACACGGGACCCCCATTCTCCGTATCAGTAGGAGTCTCAGCAGTAAGACGCCCACGATCAGACTTCTATCACCTATCCTATAAATAGGTGATAAAGTTATTCTTTGTACAATCCCTTTAAGATCTCTATTCAATTAAAGGGGTTTTCTGTGGAAAATACTATTGATGACCTATTTCAGCGTCCCCTAGGGTGACCTCAGACAGATGGCATATGCTGAGGAGCTGGGAGCACAAGATTATGGCATTTCACGGCGGACAGTTCCCACGCTCTCTCCCGGAGGGACACACACAACCAAGGGCAGCACTGGGCCTCTTCCAGATAGCCCCGGCATAGGAATTCCCAATAAACAGTAGAACAGATGCGAAGGTGGTCATGGGTGACGCCACCATTCCGGCACTCACAGGCATGAACATTGACGGGGAAATAATTGAGCCACAGACAATGATATAGTACCTCAGGTCCCCGGGAATGGTCAGGGCCTGGAATAACTTTACTCCAATCCAAAAACACTCCAATGATACAAGGCAAAAATACCAAAAGTATTCCAAGTGCAGGCAGAACTAAAGATATATATACAGACAGATGAGTACCTCCACCCAGCGGTCCCAGACTTCAGGATGCTTGGGCATGAACAATTGAAGGAAAGAAAGAGTACCCCTGCACTGGGCCTTGTCTAGGAAGGACTTAGGCCTCATATCCACAGGGAAAATCAGGCCCGCTCCGGATTCTCCATGGAGAATCCAGAGCGGATCCCTCCTGCCCCGCGGACATGAGCACTGAAAATGAGAATAAACTTACCTCCCACCCGCTCCGGATCTCCTTTTTGCCGCGGCGTCATCTTCTCCCGTCGCGGCCGGATCTTCTTTCTTCGGCTCGGCGGATGCGCAGGATGACGTCGGTGACACGCCCTGCACATGCGCCCGCCCGAAGAAAAAAGATCCGGCCGCGACGGAGAGAAGATGGCGCCGCGGCGAAGGGAAGAACCGGAGCAGGTGAGTAAATTCCGATTTTGGTCTCCCGCGGATCCGGACAGCTTCCATAGGCTTCAATAGAAGCCCGCGGGAGCCGTCCCCGCGGGAGACCCGCACGAAAATGGAGCATGGTCCAGATTTTTTCATGCTCCATTTTAAAAAAAATCACTTTTATTGACCACCCTCGGGTGTTTATCTACCCGCGAGTGGTCAATGCATCCCTATGGGGTGCGGATCCGCGGGCAGGAGTAGAGTTAAAATCCGCTGCGGGTTGTAATTCTTCTTTTGCCCGTGGACATGAGGCCTTAGGGGTCTCTCTCTCTCTCTTCTCTTCTCCTCCACTCCAGGATCTCTCCTCCTTTTCCATCTTAAACACATGAGGGTGAAAGGTGCCCTCATGTGTCTCTGCGTTTTCTCTAGCAGCTCCAGAAGATGGACTCGGATGGAAGACCAGATTGAAGACGACCTTTTCCCGCTCTCAAGCACTCACATTTATAGCCTCACTCATACCATGTGACAGGATATAATTGTTACATTTACAGACAGTCAGCTCACACTTTGTAGACATTAACCTCTTATTTTCTGCAGCTGTGCAATACACATAACAGAATGACAAGACAGTTTTGCACAGAACATCTACATAAGACATTACATGTAGTTCATCATGGAGGGGGAAAGCATGTACTGGGCCACTACACTATCCTCAGGAGAAGTCATCAATAGTATTTTCCATGAAAAACCCCTTTAACACCTGAGAAAAAGTATTCTCCAGCATTTGGTAACTCCAATACCCGTTTGTTTCTCCCTCCTGTCTACAAGCCTACATGTTATAATACCGGCCTCTTCTATATGCCTGAATTCATACTGCAGAGATGAACACCGACTAAACATTTCTCTTCAGCTTGGCATCATTTGTAAAAACCCTTTCATTAAGGATTCACCAATCTATATACCACAGCTTCAGATCCCCAGCACGGCGCTCCTCGGAACCTCTACCCGGCTGAACACCATCTTGTCTGTGTTGATAGTATTTCTATAAAGATGAAGGAGTGATGGGGGGAGGGGGGGTTACTTTGTTCCTCCTTCAGGTTTTCTTGGAAGCCTTCTCGTTGTATTCCTGATATGAGGTCTATTCAGGCTGTGATCTTGCTGGTTGTATAAATCAAAGTTCTGAAAATCAATAAACAGAATTTAGGAATACAGCGATCCTTTGTCTATCGCGGGGGTTACGTTCCAGAGACCCCCGCGATACGTGAAAATCAGCAAAGTAACAGCGTTATAATTACACAAATGAATCTGTCGGGTGAACAAACAGACCAATGCTACGATCAGTGAGCCGATCAGCGCCCAGGACACAGAACACATTCCATCAGCCAATAGCGTGCCGTGTACAATTTCGTGTTGGCAAGCGCTTGTGGCGTACTGTATTTCCTGTATGTACCGGAAAATTCTGCGATATAGCGAAAAACTCTGAGAAAAAAAGAATTATATCTGGTCAATCTAAACTCGGCAATGCACTGAAGCCGCAATCCGTGAAGCGCGATATAGCGAGGGATCACTGTAGTTTCTTTGCTCAGTGCTGGGAGTATTTTGTACACTAGATGGCGATAGAAGATTTGTCATGTGGAAGCTTGTAGATTTTGTAATCCCCTCAGAATTCTCCAACTTCTGAAGGGACAGTCCCTCCTCTCCACCCAAGTCCTTCTGGGCCTTTCTGTTCCTTAAATGTCCCACATTCCGATTTGATAAATAGATTTGTACTAATTCACTATATCGCCCAAGAAGCAGCTCTCTGTTACTAACAGTTTATACTCCAGCTTTTATATCACTTCCTGATTTGATGGGATTTAGACCATGAACATATCTACATTCAGATGATTCTTGTAGGAATGTCTAAATGCAAAACTATCCAAGAGTTTAGATCTGCAAGAGACGAGGGATACTGCAGGCGGGGATTATGGCAGTCAGGGTCACTCTCTGACAATTCAAAAAGTTGCACAGAATGTACAGTGATTTTTTTTTGTCTGTTTTTGCACATTTTATCTTTCTACGGTTGTGACATGAGATTAGACATTGTGATGGTATAAGGTGGCCCTGACACCATCATATAATGGTTTACTTAACCCCTTAGTGACCGCCCATATGCCTTTTTACAGCGGTCACTAATGGGCCTTACTGTGATGCATACGCCTTTTTGTGGCACTGCATCAGAATACTGGTACGGATAGTGCAAGCTGGTAGGAATGATGGCCCAGCTGTCTGGGGACTATTTCTAACAGCGGAGACCGGAGAATCCACTGATCCCTGCTGATTAACCCTTTACATGCCGCCGTCAATGCACCTGTAGCATGTAAAATGCTGATAGAGATAGGGGTCTGATGGGATTCTAAGGCACTAGGAGGCTAGAACATAGCCTTGGGATTTGCCATCTACAGTGGCCTATAAGCCTCAGCCTCTGGCTAAGCATCATAGACCAATACATTTAGGTTTATACTGAAGTGTAAAAAACAATATTTAAAAAAATAATCCCACCTTTTCCTCTTTACTATGTAAAAACTAACAAAAAAAACCCCACACATCTGGTATCGCCATGTTCATAATCACTAATAGAAAAAAGCTGGTACATTATGTAACCTAGACATGAAAACATTTTTTCAAATGTGCCAAAAAAAGCTAATTTTTTGTATTTATTTCACAAAAAACTGGAATAGAAAGCAATCAAAAAGTCATATGGATTACCAAATGGTACCGTTAAAAAGTACATTTCATCCAGCAAGAAAACCCTTAAGCAGCACCGATGATGGAAAAAAAGGCAGTGTGAGGGGTCTGTGCATGCAACGATACAAAAACTAAATCTTTTTGCTGACATATTGTGAGATCAGGTGCCTTTCAGCAGGTAATTATCAGGGATTTTCGGCGACAGTTGGCCCGTGTTCACACAGCCACCAACAGGGCGCCGAGTGACAAATGTCTGTCTTATTGAAGTCGCTTTGTTTTTAGCTCCACTAACAACAAGCGGCAATCAGCCGGTATAAACAGGCAGTCATTCATCTGTGAGCAGCTTCCTGTTCAGTGAATGGAGGCGGGCGGCCTGAAGAGAGCCCAGCACGCCCCACCTCCATTCACTGAGGGGTCCTTCACACTGATGATCGCAATTGAGCACGCACGATTTTCCAGCGTTGCGATGCTTTTATCACCTAGCGGTTTATCGCAGCAGACGGTGTATTCATGCGTTTTTCTCACCTGGTAGACCCCCAGGTGCAGCTTAAACTGTGCAATTGCTTTGGTTCTGCCCCCTTGGAAATTGTCAAATTTGTAATGCACCTGGGAACGTTTCAGCCACATCTTGTTCGGATACCTAGTATCTAGAACGCAGCAGGATAGGAGTTAACAGTGTGGGGCACATCTCCGATGCACCCCAGCTGTTACAGCGGGAGGCCGGCGCTATCCACATGACGTAAGGTTATGTCCAGCTGCGGGAAGTACCCCGCTGCCATGACATCCCCCTACGTCATATGGAGGGAAGGGGTTAAGGGCAGTATTTCTGTCGGATTCCGGAGGCGGGTTCCCATTCCAGATTCCGTGCACCAAATATGCCCCTGTGCAGCGCCTATACTACATCTTTGAATATGCTGGATTTTGGCCTTTGCTTTTACTACTAAAAGGGCCGTCCGCTAGCGTTGCAGAAATAATAATAATCAAGCATCACAGAAACACGCTGATACTTTTATAACATTGGATTCTTTATTTGCACTGCAGGGCTACAACCAGAACATTACAGTCGGCACTCATCTTGTACACAAACTGTGCTGTAAGAACAAGAATCAGGCTTTATTCTTTACAGATTAGTAACAGTCGGGGCAGTTCGCTCCACCACATTGTCAGGTCCAATAGGACTTGCTGCTCAATGAGCGGGCCCAGCCTGCGGTTCAGAATATAGGGGACGCCGATTAGCAACAGTATGTGGTACATGTTGCTGGCCTGGACCGAAATGCCCATAAGGACCACGGGGGGAAAATGCAGAAGGGAGGCATGGGTGAAGCAGGGCGGTGATGCCAAGTGCTTGGCGGTGCAGCCACAGCAGAGCCACCAACGGTAGCGGGAAAAGTGCTATTGTGTCCATATTGCTGCACACCCCTATAGAACACCCTGGCCCTATGAGGATCTGCGGCACTGGGGATCACAGTGGTAAAACAGTCTTGTAGCTCAAGTTGAAAGCTTGGGCTGAGGCAACGGCAGATCTTACTTCTTACTTAGCCAGCAATGTCTTTGGTTTTAAGCCCATGCAGCGTTATAGAAATGTCATAAACTCTGCGCACAATTACAAAATGGTCCATCTGCAAGTTTAGAACTGCAATGCAGAGATACATTAGCGGATATTAAAGACACTAGTCCACAGAGCATCAAAAACTTTGTGTTAAAGTGACGCACCGTGTGCATTAAAAATCGGCAACACAGTACCGCTATATGTTTGTAGTCCAACGCCTCTCTGCATCGAGAAATCGGGACAAGTGCCGACAAGATCAAAGTGGTTTTCCAGGGAACTACTATTGGTGACGTTCCATCAGGATAGGTCATCTCGAGCTGATTGACCAGGCCCCGTCATTTAGTACCCCGACCAAAATACTGAGGGGGCGCATGCTGCTGAGCCACAGTAACTCTGAGGTTGGGGCGTAAGCCACCGAGCATACCTCCGTTTAGTCTTTGGCGCTTGAAACTGCAAACATTGCAGTCAGTGCGAGCCATACCTGGGTTACAAGCGCCGTCCAGTACATGCGACCTCTGGGCATTTACAACGGAAATCTCCACTGATATCTGCTATGTTATGGCGGGCACTTGTGCCCAGATATGTGCGCCAGTGCTGTGCGCTGTTTGAGGGCCATGTTCCTGTCGGGAGTATAAGCCAGATTATAGGTGTGTTCCAACTGCAATGTTAGTGCGAAAATACTTACGGCCGAAGCTCCAAGGAAGGGCGTAAGAACATCAAGCTGTCGGCAAGATAGTAAGGACGCCTTCTGGATGCCCCTGAACTGCTGGCTTGTCGCCGCGCCAACTCCTCCCACATTTGGTCGCGGCAGCTCCTCCACTCTTTGCGGATCTCTACAATCAGGGAGAGGAAGGATTTTTAAAAAAAGACCACAAATTAGACGCAGCCCCATTTTCCTAGGCCATTCACTACTAACGATGAGCGAACATACTCGGATAGGCACTACTCGTCCGAGTAATGTGCTTTATCCGAGTACCTCCCCGCTCGTCCTGAAAGATTCGGGACGCGCTGCGGAGCGGGGAGCTGCAGGGGAGAGCGGGGAGGAACGGAGGGGAGATCTTTCTCTCCTTCTCTCCCGCCCGCTCTGCCCCGCTCCCCGCCGCAACTCACCTGTCAGCAGCGGAGCGCCCCGAATCTTTCTGGATGAGCACAGCGATACTCGGATAAAGCACATTACTCGGACGAGTAGTGCTTATCCGAGTACGTTCGCTCATCTCTATTCACTACCCATTAGCGATTATGCTAATCACAGTATGCCAGCTCAATATTATTGTTCCAAGTAAAGCGGTTAACATATTGTGCGCAAAATAGTAACTGCGGAACTTCTGTTAACTTCTGCGACGCTAACTAGCATACACCGAGTTAGCAGATATGCCTGCAGAATACGCATTGCTTGACCAGTTAGCAAACAATGGCAGCTAACGTTGGTCGAAGCAAATGTAATCCATATGGATTTACAAAATGTATTTGCAGTCGCCATGGTGAACGGAATTTTTTGTGTACATGTTAAGAAAGTCATATTAAATAGCGGTGATACGTCTGGAACTACAGAGGGGCAGTAAGGTGCGCCAAAATGAGCATTCTCACAATCACAGAATGCTGTTGTAATCCATCGCTACTCTGAAGCTCTCTGCTGAGCACCTCTCACCCGCCTTGTGCAGGAGCAAACCGGGACCAGGGAGATTCCATGGATTGTAGCAAAGAAAAAACACAATGAAGCTGCAGTAAGCAGAGCAATAGAAAGGGAAAAGGGAGAAATGAGCTCAGCAATCTTCTTATGGGTTTCCAGAGAAGTGCTTCTGATGCTGGTAGGAGACTGTTGCCTGTGTCTGGCTTGCTGAAAGTTTACACAGCTGATGACTGCTTTCAATGAAGTGGATATAGCCAGGTGGTATTAGTGTATCTTGACGCCACCAGAAGCTTGGCGTTTGACAGGGGGAATGCCCCGATCAGACTCCTAGCTGCCGATTGGGTCAAGATCTGAAGGTCCTACAAGGTGCTGTTAGCTGTCCCTGTGCTGCACTGCACTTAGCTGCCTGTCACGGCGCTGTACTGCCCTTGCTGATGCTTCCTCCTGTGCGGTGAATGTGCCGCCAGTCCGGGGAGTAGCGGTATGATTGTGCTACAATGCTGCGGATCGCAGCCTGTAATGTATACTTTCCCTTATAAACTTTAGTGGGCTGCCAGGACCTAGATTCCATGCAGCTCGACAGCCAATCAGGTACAGGGGGCGTAACTCCCCTGTCAAACTTGACTCCACCAGTACTTCCTGGTGGCGTCAAGATACACTAATACTTAGCCAGGTTTGTAGTGCAAAAACAGTCTTGTTCCTTTATTAGGAGTTCTGTGAGCATTTTGCTACTCGAAGATTGTAATGCACTGTCTTAACCTTTTATGTAAAAACTCCTAATAGAGGAACAAGACTGTTTTTGCACTACAAACCTGGCTATATCCACTTCATTGACAGCAGAGCATACTATACATACTATCATATTTGTATTCTATGTTAGCTTTTGCTGTGCAAAACTTAGGAAGATATAGCAGGTCCTATTTTTTCTGCACATGTGAAATGTGCGCACAAAACCTACTCATGAGAAGGAACCCGTTGCAATTAATGGGTCCTATTCTTTGTGTTTTGCGCACACTGACTTTGTAAGCAAAAAAAGAGGCGCACAAACACGGACGGGTGAAGCCGTCCTTAAGCTTTATTCACATCTGCGCTAGAGATGACAGCTATACCGGCGACTAATGCTGCTGGACTTTACACGGGAGCGATAGTCGTTCAAATGAACGGAGGTGGCGTGTGTCAGGGATCGTTACGGCCACCCGCCATCATTTCAGACGCTAGTAACAGTGGCCCCAGTGGTAACAGTGACCCCCACTGAGGCTCCAGTGGTAACAGTGACTCCAACTGTGGCCCCAGTGGTAACAGTGGCCCCCACGGTAACAGTCACTCCCACTGTGGCCTCAGTGGTACCAGTTACGCCTTCTATGGCCCCAGTGATAACAGTCACCCCCACTGTGGCCCCAGTATTAATGGTGCCCCCCACTGTGGCATCAGTAGGTTTAGTGACCCCCACAGTGTCCTCAGAAGTACTAATGACCCCCACAGTGGCCCCAGTAGTTATAGTGACCCCCACAGTGACCTCAGTTTTAATTGAAGCTACTGTTGGGGGACACCATTACCACTGAGGCCACTGTGGAGGACACTGTGGTAATAGTGACCCCCACTGTGGCCTCCCTAATAGTGACCCCAGTAACAATATTAACCCCACAGTTGCCCCAGTATTATTAACAACCCCACATTAGCCCGGGTAGTAATAGTAACCCTACATTAGCCCCAGTCATAATATTAACCGCCTTCAGTAGTATTAACACCCCAGTAATAATACCCCCACCCCACCAAAAATCACATACTTACCTCCTCATTGTAGTCAGCACCACTTCTCAGCGCTGATCCTGGGTGCATACTGATGTCAGAGTGTGCATAGGGATCAGCGCTGCTACGTAATTACTGGCTGGGAGCTGTGGCACCACGACCGTTAATGTTACCATGTAGGGCGGCGCAGGGTCCTGTGGTCGGCGCGCGTCGCTCCGGCATCGGGGCTCTCCCGGCGGCTTGGAGCGGCGGCGTGGGTGTGTCTGCCCATAGGGTGCCGCCCACACACCTTCATCCTTCTTATGCAGCAGTGGGAGGAGTTGCCTTCTCCCACTCCCCGCCCCTGGGCGGAGCCTTGCAGTTAAAAGACTGGCAGTGATCTGAGCTCACTGCCAGTTATTGGTTCGGTCAGCGTCTAGTAGGTCCTGTCTGCAGCTAGCCTCAGTTCAGCCTCTAGTTTGCCTGTCTGCTTCCATCTCCAGCTTTGCTTTGCTCTGTATGTTCTGTTGGTCATTTCCATCTGCCTTCTCTGTCGGCACTCTGTTCCCCCCATCAGTTAGTCCCATCTTGTCAGTTGCCAGGTCCCTAGCCAGGATAGGGACCGCTGCCCAGTTGTCCGCCTGGGGTTAGACAGGGCCGAGGCAAGTAGGCAGGGACAGTGGGGTGCGGGAAGTTCAGGGCACCCCACCTGGCGCTCGGGGGGGCAGAGTGCCGTAACAGTTAATCATTGACATAGTAAGCAGCTGTCGACATGCGTGCCAGCAGAGAGGGCTCTTCCTTCCCCTTCCGGCATGCGTGCCATAGGTACGCCACTGATCCTCAGTCGGAGCGCCTGACTGTCGTTCGCGAAGCCCCCAAAGAGCACAGTTTAGGAAACGCTGCCTTAAGATTCACTATTGCGTTTTTTAACCCCACAGTTTTTTTAGGAGTTAATGCAATTTGGGGGATAAAGAAGAAAATGTCATATTTTTGCAAATGTCATTTTAACCCTTTAACTCTACAGGGTGTACAGTTACGTCATATAGGTTAGGGGTTCGTATGGAGGGGGAAGATGCCGTTCCACATAATGTGAGTGACAGCTGTTATTTACAGCCGAAACCCACGTGCAACACTTTAATAAGCTGCGCCGCTTATCGGAGCTGTTACCTCTTCAAATACTGCCTTTAAGGCTTCTTTCACATGAGCACATATCGGCCGACCATTTCACTGCCAGCCGATATGCGCTGTAATCTGATGCATTGGATTCCAATGCATCAGATCACATGGGCGTATTTGCGAGACGTAAAAACACCCGTCTGGCCAATATAGCGGCAGGCGTTTTTTTACGTCGAGCCCAAGACATAGTTCTGGAACTATGTTTTGGGCCAGAATACATCGGCCGCTGCATGGGCTCCTATGGGAGCCCATGGCGGCGGCCGCAGGTGGTAGTTTAGTAGCATGGCTGTTAAACTCCCTCCCTCTGTTCTCCTCCCCGTCCCGTTCAGGCTTACCTCTCTTCCTCCCCGCTTGGTCTGTGCAATGGGAGGGGGCAGGGCAGGGGCAGAGCCAAGCAATGATATACCCCGCCTCCTCTCATTGGAGCTGTCAGAAGATGGTGGCAGAAACATTAAAAAATGACATCTCGTTGGGGTAAAATAGTACAGTAAAAAAATGCTATTTAGTACAATAATCGTACCGACCCATAGGAGAAAGTAATCAGGTGTGTACGCCGTAGAAACAAGACGCACCCAAAGATGGCAGAGGATCATTTTTTTCTCCATTTCACTCACTTAGAATTTTTTAAAAGTTTTTCAGTATATTTAAAGGTTCATTATATAATGCAAGTAGAAAATACAGCCGGTCCCGCAACAAAACACAGGCCCTCAGACATGCTTACCACTGAGTCAGCCGCCCAGATGATCACAACTCTAGTTACCGCAGGAGCTCTACGGCTTTGTTATGTGATACGGGGGCCGGAGATAATCCTTTATGGATACGGTAGACTCACTTACATATGATGTGGCACGGTCCAAAATGGAACAGATATTGGGTGGAAGTACAGCGCTTAATTATTGCTGTATAAAGGGTTAACTTGGACCTTACTCTATTAGTATGACTACTTGTATATGTACAAGATTTACCAGCAGAGGAGCAGATAGCAATAGCAAGGCTCCTGTACACTGCAAAGAAATTAGTAGCCCAACACTGGATGTATGAAGCGCCCCCTACAGTTGGAGAACTCAAAACTGAGGTTAAAGGGGTTGTCCCGCGCCGAAACGGGTTTTTTTTTTTTCAACCCCCCCCCCCCCCCCCCCCCCCGTTCGGCGCGAGACAACCCCGATGCAGGGACCTAAAGAAAGCTTACCGGAGCGCTTACCTTAATCCCCGCGCTCCGGTGACTTCTATACTTACCGGTGAAGATGGCCGCCGGGATCCTCTTCCTCCGTGGACCGCAGCTCTTCTGTGCGGTCCATTGCCGATTCCAGCCTCCTGATTGGCTGGAATCGGCACGTGACGGGGCGGAGCTACACGGAGCCGGCATTCTGCACGAGAGGCTCCATAGAAGAAAGCAGAAGACCCGGACTGCGCAAGCGCGGCTAATTTGGCCATCAGAGGCCGAAAATTAGTCGGCTCCATGGGAACGAGGACGCCAGCAACGGAGCAGGTAAGTAAAACTTTTTATAACTTCTGTATGGCTCATAATTAATGCACAATGTACATTACAAAGTGCATTAATATGGCCATACAGAAGTGTATAGACCCACTTGCTGCCGCGGGACAACCCCTTTAATAGTCTTCTACCCTGGGAAAAGAGATATAAATTAAATGCAAAGCTGGCCGTAAATATAAGATGTGGATGGGATGGCTGAGCACTAGAGATGAGCGAGCATGCTCGGTTAAGGCAGTTACCCTGATCTGGATTTAGCTGATCATTGAGGATGTGAGAGGGACTTGAGGGGGCCGGTGCCGGGGTTGCTGGGGTCTTTGTTTGCTTAAAAATAAAAAAAATTTAATTAGTATTTTTCTTAATAGTCTGTGTGGGAGCAGATATACAAAGGGGCCAACTAACCTGAACCAGGGAGGAACATGCTGAGCAGAATATGGAGCATCCAAACTGAAGGATTTGTACCTTCATATAGGAGTTGCAGGTCCTCCTGTAGGTCCATGAAGGCAGGCGTGATGGACGGTGCAGGAGAAGGTCTTCGTCTCTGGAGTTGATGTGGATGTCACAGCCGGTCATGTTGTAGATACCGTCTTTACTTCCCACTTGTTCCCTCATGTAAGACGTCTTCAGTAGTTTTCCATCTAGAGACCACATTGTAATATCCTGGGGAAGAAGCCGACCGCCATGCAGAGTGTTCTGGCTTGTTCTATGAACAGCTTGACCAGGTAGTCGGATGACAGGCCTGACTGAGGAACACAAATATACTAAATGTATAAGGGTGGATTCAGACGACCGTATATCGGCTCGGTTTTCACGCTGAGCCAATATACGGTGTCCTCATCTGCAGGGGGGGGGGGGATGGAAGAGCCAGGAGCAGGAACTGAGCTCTGTCCCCTCTCTGCCTCCTCTCCACCCCCTCTCTGCCCCTCTGCACTATTTGCAATGAAAGGAGGTGGGACGGAGGCGGGGCTAATTTCCGAGGAATTACCCCTGCCCCCGTCCCGCCTCTCCCCATTGCAAATAGTGCAGAGGGGCGGAGAGGAGGCAGAGAGGGGGCAGGAGCTCAGAGCACTGCTCCTGGCTCTTCCAGCCTCCCCCCCTGCAGAGAGATGCTGTATATAGGCTGGGCGTGAAAACCCAGCCGATATACGCTTGTCTGAATTCAGCCTAACACTGTATGAAATTACCAATGGCAAGCAGAGTAGTGGATCAGTAAAAAAAGAGGGAACCAGACTATAAACTTAAAGCCTTTTCATAGTAGCAGTTTCTGCGATTAGTAGATCTGCATAGTAGTGATTGCACAAATGAAGATTATGTCCCCCTTGGTTGAACAATTGAAAATTATGTCCCCATGCTTTCTCAGTGACATTTGGGGGAGATTTATTAGGGCTCATGTCCACGGGCAAAATGAGATTTAAAATCCGCAGCGGATCTCCCGCGCGCGGATCCGCACCCCATAGGGATGCATTGACCACCCGCGGGTAGATAAATACCCGCGGATCGTCAATAAAAGTGATTTTAAAAAAAATGGAGCATGAAAAAATCTGGACCATGCTCCATTTTCATGCGGGTCTCCCGCGGGGACGGCTCCCGCGGGCTTCTATTGAAGCCTATGGAAGCCGTCCGGATCCGCGGGAGACCTAAAATAGGAATTTAAAGCATTTACTCACCCGCAGCGGGCCGCGAAGCTCTGCTCTTCCTCACGGCCGCATCTCCCTTGCTTCGGCTCGGCGGATGTGCCCGGCGCATGCGCGCGGCACGTCGACGACGTGCCGGCGACGTGCCGCCGGCGTCAGGAATTCATCCGCCGGCCGAAAATTAAGATCCGGCCGTGAGGAAGAGCAGAGCTTCGCCGCCCGCTACGGATAGGTAAATGCTTTTAAATTGCTATTTTCAGCGCTCATGTCCGCGGGGCAGGAGGGACCCGCTGCAGATTCTACATGTAGAATCTGCAGCGGATCTGATTTTCCCCGTGGACATGAGGCCTTAAACTTTCTTATAGTAAGAATGTTTTTGTTGCCCATATGGTTAGCATTAGAATATTGGCAGGGGACATATACATTTGTGTCCAATGAAATCTATGTCCTTGGGGGACATAATCTTCACTACTTCATTTGTGTTTAATCAGAGTTTGTTGTATTTTATGTAGACTGGAAAACAAAAATGTAGGTCGCTCTGGACCAAACTATAACAAAAATCAGAAAACAGGGATAATTACAGTCACAGAAATAGGAATTGAAGTCAGTTATTCATCCAGTCAGTATTGCTGTATTCTACACCGTCTTCACTCTACTGCATACTGCTGCATCCTCTTGTATCAATCCCAAGTACCGTCGTGGGGATTGTGAATTCAATTGTTTTGCAAATTATCAGTTGAGTAAATCTGCGTACTCCCAGATTACTATCACACGCTACTGGACTTGTCTCAGTTATTTCATCGGCATTCCATCCCGAGGGTCCAGTTGGAGTACTGGCGTCACACGTGACAAAACAGGCTGTAGGTGTACCACGGTACATTCCCTGGGTCGCTGCACAAATGCCCGAGCAGAGCACGTTTAAGGCCACTGTTGGGCGAGGCAATAGAGCCACCTGTGACAACCCTTTTTGCAAAACCTCGTGGTCTCACTCACTTTGGCTCGGCCGTTGCACATAGATAGTAAAAAAAAATGACATAAATAAAACAAAATTACAGAATAAAATAAAAATATAAACATTAAAAAACCAAAACCCAAAGCCGACGCCAACCAAAACCCAAAGCCGTATGCGTCCTGTGATCCAAAACCATACATTTTTATATATCAAAACGTCCAAAACAATATGAGGAAGCCGTTACCATACTTTATTTTAGTGTAAATACTAATAAAAAAATAACTATAAAACTTAAAAAAATCTTTTTTTTTTAGCTTTTTACCCCCAATAAAACTAAAAAGATATCACAAAAATAGCCCTATGTCACGAGGAACAAAACACAGCAGAAATCATTTTGTTAGCTGGAGGAAAAAAAATAAGGCAATTAAACCACCACAGGGGTAAAATACCTAAATAGTGTCTGGCCCTTAAGGGGTTAATGGAGCCAAATAGGATGGAAAGCAGCGGCACTTGCAGAATACTACTCTTATGGCTTATCAAACAAGTAGAGAACACATTGTCCCAAAATGGTCGGATTTTGTCACAGCCCCACCAGACCAGCCTGGTACCTCTGGTGGCTCCACAGGGCCAGTATGTCTCCGAGACAGAAGGCAACATTGTGACTAGAGATGAGCGAGCGTACTCGGAAAAGCACTACTCGCTCGAGTAATTTGCTTTATCCGAGTATCGCTGTGCTCGGGTCTGAAGATTCGGGTGCCGCTGCGGCTGACAGGTGAGTCGCAGGGGAGAGCGGGCGGGAGAGAGGGAGAGAGAGATCTTACCTCCGTTCCTCCCCACTCTCCCCTGCAGCTCCCCGCTCCTGACTAGAGCAGAGCGCCCATTATTCTCTATTGTTGCATATGTAATTGTGTATGTGCTGCGGCTTAACGCATCAACGCTAAGCAACAGAGTGGAAAATATAAGTGTACTGCGCATGAACGCCGGTGTCAGTACGCGGTCCAATGGGAAGATGGAACAATGCCTCTGCAGCACCACCAACTGGAAGGTAGCATCCCTGCAAGTCAATGTAAGACCTTTTACCAAGACTTGTAACAATGACTGGGAATTATAAGCCAAACCCAACCATGCACAGACAGCATTTGGAAGGGTATCATTTCTCCTTAGGGAGAGCCCCTAGAAGGTGTGAGGAGTCTTATAAGGCCACCCATGCTCCTTAGCCAAGCCAAAAACCTACTGCACACTAATAAGGGGAGAACAGAAGCGCTACAGCGGAGTTTATCAACCCAAACTTAGGTGAGCCTGCGGGATGAGCGAGCGCCCGTGGCTGACATAACTGTACCGTGTCCTAAGTGTGACTTAGATTAGGGACCATGGAGTCAGGGACTTCAGGGAAGTGACTTGTATTTACTACATATACTATAAATTGATAACAACCTTTGACACGCTGAATACTGGGTTAAATGGTTCCCCAGGATTTATGTGTGAATGGGAAGTGTGAGACATTTATTATACAGATAAGACCCCCATCAACAGTAATTCAGGGACCATAAACTTTCACGCCCTTATCAGTGTTTAGCTAAAAATGTTTGTGTACCTCTTGTAGCATTTCTAGCCTGATAACCTCCCGCCCCCCAACAGTAATTTAGGGACCATAAAACTTTCACTCTGCTATCAGTGCCTTGACACAAAAAAAGTTTGTTTGCTGTTGCAGCATTCCTTTTACGTGCGAACCAATTACATCCATATCTGTGCCTTGTCATATATATGTATGTTATAAGTGTGTATAAGTATCCATGCCTCTTCAGATCCAATCCATAAGCCTGAAGAAGAACCCTGCGTTGGTTCGCAAGCTCGCTATTATTACATCATGTATTTTTGTTAGCCATTAAAAGGTATCATTAAAAGGTCTCATATCTACAAGATTACGTGGTTTCTCTTGCTGGGAACAATCACATTTTTATCCTGAACTGGCACATTCCAAAAAGTGTGCAAGGTTGGCAGATGAGGGGGTGCCATTACAGGATTAGAGCTGCTGCAGCACGACATGCCCTCTGACCACTAGGGGGATGTGTGCTCCAGTAAGAAGGGAAATAGGTGCGCTGGGCAGGCTATACACGTCCTGGTAGTGGGAGACTCAATTACTAGGGGAACAGACAGGGCAATCTGCCACAAAGGCCAGGATCGTCAAACGGTGTGTTGTCTTCCTGGCGCTCAAGTTTGACACATTGTGGATCAGGTTGACAAATGACTAAAAGAGGCTGGTTAGGAGCCAGCGGTCATGGTACACACTGGCACCAATGACAAAGTCAGAGGTAGGTGGAAGGTCCTTAAAAATGATTTCAGGGAACTAGGATGTAAGCTTAGGGCAAGGACCTCCAAAGTAGTATTTTCTGAAAGACTACCTGTTCTGTGTGCCCCACCAGGAAGGTAGCGGGAGATCAGGGAGGTGAACAAGTGGCTCCAGATTTGGTGTAGGAGCGAGGGCTTCAGGTTCCTGAAGAACTGGACTGACTTTGCTGTTGGCTTCAGGCTCTACCATAGGGATGGGCTGCATCTCAGTGGGGAGAGTGCAGCTTTGCTGGAGGAGAAGATGGCTAAAAGATTGTAGGAGTGTTTAAACTAGGGACTGGGGGAGAGGGTAACCACAGAGATAGGAGTGTAGACAGTGACCTGGGACTAAAGGCTTATTTAGACAGGATGACTGTCGGGCAAACGATGCCTGACACTCGTCCCTGTGATGTTCGCTCCTTCGCTGTTACATAGGAGCAAGTATTCCTGGCTCGCTCACAGAGCGGCCAGCAGAGAGGCGGGGTGGCTGAAGAAGATTTCTCTCCTCGCTCTCCCTCACCCCTCTCCATTTACTTTAAGCAGCGGCCGTTCACTACTGAACGATAATCAGTGTAAACAGCAGCCATTCAGTAGTGAACAGCCGCTGCTTAAAGTGAATAGAGAGAGGTGGGGAGAGCGAGGAGAGAAATCTCCTCCAGCCACTCCGCCGCCCTGCTGAGCGATCCAGCTATACTCCTGTGTAACAGCATGGGAGCAAGTAAATGCGAGGACGAGTGTCGGGCATCATTTGCCCGACAGTCGTCCCATCTAAATGGTCCTTCAGTAATGAAAATGGAGGGTTGGGAGAGGTTTGTACATTTAGAACTGGCCAAACAGTTAAAGGGGTGGTCTCGCGGCAGCAAGTGGGGTTATACACTTCTGTATGGCCATATTAATGCACTTTGTAATGTACATTGTGCATTAAATATGAGCCATACAGAAGTTATTCACTTACCTGCTCCGTTGCTAGCGTCCCCGTTGCCATGGTTCCGTCTAACTTCGGTGTCTTCTTGCTTTTTTAGACGCGCTTGCGCAGATGCATCTTCTCCCTTCGGCTGGTCTTGGAAGCATCGGCGTTTTGGCTCCGCCCCCTTGTACGCATCATCGCGTAGCTCCGCCCCATGACGTGTGCCGGTTCCAGCCTCCTGATTGGCTGGAATCGGCACATGACGGGGGCGGAGCTACGTGATGACGTGAAAAGGGGGCGGAGCCAAAACGCCGATGCTTCCAAGACCAGCCGAAGGGAGAAGATCCATCTGCGCAAGCGCGTCTAAAAAAGCAAGAAGACACCGAAGTTAGACGGAACCATGGCAACGGGGACGCTAGCAACGGAGCAGGTAAGTGAATAACTTCTGTATGGCTCATATTTAATGCACGATGTATATTACAAAGTGCATTAATATGGCCATACAGAAGTGTATAGACCCACTTGCTTTCGCGAGACCACCCCTTTAATAGAAATACACATATAAAAAATAACCAAAACATTCTAAACTGTATGGTAACTAATGCTAGAAGTTAGACCAATAAAGTAGACTAACTCAAAGTAATGTCTGAGGAAAACTATGACCTAGTGGGAATAAATTAGACCTCCTCTTCATGTTGCCAAAAAAAACCTTACCCCTCTCCCTAATCTACTGTCAGTTCTGGGAAAATTCGAAAAGGCATTCGGCCTCAAAATTAATCAATTAAGCCCGAAATTCTTCACTGTAATGCCCCCTCCCCACCCCACAGAGGAATGTTGCCACACCCCAAAAACATATTAAAATTAATTTCCAATTCCACATTAGTCGACACTTCCTACCTACTTTTAGTATCAGATTAACAAACACTGTGGATTCTAGTGGAAATATGAACCTCTCTTCCAGCAGTTTGGGCTTGACCTACTGAAGTGGGAATGTCCCTACCTCTCCTGGATTGGACTGATTCACAGAATCAAAATGGTGCTTTTACCAAGATTGCTTTATCTATTTAGAACCCTCCCAGTCCTAGTCCCACACTCAGCCCTACAAGCTCTACAAAAAAGAATTCTGTTTTTGATTCGGTCTTAAACTTCCCAGAATACCAAAGAATATAATGTTTCTTCACAGGAATTCAGGAGGCCTCTCGTATCTAACCTCCTTACCTATTACCAAGCCATGCATTTAGCCCAAATCCACTCAACATATGCAGGATTTAACTCCCCCTTATGGGTTTTCATAGAAACCACAGAATTGCATCCCCATACCCCGCCAGCCCTGCTCTGGACCAGGTCCATCCTCCCAACTGGTCTTTGAAATTTAGTCCCAGTCATTTTTCTTTTCATTTTACTGTGGCGTCCAGTTAGATTCAAGATGGCTCCTCATTCTGACCCATCTCCTTTCCAACCCAACATTCCCTCCAGGACTAGACGTTCCAAGCTTTACCTGGTGGCAAACTAATAAAATAACCACCCTATATGACTATTACATGGTGGGCTTATCTCTCTATCCTCTTTCAAAAACCATTTTCAGCCCCTCCAACAGAAGGGTGGAGAATAATTCAAGTATTCCATCTCTGGTCTCTCCTTTTATCCTCAGAATGTAAAGTGGAGCCGAACCCACTGGGGGAGTTATGCAAATACTGCCCAATGTAATCAGGCACTTCATCACATCTCAATAACACAAAATAAATGACCCTATATGACCCAATGGGAATCAGACTTAAAGGGGTTGTCCCGTGCCGAAACGGGTTTTTTTTTTTTTTTCAACAGCCCCCCCATTCGGCGCGAGACAAACCCGATGCAGGGACCTAAAAAAAAATCCACACAGCGCTTACCTGAATCCCCGCGCTCTGGTGACTTCTTACTTACCGGTTGAAGATGGCCGCCGGGATCTTCTCCCTCGGTGGACCGCAGCTCTTCTGTGCGGTCCGTTGCCGATTCCAGCCTCCTGATTGGCTGGAATCGGCATGTGACGGGGCGGAGCTACACGGAGCCGCTCTCCTGCACGAGCGGCCCCATTCAGAAAAGAAGAAGACCCGGACTGCGCAAGCGCGTCTAATCTGGAGATTAGACGCTGAAAATTAGACGGCACCATGGAGACGAGGACGCTAGCAACGGAGCAGGTAAGTGAATAACTTCTTATAACTTCTGTATGGCTGATATTTAATGCACGATGTACATTACAAAGTGCATTAATATGGCCATACAGAAGTGTATAGACCCACTTGCTTTCGCGGGACAACCCCTTTAAGCTTCTTAACTATAGAATGATGGCGCGGCTACAATGAGTAAAAATAGTTGGCAAGTTAGTCCGCCTACAGACGGCCGGGTCGGATCCGGCTGTGAGAATTCTCGCAGCGGGACCCGACCCGAGCCCCTGCAGAAAGCAGCGCGGGCACTCACCTCTCCTGCGGCCCCGTCTCTCTCCTGTGCCGGCTGCCGGGCAGCCGGCGCATGTGCAGAGCGGAGCCGGCGGCCAGTGAGTGAGCTGCTGCCATCTGCATAGGATTGCGTTTGTTAACGCAATCCTGTGGCAGCTTCCAGTGGCGGAAATCCCGCGGGAAATCTGCAGGCGGCCTTAAACAGAAGCATCCCTAAAGGTGCTATGTAGAGCCTATTTAGTGCCATCCCGAATACATGCCATCTATCCTGAGATCTCTAGCCTGTGTCTGAGAGGATGCAATGACACTGGCTTCCATCTACACATCTGGTGGTCCTGCCCCATAGTGCAGGCCTTTTGGAAGAAGGTCACCCACCTTATCCCCTCTGTTATAGGAACAAACCTTGGACTGGACTCGTTCATACTGCTACTAGGCAATAAACCCAAAAATATTTGAAACGCTCCTGTTAAACTTTCACAATTCAACACTGACAGCTCGTACCTACATTGCCTAACAACGGAGAAAACAGTTACCCTTTGACCCACTTATTGCCAGAGTCAATAGGATACTTCGAGACAAGGAATGAAATGCCATATGCCAGGACACGGTAGTCCAATTTGAATCAGTTTGGGAACCTTTTCTAATCTACAATATCACCTCCAACACGGACCCCTTCGAAATACAAGATGATGTAGAGCCCCAAGATACTAGAGGTCACCCCTTCTGCACAAAAACATCACCGGCCAATGGAAACCAAAGCTTGACATCGAAAACTACCAACACCCCGACATTGTCTAACAGGCCAACAAAGTACCTAAGTTGTATCGCTTCCCTTTAGTAAAACTGTCTTACTACATTCTGGGAGCCCTACTCCATCCCTCCTCCATGCTTTAGGCCTCCTTCCCACGAACGGATTTACGCCGCGTAAATCCGCGGCAAAAATCCGCTGCGTTGCCCCCTGCTATTAGGTTCTATTGAACCTAATAGCACAATGCTCACGATGCGTAATTCCACCGCGGAATTACGCACCGTGAAATCTTCCGTCCTCACCCGCAGCATGTTCTATTTGCCGCGGGTGTACACGCTGACGGCTTCCATTGCAGTCAATGGAAGCCGTCCGTTCACGCTATCTCCCGCTGCAACCAGCGGAAGATAGCATGAAAAAACGCTTCCCCGCCTACCGCCGCGCGTCATATGACGCGGCCGGCGCGTCACGTGACACGGCCGGCCGCGTCATGTGACGCGGTGGGCGTGTCACATGAAGCGACGGCGGTGGGCGGGGAAGCGTCTTCACGCTATCTTCCGCTGGTAAGTATGGGGTCTCTGGGGGGCGCCGTGACGGGCTTCACTGCGGAATATTACGTGGCGGAGCCCGTCACGCTCGTGTGAAGCCGGCCTAAGGGCTTCTACCCACTAGAGTATTTTTAACAACATATCGCTGCGTTTTTTCCAAGGGGACTTTTTAATGTTAAAATTGCATCGCACAAAAATCGCAAAAGCACAAACTTGCGATTTTTGTGCGATGCGATTTAACGCAGCGATATTGCAGCGTTAAAAACCACGCTAGGGGTAAAAGGCCTCACACTGCAGCTCTGTTTCTGTAAGACCTTCGTCACACAGGCCTATCTGTACACGCAAAATGTGCGTGCACAATACGCAGAAAATAGAACCCAATGATTTCAATGGGCTCGTTCACACGCACGTTTTTTTCTGCACATTTTGGTCACACAAACATAAAAAAAACAAAAACCACGGCATGCTTTACTTTCTTGTGTATTTCCTGCACACCAAACGTCCCCATAGAAGTCAATGGGGAGGTGCAAAATCTGCTGGATATGCAGACACACCGCGTAATTGTGCAGGAAAACTCCCATGTGGAGCTCAGACTAATTAGCCATTTCAATTGGCACATATTTTGGCGCACACAACTGCACGTGCCCTGCATGAGGAAAATGTGCACTAAAATATGCCAATACCCACCCAAAAAACGGTTCTGCAAAAACGCTGCCAGCCTGAAGGTGCCTTCACAGTGTAATCCGCTGCAGAACATCCACAACATTAAGTCCTCACCATGTGAACCAGATTTATAGACTCTCATCCACACGGAGCGGAAGAATCCCCTGCGGAACTAACAGCATATATAAGGTCTGCTGCCGATTCTCCATCCACAGCCGGTCTGACTGCGCTGCACATTGTACCAGAGGATTTCATCCTTTGAGTCATCCGCGTTTGTGCAGAGCGTTAACGCTGACTTATCGCTGAATCTCGCTCAGCTCTTTACCCTTTATGTAAAACGCAGAGCGGGGAGCGTTTACACGTAGCGAGAAGCCGGCCAAAGTGTTTTCTCTGACTGAAAGTGAAGGAATAGTGAAGGATGTTTTCGCATCTACATGTAACTATCGTTCATTTAACCGACTTTTGAGTGTGAGGAGTTCCATGTAAATAGGCCATTATACACGGAGCGATTACTACAACACCGACACAATGGAAGGTAAATGAGCGGCGTGATATAGGCTACAGATGTGTGCCGAGCACTCGTGGTGCCGGCTGGGATCACAGGTCAACGGCAGCAAGGATACCTCCAATGTACGCTACTGTCCCGCCATGGATAGAAGCTGATGCTTACCAACAGGCTCTATTGTCCCCAGTCTGGTGAATGAGGCCCGATGGATGCATTCATCAGATGTGGCTGCAGTTTCCCGATTCCACCAAACGGCCGCAGGGGCAGCAGCGCCAACGCACCTTTACTACTGAACAAAAACTATTTCAGAAACTATATTGTTATATTTGAATAACCCCTCCCCCAACCACTTAATGATACAGGATGTGCAGCTATGTCCCCTGCAGGGTTTGTATGGAGGGGGATCGATCCCGCTCCATGGAGTGTGGGTGCCAGCTGTTTCTGACAGCGGGCACACACCCGCAACAGTCCTGAAAAGGATTTGCCAAGGCAGCTGGGAGACTTCTGAAAACCCCTGGAGCGGCCATTGCAGATTGCCTATCAAGTCATGCCTCTGCCATGTCTTAATAGATTGCCTGTCAGAGGGCGGCATAATGTAATACTATTGTACTAAATCATACTGCAGCAGCGATCATCAGATCATCACAACCTCATGTTCCCCATGGGGACTGCAGGAGCGATCATCAGATCATCACAACCTCGTGTTCCCCATGGGGACTGCAGGAGCGATCATCAGATCATCACAACCTCATGTTCCCCATGGGGACTGCAGGAGCGATCATCAGATCATCGCAACCTCATGTTCCCCATGGGGACTGCAGCAGCGATCATCAGATCATCACAACCTCGTGTTCCCCATGGGGACTGCAGCAGCGATCATCAGATCATCACAACCTCGTGTTCCCCATGGAGACTGCAGGAGCGATCATCAGATCATCACAACCTCATGTTCCCCATGGGGACTGCAGGAGCGATCATCAGATCATCACAACCTCATGTTCCCCATGGGGACTGCAGCAGCGATCATCAGATCATCACAGCCTCGTGTTCCCCATGGAGACTGCAGGAGCGATCATCAGATCATCGCAACCTCATGTTCCCCATGGGGACTGCAGCAGCGATCATCAGATCATCACAACCTCATGTTCACCATGGGGACTGCAGGAGTGATCATCAGTTCATCACAACCTCATGTTCACCATGGGGACTGCAGGAGTGATCATCAGATCATCACAACCTCATGTTCCCCATGGGGACTGCAGCAGCGATCATCAGATCATCGCAACCTCATGTTCCCCATGGGGACTGCAGGAGTGATCATCAGATCATCACAACCTCGTGTTCCCCATGGGGACTGCAGCAGCGATCATCAGATCATCACAACCTCGTGTTCCCCATGGAGACTGCAGGAGCGATCATCAGATCATCACAACCTCATGTTCCCCATGGGGACTGCAGGAGCGATCATCAGATCATCACAACCTCATGTTCCCCATGGGGACTGCAGCAGCGATCATCAGATCATCACAGCCTCGTGTTCCCCATGGAGACTGCAGGAGCGATCATCAGATCATCGCAACCTCATGTTCCCCATGGGGACTGCAGCAGCGATCATCAGATCATCACAACCTCATGTTCACCATGGGGACTGCAGGAGTGATCATCAGTTCATCACAACCTCATGTTCACCATGGGGACTGCAGGAGTGATCATCAGATCATCACAACCTCATGTTCCCCATGGGGACTGCAGCAGCGATCATCAGATCATCGCAACCTCATGTTCCCCATGGGGACTGCAGGAGTGATCATCAGATCATCACAACCTCGTGTTCCCCATGGGGACTGCAGCAGCGATCATCAGATCATCACAACCTCGTGTTCCCCATGGAGACTGCAGGAGCGATCATCAGATCATCACAACCTCATGTTCCCCATGGGGACTGCAGGAGCGATCATCAGATCATCACAACCTCATGTTCCCCATGGGGACTGCAGCAGCGATCATCAGATCATCACAGCCTCGTGTTCCCCATGGAGACTGCAGGAGCGATCATCAGATCATCGCAACCTCATGTTCCCCATGGGGACTGCAGCAGCGATCATCAGATCATCACAACCTCATGTTCACCATGGGGACTGCAGGAGTGATCATCAGTTCATCACAACCTCATGTTCACCATGGGGACTGCAGGAGTGATCATCAGATCATCACAACCTCATGTTCCCCATGGGGACTGCAGCAGCGATCATCAGATCATCGCAACCTCATGTTCCCCATGGGGACTGCAACAGAAAAGTGTAAAATCAGTTTTAAAAAATTCATTAATTAAAAAAATAAAATAAATTAAAAAAGCAGAGAAGCCATAAGTCCCCCAATGGGCTTACCCAAATAGAGAATGACTGTCCTTGTTACACCTAACGATGAACAGTGAGATCTGGGTTATTCCAAGGAGAAATACCCAAACTGTCCCTCTGCGCCCGTCGCCTCCACCGCATGCAGTAGCATTAACTATTTCTATGCCCTAAACGTTTAAGTAAAAGGAAGCCCTGTTCTGGACCCCAGCAAAGTGGGGAGAAGCTACAATACATGTTTGGCACGGATTTTGGGAATGTTAGATAAAAGTCAATGGATCCATGTTTTCAGGCTGCCGGCAGTGCAGCTAACATTGTAATGTGCGCCGCTCACATGTCTGCAGTGTTGGAACTGATACATTGTTGCATGCAGATGTAAATTGTTGGGAGACTTGCAACACCTTGTAGTAGATATATATATACCCTTATAATGTAACCATGTGGCTCCTATCAGACAACAAACTGGAAGAGAACATTTTGTAGCGCATTTCATCTTCCATATTGACCGATAGCGAACATCTGGACGCCGGTGTCAAAACCACAAAAAACATGATATTTGTGAAGAGACTTCATGTGACAGCGGTCTGGGAAAGGATTCCACTTGATGATACTGCGCCTTTAAGAAAAACCCTTCCAGTAACTCTCTGCGCTGTGATGTCACCGTAACGATTGTTCTGTATGCGGTTCTAGAACACTGACCGCCAGAACATATGTGACCAACACACGGATATTCCTCACACTTTATCCTTTACCGGTGAAGTGAATACACCCCGTGTGTACCCACCTGCGACCGCTTCATTCCTGAAGTTCTGATATTTATCTATCCGCGAGCCAGAAGTGATCTCCACATCTGATAAGGTACAGTAGAGGTGTAATAACTGCATTACATCACTTGTGGGTTTATTTGATTGCAGATTTCTTCATCCTTATTGATTTTAAAGGTGAAAATCTGCAACAAATCCGCCCTCATCGCCGCGGAAACGGGCATATTGTGGATATAATAATCCGCACTACGCGCCAATTTCCGCAGCCGGTGGATATTTGTTGGGATCTCATCGACTTTACTGCTACTGAATTCTGGGCATTTTCTGTCCACAAATTCTGTATTATTTCTGTCCCATATGGATGTTCTTAGGCGAACGGGAGCGCCAGGAGGCGGGGCTTACGCATATTTTCTTAGTAGGACATTTATAGTGAATGTTCTGTCATTTTGTATTCAGGTGTGAGAAATAAATATTGTGCGGATTAACAATTTCTCTTCCACAAAAAACAAGATTGCAAAAGGATTCCACTTAATGATGATTGGTGCCCCATTACAAAACAACAGCTAACTGACAGGTGCTGTTGCCATAGCAACAGCTGTTATTGTTCTGTACTTGAATATTAACCATGAGGTGACTGACAAAGCTTTTCTTTCCACTTCATACATTACTGTGCAGTGAGCGTATCCTCCGCGTATCCCTACCGTGTGACTGCGCCACTATTACTGACAGGGAGGTTCCAGAACTATTGCTGTTATGTATGTAATATATACAGTCAGGAATGCTGATGTCCAGATTTCTCCACCTCCCTTGGCTTCAATACGGAGAATCCGCAGCATGCTGCACTTAATTACTTTTGGGACATTTTTCAAGATAGACTTGAGAAAATGCTACAAGTACAAAATCACAGGCATTAAAGTAGTTATAGGGGTCGCAGAGGATGCAACTGCTACCGGTCCCTATGCTTGGGGGGCCGCAGCCCACCTTTAAACATTATGATTAGTATGGTTTAGTTGGGCAGATTACTATGGGGGGACACTGAGAGGGTTATTAGATGGAGCGGCTGGATGGGGACAATGTGCAGAGCTGAACTACGGCTGGAAGAAATGTTCATGGCGGTCTGCAACCAGATAATGAAGAAAGACGGAGACGTCACCTGTGAACACTGGCGGAATCTATTTAATCACTATCGGGCCAGTTGTAGACAAGTAGAATGTGGATGGGTGTTTTGGCCCAACCGTAGGCCGCTAACCAAAACTCCTGAAAGCTAACGACGTCTTTGTGTCAAACTCTGCAGATGGGAAACCTATTTGGCAAATGTTTCCCTGGTCAACCAGACGAAACTGCAGGTCCCAAGACACTGACCATCAGCGAAGACGTCACCTGTAAGTCACATTTATTGTTTCTTCTGCATCTAGTCAGTATTTTATTACGCCTCTAGTCTGCAGGGGGTGATGCTCTGCAGCTGCCTGGGTGGTATTGGACCACTACATGATCACTGCAGTCAGCGTCAGGGTGGGGGTTATATTCAGTTACAGCTGGGGATCACTTTGGGATTCTCATAGTGTTTTATCCATAGTGGTATTATTCCCTCCCATTATGGCAGCACTGTACAGCACATGTATGATGGCATTATTGAGTCTTGTATCTAGTCACAGTATGGCGGTATTACACAATCGTGATATGGCGATGTCCTCCAGTTACTATATGGTGGTCATATTTTCTCCCATCCCCTCTCCACCCACTTTTCGTGTTTGCAATTGGAAAGGGTGGGACGGGGTGGAACTTCGCTCCACCCCTCTCCCACCCCTCCCATTGCAAAGAGGGGTGAGGGGCAGAGAGGGGATGGGAGCTAAATGCACTAGCTCCCTTCCCATCCTGCCTCCTCCCTTTGCAGAGAGGGGCAGCGTATATCAGCTGGGCATGAAAACCCATCCGATATACACCCGTCTGAATAACCCCTAATAATGTATACATTTATTTACAGCATCTTCTGCTGACAAGGTTCCGCGTCGAGCTGCTCCTACCCGTGCTGAGCGCCATGAGAGTATTAATCATCTGCTCCAATGCTTCGGCCGCTTTATTAAGATGCGATGCAAAAAACTGAAGATCCGTAGTGCCAAAGAGCCAGCCCTGTGGCTGAGGGTTACAGATTCCAGGCTCACTCTGGCACGTAGACAGCATAGGAGCATATTCACCCCCAGGACCATAGCATTCCTATATATGCTGTGCCGTGATCTAATATCTCCAGAGATAGACAACATCACGGAGCTGCAGGCAGCGCTATTGGCATGTTTCTATCTAACATACTGCTATGTGGGGCAAGAATTCTCCTACCCAGTTAAGCCATTCTGGTTAAAGACATCCAGACAGGACTTTTGGGATCGCTGCCTGTCTTATATTCAAGACATGAGTTCAAAAATGCTGCTCTTCCACATCAACTACAAGATCTACAAGACCATGCTTTATGAGCTCAAGGCCTACGCTAAACATTAAATATACCACCTGCCTGCCACATACCAGCCGTTACCACCTGCCTGCCACATACCAGCCGTTACCACCTGCCCGCCACATACCAGCCGTTACCACCTGCCGGCCAACTACCAGCCGTTACCACCTGCCTGTCACATACCAGCCGTTACCACCTGCCTGCCACATACCAGCCATTACCACCTGCCTTCCACATACCAGCCGTTGCCACCTGCCCGCCAGATACCAGCCGTTACCACCTGCCCGCCACATACCAGCCGTTACCACCTGCCGGCCAACTACCAGCCGTTACCACCTGCCTGTCACATACCAGCCGTTACCACCTGCCTGCCACATACCAGCCGTTACCACCTGCCTTCCACATACCAGCCGTTGCCACCTGCCCGCCAGATACCAGCCGTTACCACCTGCCCGCCACATACCAGCCGTTACCACCTGCCGGCCAACTACCAGCCGTTACCACCTGCCTGTCACATACCAGCCGTTACCACCTGCCTGCCACATACCAGCCGTTACCACCTGCCTTCCACATACCAGCCGTTGCCACCTGCCCGCCAGATACCAGCCGTTACCACCTGCCCGCCAGATACCAGCCGTTACCACCTGTCCGCCACATACCAGCCGTTACCACCTGCCTGCCACATACCAGCCATTACCACCTGCCTGCCACATACCAGCCGTTGTCACCTGCCCGCCACATACCAGCCGTTGTCACCTGCCCGCCACATACCAGCCGTTGCCACCTGCCCGCCACATACCAGTTGTTACCACCTGCCCGCCACATACCAGCCGTTACCACCCGCCCGCCACATACCAGCCGTTGCCACCCGCCTGCCAGATACCAGTCGCTACCACCCGCCCGCCAGATACCAGCCGTTACCACCTGCCCGTCACATAGCAGCCGTTACCACCTGCCTGCCACATACCAACCGTTACCACCTTCCTGCCACATACCAGCCGTTACCACCTGCCTGCCACATACCAGCCGTTACCACCTGCCTGCCACATACCAGCCGTTGCCACCTGCCCGCCAGATACCAGCCGTTACCACCTGCCCGCCAGATACCAGTCGTTACCACCAGCCCGCCACATACCAGCAGTTACCACCTGCCCGTCACATAAGAGCCATTACCACCTGCCTGCCACATACCAGCCGTTGCCACCCGCCTGCCAGATACCAGCCGTTACCACCCGCCTGCCAGATACCAGCCGTTACCACCTGCCCGCCACATACCAGCCGTTACCACCTGTCGGCCAACTACCAGCCGTTACCACCTGCCTGCCACATACCAGCCATTACCACCTGCCTGCCACATACCAGCCGTTGCCACCTGCCCGCCAGATACCAGCCGTTACCACCTGCCCGCCACATACCAGTCGTTACCACCAGCCCGCCACATACCAGCCGTTACCACCTGCCCGTCACATAAGAGCCATTACCACCTGCCTGCCACATACCAGCCGTTGCCACCCGCCTGCCAGATACCAGCCGTTACCACCCGCCTGCCAGATACCAGCCGTTACCACCTGCCCGCCACATACCAGCCGTTACCACCTGCCGGCCAACTACCAGCCGTTACCACCTGCCTGCCACATACCAGCCATTACCACCTGCCTGCCACATACCAGCCGTTGCCACCTGCCCGCCAGATACCAGCCGTTACCACCTGCCCGCCACATACCAGTCGTTACCACCTGCCCGCCACATACCAGCCGTTACCACCTGCCCGTCACATAACAGCCATTACCACCTGCCTGCCACATACCAGCCGTTGCCACCCGCCTGCCAGATGCCAGCCGTTACCACCTGCCCGCCAGATACCAGCCGTTACCACCTGCCCGTCACATAACAGCCATTACCACCTGCCTGCCACATACCAACCGTTACCACCTGCCTGCCACATACCAGCCGTTACCACCTGCCCGCCAGATACCTCCCGTTACCACCTGCCCGCCACATACCAGTCGTTACCACCTGCCCGCCACATACCAGCCGTTAACACCTGCCCGCCACATACCAGCCGTTACCACCTGCCCGCCACATAACAGCTATTACCACCTGCCTGCCACATACCAGCCGTTGCCACCCGCCTGCCAGATACCAGCCATTACCACCCGCCTCCCACATACCAGCCGCCACCACCTGCTGTCCAACTACCAGCCGTCACCACCTGCCGTCCAACTACCAGCCGTCATCACCTGAATATTCTACTAGAATATATTTTTATATTTATAACCTTTTTTTGCAATTAATATACTTATTAAATATATATTTTGTGATATAAATAATATATTTTATAAAATAAATAATTTTGATTAAACCCTTTTCTCCTCTCTGCTGTATTTATCCCATCACATCTGCCACAAGAGAACACGGGGTTAGGGGGCTTTACATGGGACAACTAGCAGCCGAAAAATATCTCAGATGAGTGATAGTGTAAATCCGGGACCCCGCAGGCCGCCATGTGAGGAAGCGCTCAGAAGTTGCCGGTCGCTACTTTTCAGCTCACTTAGATGAAGTGAATAGTGAGTTCTCCCTCAGTGCAAACAGGCAGTCGTTCATCAACGATTGCCTGTTCACGGCAAATGGAGGCGGACAGCTGAAGAAACCTCTGGCGAGCATCGCCTCCATTCACTGAACAACTAGCGCTCCGGAGAGAAAATCTTGGCATTAAAAATGGATGGAATCCACAGTGAATTCCCCACAAGTAGAGCATGC
Source organism: Eleutherodactylus coqui (assembly GCF_035609145.1). Classification (NCBI taxonomy): domain Eukaryota; kingdom Metazoa; phylum Chordata; class Amphibia; order Anura; family Eleutherodactylidae; genus Eleutherodactylus; species Eleutherodactylus coqui. The sequence goes on along the minus strand of NC_089848.1, from coordinate 34,074,743 downwards.
TGGGGACTGGAGAATCCACAGTGATTTCCCCACAAGTAGAGCATGCTAGGGACTGGAGAATCCACAGTGAATTCCCCACAAGTAGAGCATGCTGGGGACTGGAGAATCCACAGTGAATTCCCCACAAGTAGAGCATGCTAGGGACTGGAGAATCCACAGTGAATTCCCCACCAGTAGAGCATGCTGGGGACCGGAGAATCCACAGTGAATTCCCACAAGTAGAGCATGCTGGGGACTGGAGAATCCACAGTGATTTCCCCACAAGTAGAGCATGCTAGGGACTAGAGAATCCACAGTGAATTCCCCACAAGTAGAGCATGCTGGGGACCGGAGAATCCACAGTGAATTCCCTACAAGTAGAGCATGCTAGGGACTGGAGAATCCACAGTGATTTCCCCACAAGTAGAGCATGCTGGGGACTGGAGAATCCACAGTGAATTCCCCACAAGTAGAGCATGCTAGGGACTGGAGCATCCACAGTGAATTCCCCACAAGTAGAGCATGCTGGGGACTGGAGAATCCACAGTGAATTCCCCACAAGTAGAGCATGTTGGGGACTGGAGAATCCACAGTGAATTCTTCACAAGTAGAGCATGCTGGCGACTGGAGAATCCACATTGAATTCCCCACAAGTAGAGCATGCTGGCAACTGGAGAATCCACAGTGAATTCCCGACAAGTAGAGCATGCTGGCGACTGGAGAATCCACAGTGAATTCCCCACAAGTAGAGCATGCTGGCGACTGGAGAATCCACAGGGGAACTAGTGCACACCGAGGGCCGCGGCAGCCTTATGGTTGCCTTTGAAAGGCCCAATATAATTATAAGGCTGCTTTCACATCTGTGTTGGGCTTCTGCCCTCCTGCTGTGTTTAGGGATCAGTAAAGGGGAATCCCCTGCCGAACGGATCCGTCTTATGATGTAATCAAACCGCGTGCAGCGCTTTTCTTTCTGGTATTTTGTGTTGAAACCAGCTTAGTTGTGAAAGTGGCCTAAGGCTGTATAGTAATAGTGACCCCCATGGGTCCCCATTAGTAATGGTGACCTCTGCTGTGGTCCTAGTAGTATTAGTGACCCCCATAGTGTCCCTATTACTAATGGTGACCTCTGCAGTGGTCCTAGTAGTAATAATGACCCCCATAGTGGTCCCATTAGAACAGTGACCTCTGCGGTGGTCCTAGTAGTAATATTGACCCCCATGGTGTCCCCATTAGTAGCAGTGACTTCTGCAGTGGTCCTAGTAATATTAGTGACCACTATAGTGTCCCCATTAGTAACAGTGACCTCTGTAGTGGTCCTAGTAGTAATAGTGACCCCCATTGTGTCCCCATTACTAACAGTGACCTCTGCAGTGGTCCTAGTAGTAATAGTGACACCCTATACTGGACCCAGTAATAGTGCCAGGAGATAGAGGTCAGCAGTCATAGGCTTCGCACTGCCGCCGGACCTGAGCTGCAGGATGGATAAGTGGAATACCTGTTAGGTTGCTGCTCGGCCGATGGGCAGCTAAAATAATGTGGGGGGTGAGATCTGGCACGCAGGCCTTGTGCTTCCCATGTGTGAGCTAGAGGAAACCACCCTAGAAAAAAAACGGTGTTCTGTGGGCATCCGCTCCCACGCGCCACTATATGAATTACTAGAGAGCCGTATAGCCTTCATGCATGGCGGTGCTGACTCTGCTCATGCTGCGTTGTTGTATGGAAGAGTCCTCAAGTTAAGCAGCCTTTGAAAAACAAGGTAATGCCAAAATGTTATTTAGAATGGATGGATTTGGTTTTGCTATAAAAATGTAAAATATAATGTAAGGAAAACAGTTTTATACAAATAATCGTAAACCAGTGTTCTACAAAATGAAGTTTGGGGCGTCTGAGGTGGGAATGTCCTGAGAGCCGTATCATTGTGTCCTGCATACTGGGTTAGGCTGATGTAACGGGCACATGGCATCAGGCCGGGCTCACACGGGCGGATTCTAATTGTGGAATCTGCGTTTGCCATCGGGGCAGAAGATCTGCAGCAAAACGCAGGCATTGCAAGGTATAGACTTTAGCTTTTTCGCTCACATTCACTGATATGAATTGCGTATACCACAAAGAAAGAAAAATCGCAGCATGCTCTATTTTGCCGCGAACTCAACCTGGACGGCCTCTATTGAAGTCAACGGGGGCCGTCTGACAAGGGATCCATTCACAACTAACAATGTGTATGAGCTGCGGGCGCCCCCATCATCAATTAGTGACGGTGCGGGAAATAGAGACATGGAAGAAAAAAACAACTGTACTGCGTGTGGCCGGCCGGGCTCAGACAGAATCCGCTGCAGGCCTCCCATAACTCCGGTACGCCCGTGTGACCCCGGCCCTACAGTCCGGGCTGTATAAGAGGACTGTACCAGCACAATATTACTGCTACCTTTCATCGCTCGCAGTTGGCTCTAACCTTTGATTTGGTTTATTTCAATACGTTGTTTAAATGAACGCTGTTGTTTGAACAAAGAATAAGTAGTAAGGCCCAATGTCCACCGGCAAATCTGCATTACAGAATCTGTGTGGGGCGCCCAAGGACGACTCGCAGTTCTATCCGCCCGTACAGAGACATGGGCGTCTGCAGCTCAATTACAGAATGCAGATTTGTTTTGTGGCCTTTTGGTCTGGAAAACAATTCCCAGCATGCTTTGTTCAGCTGCGGTTCCTGCAAGGATGGCTTACAATGAAGTCAATGGAAGCCGTCCGATCGGTGACCCACTGGCAGCTGATACTGCGGACAGGCTGCGGATCCCGAGGGAAAGTGGAAGCTTTAAAATAAAAAAACTCCACTGCGCATGCGCGGCGGCGCTCCCGCACACATTCACAGTGGAGAAGACAGAAGGCCCGCACAGCCAGCAGAGGATCCGGACGGGTGAGCAGTGTTCTCGGCCGCAGAGTGTAATCCCGCTGCAGGCTCTGGCCCGCAGAATCCGACCCATCCGTGGACATGAGGTCTACAAGTAAATAAGAGACTTTGTAATACAACCCAATAACAAATAAGTTGGGATTCAGTGTAAAATGTAAATAAATCTGCAATGATTTGTAAATCCCGTGGTGACAGTGACTCTCAGCGCTGAGCGGTATGTAGCGGTGGTAGAACATACGCCCCATCCAGACAACGGCTCCTGCAGGGAAGGCCTTGTATATCTCAGCAAGACAATGCTAAACCGCATATGGCATCCATCACAGCAGCATGGCTCCTCAGAAGAAGAGTTTGGGGGTGAACCGGCCGCCGGCAGCCCGGAACTGTCACTGATGGACATTTGGCACATTGCGTAACGAAAAATCTGGTAAACACGCCCGCGGACCGCTGAGCAGCAGGAATCCTCCAGTAGACAAGAAAGGGACAACATGCTCTCCCCAAACTCCAGCACTCGTCTCCTCACTTCCCAGAAGAGGGGATGCTACACACCGGCAGACACGGCCGGGGACAGCTTCTGTCAGATGTGTTGCTGCCATCACTTTCTTGAGTTAATTTTTTAAACAAAAAGCAATATGTCCCCATTGTTCACTTGTAGAGCCATCAAGGTGGCAAAGCAATGGAACGCCCCCACAAGTGACCCCAGTTTAAAATCTAGACCCTTAAACCTATTTTTAAGTGTATACTTAGCATTTTGACTATTTTGCAAAAATATAAAGCATGTGAAAAATAAATAATAATTTTTTTCATAAATCTCACTTTATTGACAGTTTCTTTTGTTTCTAGCAGGAAAAACTGGGGAGACGCACCCCCAAATAGTATAACACTATTTCTTCTGTGTTCATCAATACCCCCACCGTACTGCTGTACCTTAATGCCACTATTTGACAGAGGTTTGACAGGGCTTGCATGGAGGAACACCCCTAGCTGATTGGCGGAATTCTCTAAGCTCCTAGCATGAGCGTCTGTATTGATTTTTGCCTGGGCTGGAGGGTTAGGGTTCGTTTTCGTGTTAGGCTTACATTATATGTAAGCCTAACAGGAAAAGTAACCCTAATCCTCCAGCCCAGGCAAAAATCAATGCAGACGCAGCTAGTAGGACCTGTGGCTCTCCTGCCGCCTCTGTCCTCCCCAACGGACAATGGCACTTGGGGGATTACACACGCCCCCAGCCAATCAGAAGCTGGGAGTGTTACTCAATGTCAAGAGTGCTGTATTATGTTGCCACCTCTAACTTCCAGTGGTGAAATAATACAGCAGCAACTACCCCCATTGTAGCCCCAATCTGCTTACAGGGCATATGGCTATGCCTATAATGGAGGGAACACCAATTGGCTTTCAGGACACAACTGAATACATTTTAGGCTCCACTACACACTTGGGCAGGAAAAAAAATGGATTCTCTAAAAAGAATCCCACTCCCCCCTTTTTTGGCATTACCTAAATCTTAGATAAAGTAATAATGTAAAACTGTGTGGTAGATCTTAAGCAAGGGGTAATTACGAAGGCCTGGTTGGGATCGGCACATGGGGCTATAAAGTCGGCTATCTCTCCTCCGCCTCCCATACTTGCTACAACCCCAACACTTATTTGGAGGGTATTTCTTGACCTCAGTGGCAGGGATGGGGTGTAAAAAGTGGCGTTCAGTTCAAATAAAGTTAGTTTCATCTCCTCTTATGACTTCCTTAGCCAGGAGCAGGGAGATTTTACATTTCCCAAGCCCTCCCCAGCTTCAGTGCTTGGGTCCCCCATTTTGCCATCTGGCACATGCGCAGATGCCAGGGTAAAGGCCCATGGTTAAAGATCTTATCGAGGGACATCGCCAGAGGTCTTCGGTAATTTCACCTCCCCTCATGGATCTGATCAGTGACGCGAAGGTGAAACTACTTTTTTTTTCTACATATATATATGATTGCTGTTATCCATAGGATAACAGCGATCTCATGACCAGGGACTGAATACCCCGGCCACCCCATCCCCTGTGAAGTCTCCAGGCTGGAACAAAGAGATTTTAAATTTCCTGGGCAATTCTCTGCTTTTGCACATGATTTCGCCATTTTGCCAGCGGGTGCAAGCGCAGAATCTATGGGAAAGGTATGCGGATAAAGATCCTGTTGGGGGACAAATCCGGGGATTTGAGGTAATTTCATCTACCCTCATGGATACGATCCCTGAGGGAAGATGAAACTAACTTTTTTTGAACTCTCCAATGTATAACGCGATCACATGACCGGGGACCGCTTACCACAGCCTGCCCACACCCTAGTGACATCTCCTTGCTCTTGGCTAGGTTTGCTAGCCGAGAACAGGTAGATTTTTTTTTTATTAAGTATTTTTTTATTGAACTTTTTCAGCTTTTTCTTTTACAAATTTCAAACATATTTCAAGCACATTATACGTCTTTGGTGTACAAAACTGTTTCCCTCCCAATCTCTCCCTCCCCTCCCCCCTTGGTCTCTCTCAACGTTTAGTCCAGAATATGTGATTGTCTCAAAATTCGGGAAAGTTCCAACTCGTGTTTTAACAAAGTTCAAAGAGGGCTTTAACAGTAAATGTCCATTATAACTCAATAATGGTTTTCTTCTTTATTCTCCTGTCTTTGTTGCTCCAGGTAAAGATAAGGTTGTTCCTGCTCAGCTCGGGGGAAAGAATATATGCTTCTGTCAGTTATTTGATCTCTCTCTCTTCATACTCCATCCCTCAAATCATTCCGTGACATATTTTATCATTGTTTCATTGCCTTTGTTTTGTATATCTGCTTTTTCTCATTTAATAAACCATATTTTTTTTCAATTATTTCTTTTTTCCTGATGTTTTCATTTCCTTCCCCCTCCCCCCTTCCCTTCTTCAATAGGATCAAATACCATTTTTGTGGATGTCGACCCACGCGGCTTTTCACACCACTCTCCATACGAGTCTTCTCTATCCCACTGTCTGGCTTAGATTTGTCCGGGTTTGAGCCTGTATCCATCTAAGCCATATATCGTAGTACTTTTGGGTAGTTTTGCGCTTATTCCAAATGTTGTGCTAATTGTATTGCCAGGAAGATTTTAAATTTCCCGGGCTCTCCAGCCTTCTGCGCATGCGCTCGACATTTTGCCTTTGGCACGCATGCGCAGAAGTCGGTGGCAAGTCCTTAGAGGGACAGATCATTGCAGGACATCTTGGAGGCTAGGAGTGAGTAATTTCAGTCCCCTCGTGGATCCGATCCATCAGAGCAGATAGAACTAAAGTTAACTCTTTTTTCATCTTTTATGCGATCAGTGACTTGAAAAAGGCTGTAGAAAACAGCTGAAACGTTGTCTCTTCTTATGTGCGACTAATAAAGGATATGGCACTTTTTATGGATTTGTGAGTATTCCACCTTCTTGACGCCCTGGATGCGGTTTGAATCTTGGAAAATATATGTTGGATTTATGGACTATGGATCTGGGTCCAATCTAAACCTGCATCGCATATGTGATTATTGAAGCCTCCCCTCGGATTTTGAGGTACGTCTGGGTGCTGCTGTCAGCTATTATTGTTTCCTTTTATGCCATCCCCGGTATCTATTGGATAACTGCAATCGCATGACTGGGGAGGGAAGGTGGGGCACACACCACGGCCCCCACCCCCACCCCACGACAGCTCCAGGCTCTCTGCTACCTGTGTCAGTCTAGAGCCAGGAACTGTCACACATACAGACCCCAGGGCTGTAGATTAACCCTTTTCAATCCACTATCTGACGTCTGAAGACATTATGATTTAAGGCTATACAGCTCCGTTGTTAGAAGACGTCTATTTGGGTTCCCTTACTGTATATTGCCAGCCTCTCTGCTGTCGCGGCCCATCCAACGTGTCACCTCATGCAGTACTGGCTTTAGCCAGCATATAGCGCCGTTGTATAATAGCAGAGAAAGAGTAAGCCCCCTAGGAAAACCAGGGTACAAATTGGATTGGAAAGGGTTAAGGCCTTGTTCACATGGGCGACAAAGTCACGCAATTGCATGTATGAGAAGCCCATGCTTTCCTATGGGTTACTTCACACACACGTTATTTTATAGCATGCGACAACCCTTGCGAGTCCGGCGATATGCACAAGACTCGTGATGTAGCCCATGTTTACCTATGGAGCCTTCCTCTCTGTTGCATCGCATCGCACGAAAACGCGGTTTTCGTGCAGTGCGATGCAACTTTGACACTAGGTAATCCTACTGTCAAAGCCTACACTAAGGCCTCATGTCCAGGGGGAAAATCAGGCCCGCTACGGATTCTCCATGGAGAATGCGTAGCGGGTCCCTCCTGCCCCGCGGACATGAGGCATAAAAATAAGAATAAACTTACCTCTCGCCCGCTCCGGATCTTCCCTTCGCCGCGGCTTCATCTTCTCTCCGTCGCGGCCGGATCTTCAAGGGAGGCATTACCTTCCTTTTGCATTATGCAAATATCACATACATACGCTGTCATTATATCCTCAATAGATTTATAGTTTAACCAGTTGTTATCCTGCTACAAACAGATTGTAAAGCCATGCACAGAAGTATTTTTTATGTACATTAACACGTGCATGGTCATGGAATTCTGATGCCGTATAATATGTGATATATACTCATATAAAACCAATGTAGCAGGATATCAAAGCATATGCTAACATCTCTCATAATAATATCATGTATAGTGTCAAATGGTTATCCATCGTTTTATAGTCTCAATGTATCAATCATGAGATACAGCTTATCACATAAATCATACAAGATGCGCAATCATGCAGTAGTGCTCATCATGTGATATTATAATGAATATATGTAATATTTTACAGTCACCAACCTTGGTATAATCATATGGCACTATATCATGCGATTATATCAAATTATTCATATTGTTGTTTCTCACATTAACATATATGATCCCTATAAATCACATGTATATCACAATTATAAATACCATCACATAATGCATATCCTGCAAAATTGTGTTTTACACCTCGGGACACACCAAGAAGTTATACTATAACTGAAGAATTATGCATAATGAATCTCATAATTTTGCAGGATACAAAATGTGCAGCCGAGCAATGATAGCTGTACGGGACCAAACAATCATATTAAAGGGCTTTTCCAGGGAAAATACTATTGATCAACCATTGATGACCTATCCTGAGGATTGGTCATCCATAGCTAATCTGCCAGGACCCGCAGCTCGGGAACCCCAACCGAACAGCTAATTGTGCACAAACTGACAGCACTGCCAATACACAGGGGTCAGAGCAGATGAAAATGCTCCGACCCCTGTGTAGTGGCCAGTGCTTGTAATTTCAAGCACAGCTGTCATTGAAATTAATGGGATTGTACCCGCAGTTACAATTGTTGGCCACTACCCAGTGATCGGAGCATTTGCGTCCGCTCCGCCGCCCGTGTATTGGTATTGCTGTCAGGGCCGCACAATTAGCTAATCGGTCGAGGTCCCAAGATGCAGACCCCGGCCAATCCTCTATTGATGACCTAGGATAGGTCATAATAGTATTTTCCCTGGAAATCCCCTTTAACGATCGTTCATTTCCATACAATCATATGAGATTTATAAACAGCAATGAACGAGCGCTGATCAACATGCTTTGTCCATCGGTGCTCATTACATCTGGCCAATTCTTAGCCTTTGTAAAAAGCTCACTTAAGCCCCATTTACACGTAACGATTATCGCTCAAACGGCATCGTTTGAGTGATATTGTTGTGTGTAAATGCTCCCATCTTTCACTCTTCGGCTTAATGATGATCTTTAGGTCAGCATAAAACCCATTGTTCAGCCAGAAAACCGACATCAGGCACCACATGCTGTATTCTTCACGGGGAGTGCTGATTACATTGTATTCAGCTTGCAGCCCCACGACAAAACAAAGGAACTAAATGCACAGAACAGACCACCTAAAAATGAAGGTAGTACAAAATAATCGCTCAAACTTTCATTCTTCCCATCTTTGGAACGAATTTTGAGCGATCATCTTTGCGTGTAAATGGGACTTTGGGCTCCTATTTTCTGAGAACAAACGTCAGACCCTGGATGGTCTACTGACTCAATACAAGCTGCAGTATACATCCATCTCCCTTCTTCCAGTGTAGGAACAGTGCTCTATTTCAATGGCTTTAATCCTACTGCACATGTGATGTTCTCTATGATAATGTTGGCATATTTACACTTTAATATTTGTGATTTAAAGGGGCTGTCCAGTTGTAAACTATTGATGGCATATCCATAGGATAGGCTATGAATAATAGATCGGCAGGGGTCTGCCTCCCAGGATCCCGGCTGATTAGCTGATCTCTGAATTTATGTGCTCCGGCTCTGAGATGATTTCTACAGGAAACAGACAGCTCCGTTCTCAATGTTGTGGCCAAGCTTGGTATTACAGGAAAAGTTCCTATTTATTTCAGTGGGGACTTGGCCTGCAGTGAAAGCGGAGCACAGCTGATCATTAGTGTTCTCGGGTGGCAGACCCCCACTAATCTACTATCAATGACCTAAGGAAAGGCCATCCATAGTTTATAACTAGAGATGAGCGAACGTACTCGTCCGAGCTTGATGCTCGGGCGAATATTAGGGTGTTCGGGATGTTCGTTATTCGTAACGAACACCACACGATGTTCGGATGTTCGGGTTACTTTAACTTTCTTCCCTGAGAAATCTTTTCTATATGCGCTCAATGGGGCCGGCGGCAGCAGCGCCAACCCCATTGAGAACATATAGAAGACAAATCCTTCTTCTCTGCCACAGCTGTAACAGCTGTGACAGAGAAGAACGATGTTTGCCCATTGAATTCAATGGAACCGGCAATACAGCCGACTCCACTGAATGCAATGGGCTGCCGGCGATCGCGGGATGAATTGTCGGAAAGGGGTTAAATATATAAGCCCTTCCCTGCAATTCATCCAGAAATGTGTAAAAATAAAAAATATATATATACTCACCTGGTGCCGGCAGACGGAGTTCAGCGCGGCAGGCTGCAGTTCTCCTGAACTGCTCTGAACAGCTGTGAGTAGTATTCAGCAGCCGGGGATTTAAAATCCACGCCTGCTGAATAAGATGCCTCTGATTGGTCACAGCCTGACCAATCAGAGGCCAGCCCTCACTCACACCCATTCATGAATTCATGAAAACGAACATCGCGGGAAGTTCGTTTCGAATAACGCGAACCCGAACATTTTGGTGTTCGCTCATCTTTATTTATAACTGATAAACCCCTTTAACATGAAATAAAATAAATGTTGACTAGAATAATATTCTACCAAATGGAGAATCCTATTTACCTTGTCCCGAACCTCTGTTGTCAACATCAGCTACAAACATCCTTGATCAATTTCTTCATTCTCTCCCAGTGTGGCAGACCACCAATCGCGGACTTTGAAAAGTGACATACCTGCAGCCCTGCAAATATCAAGATAGAATGCGGATTGTTATGTTTTTTCATACTCCAAGTATCTTTATCATTCATCAAAAGCATCAAGGCAGCCGAGAAATATATCCAAATGGTCAGGTCTTCTTTCCAAATGCAGCTGCAATCACAATGATCCAACCCCCATTGTACATTAGGGTTATTTGCCAAATTCACAAACTTTCAGCCATTTGCAATTTAAAAAAACAACAAATCAAACAAGAAAAATGTAAAGGGAATCTATCAATAGCTTTTTGCAGCTTTCTCTGAGAGGAGCATAAGATAGTGACAGGCACGCAGATTACAATGTAAGTATCTGCGTAGTAGTTTGGGAGAAACTTGCATTTTATTTAGTCCTGGATTTTCAGCCAGCCACACCCACTTGCCTTACAGCTACTGATTGGCTGCTGCTTCTCTATGCAGAGTAGTAGAGAGTTGTCACTCATTGGCTGGAGAGAGGGAAGGGAAAAGCTAGCCTGCAGCTCATGAATATCGAGGACTACTTCCTGTAGGTCTCTGTGTCTGGCTGTTACTATTAA